>NW_023270305.1:66705799-67381318 GCF_011800145.1 Mirounga leonina
AGAAAGAAAGAAAGAAAGAAAGAAAGAAAGAAAGAAAGAAAGAAAGAGAAAGAAAGGAAGGAAGGAAGAAAGGGACTGGATGGGTCCTCCCAGAATCTTCCCTGGGGCTGATGTGAGGCAAGGAGGGTGGGGTGCCGAGGCCTTTGTCCACAGGAAAAATACAGCCAAGTCAGATACTCAGATACCCTCCACCCAGGAAGGGTACTAATTTCATGATGGAGGGAGGATTGATCGAAGCCACCTAAGGGACCCATTAATAGGCTGTTGGTTGCGGAACTATTATTTATGGGAGAAAGTTGCCTTTGGTGGGGGCATAGACAACCGGATGTTTCTCCGGTCCCTCTCCTGAACTCCCGGACACGCTCCTCGAGCTGAGCATGAAAGGAATTTTTATAAAGCAAATTCTTCCTCTCTGTGAAGTTACACCTTATCTTCTCAGTGTTAATACATTTAATTTCTTATGGAACCTCTCTGTGTCTTACAGCGCCAACCTTTCTGTCAGATACTTAGTGACCTGAAAATGGATACTTAAATGTACCACGAGTCCCCTCCCCGCTCCTAAGAAGGACTCTTTCCTGCAGAAGGGAAGAATTCTTTGGTCCACAATGATTGTCACCATCAATACAAGCATTCATCAAGCACTGACTAAATGCACCCATTTGTAAGTCTCCGTTTTGATTACTGATAATGGTAGCTAACACCAGTGGAATATATATGTGTGTGTGTGTGTGTGTGTGTATTTAATAAGCAAGGCACTGGGTTAGTACTTTTTTCACGTGGCTTCACTTAATCCTGATAAAACCCTCTGAGGTGGGTACTGTTATCATCCCCATTTTACTGATGAGAAAACTGGGGTTTAAAGAAACGAGGTAACTGCCAGCGGGATGCTGAGTCCAGTCTCATTCTGAAGCAGTGCTTTTAACCACTGAGTCCTTCAGTCTCACACGTACAGGGCCCAACCCACGCTGGTTGTGTGTCTACAACAAGGACTATGTGATTCACATATTTAGTGCGTGCTCGTGTTTGGGTGTGGGTGTGTTGGCAGACTCCCGCGTGTCCCACTCTTGCTGTCCCCTGCCCTCTGGACGGCAGTGAGCAGGGCTTAGTGATGCCCCAGCTTTGGGAGGTCAGGGCCCATCAGCCACAGTGCCTGCGGCAGCCCTTTAGCCAGATAGCGGGAGCCAGCCAGAACGTGCTCTCGGTCACAGAACTCGGAGACTGAATCCTGAGCTGGTGTCTGTCATGGGCAGCTGTAGCTGGCCCTGGGCTTGCAGCCTTTGTGGGTGCTGGCTGGTGTTGGGGCTCTCACTGTTCCAGGAATGATTACTACTCTGATACTATCTGGGTAGCTTTAGGAGACACCCCTCCGTGGACTGGGATGCTACTGGTTGATATAAAATGATATATTTTTTTTCAATCTATTTCATGGTGGCAGTAACTCAGACAAGGAAATGTCTTTGCCTTCTGCTGGAGCTTTATGCTGCTTAGAAAGGGGAAAAAAATCCAGAGAGAATGATGAAGAGAATTTTTCAGAGAACTTAATGTATTAGTAACTGGGAGCTTAGAAACTGAAACACTTTCTAAATTTCTGATATTGAACAAGTGGCTTTTCCTCCCTCCTGAACTATAATGGTTATCTCCCCCTCTTCCAAAAACCAGGCAGCCCAAGGGAAGTATGGTGAGATAGAACACAGCCACGGGAAGGTCTGCAAATATTACAGTGTCTTTATTTTTGGCTCAGAAGAAGCTCTGTTTGTGGGTTTCCTTGAGCAATTACTCATTCTTTTTGCAGCCTGCTTCAAAGGGATAGAATACCTAATTGTAAGCCATAAACAAAAGTGAATTTTTAGATTGTATTATATCTTCGTTTCTCCCACATTTACAATGTGCTTAAGTTGCTTTGTCCCTGGCTAAAGCGTACCACAACCAGTCCTTACAGGACTTGCTGCCACTGTGGTCCTTCCTCCACACCTTGCTTGCTTTGCCTCAACTACACACGACAAGCTGAGGCCATTACTAATAGTAATATTTTGAGAAATTTCCGCTGCTTCTGATTTTGCAGCCTACATAGAACTCAACAAAGTCGAGCCACCCATTTGCCAGCAGGACCCAGTCGCTGGTAGTTAGAAGGGTCTGAGACTGAGGGGATTTGGTGACAGGAAACTGTGAACAGAGAAGTAAGCTTGAGCACTTATTATAAACTCTCATAAAATATTATTTTTACCAAAGTTAGACGAGGTATATAGTTTAAAAGAAAAAAAATGCAATTCTGTCAGGCTTCCTCCCAGCTCCCTTCTTATACTCCCCAGAGGGCGCAACTTCAAATCTTCCAGCAGCTTCTTTGATTATTTAGTTCCATATGTTTAACTAACACACTTACACTGTTATTTCTGTGTTTTCCAAGTTTAGCCACTGTCCACTAACTTCCTACTGAGGAAGATGAGGTTTGGGCTGTCTTAGACCTCTTCCCCCAGCCCCATTCACACATGCTCCCTCCCCAGCAGCCCTTTCTCTGCCCCATGCTCACAACATAGTTATATCCTAATTTTTGATAGGGTCAATGTTTAGTGTTTACATACTATGATTATAAAAGTAATTATTTGCTGTGGAGCTATATGTATTCTATGGCTATACTTCCTTTTTTAACTTTCCTTGTTTTCCATAGAGTTAATTCTCTCTTTTCCTTGGCTTACTATATACTTATAACTAATTCATTCCTACATGTTGTAAATCTTCTCTTGATACATTCAAAATATTATCAATTTTATTTTTTCCCTAGAAACTTTCCATCTCAAAGCTTTCTCTCCTCCTGCTTCAATCTGGACTGGATATTTCAGAGGCTATGGTGGAGTTAGTGTCTTAGACCTTTCTTATTATTATCTTGGTGATTCCCTTAGCTTTTCTCTTAGATTCTCTGATTCTTATATCTGTGTCTTCCTCTTTCTTGGTTTACTTCTGCATAAACTTCATGGTAAAAAGATACATAAGATAAGGGGGGGGTGATTTTTTGAGCTCTTATATAAGTGAAAATGTCATTACTCTGCACTTATACTTGACTGATAGTTTGGCTAGGTATAGAATTCTAGGGTGCAAATAATTACTTTCCAGCTTTATAAAGCATTTCTGTACATCCTGGGATTGCATATTGATTCTGAAAATTTTAAATCAACTTGACAGTGATTATCATAGTGGTAACCTACTGGTAAATTTTTGAGAACTGGAGAAAAGTTGAAGGGCAAGAGATCACCCTTTAGCACGTATATATTGATTATGGTAATAAGAATGGTGTCATTAATTTACCTTCTTTGAACTCCCTTCCTTGCTTATTGACTTTCAATGTCTCTCCCACTCCCCTATCTATAGGATCAAGTTCAATCTTCTCTAACCAGCCTTCCAAGCTCCTACCCACCTTCCACCTTCCTCACATGCTTTCTCAAGTCCAGTCCAGAGAAGCTATTCCTCTTACTATTCCCTGCTCAATTTTTCTTTTCACCAGCCAGGAATTCTCTTCCCAAAAATTTTCCTTCTTAAAATGAATCCTATACATTTTCAAGTTCATCATCTCCATGAGATCTGATTACACTATTCTGCCATATACTCCAGATTGGCTCACTCAACTTCCCTTTGCAGTTGGAGAGATTAGAAAGATTAAAACTACATTTCTGAAATTTTCTTGCAGCTAGGGTTCTGTTTTTGAATTATGTTCTGCCTAACTAGATACACCCATGCAAGATTTGGAATTGAAGTGATTGATTTAAAATTTGGAATTGAATTATTCACCATAGCATCTGAAGAAGAAAATGAATGAGGTCTAAAATAGAAGAACAGAGTTTCCCTCCAAGCTGATCCTCAAGGGATTAGTTTGTCACCCTCAAGTTTGACTATTTGGATGAACCAGGATCTGCCTACTTCATTCATTAGTCACTCAATGCATATATGCTGAATGAAGAAAAAATTAATGATCTCTAGAAAGCTGCTAGAGATTTCAAGGACTGAGGTACTCATTAATCCCTACCCCCAAAGAAAAGGAAAAAGAAGTAAAAAGGAAAAAGAAAAGAATATTTCAGTAAACAGACATTGTCCTGGAGAGTTCAGAGTCGTCACCTACAATGGTGGCCAAAGGGTTGATGGAAGATGTAGGGGTGGATGGTTAATTAACCCTGCACATCCCATCTACAGAGTCTCCTTCCGGTTCTGCCTGGCTGGAGGCATTTTTGTTCCATTCCTTTTGGAAGCAAGTTTCTCTCCCCTCAAGTATCCTTCACTTCATCTAGTGTCCAGTTCATTTCTCACTTGCAAATGTCACGGGAGTATCACTCTATAATAACAACACTTCTGTATTCTCCCAAATTGAGCTCTGTGAAGTCCTTCATTGTTTTCCAGGGAATTCATGCATATCTTCCATTATGTCACTTCTGACACAGAGAAGAAAAAGAGGACTCTGTGAGAGTGGTTGACAAGGCCAGGACAGTATGTTCCCAAATCAGACAAGTCAATCTTACAGCTATTCACAAGGAGCTCTTTGGAAGATGGCATAAATCTAAATACCACCTCAAATTCTATCTGTAGGGAGGCAACAAATATATGATCAAATATATAAATAAATGTTTCAAATGATCACTTACTAACTAGCAGTTAATGAAATGACCACTGACTAACACTGTGCTCACCAAAAATCATGGGGAACCAGAAAGGATGGAAGAAAGCAGGAGAACCAGAATCAGAAGCAATAACTAAGTTAAAACATTCAAACACGACTGAGCATCTATTGTGTGCTGTTTTCAAGCACATTATCTTGTTTATTTTTGTTGAATATTTTATTTATTTATTTGAGAGAGAGAGAGAGCACAAGCAGGGGGAGCGGCAGGCAGAGGGAGAGGGAGAAGCAAGCCGGCCACGGAGCAGAGAGCCCAATGCGGGGCTCCATCCCAGGACACTGAGATCATGACCTGAGCAGATGCTTAAGCGACTGAGCCACCCAGGTGCCCCAAGCACATTATCTTGTTTAATCTATACCTTGTGAGTTATATATTATCAACTCCATTTTGCAAAGGAGGAAACTTAAGAGTCAGAGGAGTTAAGTAACTTGTCCAGGGTCATACAGCTGGTATCTGAACTAGGATTTAGACCCAAGCACCTTGATTTCAAGTCATGGGCTCATTTTCAGTCTTTGTGCGATTATATGGGTCCCAGAATATGAACAGATGGTGAGAACCAGGGAAGGAGTTGGAAGAGACACAACGTCCGTTAATGATTTTAGATGAGTGCTGAGGGGGGAAAGGTAAATGGATAAGCATTGTTTATCCTGGGAAAGGGAGTATCTTATGACTGTTACCATACTTTTTACTACAAGGACACAGATGGAAGTTGGACGTGCAGAAACCCCCATTAGCCAGGAAAAGTCGTATGTATTTCTCAGGAGCCCTTTGATCCTGGAAGAAATTCTCTTCTATCTAGAGCTTTCTGGGAGCCTTCCAGAAACTTGGAGGCAAAGGGGAGTATCAGCTCCTTTACTCCAGCTCACTCAGAGCACCTCCATTGTAATCAATTAGGTACACTGGTTTTCCCCATACAAAATAATTTGAAAACCAGTATGGTACTGCACAGCTTCGAATCAAGTGTCTCATCAAGATTTCTGTCATTTACCAACATATTCATTCACTTGGTGAGTATTTACTGAGTTCAAATTAAACACTCAGCTGTTTTTAGCCCTATGACTCATAAAAGAAACTGCTTACTATCTCAAGAAGCTTACCATCTTAGAGAAAAGACTAGAAACACACAAGTCAGTTAAGGAACAATCCAGAGTAAGAATGATCAAGTGCCCCAAATGATGATATGAACTATAAAGACTATATTGTGTATATTTTTAAGTAAATGGAACAGTTAAATGGCAAATTTTATTGCATATATATATATATATTTCTTTTAAAAAACACATACACAGGCTGTAAATGGGAACTTCAGTTTTTCATGGGAACTGAGATAGAAATTTTGAATTGGAATCACTGGATGTTCTAAAACCATCAAAAACAATGTCAGTCTTAATTTGGAGCCTTGTCCCCCCATCATATCTAACATATTAAAATGTACTCACACCTGCACTAAATCCATGTGTGTGTTTTATGTATGAAACATTTTTCACAAAATGCTCTTTATACTTCAAAACATTTGCTTTAGGCTGCCTCCTTAGCGCAGTAGGCAGCGTGTCAGTCTCATAAAAAATTTGCTTTTAAAATTATTTGGATAAAAGTAATTCCTTTAAGTCATAATTGACTACGGTATCCTGACAAGATGATGCTTACCCAGAAATTTGGGGAGGAGGCAAAATACAATTTACAAATGTATTTTTTTATGAATACTGAAATTAATAACGAAAATTGATAAAAATATGGCATATTGTAGATATTTAATCTCACAAATATTAATTTTGATTTTGTAGTTTTCTTTTAGAATCAAGAGCCAATAAATACCTTTTACATATGATTGCTGAGAAGATAATATGTAGACTCTTGGATTGTATTCAGGTGCCCATGAATAAAAATGACCTGGATTTGGTATAGAGAAGAAAAATAAGAGCAAAGCTCTAATAAGTGTATATATACTATGAAATGGAAGCTTCCGGGCGCCTGGGTGGCTCAGTCGTTAAGCGTCTGCCTTCGGCTCAGGTCATGATCCCAGAGTCCTGGGATCGAGCCCCGCATCGGGCTCCCTGCTCAGCGGGAAGCCTGCTTCTCCCTCTCCCATTTCCCCTGCTTGTGTTACTGCTCTCGCTATCTCTCTCTCTGTCAAATAAATAAATAAAATCTTAAAAAAAAAAAGAAATGGAAGCTTCCTCTACTCATTTTTCCTTCCTCCTTGGAGAATCCCACAAAACATAAACAGCACAAATATAAAGCATACTGCTTTCCATCAGAATTGGTCTTTTACCATGTGTTCTTGGAATTATTTAGGTGTGGTAATACTCAGAGGCAGGGGGACAGACTTGGTGGCCACTGGGGAGTCCTGTAAAGATTAGGTGCCCATCAGCGAGGACACCAATGAAGAACATAATACACACTGCTCGGCCATTATCAAACAGCCTATAGTTTCTAGCAAAGTGATGGGCGACCCCTCTCCCCACACTGGTCCCTCAACTCTCCACCCAGTTTCAGGACCTGCAAATCAAATTAAAATCTTCTAAACACTGAATTTCAGATGTACATCAGTTGTGCTCACCAGCTGAAATATTTTATATTTAAAATATCTCACCTTTCTATCTTGGAATTATGTCCAGAATGAATGCCTCTCACTCATCTCTGCACACCCTCAGGCTGCTCCCCACCAGGACAGCATGGCAGATTCTCACAATCCTTTCCATGTACCACAGGCAGGGAGGGACAAGTAGAGAGGGAGAAAGTGGGCTCAGCCCCTGAGGTTCAAGGCCACTGGGTGGCCAGGCTGCGCTGGGTTTGTTGGCAGGAAGCAGGATAAGGTAAGCTGATTCAGGAAAGAAGTATAGGACGTAGTTCTACCCTGAGGGGGCTGTATTTAGTTGGGAAGACACATGCAGTGATCGAACACAACCACCAAGAGGTGGAAGGAAGTCTTGGATCCTGTGATAGCCACAGCAATTCAGGGAGGGGAGGAATGGAGTCTCCAAGGAAATTATGGTGATTGAACCAAGCAGCACTTGCCCTCTGTCCAGCATGCTCAAGGCTGTTTATCTACCCCGTTGAATTGCTCAGCTTTTCCAAGTTTCTATCTCATTAAAGATGCTTTCCACTCTTCCCCCTCCCAGAAATATTGGCAAGCTTCTTTAGTCATTTGTGTTTCTTTACATTATCAAGGCCAGAAGTATATCTTCTCTGATAGATAATGGCCCTCAGTTAAGACTAGCAAAAGCTATTTTGCTTGATGTATTAGCGCCCTATTTTAGAATAATCCTATTCCCTTGATTCTTTAGTATTTACAATTTTTGTAAGTACCGATTATATTTTCTAAGTCAAAGTGGGATAAAATTAGTGCATTGTATTCTGTTGTTGCCACTTTCTGGAGTAGTCAGTCTTACATATTTGAACAATACCACCCTGGTGTAATTTTAAAAGGTAAGAGCCTGATTCTTTAAAAAACACTTAGATGGGCAGTGTGAGCTCTCTCTGAGGATCCTCACATTAGGAGTGTTTTACATATATCACACAAAAGGAAAATGCGTTCTGAGGGGATCGAGGCTCATCGGAGCTGAGAGCTGAACCCGCTGAATTGTGACAAATGGACCCTTTCCTGCCAGCTACACATTGTCAGCCAGGCAACATTTGAGACCATCTTCTGTTAATGGGCTTGGGGTTTGGGGAGCAACTGGTGCGGGCATGTGGAGTCCCTGTCAACTTTGTAGCGGCCGTCATGAGCAGTCCAGAGCTTTGGACCTCACTGCTCTGGATTATCTAAAACTCCTGAAATAAAGAATTAGTGATACACAGTGAGCAGCGGCTTTAAGGGTGCCGACAGTTGAGTAGAGGGAGTGATGAGTATGAGCTGGAATAGTCTGAGAAGGCTTCCTGGAGGAGTGGGACTTTAAGAGAGCCAGGAAAGATCACTAGGATTTAGGTGGGCAGAGCAGGGGACAGAGACAAAACTTGACTATGGGCTCTAATCCCAAGGATGGCCTTCACTTGGCTGTGAGAGACCATTGCCTTGGAAACCTCTTAGCTCCCAGCTCCTTGCCTGTTATATGGGACTGATGACTTTGCAGGGCATTCATCTATAGTCATAGACTCTGCTCTGCCCTCTTTTTGAAATCTTAAATTAAAATTAAAATAAATAAATACATGCATAGAGGAAAATATAACAAATGCCCATGTCATCCCAAACAGGAAAATAGGCTATCACATTTCTTCAGATTATTTATTTATTTATTTTTTTACTTTAGTAAGCAATTGACCTGGTTGGGGCCAGGCTATAAGTTCCAGGCTTCTGTGGATTGTGGTTTCCTTAGTCAGTTCCACTTTTACTTTATTTTATCTTATTTTATTTTATTTTATTTTATTTATTTTTTGAGAGAGAGAGAGGGAGAGCAGGGGGGAGGAGCAGAGGGAGAAAATCTTAAGCAGGCTCCATACCCAGCCTGGAGCCCAATGCAGGACTTGATCTCACGACAAGTCTTGAAATCATGACCTGAGCTGATATCAAGATCTGACACTTAACCCACTGAGCCACCCAGGTGCCCCTATTCAGATCTTTTTATAATGAAATGACTTTTACAGATAACATATTCTCCTATGTCCCTCTCCAGTCCCATCCTCCCCATCAGCAACCACTATAATGAATTCAGTTTATATCCAGTTCAAGTCTTTATACTTTTCAAGTGTGTGTGTGTTTTGCTGACCTGTTCAAAAATTATTTCCCTTTATTTTTTTTATAAGGAAGTGGGTGTTTCAAGTATCAGACACTAAAATGGGGAACTTGGGGAGCCTGGCTGCTCAGTCGGTAGAGCATGAGACTCTTGATCTCAGGCTCGTGAGTTCAAGCCCCAGGTTGGGCGTGGAGCCTACTTAAACAACAACAACAACAAAAGACCATGAAAAAATAAAATAGAGCGTTGTCTGGCTGGCTCAGTCGTTAAGCGTCTGCCTTCAGCTCAGGTCATGATCCTGGGGTCCTGGGATCGAGTCCCGCATCGGGCTCCCTGCTCCGTGGGAAGCCTGCTTCTCCCTCTCACGCTCCCCCTGCTTGTGTTCCCTCTCTCGCTGTGCTCTCTGTCAAATAAATAAATAAAATCTTTAAAAAAATAAAATAAAATAAAATAGAGAATTGGCCAAGTGGAGGTTGGAGGACAGAGGAGGCTGGGAAGTTGAGGACCCTTGATTCATAACCAGTGTCCCCCATTGTTCCTTCCAACATAGATCACATGCCTACTGAGGCTGTAGTATTAGGAAGAAATTCAGGATCTTGGTGTGTTAACTACTTCTTACTGCTTTTGGTAAAATTCTATGAGAGAGATGACTAAAGGCATCCTAACGCAGAGAAAAGAGGGAGACTGTGCAAGAGAAACGTCAGTGTCTTGCCATCCCCCAGGTCCCCTCCTGATAATCTGGACCTTTGCACCAGGACCGTTTAGAATTGCTTAAGACAGAGGCCAGTAGATTGAAGGGCAGGGATTGGAGTTTCTGTTACTTGCATTCAAAAGATCCGTTTTGATAGGGTATCTGTAAATAACTGTGTATTTTATTACATACAGTTAGCCATAAAGAACATATTGCTTTGTCTTCTTTTAAATTCACTTAAACGAAATCGTACAGTTTATAATATTACATAAGTCTTTTTTTCCTCTACATTGTTTCTAGATCTATCTATGTTGATACCTTTAAGTACAGCCCATCCATTTTAACCCCTTGATAGTAGTTTGTAGAATAAACATTGCATAATTTATTTATTCCTTTTTCTATTAATGGACATTTGGATTGTTTCCAATTTTTTGCTGTTCTAGTGCTGGAATAAATATTCTTGTAATATCTCCTTGAATACACACGCAAGTGTTTTTCTACAGTATTTAACTAAAGGCAGATCTACCCGGGCATAGCATATGCACATTTCACATTTTGCTGGATATTGCCAAGTCGATCTCCAAAATGATTATGCCAATTTGCATTCCCACCAGCATTGTGAAAGAGTTCTTATTCCCCCATATCCTTTCAACAATCAGAATTTATTTTCTGCTAATCTGATGTGTGTGAAATGATCTCTCATTGTGATTTTAATTAGCACTCCTTGATTATACTTCGGCTGAACCTTTTAAAATGTGTTTTAGGCTATTCAGTTTTCTTCTTACATGAATCACGCATTTTTCTATTTGGTTGTTTGTAGTTCTTTATTCTAAATAATAATCTTTTGATTGTTATATATGATGTAAAATCTTCTCCCAGTATACTCTAGGCTATTAATTTTGTTTATGATGTCTTTTGTTCACAAAGTTTTCCATTTGGATGTCACATTTTTTCAGCCTTTTCCTTTATGATTTCTGTATATGTGTGTGTGTGTGTTCTGTGTGTGTGTGTGTCTTTAAGAAAAATCATACCTTACCTTGTGGTCATAATGTATTTGACTATATTTTCTTCAAATAGGTTTAAAGTTTTTATTTTTTAATTAATCAACTTTAATTTTTAAAAAGATTTTATTTTTAAGTAACCTCTACATGCAACATGGGGCTCGAACTTACAACCCCAAGGTCAAAAGTTGCATGCTCTACCTACTGAGCCAGTCAGGAGCCCCAGTCAACTTCATTTTTAAGAGCAGTTTTAGGGTCACACAAGAATTGGGGAGAAAGTACATTGAGTTTCCATTGAGTTTCTGTGTCTCTACACATGCACAACCTCCACCACTATCAACATCCAGCACCAGAGTGGTACATTTGTTATAAATAATGAACCTAGGGGCACCTGGGTGGCTCAGTTAGTTAAACGTCTGCCTTTGGCTCAGGTCATGATCCTAAGGTCCTGAGATCGAGTCCTGCGTCAGGCTCCCTGCTCGGCAGGGAGCCTGCTTCTCTCTCTCCCTCTGCCACTCCCCCTGCTTGTGCTCTTTCTCTCTCTCAAATAAATAAATAAAATCTTTAAAAAAAATAAAAGATCATTGCTAACCCCAGACCATCTAACTTTTCGCCTACATTATCTTCTAGGGGTTTTATGGTTTTGCAATTCACATTTAGGTCTACCATCCATTTTGAGTTAATTTTTGTGAAGGGTATAAGGTCTTTGTCTAGATTTATTCTTTTGCATGTGAATGTCCAGTTGTTTCAGCAACATTTATTAAAAAGATTATCTTTGCTCCATGTTTTTGTCTTTGCTCCTTTGTTAAAGATTAACTATATTTATGTGAGCCTATTTCTGGGCTCTCTGTTCTATTCCACTGATCTATTTGTCTATTCTTTTGCCCACGCCACACTTTCTTGATTACTGTAGCTTTATAGTAAGTCTTGAAGTTGGGTAGTGTCACTCCTTTGACTTTGTTCTTGTTCTAAAATATTGTGTTGGCTATTCTGGATCTTCTGCCTCTCCATACAAATTTTAGAATCAGCTTGTCAGTATCCACACAATAACTTGGAACTTTGTTTGGAATTACACTGTATATTACGTTCTTGACTAATAGTTTGTTATTAGTGTCTAGAAGTGCTAACACTTTTTGTATGTTGGTGCTGAACCCAGCAGCCTTGCTGAATGCTCTGATTAAGTCTAACAGTTCGGTTTTTGGATTTTCTATGTAGATCATTTATGTTGTCTGTGAATAACATTTTTTTCCTTGCGTTGTAATATTTTTTCCTTGTGTCTGAAGTTTTCCTTGTGTTGTCTGCAAATAGCTAAAATTTTCCTGATGTTATTGCATTCTCTAGGACCTCCAGCATAATTTTCTGTAAGAGGAGGAGAAGGCTTCCATGTCTTCTGACATCAAGGGAACTTCAAACTAAACTTCAAACATTAACTAAGATATTATTGTAGATTTCTGGGGGATATTCTATATAGATTAAAACAGGCCCCTTCTATTTCCAGTTAAATAAACGTTTCCATTTTTTTAGTTATGAAAGAGTATTTAATATATATTTATATTTTCTGAATCTGCTGAGATAATCACAAGTTTTTCTCTTTTAATCTGATAACTGGTCACTTACATTGATATATCTCCTGCTATTGATTGATACATTCCTAGGATAAATCCTACTTGATCAGGACATATTATTGCTTTTGAACCCTTCTGAAGTTGATTTGATTTAGTATTTTACACATATGTTCATAAGTAACATTGACATATGCTTCTTTCCTTCCTTCCTTCTATTGTCATATGATTTTCTATTATCCTATTATCCTTGTCCAGGTAATCCTTGTCCTATAATCCTTGTCCTGGTGGTTTAACTAAGGTTAAATCAGCTATATGCAATGAGTTAGTTAGTTTTTTCTAATTTTCCATTCTCTGGAATAGTTGTTTTGATGATGGACTTAAGTACTGATTCAATTTATTTAATTTAATTTATTTAATAATTCAATTTATTTAATAATGTCACCATAAAGGTAACAAATTTTTTGAGTCAGTTTTGATAATTATCCATTTATCTAAGTTCTCAAGTTTAGATAAATTCAGTTTTCAAATATCAGTAAAGTCATCTATAGATTATTTTATGATTTAAAAATTTCTACTATATCTGTAGTTAGGTTCTATTTCACCATCCAATGGTTATTATTTATATATTCTCTCTATTTTCTACTTAATCTATCAACCTGATAGAGGTGTACTAAAATCTCCCACTGTAATTTTGGGTTTAATTTTTTTTTCCTTGTAATTATGTCAGTTTTTACTTTATATATTTTGAAACTATCTTATTAGGTACATACAATTTCATGATAATTACACCTTATTTATGAATTGTTTTTGCATTATGAAATATTCCACTTTATTTGTCTTTTGCCTTAAGGTGTTTTTTGTCTGATATGAAAAATGATTTTGATTAGCATTTGCCTTGTATACCTTTGCCATGCACTTGGCTTCAATATTTCTATTATTTTGGTTTGAGGTGTACTTGTAGACAACACATTTGGATTTAAACAATCTAATGTGGGGCGCCTGGGTGGCTCAGTCGGTTAAGCAACTGCCTTCAGCTCAGGTCATGATCCCAGGGTCCTGGGATCGAGCCCCACATAGGGCTCCCTGCTCGGAGGGAGGCCTGCTTCTCCCTCTCCCACTCCCCCTGCTTGTGTTCCCTTTCTCACTATCTCTCTCTCTCTTTGTCAATTAAATAAATAAATAAAATCTTTTAAAAAATCAATAAATAATCTAATGTGATAAGCTCAGGCTTTTTGTAGTTGAGTTTTGCCCACTTATGTTTATGATGATTATTGACATATGGAATTATTTCTGGCATGTTCTTTTTATTTCTTTTTTTCCATGTTTGTCCTTGACTTTCTGCTCCCTTTCTATTGTTGGATTGATGATATTTTCTTTATCTCCACTCTTTTTGTCTTCTCTGCTAATTGGAAACTGCATATATTTTTTATTTTAAAGATTTTTTACATTTTATTTGTTAAGCAATCTCTACACCCAATATGGGGCTTGAACTCATGACTCTGAGATCAAGAGTCATATGCTCCTCTGACTGAGCCAGCTGGATGCCCTTATTTTTTATTATTTTAATGGTTATTAAAAGTAAAAATTTAAAAATTTTTACTATGAAATATTTAAAATATATAGATAGTTGTACCAAATAATAATACACTCATCAATGTACTCAGTATTCAGCTTCATAGCCATGTTTGGCTCAGATTTTTTATAAAGAAATAAAACATGGGGCGCCGGAGTGGCTCAGTTGGTTAAGCGTCTGACTCTTGATTTGGGCTCAGGTTATGATCTCAGGGTCATGAGATTGAGCCCTGGGATGGGCTGTGCACCAAGTCTGCTTAAGATTCTCTCTCTCTCCTTCTGCCCCTCCACGCACTTGCACGTGCATGCGCACTCTCTCTCTCTAAAATAAATAAATAAATAAATAAATAAATAAATAAATAAATAAATAAAATCTTTAAAAAAAAAGAAAACATTACAGAGGAGTTGAAAACTCTGTGTACCCCTCTCTAATCCCACCTCCTTTCTTTCCACTTATCTGAATTTCGCATTTACCGTTTCCATCCATGTGATATATGTATGTGTTCATGTTTCCAATACACTGTTGCTTTGTGATTTAAAAAACTTATATAAATGATATATCTGCATAATTCTATACCTGTTGTTTTTATTATATAATATATTATCTATTATTGTTTTGAGATTTATTTATTTTAGCCCATGTGGCTTTAGTTGATATCTTTAATTACTGAATAGTATCTATTGAAAAAAACATGTCATAAGCCATTCTCCTGTTGATGGATATTTAGGCTGTTTCCAATTTTTCACTGTCACGAATGCTGTTGGAATAAACTTTCTTGTACATAGTTCCTCAGGTGAATGTGTGAGTTTCTTTAGAATATTTACTTTGAAGTAGAGTTTCTTCGTCCTAGGGGAGGTGCAATTTCAACTTTACTAGATACTACAAAATTGCTCTGCACAGTGGTGGTAAGAACTTACATATATTTGATGCATTTCCCAGACTCCTTTGCACTTAGCGTTCCACATATGGTCTAGTTCTGCCAATAGAATGCACTTATTAAAAACCCAGAAGGGGGAGTAAGCCACACTTTGCAGCACCTGGAAGCAAGCACATTTCTGAAGCCATTTATTTTCTGTGATGGCATTAACAGGGGTGTGAGGGCCTGGTCCCTTGTCTCAAGGTGGGGGGGAGAGCAGGGTGCAGGACACGCATTCTGTTGGTGTAGATCATAGCAGCAGCTTCCTGATCATGGTGACTCCAGATCACATAAGAGGCAGCCACTATCTCGGTGGCGCAATTAGCTAGAAAATTGGTAGCCTTGAGAATTGTTTCTGAAAGCTCAATCTGGAGTCTGTTTCTTTGGTGCAATGATTCTGTGAGCTATTGAATATCCCATAAGAAACTCCTTTCTATTGGATTTTCCCGAGGCGTGATGTTCCCTGCAATGCCCCAGCCAATAGATTGTTTTCATGGTTCTTTTTTCCTAGAATCAAGGTGCATTACGTTTTCAGTTCCCTTTCTGTAAAAGTCCATTTAAAAATTTTAACCAATCTTTCGCATGATCATCATCTTAAGCCTTAATCAATGCTTTAGATTTTTTTTTAAAGGTAATAGATGCACATGTTGAACATTCGAAAAGCACTAACAGGTCCTCAGTGAAAAGTAGGTCTTCCTCCCATCTCTGTCCTTAAGCAGCTCAGTCCCCCAGAAACAAATACTGCTTTCAGTTTTGAGCCAATCCTTTCAGAGTTATTTTTATGTATAGAGAAGGACACATATGTATCTTATTTTTTTTTAATAAATAGTATCATACTATACACACAGTTCTGCACTAGCTTTTGTGAAAGAGTTGTTGGGGAAAGGAACGTGCCCATAGAACATGCAAAGAATATCTAGGTAGAGTAATTATGATCAAGTGCACCCCTGTGTAACCACCACTCAGATCAAGACACAGAACACGGTCAACACTCCAGAGCCTTATGTTTCCTCTTAACATCCATTCCCTCCCTCCCTGTAGAGGGAACCATTATCCTGACTTTTGTGATATTCACTTCCTTGCTTTTCTGTACAGTTTTGCCTCCTCTGAATTGTATCTCTAAACAATAAAGTTTAGCTTTACCTGTTTTTAAACTTTATATAAGAGGAATTATATTGTATATATTCCTTTGTGTCTTTGCTTTTTTTTTTTTTTTTTTGCTTAATATTGTATTTTTAAGATTCATCCATGTTGTTGAATGTCATGCACTTTGCTTTTTCCACTTACAAATACATCTTGGAGATTGTTCCATTGCACTGCATGTAAGAGCAATAATTTCTACAGCCAGTGTCATAGTGATGAGCATTTAGGTTGTTTCTCATTTTTTGCTATTACAAGTATGCTTCAGTAAATATTCTTGTATGTATCCATGCAAATAAATAAATAGAATAAATTCCTAGATGCTAAACCCCTGAATCAAAGATGATGTTCATTTGTACTCTTGATAGACACTGTTAAGTTGTTCTTTATAAAGATTATATTAGTATTTACTTCCATCATCAACGTAGATTTCCTTTTCCCTTACACATTCTCACGTTTCAATCTTTTTCCCATTTGATAAGTAAAATATGGTACTTCATTGTCATTTTAGTTCTTATTTCTTTTATTATGAGAGAGGTTAGGCCTCTTTTCATTTTTTTAATTGTGCCTTTCCAATTTGTTTTGTTTTTTTGAAGCTTGTATTTAAATTCCATTTAGTTAACATACAGTGTTATATTAGTCTCAAGTGTACAATATGCAGACTCCCCACTTCCATACATCACCCAGTGCTCAATCACGTTCCCTTTTCATTTTTTTTTTTAAGACTTATTTATTTGAGAGAGAGAGAGTAGGGGAGGTAGGGGAGAGAGGGACAAGCAGACACCATGCTGAGCACAGAGCCCATCCCAGGGCTCGATCCCATGACCCTGAGATCATGACCTGAGCCGAAACCAAGAGTCAGACACTTAACCAACTGCGCCAGCCTGGTGCCCCCACTTTTCATTTTTCAAAACTATTTCTATTTCCTTTTCTGTGAGTTGGTCTTTTTGTCATTGACTTTTAGAAATTTTCATATTAAGATTATTCCTTTTTTAGGTGATATGAGTTGCAAGTAATTTTTCCCAGTTTTTTGTTTGTTTTTGCCATTGTTTAGGTGTTTTTGTCCTATGCGTAAACTGGTTTTTATAAAATCAAGTTTTCTAAACATTTTTTATGGTTTCCCACTTTTATGGCATAACTAGAGATGCTGTCCTCAGTCTGGACTCATTAAAAATACTCTCCCATATTCCTTCTTGCTCTTTTAAAGTTCACTTGTTCTGCTTTATGTCATTGATCCATCTGGAGGATGTGAGATAGGTATGCAAAATTATTATTATTTTTTAAAGATTTTATTTATTTATTTGACAGAGAGAGAGATAGCCAGAGAGGGAACACAAGCAGGGGGAGTGGGAGAGGGAGAAGCAGGCTTTCCGCTAAGCAGGGAGCCTGATGCGGGGCTCGATCCCAGGAGCCTGGGATCATGACCTGAGCTGAAGGCAGACGCTTAACGACTGAGCCACCCAGGCGCCCCTGCAAAATTATTTTTATTCATAGTTCCATTGATGTCTATTCATGTGCCAGTATCAGACTGCTTTAATTTTATAACTTTATAATATATCTTAATATCTGGATGAGCCAGTTCCCTTCATCACACCTCAGTTTTAGAATTTTTATGGAGATTCTGGCTTGTTTGTTTTTCCATGTGAAATATAGTTTCAGTTTGGCTGATTCTTTCCCCAAAAACCTGTACTGGGATTTATAGATTAATTTAGAGAATAGTAGCATCTTTATGATGTTGACTCTTTCTGTACAAGAATATCCTTTGTCCAGGCCTTTTTGGGTCCATGTTGTCATTCATTAACATTTTTAAATAATCCAGCTCTTGGATGTTACCTGCTTGATTTCTCCTTAAGTATGGTTGCTTCCTTTATCTCTTCGAAGTGGTTCCTGCCTTATTTAGAAGGGCTATAAATTACTTTATATTAATTGTGTACTCAGCCACGTCACTGAATTATAATAGTTTTTCATTTGATTCTCCTATGGCTCTATTCCCTCGGTAAATGATCACATCATATACGAAGAATGATCACTTCAGTTCTTCCCTGTTTCATTCTGTGGGCCAATACTTCCAGAGCAGTATTAAGTAACCGTGTTCAAAAATGACATTGCTGATTTGTTTTTGACTTTTATGAGACTGCTTCTACGGTTCCATCCAGCCAACTGAAGCTTCGCTCCAATAAGTTGGAGAAAGCCGAGGCTATGGGGAAAAGATGGGGCAAAGTTCGTGACCTTCACTGAAAGCCGATGGCTCTTCCCCATTGGCTGGGCTGGGTTTCGGGGCTGTTTCTGCTTTGCCCAGTTGCTCACCTTACCCTTCCTCCAGGCAGGGTCGAAGAGAAGTCCTCTTCGAAGGGGTGTGAGGGATCGGGGGGTTTCAGAGAATCCTCTGGATTTCTCTTCATGGCCAGAGCTGACCACTCTGGAGTGGTCTTCCTCCTCCATTAACATCCCCTGTGGAGTGTGTACCCCTTCCACTTCACGGGTGGACCAGGAGGCTGCTTGGCTCATGGGGACAGGAAAGATGACAAGGACAGGGAACATTTGTTTGCCTTCCCTCTGAGTGCAATGGGAGTTTGGAATATCTTTGTTTCTTTACTGTTAATAACACAACAACCTATTTACATGTATCACCACTTCTCCTACATGACAGGACCCCTTCCCTTCCCCTCCCCACCCCCGGTCATCACGGGAACATTAGAGTAATACTCTTTTCTCAGTTAACCTTTCCTTCCAGGATAGTTTATTTTCAAGAGGAAACATTTGATAAAGCTCAGAGTAATTTTAAATACATGATTTGCCACGTTCACACTTGTCACTTATCATATGCACTTCAGTCCGACCTCCCCGCCATTCTGTTAACCTTCAGAGGCACCGTTAAAGCAAGCCATTTGCAGTTGCCCTGTGAAAACTCTGCATTTAAATTGCTTTTCCTCCCTTCCCCAAATTTTCCATAACTATAAATAAATTTAATTACCATTCCAAGAAGTGTAAGCAAATCTTCTATTACATTTTTTAATCTTTTATCTCCTCCTTGTCCCTCTGCCAAATACACAGTTTATCAGGCAGCCTTCCGGCCTCTAGTGGTCCTCGCCCTTCCCCGCTACCCCCACTCCCACGAATAAAAATCTAAGTCTGTTTCCCTTCTGTCTAAGTGGGTTTCCTCAGAGTTTCAGTCCAACCCCACACTCCAGGGCCTCCCTGCAGACCCAATCATTTCTGTAAAGGGGACAGTGGAGAATCAGTGTCTAAGGTCCCCAAAATACCTCCCTTCCCTGGTGTCTAAATGTGGCATGTCCAGGGTTGTGTCTTTACCGCAGCAGAAGAACACATTCCCTTCTGTCACCATGAGGTTGGGCCCCAACGACATCTTAGAAAGGCACACCAATAACAATTTACCTCGAAGGCTTTCTTCTTTTCCAAGTACTTTTTAATGCATCATTTCATTTATTCTTTTTTCCCCAATAATAGAGTGTTATCAGCTATATATTTAATTTGTTCTTGGCAAGATCTTTATAATGCAAGAAAGGATTTTTCTTACCCTCTTGATGCAGATGGGGACCTAAAGACACATCACATACATGCGAGCGTGCGCAAACACACACACACACGCACACACACACACACCTGTCTCTAGCTCTAGAATTGCTTCTTTGACTCCCACCTCCCACCCTTCCAGGCGATCTGACTCTCTCCTCCTTCCCTAATCACATCAAAAGCTCCTTCCAGAGATAGCCATAGGGTTTAGAGCAGGGGCTGCTGGATGCCTCCCCCCACAATGGCTGGGGGTGGGGTGGGCAAAGTAACTGTGTCTGGGTCTATGTCCTGGTCTCTGGAGTTTTCCGTGCTTGCTGGTCCCTCCCTCAGTTTAGCCCCTGGATCCTTGCTGCACCTCATCTCCTCAGATTCCCACACGGTGAAACCAGGGTCCAGGCTTACTTTATTTACTTTTTTCCCTCCGTGCTATCCAGAGTTACAAACCATCTCTCAAATGCCTCCCTCCTTGAGCCCAGGACTCTTGCAGGGGTGACCTGGCTGCCGAACTACCCATTCTTGGTCTTCTGGCCCATAGCACCAGCTGCCTCTGGGCCCTTAGGTCCTAGGACTCTGGAGTTGGTCTTTTAGGACTGAGCAGAGAACAAGGAGGGAAATGGACACATCACTCAGATGGGAGCAGCAAGACCCAAAGCCAGAGAAAGACTGAGAAAGACTGCAGAGGACTCAGAACCTTCATTCCAGAGAGAGCAACAAAGGCAGGGAAGGGGTTCCATTCTGGATCTTCTGTTGTCTAATTGCCAGCTGAGTGTTGGATAAACTCACACATGGCATTCGGGGAAGCTATGGAAACTGCTGCCTGCTCATAGCCAAGAACGGCAATAATAGTGATGGCAAGAATTGCTGTATGCCAGGCACCCTTTAAGTGCTTTATATGTAATAACTCATTTAAGCCTCCAGCAATCCTAAGCAGGAAGCAATAGTATTAATACACATTTAACAGCTGAGAAAATCGAAGCATAGAGAGGCAAGCAAATTTTCTAAGGTCACACAACTAGTGAATGGTAGAGTGAGGATTTAAAATCAGGGATTTGGGTTCTAGAGTCCATGTTCTTAACCATTACACTTGAGACGGTAAGATAAATTTTAAATCTTGGTTTAATGGGTTTATAACTTGGAATGCCTTCAACTGCAAATATCAGAAACTCCTCAAAATTACTTATACACTCATCATGGAAGAACCTTGAGGACATTATGCTAAGTGAAATAAACCAGTCACAAAAGGACAAATACTGTTAGAATGGCTATTATTTTTAAAAAGGCAAGAAATAGTGAGTATTGGAGAGAGAAGGGAATCCTTCTACACTGTTGGTGGGAATATAAATTGGTGCAGCTACTGTGGAAAACAAAAAGTTAAAAAGAGAAGTACCATATGATCCAGCAATTCAGCTTCTGGGTATTTATCTGAAGAAAATGAAAACACTAACTCGAAAAGATATCTGCACCCCCATATTCATTGCAGTGTTATTTACAACAGCCAAGATATGGAGACAACGTAAATGTCTGTCAGTGGGTGAATGGGTAAAGAAAATGTGGTATGTATACACAGTGGAATATTATTCAGCCATAAAAAGAAGGAAATCTTGCCATTTGTGACAACATGGATGGACCTTGAGGGCATTACGCTAAGTGAAATAAGTCAGACAGAAAAAAACAAATACTGCATGATCTCACTTATATGTGGAATCTAAAGCAAAGCAACCAACCAGCCAACCAACTCAACAAATAAAACCCCAGCTCATAGATACAGAGAACAAATTAGTGGTTGCCAGAGACAGGGGCTAGGAGGGTGGGCAAAATGGGTGAAGGGGAGTCAAAATGTACAAAATTTCTGTTATAAGATAAATAAGTCATGGAGATGTAACGTACAGCATGGTGACTATAGTTAATAAGACACTATTACATACTTGAAAGTTACTGAAAGAGTAGATCTTAAAAAGTCTCACCACAAGAAAAAAAAAATGTAACTATGGACGGTGATGGATGGTAACCAGACTTAGCGTGGTGATCATTTCACAACGTATAAGAATATCGAGTCACTATGTAGTCCACCTGAGACTAGTATAATATTATATGTCAACTATAGCTCAATAAAAAAAAAAAGAGGTCAAATGCTATATGATTCTACGTGTACGAGGTCCTGGAGCAATTAAATTCAAGGAGTCAGAGAGTAGAATGGTGGTTCCGATGGCTGGAGGAGGGGAGATGATGGGGAGCTAATGTTTAATGGGGACAGAGTTTCATTTGGGAAGGATGAGCGCTCTGGAGATGGACGGGTGTGATGGGTGCAGAACAATGGGAATGTATTTAATGCCATGGAATCGTACACTTGAAAACGGCTAACGTGGTAAATTTTATGTTAGGTACACTGCGCCACAACTGTTTAAAACAGAAAAAAAAGTGGCTTCTACAATAAGGACATTTACAACGGTCACCCAGCACATAAAGTCCAGAGGTGGAGCAACTCAACAGCATGTGATCAGTGGTGTGGCGACGTCGTGGAGGACCCACAGTCTTTCCCGCTCTCTGCCCTACCTGCTCTGGGCGCGTATCTGGCTCTTCTTCTGGTCGCGGGATGGTTGCTGCAGTTGGACATATCACATCCAGACATGAGAAATTATAGAGAGACCATTTCTTCCCGGGGAGAAAGGGGTTTCCTTAGGAGAGAGGAAACATTTCCTAGAAAGCTCCAGCACGTCTGGCCCCATTTTCCTGACCAGAGTTACATCGCACCGCACCCCGTGCCTAAGGGGGCTGTCGTGGCCATCTCAGACCAACCGGGATTTGCCCTTTGGAGCTGAAGGCCGCATGAAGTAGGACGGAACCTCAACAAAAGAGGTTCTGCTAGGATGGCGGGGGAGGGGGGGCTTGGAAAGGATGCTGAAAGCCACCCAACTGGGTCCCCTACAGCTTTGCAAAGTAACACTTAATAAGGCCATTTATTAGTCATGCTGACCATAATCTTGTCACCCTTGCTAAAAGGTGTGTCATGAATACCTGTTAGATAAACTTTTAAAATTTTTTAAAAAATGTATATATAGCAACAATATCTCTTCGGTAGCTCATTTTGTATAATCACCTTCTCATAACAGCTTAAAAATGTAAAAGTAGCTGAGGTTACCACTGCAATTTTGATAACCCACCTCTAAACTTCTTTTTCATTGAAAAGCTTAGGGAGAGGGAAGAAGGGGGGAGATCCATGGGAGAGGTGAATGGAAACCAAAGCATCAGGACAGGGTCCTCTGCGGCCCCCGCCCCCGCCCTGCACACACAGGGGGCCCCAGGGGGTGAGTCTTGGCTACGAACCAGAGATCGTGCTCAGAACCTGGCTAGGACAAAATATGAACTGCTCGACTCTGGGCAAGTGACTTAATCTTTCCAAACCTCAATGTCTTTGCTGTAAAAGAGAGAGGAAAGCGGTGTCAGACCGTAAGACATGCAAGGGGTTGTGGTGAGGAACTGAGGTAATCCTAGACTCTTCCCTTTCCCTCTCCGTCACATCCCTTCAGGATATGCAGCCCTTCCTCCCCTCCGCCGCCCTGCACCGGCCCCCTGCACCTGGCCTTGCTCTAATAGCTCTCCAACTCACTTCAGGTCTCTGATCTTCAACCGTCCCCCCCCACCACCCCCATTCACTCACCCTGCAACATTCAGAGAGACCTTCCAGAAACACACATCTGATCATGTCGCAGCTCTGCTGTCGGCAGGAGGGAGCTGAACTGCATGGCATGGGCCACCAGGCCCTGGGAAGGGGACTGTCCCATTTACTGGTCACGCACCTCCTACCTGCTCCCAGACTCAGCCGTCCCTGCGCTTCCTGGATGCGCCCTTGTTTACATTCTCCCTTCACCTGAAATGCTGTCCTCCTGCCTGACAGGCTAATACATCCTCCTGCTTAGTAGAGTTTGGAGTCAACTGGGTCTGAATTCTACTCCTGGCTCCACCACTAACCACTGTGAGTCTTGGGGCAAGGAGCCTTACCTGTCAGAGTCTCAAGTCCGCGATGGGTCCGATGCTGCTTCTAGGGTCCTGAGAATGAGACAACAGGCAAGGAGAGGGCCCAGGACGGGGCTCTGCTCTGGTGAGTTCCTCTGAAGAACAGCTGTTATTATTACCAGCTCATGTGTCCCAGCGCAAGTATCATTGCCCCCAGGAAGATTTTCCAAGTCCCCGGGCTAGAAGAGTCCCTTCTTCATTTCTGCCCAGAACACTTTCTGTACCCTATTCCAGCATCCACAACATGTTTTGAAATGAGTTGAGCATCTGCTTGCGTTCAAGGTCTTCCCGCATCCTCACCCCCGCCAGCTATAAGCTCCTAGAGGGCAGAAACTCGTTTCTTCATTTTGGAATCCTCCGCATCTGGCCCAGGGTGCTTCCCAGAGCAGCTGCTTCCCTAAATGTGTGTGCATCCCCGACCACGTAACAACCCATCAACAGCTCTCGTGCCCTGCCTCCCAGGCCGGGCCTTGGTGCCGACTTCTCCAGGGAGACACCAGAACCAGGGCTACCTTTGGAGGTAAAAGCCCATGATTTCCGTCAGGCCGTGTCCACTGGTTAACCTAGTTGTGTCCCTTGACATGCCTTGGGTGACCCCCCTGTCCTCCCTGCCCACTAACGTCCAAGACTGGAGGTGAACTTATTTAAATACCCACATAAACAACCAAATTGCTTTTCCCTCTCTCCTGTCCTCTGGTGAACAGAAAGTAGCATTCCAGGACCACTGTGTGACTGAGATATCTCCCAAGTCAATTTATCAGTCTCGTTTTCAGATGAGGCAAGTACTTCCGCACATGACTAGACCTACAGAAAGGTCTCCGGGAAGGAGGGGCACGAGGACCCAGCCGTTGTGAGCAGGGGTCAGATTGTTGGATGGGTTCCTGAAAATAGTCTTCATGTCCACAACTTTTTTTTCCTGAGCCTGTGGACAAGGCTAGGCTGAAAGTCTGGTTTACCTCCGCTCCTCCCCCTCAAGCCCACTCCATTTTTATATTGCTCCAAGGTTAATAGCCATGTCGTGTGGGGTCATAGAAGACATCTGTGTCTCAGATAATATGCTTACGGTGATTACCACACATAATTGACTGACCTTCCCTCATTCTTTCCCTGCTGCAGGCCGCGGCTGATAGGATGAAGCAAGCCACAAGAGTTTATTTTCCATCACACACCATTGTGCTGCTCAGCAAATATTTTAGCAAGCTTTGAATGAACCACCTTTTCAAGCTCTAGGTTTTCAGAGTTAAAATAGGAAGCCATGACCAACCTAATAATAGTAGATTTTAAATCAGCTTTGGGCCACCCTACTTAGAGCCCTATTGTGGGTCTCCTGGAAAACCAGGTTTGGGGCATGAGCATTGCAGGACCCTCTTCCCCTCAACCTTATCCTTCTTCACGTTGCCTCGCAGGGAATGGCTGATCTTGATACTCCTCATTGTAGTGTCTGGGTCTTTAGAGTGGAAGGGAAATTTGCCTTTGGGTGCCCAGCCAACCAGGTTCCAAAGGATAACTTGGAAGTCACCTCATCTCATCACATCACTGGTCACCCGAGGGCCAGCCACCAGCTCCTGCATCCACCCACTGTCACAGGGCCACCTGGATGTTCTTAACAAAGAGCAATGTAAGCTCTCTGCACATGGATCCCTCCTTCTGCAAAGACAACTAAGACTCCTGATCCCAGAGAGAATGGAAAACTAGGAGCCTGAAATGAAAAAATTCCCCAAAGCAAATTTCAAAATGTTACATTAAGATTTTAAACTTTTTAATAATGTTTTACCTTAGCTCGATTCCATCTATCTAGCAATTAATCCATCAGCCTTCACATAATACACACCTACAGGAAACGCGATTCCGCATCTCTGGGCTGGATTCCACTGTGAATTACTAATGTGTTAACACTCGGGAATTCCAAGCTCCCTTGATATTCAGCATCCGCTCTCCCCACCCCACCCCTCCCAAAGATGTTCCTATGTGCCACAGAGGACAAGGTCGGGGCTCAGTGACTCCACTGGGGTTTGGTCCCATCCCGAGAACCAACCAGTGTCTAACTCTCAATAGCACCACCTCACCCCGATGGAAAATCTCCATGCTTGCACTCTGAAACCCACATCAACCGCCCCACCCCTCCCCAGACCACTACAGGGCTGCATCTCAGGAGGATTACCTGGAAAGCAAGTGTCAACAAGAAAGTTTTCTGCCACAGTTGATCTCATGAGTGCTGCGTCAGAGTCATTTTAATTTGTGCAACAACCTAAACTGGGTTCTAGTTCCACTTAGAGAAATGCACCTGCAATCATCAATTTACCATTTCACGTAAGTCATCCATGTCTTCTGTTGGCAGGGGAGGGACCAAGGAAAAAGGTGGTGGTGGTGTGGGGGGGTTGCAACTGCTTAACAGAAAAATTATACACATTCTAAACATATGGGTGATCTTTAGAAAAATCTCAGCATCACTTCATAATTATATACTACAAGTTTTAATTAACTAAAGCTCTGCAAATCATAATGCCTTATTAAAATGCAATTAATCCTTTGATTAAAAAACAAAAAGCACAAGTATTTACAACAAAAACACAAGTAGAATAATTACAAATATCATGTACCCATTTCTTTTATTTGGGTGTCACTTATGATGTGGCCTGCTCCCTTCATTAATTCAAACACACACATTATCTTGCATCCACAGCAGCGTGAATGACGGCGGCCACCAAACACACAGCACTATATCCTATTGATTTCGGCAAATCCTGAACAATGCCATTTGCATGCTTGTTTCTGTAATAATAAAGATATGCCATTCAGAATTAAAGCCCGGCCAGGCTAGTGGCAACTAATTGTGTTGTATGTAATGAGTGCAATTTCAATTTGATATCACCCTCAGCTTTTCTTGCCGCACTCGCTAAGTACTTTCAAGTCTTTGTGGGGAAATAATTGATTTTTTTGTGCCGTGGGCACAAGGAAATTATTATGATCTTTTGAATAATGCCAAAGAAAAGACCATGAATGATTTAAATTGGTATATGAAGAAGGCTTCGCCGCCGTGGACTGCGGCTTGACTGACATCCTGCTAATGCAGGATCCAGATTAGCAGTTTTTAAGGAGGCAGCTAATACAGAACTAGTAAAACAGAAAAGGTTGCTCCTGAGATTGGGTGGCGGTGGGGGTGTTGGTAGTGAGGGAGGGTTGTTGTTCCGTTTTATTTGTTATCCGGGGAGGACCAACAATTTGGGGATTTGAGGCATGGCACGATTACATAATTGCCTGGCCCTCACCACCGAGGGTATGTTTCCACTGATAAATTACACACTGGAAATGGGCAGATAGGAGAGGCCTGAGCGGGATTGTTAGTGCGACCGCAGTTCAGTTGGGTTAGACCCACCTGCGGTGGGCAGAGCCCCATGTCTGGAACATGAAAGTTAGTTAGCATCTTTTTCTGACATTCAACTCCAGGAGGAAATTGGGAGTAGGGTGGTAAGGGAGCTACTTGATGTATTGCTTAATCTCCCCGTTAGGAGCAATTGCTCCATCCCACTGCGAGCGCGGCTTGGGTCTAGCAGAAGAGCTAAAGTCCCCTTTTAACCTGGGCTGATAACAGGGAAGGAAATCTAAACCTAAGACAGGTTTCCTTTGTGCCCCTGAAACCTCAGATCTGCAAACCCAACCGGGACAAGCGGCTCCCCCTCCTCTCTCCCCCCAGCCTCCAGCTGAACCTTCTGTCCCCACCGTGGCCACCTGCACTTTAACGGGGAGGGAATAAGCACCTTAGAAAGATGGATCACCAATTCAAAACACAATTCCACCTTAAAATGCATCCACCTTCCAAATCTCATTCTTCAGAGGAGCGAGTGTTGTTAATTTAGTTGGTCATAACTAAATAGTTTCTAATCTGGGGCAAGAGGCTGCTGGGAATATTGGACAGTTTAAAGGTTAATCACCATCGCCTGGTTACACAAGTGAGGCAGAACTAATTCCTCCAAAGGCAAATGGCTTGCAGTTTTATCAGCAGTGCAGATTAGAAGTGTTAATATACAGAACAGAATGGACGCTTAAGGGCCGGTTTTCCCCTTATCGGCAAACTTTGCAACAGAACTCAGCTCCTGAGCAACCTCTGCACTTCTATAATAAGGCCCCTTATTTTGCCTCTCGAGCAGAACTATCAAACAATCCTGTCCAAACCACTGCCACCAAAATCAGGGTATTACAGACCACGGCTAATTGGAAGATCACTATAATGAAGGAAAAGATAAAATACTTTGGCTGTTGGCCTAAAATGTGGATCAACACAACATAGGAAGCTATCTTGCTATGTCACATTCTGAGAGATTTACATAAACAATAAACTCCATCCAACTGCCCCCCACCCAATACATCTTTGTTTACAGTAAATGCAACCTAAAGCCAGACTAGACTAGGAGGCCGGAGTGGTACTTTACATAAGGCAATATGATTAAGCCAGCAGTTTTGCAACTGTGCAGGGGAATGGGGACTGTGTATATTTCCTCTCTTGCAATCAGCAGGGAGAAAATGGTTTTTAATGTTCTCCACACTTCTTATATCATAGATATTTAAATATTTAGACCACTCAATATGCTAAAACGCTTGTACCAGCCGCCCAAACTGACGACCGTATTTCTGCTAGGGCTGCAGGTGCCCTTCTTGGGGAGGAGAGAGGGCAGAGCACAGAAGGGGAAGATGCCAGAGGCTGGTGCCCAGGTGCTTTGGTGGATGCAGGTGGGAGAGGGTGGTGTTTTAAGAGAGCAAAATTGAGCAGGGAATGAAATGTTTTCCTTGATGGGAAATCTTTTATTATAACAAGACCAAATATTCCAAACACACAAGGGAGAGACTTCTGGGGCTGGGGGACCGGGGACAGGGGGGATGATGCACTGAAAGCAAGTCCATCCAGGTGATCCATTCTGGAGCCGGGTTTATCTTTTCCCCAGGTATGCCCGGCAGCCTGGATGGGTCCACCTCCCAAGCATGAGTCACTGACTTTTTCACCCTGGTGGCCAGCTCTCTCCTGGACTCCAAATCTTTCCTGAGCCCTGAAGTGGTTAAAAAAAGGGGGATTCCTATCTACTGGCAAGAGGCTTCTGCTGTCCTGTTACTCAAATCCCATACCGTTATTGTGCAAGTTCCCACCAGAAGGAGCAATATCTTTTGTCTGTATGGCCCACACCACCTGGAAGAGTGTTTCCTTTAGGTATTTTGTAATTTATACCAACTGACTAGAGCGCTCAGTGTAGTTATTGAATGCTGGGGAGCATCTATAGGCTGCCCACAAGGAACTGGCAAGCTTACGGGAGAAAGCCAGGACTAACACCTGAGTGTTAGTACACTCCAGGAGATATATGGCCACGTGATAAAGGGAAAAATGTGACGTGGAAGTGTGGTTAAGTGTTAATTACCTAGTGTTTTGGGAGCTGAGGAGGGTGAGGCCTATGTGGTTAAAGTGATCAGGGGCCTTGAACTGGGTCCATAATTCACTCAGTGTTTAGGCATTTGTTCACTCGACAAACACTTCCTCTGCTCCTCCTATGTGCCTAGCAATGTTCTAGACGCCTGGCATGGAACGATGAGTAGAGCAAGGTTCTGCCGTCAAGATGTTCCCAGTGGGAGGTGAGGGAGCGGAACTGATCCATGACCAAATGATCCCAATACATCGGGCCCTGGACACTCTGGGATTCAGCATGTGAAACTTTGGGCTCGTGTTAGGAATCGGCGTTAAGGTCCATGAATTGGAGCCAGGAGTGCTGAATGGTGGCGGCAGGGGGGCTTGTGTCTGGAGGGACACACTTGGCTGATGATGGAACTTGGCCAACTGGCAGTTTAGCAAGCAGAGGAATGGGGCAGTAGCTGAGGGGAACGTGAGGCCTAGGGAGGATTTTTAAAGGTTTGACAAATTCATAGCATGCTTATGGGCTGATAAGATCCATCCAGAGGGGAAAGAAAAAAACGGTGCAGGAGAAAGGCACAATTATGGGAACAGTGTCCCCAGTTGTATGAGGAAGTGGAATCCAAGACACCGTGGGAGATAGGGTGATCAACTCATCCTGGTTTGTCTAGGACTTGTCTGTTGTTTGCACTGAAAGGCCCACCTCCCAGGAAAACATTCTGATCCCAGCAGACTAAGATGGTTGGTCATTCTAATGGAGGGGGTGAGGGGGCAGGGGGGCAGAGCAGGTGCCGCAGATGAGGGTGGGTTGGTTGATTGGTGATGCTTCTATCTTTTTTCAGTAAAATAAAGAGTATTGTATTAGTTGAGAGTCATGAGCAAGAGGAGGGCATTGAAGGTTTGAGAAGAGAGGAGAAGGGGGGGAAAAAGTCATCTGGAAGAGGAGAGAACAATAGTCTGGGGAAAGGTTAGGACTTGTAGACAGTGCTGAGTGCCGACTTGAGATTTGCGGTGATAAATTGAAAGTGAGACCCGTCAGCGTGGCCATCTGCTTTTCTTCAGCCATGTTCAACTGTTGAGGAGCAGGGACCATAGAGGAGGGGGATCGCATTGATCCAGAGCATACGATCCTGAGTGGGGAAACTGAAGACTGCCAGTTAAGCGGATTTCATGCAGGAACTGAAGCAGAGCCTGGGGAACATGGCTCCCAACTTAGTGCTTTCTGTTTGCAGGGAATCAGCACTCAGCTCTCACTGGCCCTTTGGCCAAAGGTGTTTCCATGATCTTCAGAAAAGATCAGAGCACCCAGCCTGGGTGAGCTGACAGGTGGGCAGCAGGGAGGAGGAAGGCCCAAATGGGCAGTCTGAGTAAGGGAATGTCCAATTGGCAGGCTCAGATCACAGGCAGGAGCATCTCGGGAACGTGTCCCTATTGATAGGAACAGCAGTCTGCCAAGGGATTTAATCTCCTGTGCCTATGGAAGCATCCAAATACATAATGACAGCATTTCATTCTTCAAACCGGAGTGGAGACAGTGAGACAGCAGCATGTTCCATCTCTGCCGTATCCCAGCCCAGCCACCGTGTCCCTTCGATTCTTTCTCTGAACTCTCTAATGTAGGCTTGGTCATTTCTTGCATCTCTTGTTGGGGGAAAGGGCTCAGAGACCCCAAGGGGCATCAGAAGAAGAGCCTTGGGCAAGAGAATTTTACGCTTCACCACAGGGGATCCACGACAGTTGACTAGAAGAGATGTAATAAGTCTACCAGTGTTGACTGAGCCCCTGGTGTGTATGTGGCTCTGTGCTGACCATCTGAGGCCCAGAATATGCTTCCCATGCTGTGAGTGGCCATGGATGCTCCTCCACTGAAAGTTGATGGTTACCTGTGCTCACCTGTCTGCAGTGATGAACACTTCCAGGCCGTGCCCGGTGTTCACTCCTCTCTCTTCGGCTGAGTGCCTTCCCGCAGGCTCAGCCTCAGAAAGGACCAAGTCCAATCATAGCAGGCAAACTTGCAGAGAGTCATTGCTATTTCCATCGCTATTAGCCCAGACATACTCTTGGAACTGGGCTTCCTCCCCGATTCTCTGCTTCTTTCATCAGATATTTAATTGAATGATGACTAGGAGCCAGGCCCTGTGCTAGGCACTCTGGCTGCGAAAATTAATAAGAAATCATTCTCTCTTCCCCCAAAGAGCTCTCATTGTTTCGGGGAGGAGCACACGAAATGGCTCCTCCACACTTATTGGCATCGCCATTGTGGTTAAAGGTTCAATGCACAAAAAGGCTGTGGCATGCCTTCTGGAGAAACGATGTGTGTTAGATAAGCTTTGATCAGGCATGAGTTATAGTGCTGTTGGCCTTGAGTCCAATGTTAATGAATCACCCACATATATTAATTAAGGTATCTTTAAACAGAAACACACATAAAACAAGGTTATGTATTGACCCTTTCATGAGAATGTGGTCGGAGGGTTGCAGGAGACTAACCTGGTATTTCCCCTAGACACAATGGTCAGTATTTGCTAATTCAGGGAGCAGGTGACTTTCTGGAAAGTAACTACCACCAATAACAAGAATTGACTGTAAATACGATAAGGGATTTGTGGAGTTAAAGGGAGGCCTCAGGCACTCTGGAGTGGGAGTCCTCCAAAGCTTGCAGGAAGTGGTCTGGCAATAGCTACCCCTAGGAGGGACAGAATTGGCAACCAGGGGGAATGCAAGCTGGTGCAGCCACTCTGGAAAACTGTATGGAGTTTCCTCAAAAAGTTGAAAATAGAGCTACCATATGATCCGGCAATTGCACTACTGGGTATTTACCCCAAAGATACAAAAGTAGGGATCCGAAGGGGTACATGCACCCCGATGTTTATAGCAGCAATGTCCACAATAGCCAAACTGTGGAAAGAGCCAAGATGTCCATCGACAGATGAATGGATAAAGAAGAAGTGGTATATATATACAATGGAATATTATGCAGCCATCAAAAGGAATGAGATCTTGCCATTTGCAACGACGTGGATGGAATTGGAAGGTATTATGTTGAGTGAAATAAGTCAAAAAGAGAAAGACATGTATCATATGATCTCACTGATATGAGGAATTCTTAATCGCAGGAATCAAACTGAGTGTTGCTGGAGTGGGGGGTGGGGTGGGAGGGATGGGGTGACTGGGTGATAGACACTGGGGAGGGTATGTGCTCTGGTAAGCGCTGTGAATTGTGCAAGACTGTTGAATCTCAGATCTGTACCTCTGAAACAAATAATGCAATATATGTTAAGAAAAAAAAAAGAAGAAGAAGAAGAAGAGGGTAGCGGGAGGGGAAGAGTGAAGCGGGGGAAATCGGAGGGGTAGACGAACCATGAGAGACGGTGGACTCTGAAAAACAAACGGGGTTCTAGAGGGGAGGGGGGTGGGAGGATGGGTTAGCCTGGTGGTGGGTATTGAGGAGGGCACGTTCTGCATGGAGCACTGGGTGTTGTGCACAAACAATGAATTATGGAACACTTCATCTAGAACTAATGATGTAATGTATGGGGATTAACATAAGAATAAAAAAAAGAAGAATTGGCAACCAGGGACCACTGTCTCCTTCGGGGAAGCCTCAGGTGGGCTGAGGACATCTCAGAGAGCAGTTTCAGGGCTCCTACTGCGCAGGAGGGTCATTCTAGAGAGGTGGAGGGACGAGGCTGTGCTGATGGACAGGTAGGAAGAGGACTTGCCGAAAGTTCTCCAAGTGAAGGCAGAGGAATCTCAGAACAGCAGAGATAGGGATGGTCTGGACTCAAGGTGAGGATGAATGAGGACATGTCTCAAGGCCAACCTTCAGTCCTTCCTTTCTGTAAGGCATGCCCTTGCTTGGGAGAGAGGAACCTTCTCCCCTGTCTCCACCCCCACTGTGTGTCTGCCTCTGTCTGTGGGGAGGACAGAATTTCTCTCAGTCCTCTTTCCCACCCTGGTGGATATTGAGGGAACATTCACATTCCCCTTTATAGGTTCTCTACCCGTGGGAGGAGGGGAGGCAAACAGTCACTGTACATAGAAGGTTTCCACTTCCTCTTTTACTTCCTACCTCATGTCAGCAGGGCCCTGGGATGGGGGTAACGCAGCTAGCTTAACAGGTGGACGTGGGAGGCACAGACACATTCACTATTTGGTCTTGCTCTTTTTTCTCTACAAAAAATACTTCAAATTGGCCTTTCCTACCACTGCATCCTTAGGTTCTGGGACTAAACTAGGCAGATTTGAGAAAGGGGAATGGTTGCCACGTTGACCTTTAGCTAACATCCATCACCTCACATAATTACAATTGTGTGTGTGTGTGTGTGTGTGTGTGTGTGTGTGTGTGAGATGGGAAGTTTTAAGATTTACTCTCCACATGTAAGTGAGATCATACGGCATTTGTCTTTCTCCGGTGGACTTCTTGGAGATTCTGATGGGTTGAGTAGCAGCTCCAAGATCAGTAGCCAATTGTGAAACAAGATATAGCTAACTAAACTTATTGTGGTGGTTGTTTTGCAATATAAACATATATCAAATCATTTTGTTGTATACCTGAAACTAAAACAGTGTTACATGTCAATTTTATCTCAATAACATAGGGAAAGGAGAAAGAATCTTAGAGAGGGAGGAGGCATTTCCTCCAATACGCTTAGGAGACCCAGAATCTACAAGTGCAATGCAGGTGAAAGGTAACTTAATTTGTTTCACCAATGATGTTATCCATCATGCTACCTAAATTACCACAAGTAAAAAGGCGGGATGCCTTAGAGACTTCTGTCTTTGTCATTCCGCGATGGAGGAATGAGAACGTTAAGAGACAGGCACTGGGGTAAAATGTCTTGTTTTTGCGTTCAAAAATTGTTTAAATGCTTGTCGGCTTCATCAGAAGATTTTTCTCCACTGTGACATCAGGCAAATTCAGGTTATGCCATTTCTTCTCTTTTACCACCTGATGTTCTCACTTTACCTGGGCAGCATGAGAACCCGGGAGGGGCCTCCCCTGGATGCAGTGGGGCAAATGATTTCATGGCCCCCAACCTGGTGGGCTTTTCCCTTTCTAGGAGAAAGAGCAGGGGGCCTCTGCGACCCTGAACATACACCCCTAGAGCCTTCTAGAATTGGGTCATCCCCTCTGCCTGAGCTGCCTGTGCTTGCTAAATTGTATCTCCTGGTGATCTGCAGGAAGTGGAACAGTGAGAAATAGTCCATCTAGAACCTGGCCAGTAGCAGACCCATCCTTGGCTCACCTGGTTTCCCCCACCTTGCCCTTTAAAAAGTCTGCACAAGTAAGTATATACTACTCATTATATGCAATTTAGAAAATGCAAATAAGCAAAAAGAAAACAACCACCTGAAACCCCACCTTTTGGGGGACCACTGTCAACATTTTGATGTGTGTCCTTTTAGATCGTGTTCAAGCACATGTGTGATGTTTATCTCCAAAAAGGGGGAATCATATTATGCAATGCTCTTTCATAACCTGCCATTTAAAATCTAACAACACGTTGTGACTACATGTCCATGGTGCTACCCGTGGGTCCACAGCATCATTTTGAGTGGTTGCATCCTCCTCCAAGGCAAAGTTGTATCGTCATTTATTAACCAAGCCCATCAGTGGATGGTTAGGGTTTCTCCAGTGTTCTGAAGCTATTAGAAACAACACTGCAATAAACATCCTTGTGCATTCACCTTTGAACACTATTTGGTTATTTCCTGCAACTGCATTCTTGGAAATGCAATTGTCAGGATAAAATGCATGTGCTTGTTTAAGACTTTTGTTGCATATTGACAAATTAACCCCCTCACACACACGCAAAAGGTTACAAATTGACACTTCTCCAGCAGTGTATGGGAGGGCCCGTTTCCACACACCTGTGGCAACATTTGACATCATATCTGCTCCTACAGGGCAATGGTTGAAGAATTCCAAGTGTATGGGAGAAAGGGCGTGTGGGCAGCGGAATCAGCACCACCCCCCCAGCAAGTCATGGCTCTCCCCTGGATCTAAGCCTCCTTTGTAAAGTATTTGATAGGCACAATAACCAGCAAGTCCTCCAGCAGCGTGGGCCTGGGACCGTGGGCCTCCCCAGACATGGTCTGGCCCTGCTCCGAGGGTTTTTGCTCCTAACAGTGAGCAGGTCTCAGGCCCTTGCTCCTACCGCCCGCCCAGGTGGCACCCCGTCTCCTTCCTCTGGCCCAAGGCCCATTGCCCCGAGGGGTAAGTCAGGGCTGTCCCCGCTGCTGCAGGAAGCATTGGAAGGAGAGAATGACACACAAGTCTTTGCTTCCCCAGAGAGCTGTGCTTTCACAAACACCCTTGTGGCCCCCTCTTTGGGTCCCCACTGGCTTTCTGTGCAGGTTTATTGAAAGTCTGGAGTTTCTTCGTCAGTAAGTTTGGAAGAAAATCTGTTCCATCACTCAGTAAGCCACAGAGCTCATCAGTGACCACAGAACCTGGAGAAAGCTGAACAAGGGAGAAGAGCGAATGGCTCCCACTGTTCTGCTGATCTATTTCTTCCTTTGCTGTCCTTTCTTATCTAGCTCCATAAAAACAGCATCTCCCTCCAGCTCGTGAGGAGGCTCGCTCTCCCCCACAATCTGCATACTGCGGACCTGAGTCTCCATGGGGAAGGCGGTTGATTTATGGGGAATGGATCTTCAATCAGCTTCATTCCCGCTTCTGAGGCTCTCCACCCACTCCCATTTGGTTCCTAATTCATTAATCCCCCACCCCCTCACCCTTGCCTGATCCGATTACGCTTACATAGAATACATCACTGTGTTCCTTTATGGAGCACTGACTACTCATGTGATAACGCGTGCTCCTGCCCCTTGTACCAGGAGATGTGAAGGGGCCGATATGGTCCTTCTCGCCACCCTGGGACGCCAGGATGGAACAGCAGAAAGAGAAGTGACGGTAGGGGAGAGGTTCACCAGGGTAAGGAAGCTTCTCGTCTTTCAGTTCTTTCTTCATCATCAAGAAGTTTTAAAACTTCTCCCAACTACATCTTCAGAAAATGTGTAGCATTCAAAGCACCTTGGGGGTCTCTGTCCCGTAGGATAATGCGGTGGAAGGTCTGCCAAGGGGGGGCTGCCTGGTCTACACAACATACCCACTTCATGTAGGACAGGATGACCGAGAGCTTTGCCAGAGCGCTGGGCTGGCATTTAGCACCTTTGAAAGGAGATTTGCTAAATTTCAGAGCTAGAAAGGATTCCAGGATGATTCTTGCCAAACCACCTCATTTCTTTCTTTCTTTCTTTCTTTCTTTCTTTCTTTCTTTTTTTAAGATTTTGTTGATTTATTTGACAGAGAGAGAGACAGCGAGAGAGGGAACACAAGTAGGGGGAGTGGGAGAGGGAGAAGCAGGCTTCCCGCTGAGCAGGGAGCCCAATGTGGGGCTCGATCCCAGGACCCTGGGATCATGACCTGAGCCGAAGGCAGACGCTTAACGACTGAGCCACCCAGGAGCCCTGCACCTCATTTCTTTTTTCATTTTCCCCTGCCCTCCTCCCTCCCTCCTCCCTTCCTCTCTTTTTCCATAGCCATCCAGAGATGTGAGTAGGGCAGTGAAAGAACATTGGCCTTGGATGCAGAACCCAGGAGCTTGAGCACCACCGTGGGAGTGTGCTAACAGGGTCAGAGAAGAAGGTGCGAAGGCCCCAGGTGGGCTTCCAGAACACAGGTGTGAGGGACCCCATCTCATGCTGGAGCCCCCAGTCGTGACAGTCTTCATGGCCCAGATGTTAATGGTAGGGTGGGCTTTGGGCTACCATTGAGGAAGTCCCAGAGAGGCTCTGCTGATTCACAGCAGCCCAGAGTTCTTACCCTGGAGAAAGTGGCCAGGCCTGAGCAGGAGTCCCGACTTTTGACCTGACTCTCTTGTTCCCTTTGCCCTCACCTGTGCTTTCTGTCCCAGCACCCTCATCAGTCAGGCTAGTCTCCTTTATCTCTCACATTCGTTACACTCAGCCCTGCCCCTGGGCCTTCTCGAAGGCTGGCAGGTGCCTGGAAGGCCATATTAGGCCCTTAATCCCACCTCCTCCAAGAAGACTTCCCTGATTACTTCAGATTACACAGCACTTCATGGGCAGCACTGATGTGATGGGCGTCTCTCAAGAGTCCACTCTGGAGGGGCCCTCGCCTCTCCTTCACTTGCAGGCAGAGTGCTACATCCTCTGAGCCTGGAGCTACGCAGAGCTTCTCTGGAGCCCAAGGTGGTTGTATGTCCACCTTCTCCCGGGCTGTCAGCTTCCTTGGGCCAGGCCTTTACATTTTTCTTCTTTGTGCCTCTAGCATATAGCACGGTGTCCAGCACTTATTAATTATACGGATACAGGGGCTCCTGGGTGGCTCAGTTGGTTAAGCGACTGCCTTCGGCTCAGGTCATGATCCCAAGGTCCTGGGATCGAGTGCACATCGGGCTCCTTGCTCGGCAGGGAGTCTGCTTCTCCCTCTGCCTGCCACTCCCCTTGCATATGCTCTCTCTCTCTGACAGATAAATAAAATCTTTAAAAAAAATTATTATATAGATACAGATCTGGGGTAGGGAAGAGTAAAGAGGGGAGAAGCTGCAAAGTTAAAAGAAGCTTCTGTCATCTTACAAGGGTTGTTTCCAGTGTTCACTAGAACAATAATCCTCAGAGTGTGGTTTGGAGATCACTGGGGGTCCCCAAGACTCTTTCGGGGGACTCTGAGGTCAAGACTGTTTTCAAAATAATATTAAGATAGTATTTGCCTTTTTCCCCTTCCATTCTCTCACATTACACGTTGGTGTTTTCCAGAAGCTACATAGTGTGTGGTATCACAAAAGACTGAAGGCAGAAGCAGATACAAGAACCCAGCTGCCCTCCACAAAGCCAGACACTAAAGGGATTTGCAAAAATGCAAAACAATGTCACTCTTCTCATTGATTTTTTTTTGCTTTGCAAATATAGCTGTTTTTCATAAAAATACGCTATTAATGCTAACACGTAATGGGCTTATTATGGTGACTTAAAAAGCTAGTTAATAAATATTTTAAACATTTCTTAGTTTTAATTTCTAATACAGTTAACATCAACAGCTATAACCCACATAAACAAAAGTTCTTTGGGATCCCCAATAATTTTTAAGAGGTCCTGAGACCCAAAAGTCTCAGATTCTTCGCACTGGAACACGAATATGATTTGCTTGTCTGGTCGTCAGCACCCCTTCCCCCCACACACATCCAGTTTCCATTTCTTTTTTATTACTGGAGCCTGTGACTGTGAATTTCGGGATTACTCTCAGCTCTGGATAATCCACAAAGTGTGGCTCCCAGTGGCCCTCAGTGGTGGCATGCTAACGAGGACAGACCAGCTGTGTGAGGAAGAGAGCTTAGTGAGGGGCCCTGGGCACCCTCCCCCGCAATGGCCAGCGGGTCTTCCCCCCCCCCCCTTTGTAGAAGCTCATGAGTCTCTCTTATCACCTCAGAAATTACTTGTCTCATTCCACACAACTTGACCAATCCAACGACCAGCCCTTCTTAGCTCACAAACCCTTTTCCCAGAGCAAGGCCTGAGAGAGCATTTCTCAAGACCTATCCTTCAGGATTAGCTGAGCCCCAATTTTCACTCTCCCTTGGAGATGCCAGGGGGAGTGGGGAGAGTGAGGAAGAAGGGCACGTCCTTCCCGGACGGCAGCTGCAGGGCTGAGGTTCCTGGTTCTGTTACCGCCAAACCTACACAGAATGATACGCATACCTCAGAATCCCCAAAACCATCTGACCCAGGAAACTCATCTCCAGGCCCAGACTGAAAAGCTGAAATAGCGCGCTGCTCAGTATCCAATCAGTTAAAATATGTTGAGCATTGGAGGGTCAAGTGACAAAGGAATGGAGATTTGTCTGGAGGATAAAGGGGTGGGGGGAGAATTTAAGGGTAGAAATGCCACCACCACCCGCATAAATAATAATAATAATAATAATAATAATAATAATAATAATAATAGTAACTAAGGCTTACGGTGAACGCAAGCACACTGATGTATTATTTCCCCACAACAACCCAGTGAAGCAAGTGCAGTGTTCATATCATCTCTGCTTTACAGGTGAGGGAGCCAAAGCTTAGCAAGTTGAAGTAACATGCCCCCTACTAAGCGGTGGGGCTCCATTCCGGCCACGGAACCCTTGTTCTGACGTGTGGCTGTTTAGGGAGTAAGTGTTCTGGGAGTGGCCTGAACAGGCAGTTGGTTCTCTCTGCTAATTATCGCCCCAAGGAAAGGAAAGAGAGCCACTCTTCGGCAAGCCCCATTAACTGATTGTAAAATGTCAGCTTCACACTTCATGGGACTGCAGGGACATTCGTTTCTCAAGCAGTGCATCCAGGGGACACACCGGGAAGTGTGGGCAGGCTGGGCAAACGTTCTTGAATTCTTTCTTGGCAGGTCGGTGGGGGGTGGCTATCTGGTTACACCTGCCTTAAACATTTTTCAGGCTAGACTGTTGGGCACATTGCCTGGAGTTCCCAGCCCTGGGTGTCTGTGTCCCCGTGTGTTTGCACGTGAGAGCCAATCCCAAATGCTTTCTGAGGAGACACCTGGCAGAGCAGTGAGTCCCCCTGGGCTCACCTCCTGAGGAGGTGGGATGGCTGTCTAGAGAGGTGAGTCTGCAGGTTCCATGAGGGAACAGCCAAGCCTGCTCCCAACTGCCCACCATTACCCTGCAAGGAGAAGAAGACATCGACGCTTTCCCCAGGCCCCAGCCAGTGGCACAATCCCCATCTCTCTCCCCTATACTGGTCACAGGCTCAGCCAAGGGCAGGAATCATTTGCATTTCTTTGCTTTAAGGACACATGGCCCCTTTCCTCCCCTAGGGGCCTGGAAACCCAGCCCCAGGCCAGGCTGGCAGGCAGAGAGTGGAACCTGCCCTGCTGTAGGGCTTGTGCAGAACTGCTTGACAAATTGGGCCTGGCTGCGATGCCATTTTTAAAAATCTAGTCACTGGGGGCGCCTGAGTAGCTCAGTCGGTGGGGCGGTCAACTCTTGATTTCAGCTCAGGTCGTGATCTCGGGATGGTGAGATCGAGCCCTGCGTCCAGCTCTGTGCTTGGCCCTCAGTGGTGGCATGCTCTCCCTCTTTCTCTCCGTCTCCGTCTCCCTCTGCCCCTCCCCCTGCTCTAAATAAATAAATAAATAAATAAATAAATAAATAAATAAATAAAATCTTTAAAAAAAGATAGAGACAGTCTGGAGCTACCATTGTTTCTGGGGTTCTTAGTATCAATTTCCGGGCTTCTCCAAAGCCTCATTAGGCTTTCACCTGGGGCCACTCATGACACCATGAATTATATAACTGACTGGGCTCCTTTCTTTATAGAGGCTTTTAGAAAGCTTAGAGATAAATCTGTGGCTCCCCAGAGCAAGAAAATACAGCTTTGAGGTATTCTTCCAAATCTCTTTCTATTTCTTTCCCTTTAAAAAATAAAACTTGAGAAACTTTAAAAATTCTGAAAAGCTCACAAAATAATGCCATGCCTGATAGTTGCCATACAAAATTGACAACTGTTAATATTTTGTTATATTTACTTCAAGTCAATAAAACATTACAAATGAAGTAGAAATGCCCATTGTCCCTCTCTAGGATTGTTTCCTACCCCTAACCAGAGCAGTAGCCACTCTCCTAAATTTAGTTCAGGTCTTTCTTTTTAAAATTGTAATAAATACGTATATGTGCTCATAGAAATTTGTGGGAAGACTTACTTTTTGTATGAATTCTATAAATGGCTCACACAGTGTCCATTATTCTACAATGTGCTTTTTTCTTTTTTAAAAGATTTTATTTATTTATTTGAGAGAAAGAGAGCATGAGTGGGGGGAGGGGTAGAGGGAAAGGGAGAAACAGGCTCCCTGCTGGGCGGGGAGCCCGACGTGGGGCTCGATCCCAGGACTCTGAGATCATGACCTGAGCCAAAGGCAGACATGTAACCAACTGAGCCACCCAGGTGCGCCTACAATGTGCTTTTTTCATTTAACAGTATGTTTTGATGATTCCTTCCCACTCTCTCTGTGTATCCTGGATTGTATTTATGGTTCCTTACCAGCCGTCATATATCCTTTTAGAAACAAGGCGGTATCAAACAAGGAAGGGATTAAAAGCATAATGATCTTCTGGTATCATAGTTATTATCCTAAGTAAGAGCTGGTCACCTGCTCTCTGTCTTCATGAATACCTACAACAAAGTCAGTGCTGCCCAAGTTGATGCTTGAGCTGGAAGCCAGGAAGCCTCCCCTACACTCAAATAGGCATTTTTGGGAAGAAGTTTTCTCTGAGGTGGTTTTGCTTCTATTCTACCTGGAGACAAAGAAATGGATGAAATGAAGTTATCCATTAGATTTTCAATCAACCAACAGATCTTGGGAGGGAGCTGGTGGGCCAGCTATGGGGCTAAGTGTAGGGAAGATAAAAGAGGTCTAGAAAGTGCCTGTGCCTTCCCGGGCTCTGTTATCTTGGTAAGAAGATAAGTCAGGCCACATGCAAGATGGGAATAATAAGGTTGTGTGGGAATTAAATGTACTAATATAGGTAAAGCTATGAATACAGTACCTGACGTTTAGCAAGCACTATATATGTATTTGTTAAATAAAAATGAGTGTTTAAATGGCACAGACTCTGAGCTATAATGGTCCAGAGATGACTAAGAGCTGGGGGTTATGTGAAATGGCTTCATGGGGCGGGGGGGGGGGGGGGGGGTCCAGGTATCAGAGAGCGTGATCAAAGGCCTGAGCAATTGAGATCTCTTAACCACAAGACCTTCTTGACTAAAACAAGGTACGTGGGCACCATGAGGAGAGTGGTCAGGCGGGACTATGGGAGCACATGAAGAGAATGGGGAAATCCATAATAGACGCGGATAGGGGAGGGCTTGATGTCAGGACCAGAAGTTCGAGATTTATCCTGTAAGAAATAGGAAGCCCATACGGCTTCCGTGCAGCTGTGACATGCTGTGAGGACACGCATCAGTCAGCGTATGCTGGCACCCCCCACTCCTCAGGAGGGTAAAACAACAAAGTTTATCACTTGCTCACCATATATGTCCTCTGCCAGTCAGCTGAGCCTTTGGCCCACCCACACGGGCTTCACGTTGACCTCAGCCAGAGGCAACAGTCTCTGTCTACAAAACTTCAGGGCTGTGGCAAAGGGCAAAAAAAAAAAAAAAAAAAAGGCCCATGGCAAACTGCATGCAGGCTCTTCAAACTTGCGCTGGGACGTGAACATGTTTCATTGGCTGAGCAAGTCATAGAGCCAAGCCTGCTGTCTATGGAGCAGGGATGCTGGTCTTCCTGGGAAGGGGCAGCAGATATTTACGAAAAATAATAGAACCCCTGCCCCCAGCCCTGGGAGTTTTAGGACCCTTCCTAATATTATCAGACAGGCTTGTGCTCGATATTTCCTCCGCCCCACTAACAGTGGTATCATGCATTATTGCGAATTTTTCTTTAGACCAGGATGCTTTAGAATCTGCCTTGAAATCAATGTGGACCTCACCCCCGCCTCAGGATGCCCCATTAGCTGATTAAAAGGAAACAGTTCCTCTAAGAGCGGTTTCTCCCCCCAAGCCTAAGAAATGAATATAATATTTCTGCTTTTGAGTTACTCAGGCATCTTGGTTGAGGTGAGCCTGTGTGTTCTCCAGTTTGCCTGGTCTTGTAATTTTGTAGCCTGCTGCGATTTCTGGCCTATTGATTAATGGGTCTCTCTCTCTCCACCACAAGCGACCTTAATCTTTTCTTAATTGCTTTAATGGCTGTTCGGCTTCCCTCTTGTGCCTTCCCCCACAATGTTGTTGTTGCAAAGCTTTTGTGTCTTAACTTCATTCCCCAACGGAGGACTTTACAGGCGCATGAAAGGTGAATTCTCTCTTTGTTGACCCTCTTTTCCCTGTTTTTCTCTTTTGCTTTATTTCTTCTTCAGCTGTTGTCACGTTACTTAGCCAGCCAGCATGAGGCATTGTCCGAGGCACCTGGGCACAAATAGAGAAATAAACAAAATATAAGGAGGGAGGCCAATGCTAAGGCTTCCCTCCCCCATGGTGACCCCTGCACCCACTCCATCGGCATCCAGTCTGGGCTCTGGATCTCCCTCTCTATCCCCTGCCCCACAAGGCCAGTCACAGGCAGGCAGATCCTCCCCCACACCCAGGGAGTCGGAGGCTTCCCTGAAAGCCAGACTAGGGTGGAGGAGCAGGGCCAGATTTCACCTGACCTAGTTTGGGGCTCTCTCCCTCCATAGGAACAGAATTCCAGGAGTTTCTTCAGATTTGCTTCATTCATTAATTCATTCATTCACAAACACTTATTAAGTGCCTACTGTGTATCTGGCCCTGTGCTAAGTATCATGGGAAAGTACAAATAAGGCATAGACCTTGAGCTCCAATCACTCATATATCAAACTAACCGAGGTAAAAGGGTAACTAATATAGCCATGCCTCAGAAACCCATGAGGGTGCTGGGTGACAAATACCACAGGAGTTTTGAGGTGAGAGGCCATGGCAGGCTGGGGATTTGGGCAGACTTCCTGGAAGAGGTGGGCTTTAAAATGGGCCTTAAGTGATGGGTGGGGCAGACAAAGCAGACAAAAGAGAAGGCATTTCCAGAGGTGAGAGGAACATAGGAGTTGGGGAGAGGGAAGCTTTGGAGTGGGAACCCTGACTCCTTTGCACCCCAAGCTGCCATGGCTGGGCGGTTGGGTGTGGTGGAGGGGAGGCCTCATTGTGTGCACCAGTGCTTGGAGTCTGCAAACTGAGATGTTTGCACCTGTTGGAGATCCCTTTCCCGTTTGGTTCTCCACTATTGTGAGAGGGGAAGAATGATAGGAATGGCTAATGGGTGCCATTTTGGGGAGGGGGGTAGAGAAAGAGAAAAAGAATATTCTCATTCAACGAGGACTCAGAAAACAAAATTTCTGGAACCTTCTTAGGTGGCCCTATGAAGTCTCAAAGGATTCACATGGAGCCTATGTGACCGTATGACCCAAGGCCACAGTCTTCATACCAAGCCTGTTGGGATGTCAAGGCTACATTTCAACATCTCATCATGTTCCATCCTGAACTGCTTCCTGATAGACTCCCCGGGTGTCAGTGAACCCCTGGGTAGAAGCCAGGGTCCTTTCCTGTGCAAGAATGGATAGGACCAGGGAGCCTGATAGGACAGCCAAGCCAAACTGCTTGACACCATTGGTGCCAAGGGACTCACCTCTACTCATATGTATAAACTCTTAGGGGAGGCAGAAAGAGAAAAGCCATTTCTTGAGCATTTATGTCAATACATTAAGGGAGACATAGAGTGTGTGGTTAAGAGTTTATCTCTGGGATCAGACAGACTAAGTTCAAATCCAACCTCTTCAAATCTGCCTCTTCCCAGCTGGGTGATTGTGAGTGAGTTAATTAATTTCTCTTTTCTTTTCCCAAAATGTCTTAGTTTAATTATGAAATATCTCAAAGAAATATAAAACAAGCACTTATATATAACCTTTACACTTATATATAACAGGCACCCACATATTCATCCCTAGCATTAAAGACATAAACTTTGTATCCTATCTACTCCATATCATCCCTTTTAAATTTTTTTATTCTTTTCTTTTTCTTTTTTTTTAAATAAGGCCCCATGCCCAATGTGGGGCTTGAACTCGGGATCCTGAGATTAAGAGTCACATGCTCTACCAACTGAGCCAGCCAGCTGCCCCATATCATCCCCTTTTTAAAGAGGAAATGAAATGTTAACAATTAGCTAGAACTATCTCCTCATCATCCCCCTTCTTTCCTCTCCAAAGGTAACAAGTGTCCTGAAGTTGTTTATTTTTCCAGTACATTAAAAAAAAAAAAAAAAAAAAACCTTTCACTACCTACATAAATAACTGTGACTCCTATACGCTGTAATAATATCTGCTGCTTAAAATTTTACATGATAGTTACCATATTTTAGGTATTCTTTTGAAAATGCCTTTTTCTGCATTGGACATTATATTCTGAGACTGACCCTTGTTGGTACCTGGGTGCCAGCTGTATGGTGTTCTGCTCTGAGGCTGAGCCGCTGTTTTATTTCTCACCTCCTAGAGCAGATGCCAGCAACCTTCCTCCATAAAGGGCCAGACAGTACGTGTTTTAGGCCAAATGGTCTCTTCAGTGATTTAATTCTACCCTGGCAGAGGGAAAGCAGCCACATGAGGTCGGCTGTGCTCCAATAAAAATTTATTTCGTGTAATTTTTAAAAATAAGACTTTATTTTTTAGAGCAGTGTAAGGTTCACAGCAAAATTGAGAGGAAGGTACAGAGACTTCCCATATATTTCCATAAACAGTCCCATATATCCCCCACACGTACATAGCCTCCCCCATTATCAACATTCCCCAACAGACTGGGGCATTTGTGACAACTGGTAAACCTACATTGACACGTCATCATCACTGAGAATCGATAGTTTCAGTTAGGGCTTACTCCTGGTATTGTACGTTCTGTGGGTTTGGACAAATGTATAATGACATGTATCTGCCATTATGGTAACATACAGAGTAGTTTCACTACCCCCCAAATCCTCTGAGCAATGCCTCTGTGTTCTCCCTACTCCCTACCTCACCCCTGGCACCACTGAGCTTTTTACTATCTCTATAGTTTTGCCTTTTCCAGAATGTCATATGGTTGGAATCATATGGTATGTAGTCTTTCCAGATTTGCTTCTTTCACTTAGTTATATGCATATGAGCTTCCTCTATGTCATTTCGTGGCTTGTTAGCTCATTTATTTTAGCACTGAATAATATTCCATTATCTGGATGTACTACAGTTTATTTATCCATCACCTACTGCAAGACATCTTGGCTGCTTTCATGTTTTGGCAATTATGAAGAAAGCTGCTAGAAACATCTGTGAGCGGGTTTTTGTGTGGACATAAGTTTTCGATCATAATTTTCATGTGTCACAAAATATTCTTCTTTTTATTTTTTTCCAACCATTTCAAAAGGCTCAAATCATTCTTAGCTTGCACACTGTGCAAAAGTAGGTGGCAGGCCAGATTTGGCCTAGAGATTGGTGAGTCGTTCCCACTGCTGTCCTGTCACAAACAGTGCTGTTGTGTTCATTCCTGCAAGCACTTTCCCGAGGGAGGATTCTACGAGCATTTCTCCAAGCTAAAACTAAGCTGTGGAATCGCTGTGGCGTGGGGTGCGCGTTCTCAACTTCACAAGATACTGCCCAATGCCCCCCTGTGATTTTCCCCACTCACCTCCCTACCGGCACCACCCCTGCTTCCCCACATTCTCACCGACACTGAGTGTTGTCGGACTTTTCAACTGTTTGGCCAAGCTGATGAGTGTGAGGGCTGATATCTTATTCTTGTTTTAATCTGCAATTCCCTGAGAGGTGGGGAATTATTCCAAATGTTTATTGTCCTGGTTGCCTCCATCCTGAATTGCCCATTCATATCTGTCGCCCATTTTTCCATTGTATTGTTTACCATTTCCTCATTAATTTCTAGGGGATTCTGGGTGATTCTTTAAACCTTTGGAGCTGCAGTTTCCTCATCTGTGAGTGGGAATGTTAACAGCACCCACATCATGGAGTTGCTGTAAGGAGTAACATAAATGAGTATCACATATACGGTCTGGCCTTATCACAAAGAGTAAGGATAAGCAGAAAATCGTGTTCCCCAGAACTCCTCCTGGGGAGAGCACTGTATCTGCGTGGAGGAAATATCATGCTAGACAACATGGAAAGGAGAGTAAAACAGGAAAGGGATATTCAAGAGCAATTGAGCATGTAGCTAACTGGCTACATAGGACAAAGTGCCAGATTTGCAAGACCATCGAGAGGGAGGGAAAGAGAGGTTGCCGTCGGTCCAGAGGAACAACTCAGGTGGGAAAAGGAAACAAAGAAACCTCACAGAGAGACACTGGAGGAGAACAAAATTTCAGAGGTCTTTCCGGTTGGCTGTGAAGTGTGTGGTCTAACTTCCCTCCTCTGTTTTTCCAGCGGGAAGTCTTCGATCCTCACAGATGGTGTTGGTAAGAGGACTCTTTCAGCCTGGGAAGAAGCGCCAGTGTGTGCAGTTGGTTCAGAATGGGATGCAAACAGATAGCATCAGGGCACCTCAACAACCGAGTCTGAGGGGAGGGCTGACAGCTCAGAAGCTGTTTGCCAGTGTTATGAGGTCAGGTGCTGTGCTTGGTCCTTTCCACATAGTACCTCATTTAATCCTAACAGTGGCATCATGACGCCTTAATGTCATTCCATCTCCCTTGAGGGACTTGAAGTTCACAGAGGTCAAGTTACCTGCCCAGGCTCATGCAGTCAGTAAACAGTGGGACAGGATCACATCCAGGTGTGTCTGACTCTGAAACTTCTGTTCTTGAAGACGGATAGAGATGGCAGAGGCAGTGATAGGTAGGTAGGAAGAGGTAGAGGGGAGAGAGAGGAGGGGAAATGGGAGGGGAGTGAAAGAGGGGGAGAAGGAAAGAGATAGCAACCACTGCTGATCCTGCTGGAAGCCCCAGTTGAAAGAAGGAAAGGCAGGGCCTGGGAATCCTAGCTGCTCACAGGTGACATTGTGAAATTCAGCCAATAGCAATATAGGACACCCGGTTAAATTTGAATTTCAGATCAGCAACAAATACTCATAATTATGCCACATGCAATATATGGGACATACTTATACTAAAAAATCATTTGCTATCAAGCCTTCCAGCACGGCTGGAACCAGGAAAGGTAGGGGATGATAGGAAAATTCCAAGCTGCCCATCAAGCTGTGACAGGTGCCTGGACAAACTGGAAGGGTTGGCAAATTTGCCTTTGGGACATCCAACCTCTCATTTCCTTCCTTCTCCCAGCATCCCTTTTGTATCCAGGCTCCCTGAGGCTCCATGCTGCTCAGGTCCTGCCATAGCGTTTGATAAACCAGTCCGCGCCGAGGCGCAGGAACTGAACGTGGGACCCCTCCTAGGAGAACCTTCCAAGGAAAGGAAGGGCCCGAGGAGGATATGTTTAAGCCAATGGCAAGAATCTCCAATGGTGGGATGTCAAGTGCTGGAGGGACACTGGGAACAGAAGGGCCGTTTTTGTACTCCCCCAAATATCCCCGCTATGTAACCACCTAGTCCACCAACTCTGCCTGAATGAATGGATTCCTCAACACAAGTGCCCAGTATCACATCCAACACAAAATTCCAGCCTGAACCAGATCTCTCTGGGGCTTGTCCTGCTTCATGCTGCTTCCTCCACCCTGGGGAGCAACCCTTCAGAGGTTGAAAGGCTCCCTTTGTGCAGGCATCGACAGCGCTGAGCACCAAAGTCTCTAGCTCCTCTTATTCTTGCTCCTTCTCCATCCCCTCCTTGAATGGTTCCCACCAGGAAAGCAGACAGCAGTGCTCAGAGGCCAGCTCACAGAGAAGGCGCTGAGCTCCCAGAAGCCCCGGACCAGACTCTTCACACATAGACCTGTCCTTGGTTCATTGTTGCTCCCTCCTAGAAAGAGTCCCAGGCCTCCCACCCTGACCTTCCCACCTCTAAACAGCGTTCGAGTGCTGTTTCCATGACAACCCAAGGCATTGCTGTAGCTTCGCACCTATAACACGAATCCTCCTCCCTCCCCACATTTTGCCCCTCTGCCCAGGATTCTTGTCAGGACCCTTTCTGGTCACACCGAGTACATGCATGCTCTGCCTAACAGAAGCTTCTAAGAATCTTACCCCCATGTTTACTCAAAGACATTGGTGGAGGGCCTTCCCTTTGAATACGGATTTTTTTTTTTTTTACATTTGTGATAAGTTAAAAATGTAACCAACAGGGTATGGACAATTTACAGAAACTTTTGGTAGAGCTGAGGCTATGATAGGGGCTCCAGGGATGTGAGGGGAGAACATGGCCCAAAGGCCTGTATGTGGACATGTGATTATTCTTCAAGTAGGAATTAATGGGGAGGCAGATCTCCAAATATTTCATACACAGATTACAGCCAATTATCGGATTATATAAGAGGCCAGCGCACCAGCTCCCCTCTGGCCATCCCCACATCGTCAACACACAAATAGCAAGGAAGAAGAGGACCCAGGAGAGAGGCCTGGGCTGAGGGTAATGAGGAGTGGAAACCTAGAGAGGAAAGGCCCGTCCACGCCCTCTGCTCAGGCTTCTTGCCCCAGCTCTGATTCTGATCTCAGGAGCTTTGGGAGGATCCACTCCCCACCTCACTCAGTTGGCTCCCCCAACCACAGACTTGGTTTGTTTCTAGCCATCCCCCAATGCCAGTCCAGCCCTTTCTGCCTCATATGTCACTAGCAAAGCCCCATTCCCAGCAAACCCACCCATCATATCAACTTGGAATGAATATAACTTCCCATAAAGGGAAGAGAATGGAGAATTATGAAACCCCATCACCTGATTTTTTAGACCTCTGCAAAATAATCATATTTTGTTGATCATGTCAGAGAGGGTCCTGCCTGGGAGGGGATGCCCAGATCCAGGAAGGGGACAGTTGATGTCTTTTAGATTCAAGTTCCTGGATGCTTCGGGTCTGGTCCATTCTCTGGGCCTTCCTGAGGGTACAGAAGTCTCTAATGGTTTTTCTGTGCCCACCAGGAGGCCCTTCTGATAGGGCAAGGGCTGCAGGGCTTAACAGGCTCCACAAACCCTGACCTGCCATCTCCCCTCTAGACCCCTCCCTCTTGGCCCCTTCCTTATATGCTGGATGGCCAGAGGGCAACTCACATGTCAAGTCTTATATATAATCCCATAAGTGGTGGTAATCAGACAGTGAAATCCCCATGGACCTTCTCTCCAGGATCTCCTGAAAACAAAATCCTAAAATACAACCTAGGGTTACTTTGCCCCCATAGGACTCCTTCCTTCAGAGACAGGATGGGATATGGCATCAGGTGATGAGATCCCCATGGAGTGTTCTGTTTCAGCCTAAACCCTAGTGTTTGGGAAGTTTGGGGGATTTTGTAACAGGTCCCACAGGGTAGGCTGATTTCCCCAAGGACTGCCTGGCCTGTGTCTACCAGTTCCCACGAGGTCCCTTCAAGTGAGTGACAGCCAACGGAAAGCTGGGATTTTAGGTTATGAGGCAAATTCCATTTTCTATTCCAGAGGGGAGCAGAACTTTCAAAGAATAACTCAACCTGATTGGCTCCACTATACATTCCAGCCTCCCCACCCCACAATGTCCCTGCAAGTGTGTTTTCTGCCCTGTTCACTCTGGATCTATTCTGACTTGACTTTGGACACTTTGGAGGATATCTGTCTTCCCAAGAATACAAAGGGCTAGCCCCTAAGTTTCTGCAGTTTCCCCTGCTGCCCAGCTGGTGACAGAGATTAGCCTCTACACCCTGAGCAGGAGGGAAACTGAGGCCCTGGAAGGACATAGACTTTTCAATCCCTTAGCCCAAGAACTTCCCAAGTTCAAGATGCCCAGTCTGGATGTTAAGTAACTCAGACATTTCTGGATTGGGTGACTCTCTGCCTTCCTGCCACCTGGCCATTGTCTGGGGGAAACCCCACACTTTTGCAAGTGCCCTTGAGCTGCTCTGCTGCCCCAATCTCTGCTGTATCTCTGCTCCTGGTCACCCCATTTGCAACGACTACTATTCACGATGCCCCGGGTGAGCCGCTACCACCTCCTGTCCAGCACCCCACCCCTCCTCCAACTCTGTAGCTCTTCATCAGTCTAGCTGCTTCTAAATCTGAAAAACTAATGTTTAAAAAAAAAAATTTCCCTAAATCGGCAGACGCGTAAGTAACTGCATCCTGGCAAGATCATACGAGGCGAGTTAGAAAAGCAGCAAGGGCTGTTATAATTCAGTACTTAGGTGGATAACCATGTAAGATTCTCATTTCTTCTCTTGGTCTTTTCTTGCAGCCCCCACCTTCCCCCCAGTTTGGCCTCAGCCCCTAGCTCCCCAGACCCAGCAGACGCCATCCTGGTCAAGAAGTCAGTGGCTGTGCTCCCCACCTGGATCCTCTGTGCCTCCTTCATTCCAGGAAGTGTGAGGTACATCTGGTGAAGAGAACTGATCCCAGGGCTCTCACTCAGGTGAACTCGGGTGGACCGTTGGGGAGATTAGAGAATGTCTTCTGCCAGAGCCACAACTAAAAACAGGCTTATGGGGAAACCAAGTCATGTCCCTAATTAGGTGTCATGCTGGAAGTTCTGGATTATAGAACAGTCAAACCCAGAAGAACCTTCAGAAGTATGAGGGTAATAAATTCCACACATCAGGGGTGCCTGGGTGGTTCAGTTGGTTAAGCAGCTGACTCTTGATTTTGGATGGGGTCATGATCTCAGGGTTGTGAGATCGAGCCCCACGTCGGGCTCTGTGCTCAGCAAGGAGTCTGCTGGAGATTCTCTCTCTCCCTCTCCCTCTGCCCCTCTCCCCACTCTTCTTTCTCTCAAAATAAATTTAAAAGTCTTTAAAGAAAATTCCACACATCATAATAGTTAGCCTGCCCATGAGCGAGACGCCTATATGTCAGCCTTCCGGGAATGTTTCAAATGACCACAGGCACATACAGAGTGAATGGCTTGGGTGCCAGGATTAGCCAAAGCCAGAGTGGACACTTGAAATACTTTGACGTCAGAGCAGAGCTATCTGAGAGGATGCAGAAACTACAATTTCAAATGGGAATGAAATTGCTGCAGGTGTAGGATTATTTCCATTCAGGAAAAAAATGCACCCATTTGCATTTTTAAGACTAGAAGATAATTGGCAATTCAGCTCTGGAAAAACCAGTTTCCTACTCTCACCTTAACAGTTCTGAGGATTTCGATGATGTGACAACAAGCAGTAAAAAGTAACTAGTGACCAGTGTTGCCAGTTTAGCAAATAAAAATACAGGACACCCAGTTAAATGTCAATTTCAGATAGACAATGAATAATTTTTTAGTAGAAGCATGTATTATAGTAAAGAAAAGTGCTCATTGTTTATCTGAAATTCAAGTTTAACTGGGCATCCTGTATTCTATCTGACAACCCTTCCACTCATGCATGAATAAGGAAAGAGGGGCAACTTCCTGAGGCGCTTTCACTGCAAAATTCATTCGGTCAATAACGACATACCAAGCACCTACTCTGTGCCTGGCACTGTGTTCAATGCTGGGGTCATAGACCTAAGCCTGACCTCAGGGAGCCTACAGTCTGGCTGGAAAGATAGAGAAGAAGTGACCATCAAATCATCATGATTAAGAATGTCCGGGGCCAGGAAAATTAGAGCAAGAAATGACATTTCAGATGGGTGAGGGAGCAGAGATCACCGCTAGGACAGAGACACCACTCTGCTTACATGTCTGGGGCAAAATACGAAGGTACCATGAGGCTCTCTTGACCATTTCTCTGTTGCGGCACCTCCCTCTCTTCACCTCCCTCTCCATCAAGAACCCATTCATTCATTTATCCATTCAGCTGACATTCATTGAGAACCTATCATGTACCAGACCCGGCACATATTAGAGAGACAAAAATAACCATGACACAGCACCCTTGAGGTTGACAGTCTGGGAGTCAAGACATGTGCCTTAAGGCTCATTTTAGTTGTAGGGATAAAGCCATGAGGGAACCCTGGGGCGTGTCACACAGCATCAGAAAGCCTATGGGCACCATAGCCACACAATTTTGTTTTAAGGCCAAAGTCCCCATCAATGTGTTGAGTTACCCTGGCCAAGTCACTGAACCTCTCTGAACTTCATTTTCTTCACCGGCATAGAAGTGGTGTTCATTACAGTGTCTGTCTCACAGGCTTGCTCTGAGAAGCTAACGAACAGCCAGCGTTTGGTCAACCATAAAGCGTCACGTAAAGGTGTCATAAAAATGATTTCTCTTTGGCAGTTTCTCAAAAAGTAAACATAAAATTGCCATATGATCCAGCAATTCTATGTCTAGCTAGAGACCTCAAGAATTGAAAGCATGGACTCAAACAGACCCTTGTGCACCAGTGTTCAGAGCAGCATTATTCACAGTAGCCAAAAAGTGGAAACAACCCAAATGGCCACCATAGACAAATGGACAGAGAAAATGTGACAGATGCACACAATGGAATATTATTCAGGCTCAACAAGGAATGAAATCCTGACACTTGTTAACAACATGGATGAACCCGGAAAACATTATGCTAAGTGAAAGAAGCCAGACACAAAAGGACAAATATATGATTCCATTTCTATGAGGTATCAAGGGTAGTCAAATTTATAAAGACACAAAGTGAATTAGAGGCTCCAAAGGACAAGGGAAAAGAGAGTTCTTGTTTAATGGGTACAGGGTTTCTCTTTGGGATGATGAAAAAGTTCTAGGGATGGATGGTGGTAATGGTTGCACACTATGGTGGATGTGTACTGAATGCCACCAAACTGTACACTTAAAAAATGGTTTACGTGGGGGCGCCTGGGTGGCTCGGTCATTAAGCGTCTGCCTTCGTTTCAAGTCATGATCCCAGGGTCCTGGGATCGAGCCCCACATCGGGCTCCCTGCTCGGCGGGAAGCCTGCTTCTCCCTCTCCCACTCCCCCTGCCTGTGTTCCCTCTCTTGCTGTGTCTCTCTGTCAAATAAAGAAATAAAATCTTTTAAAAAATGGTTTAAATGGTAAATTTTATGTCCTATATTTTTATAATTGAAAAAAAAAAGGGTATTTGGGCGCCCGCGTGACTCAGTCAGTTGGGTAGCCGACTCTTGATTTTGGCTCTGGTGGTGATCTCAGGGTCCTGGGATTGAGCCCTGATCAGCTGGGAGTCTGCTTGTCCCTCTCCCTCTGCCCCTCCCCCCGCTTGTGCTCTCTCGCTCTTTCCCTCTCTCTCAAATAAATAAATAAATCTTAAAAAAAAACAAAAGTGGGGGTGCGCCTGGGTGGCTCAGTTGTTAAGCGACCAACTTGTGATTTCCGCTCAGGTCATGATCTCATGGGTGGTAGGATTGAGACCAAAGGCAGGCTCTCCGCTCAGTGGGGAGTCTGCTTGAGATTCTCTCCCTCTGCCCCTCCCACACATTTGTGAGTGTGTGCTCTCTCTCTCTAATAAATAAATAAATCTTTAAAAAAAAATTTAAAAAGTCACTCTCCAGAGAAGACTAAAAAGGTTAGAGAGGGCATCACAGAGGAGGTATTCCTTGAGCAGAATTGGGCTGAAGGAGATGGAGGAAGAACCTTTAAGCAGGACAGACAGAAGCTATAGGAAAGGCAGGGCTCTCCGTCAGCTTCCCAGGGCCAGCGGCTCCTGTAAAGCAGTACCGTCCTAAGGTCGTAGCGCTTCAGTACCACCTGCTATGGAGCTGTCCTGCAGGCCAGCGAAGAAAGCATCGATGATACACACAGGGCTGCCAGGGCAAAGGCTTATGTGGGAAGTGGGTGGAATGTGTCAATCGGGGAGCCACCATCCCAGGAAGTGATGGGTTATGAAGGAGAAAGCAAATCACTCCAGAAGGTGTATCCAGAGGATCAGGAGCTTAGCGTCTGAGGGGCAGGTCACCAACAGCTGGGGAGGAGGGGCCAGAAGCTGCCCAATGAATGGGGAGGAGGAACCAGGAGCTAAGTCCGCACGGGTGGGGAGGGCTTGGTTAGGGTCAAGATGATGATCAAGAGACGGAGAGAAGGAAGATTTATGAAGGAGACATCCCTCAAGCCCTGGAAGAGTCATACGGGAAGGCTGGTTGGGCAAGTAACCCAGGCGAGATGGGCTGAATCCAGTCTGAGATGGCGACCACACCAAACAGGGACATTTGTAGTTATTCGGAGTCCTTTCCAAGGATCTTGAATACAGACTCTGAGATCTGCTTTTGTACCTCAACAGAGACTGGTCCTGTACCCAATCATCCTCTGGACAAGAAAGCAGAGATAATATCATCTCCTAAGATCAACATTTCAGGCTCCCCTTCCCCTCCCCGAACCCCCTGGAAGTTTTCTTCTGATTCATGGTCAATTTTAGTAAAATTACAAATTCAGTGAAGATAATTTCCTTCCTCCCATGTTGTACCCTTCAAACCTTCCACCCTCAGAAAAGGGCTGGGTATCTGGCATTTTGCATCTTTTTGTGAATTCGAACTTTTGTGTTCCTTTTCCGAAAAGCATTTGCATTTTAGCCACATCTATTGTTAAAAGATTTTAAACATCAAGGAGCAGGCTGGGAAGATTTAGAGACCGGGTGGTCTTTCCAGCTCCCCTGCAATCACTCCTTCAACTATAAGAGACACTCTCCTGATGAAGGGGTCACCTCTCCTCACCCCTAGCAGACGGTCACCTCCTCCTTGAGTTAGCACCAGCCATTGGCTAAACAGCAGGGTTTTCATTTAATAATAAAATATCCTAACAGCAAATAGAAAATTCTCTATAAATAGAGATCATGTAAGATGACAGTGGATTAACATTTTAATTAAACATGGCAATTCCAATCATTTTTATCATTATAGAGATACCCAACATTTTGACACATTTCAGGTGTAAATTGATGGTTCCAGTCCGATGGCAAATTGAAATAATTTTTCAGGTGATATTTGTAAGCTTTCAGTGGCAGTGAGAGATGGTATTCAACAGTCAAAACTACACATTCTAGACATTCCCATTCAAAATACTAATCCTGAAGCCTCCCTCCCTCCCTCCATTGAGAGCTTTAAAATTATCTCCCCAGACGTCACACACACTACCATACATTAATTTGATGCTTTATGATTTGCAAAACTCACACCAAAAGGCACTTCGTTTTCCCTTGTAGAATGTCAGACACTGTTCTTTGGTTGAAAGGCATGGCAAGCCGGACTGATGTTTGTATTTGTCTTAGCCATTAATGATTTATTGAGCACGGAAGATGTGATTTAGCATCAAACTACTGCTGATCCTCACAGGGGACTATGCAAGGCAGCCCTATTGTTTCTGCAGAAAGGATCCAGGTTCAGAGCAGAGAAGTAACTTGCCAAAAGGCACACAGCTAGAAAGTGGTAGAATTAACACTCTGAGAAAAAGAGTACAGTAAATAGTCTCAACCTCTTGTAGTCCGATGATACTGGCTAATGTTGCCGAGAAATATCAAGCAACTCTTGATGTTTTGGGATGCTAAAACTCTGTGGGCTGAATAAAGTTTATTAATAAAATCAGTAAGCATTCCCTGACTAAAGTAGCACATGTCTAATGATTAAAAAAAAAAATGTCTTGAGGGCATGACAATTTCTTTTCATCTTTATAACCCACAACAGAGCTTAGCCTAGCACCATTCTTGGAAAAATCTGTTCCACAAATGTTTGTTGAGTGAATATAGGTATTTAACAACTCTTCAACAAGGACTTACTGGTGATTCTACAACTGGGAGAAAATATAACCGAAAAAACAACCTACAGACACAATATTGTGAATGTAGTAAGTGCCATTGAATCGTACACTTTGAAGTGGTTAATTTTATATTATATGAATTTCACCTTAATAATAATAATTCTAACAGTGGAGACCAGAGAATAGCGACCTAATATCTTTCACGAAAATTCAACAGGGTATATTTTCACATTTTCATAACAAATATAAAGCACAAAAGAGCCCGTAAACATTTTTTATGAGTAGGAAGTGTAAAAAAAATCGTTATTAAATAGATAAAATTTAAAAGTTCCAACACAATTTCCAGAAATTGTGATGCAAATAGCCTGAAATATTTACAGCACTCAGGGCTTGGTGGGGAGGATGTAGAGGGTTTTTAGACCCTCCCTGGCTGTTCCTGTGTGCGGTCCTCCTGACCCCCATCACGCTGGAAAGGGCAGGAGGGAGCTCCTGCTTCCAAAGTGAAGAAGCTCTGGGCCTCTTCCCCATTCGAGAAATTTTCCAAGAACACAGAGAAATGTAGCTCCATCCCTGCACTCCCGTCCTTTCATCAATTTAACCACAGCTCCAAATTCAAGGTGATAGTTCTAAGGACCTCAAACTTACAAATCATTTCAAAACTGAGGCTTCCCTCCTTATAGGACAATGTGATGACAAGCTTCTTTTTTTAAGCAGTAAAGAAAAAGCCTCTTATTTAAAAGGTCTTAGTAATCTCAATTCAATTCAATTCAGGGCTGAAAATACAAATGTAGTTTCCAGTAGTTTAGGAAGCAATATTTTCTGAGTGTAGACAAAACAGTTTTTCTTTCTCTGTCAAAGGGCCGTTGATGGAGCTAAATGTTTAAGGGCTGAGGACATGGTATGAGGTTTTCAAGCTATACTTTTTCTTGTAAAAGGCCAAGGATTGCACACTTGTTTTCAAAAAAGCTAACACATTTCGAGTAAGCCGCAGCTTGGAATCTTGTCTGTATCAAATTTTCCCTTCTGCTTTCTGATAAATCACAATGTGACAGCCTGCGAGCCTTCCTCCCTCAACTGTTTGGCTTGCTCATTAGGTCTTTAAAAGAAAATGCAAATCCTCAGCTCTTCATTAACCCATCTTAGAAAATAACTCAGATGTTCCTAATTTCTCGTCTGATTTATCAGACCGGTCTCTGATAACTTTTGAAAGAAGTCTATTCAACATCCTCAAGGACAAAGGACACTTTATAGCAATAAATAAAAAGAAACCCTGACATGAGCACAAGAGGAGAAAAACACCGAGAACTTTGGTACATGTTGCTTGCTTGCTTGCTTGCTTGCTTGCTTCGGAATTATTTCTAGTTCTGTCTGAGCCAATAAACACATTACACTGAAAATGTTTTATTCACAAACTTGTCTGATACAATCTACAAAAAGAACTAAAAGACTCTCCGTTTCACGCCACGTCACAGACGCCTGGCAGCCTAAAGGAAATCAACATTCCACCGTAACCTTTCCTTTAAAAGTAAATAACAACAAGTATGGCAACACGATGGAATCTGAAGGGATCAAAACACGTTTATTCTTAACCCCTGAGAAATCTCTTCACCACGTGACGTGATGTCTTTTTTTCCCACACACCAACACTAAACTAAATCCCAGAATCTTCTCAGAATATCTCCCCATGATCAGGTGGCTTTAAAAAGAATTCTATTTACCAAAATCATTATGACACTGTTTATTTTCCTCAGAGGGGGGCCGGAGGGAGGGCAGGAGGGGAAAGAAAAGCAAGCTGGTGAGTTTTTGTGTAATAAGTGACCCTATCATGCAAATAAACAAACGCTTCTCTTTCAGGATATCTGTTATCAAAGATACCTCACAGCATTTCTCAGCTCCTCAGCAGAAATCGAAGTACTGACCCCCCAAAAGTAAAGAAGACCTTTCTCCCTCTGCCCAAGACATGGGGAAAATAAGGCAGGGAGGCTGGTGCCGCACCAGACACATTCGCAGCCGTTTGGCCACACTCTGGGCACCTCCCTGTCCACCTTCTTCCTCTCAAACCAACCGCAGGGATGGACCCCAGGCTCACAAGAATGCCACCATATTGCTTTACACTTTTTCCTTTTTCAAGTTCTCAGCATTTATGGGTCTCCAAGTTAGGGAAGGGACAGGGAGGAGCTCTCCCTCACAAAGACAAACACAGTTTGCAATAACAAAGCAGAGAGAGTTTATCTGTGTGAGGTAGGATGTGTGTGTGTGTGTGTGTGTGTTTGCGCGCGCGCGCGGGGGGGGGGGGTAGGGAAGGAGGGGGTGTCCATGTTTGGTTTTGTTTTATTTTTCACCCCACCCCCCCGCCCCCAGAAGGAGGAATTGAAAGATAGGCCGCCCAGATTTCCAGAGTAGTCAGTTTCTGAGGAGGTAAGGAACTAGGGTAGGAAAGCGTTTGATAAACTCCCTGACTGGAAACTCAATCACCAGATTTCAGAGAGGAGAGAGTCCAGTGCCTTCTTTATAAGGGGCATCCAACGTGCTCTTCTGCACTGACGTCTCCTGTCAGTGTCCACAAAGACCCAAAGACACACCTCAGGTGGGAGAGCACTGTCCCCTCTACCCATCCAGCAAGGGCGGGCTGTTCCTGGCATGTGGGGACGGGGCCAGAAGGGAACTTAGACGTGTGGGGACGGTTCAAGTGGAGGCAGAGCAGGGCCCACAGGACTGCTTCTTTCCTTTCCTTTCCGGAACCTGCTTTGCCTTCTCTCCCACCTGCTTCCCGGCAGGGAGTCCGGTCTCTCCTTCGGTGGGGGCCTGTTGACTAATGAAACCGCGAAAGCACAGGTCAGCCATCAGGCAAATAATAAACATATTCGTGTTGCCCATCTGTTAAGCCTGTTTAATGGGTCGTCCCGACATGTAAATGGGCTTCCTCCCCCAGCCCCCATCGCTCCACCTGTATCCACAACAATGCCTGCACACAATTATCTTACCTTAATGAACTTAATCTTTAATTTCCCAGCTTGGCCCTGGTACTCAGCCTCCTAACAAAGGAAGTGGAACTGTTTGAGTCCCCGTGAGCCGCCTTCCTCCAACAGCTAGGGAAACTTTACCCACGACAAGGATTTTTGCCCCTTGTGGGACTGTCAAAAGCAATAAATATTTTTCTTTTTATTCCATCATTAGACCCTCCTAAGAATGCCTCCCTATTGTCCACTGTAATTCCCAGAGCTCTCTGGGCAGGGGCGTTATTGTGGAAAATGAATCCTGAAGTGTTAACAATCCTGCCAAAGCGGCTACACTTTTTTTTTTTTTTTTTTTTTTTTCCGAGGGCGTAACCGTTAGGAATGTGTCGCCTCACCAGAGCCTGCTCGGCGAAAAGAGCACTTGTGTTTTTTAACACTGGGCTTTGAGAAGGATGCTCAAGTTAAAGCATTGTGGCCACTGTAAATAGATGCACTCAGCAGAATAGAGCTTCTTCATTCCTAATTAGGGAAGTAACTCTAGAAAGACAGAATGTCACTTGCTAGGCTGTGCGTATTGTTGAGTTTGTACTCGCCCCCACAATGTGAGGTAATTGGAGTTGTACCTTTTAGAAAGCTGCTAATTTCACATAGGAAGTGCTAACAAGACCTTTCTGGGCCATGTTTTCCTTCTTCCTTTTTAAGGAAGTTACAGACCTTCAGTAGTGGGAATGGCTGAGCCCTGGCCTGGCGGAGGAAACAGCAGTAATGAACCACTTCAGCCCGCGGTTAGAAAAAGGAGGCCTCATTTTGGAGTCCTGAGAATACTAAGCACAACAAAAGGTTCTGTTTAAGCTTGTTATCCAGGACATTCTTACAGGCTACACAGCTTTCCCTGCAATGACCCTCTCCAAACAAGTGCATCAAGTTTGAGCAAATAGAAACACCCAACTTTCAAGGCTCGGAGTTATAGTTTTCTTTACAAAGCCATTTATATAATGTGAGCTGCAATTAGCATGGGACAGAGCGAGGAGATTTAGGCTGGAAAGTTCTTTTAACAAAAGATAGAAATTAGTGGAATAAGTAACAGTTAAAGATCGGCTTCAGATAACTAGTTGAAAAGGCCTTTTAAATCATTTACTAATAAAAAAATAAAATAAAATGATTTTGCCCCAAAGCATGTTCTAACCAAAGTGTGGTCTTTTAAATCACTGAACTGATTAATCTACTAATTTTAAATTATCCAGCAAGAATGGATCCGAGCAAAAAAAAAAAAAAAAAAAAAAGTCCACACACCCCCAAATGAAAAGCGCTACAGCTTTTAAGCCTGACAATTTCATCAAAATGTCCATAGGAATTACATAAAAAATTCAAACCGTAATGAAATAAATTGCTACTTACATTATGAAAAGTCTGCAAAAGCTTTTTATAGACTTCAAATGCAGAAGTTATATAAACTGCACAGTAAAAAGAATTAGAAATTGACCTTTCCAGATCAAGGGCTAAAATTAACAGTCTTCAGGGGGAAAAAAAATTCCCAGTTCACAGTGGCTTTTAATGCCATTTTTTCCCCCTACACTCATTTATCTAATAACCATGGCAAGGTTAGGATAAACAATGAACAGTATGTTTTCACATTTTCCACCTTTTGTGTCCTCCATATGAATTTCTAAAACACTTAAGAGAATAGATACATAAACCTGTGACCTTCAAATGAGCTTTCTGATACTCTCAACATTTTGAATAAAAAGATCAGAAAATGGAACCACTTTTACACAGTAATGAATTCCATTCTGTTGGGTAAACAAAGCTAAATTTTAAAACAGAGACCTGACATTTGTATAGCTCAAGAAGCTATTCTGTTCTTTTGGGGGTGGGCAGAGGGAGGGAGGGGACATTGTCAGTACTTTAGGGTGGGCGAAATAATGACCCAATGTACAATTCACATAAAAAGGAGACAGATCCATTTGGCCACGTTCAACAGAGCGCCACCGCTTCCAAGACAAGGACAACAAAAATGCCCAATTTTTATGACAATTTCCCCCCACCCCAGGAACAATTGATCCATCCCACAGAAAAGGGGGGCGGGGCTGGTGGAGGAGGCCCCGGTCGCCATTATGGAGCTAGCGCTCATTGACCGGAGCTCCAAGGGCCTCCAAAAGTTACTCCAATTTCCGTCGAGCTTTTGTGCATCCCTTGTCCTGTCTGAAAGGCTCAGTTAGGTATTGTTGCAAAAAAAGTCTGCATCCACATTTGTTCCCCTCTAATTCATACTCGGCATTGTGAAGTTTTGCTATTCAGAGGCTGATTGGACAACCGCCCTGACAATGGCCAAGCGATTAGTCCCTCAGCATGGGCTGGGGTTGTGGGTATAAACCTAGGGACGGGGCTGGAATTCACTGGGGCATTCAGCTTCCTCTCGGGGCCTTCCTGAGAGGCCGTGCCTCCTTTGCTGCAGGTAATGCATTCCTGCAGACCCGGGAAACAGAATCCTTGTAATTAGCGTGTCCAGAGCGGGGCAGGCCGCCCCCTCCCAGCAAGTCGGCCCTCGGGGGCCCTGAAGCTTTCTAAGGCGCTCAGCCCCTGAAACGCTCCAGCCTCGTCGAATGGAAAACTTTCTCGGGCGACTCGGTGGGCCTGAAAATCGGCACACAGGGGAGGGGAGCCAGGGGAGGCGGCGATCGGCGCCACTTAACCCTTGGCACGCCGAGCCGCGCCGCCCCTTCCCCTGCTCCCGGCGGGGACTGCGGCGCTCCGCGCTGCGCCCCGGCGGCTGAGCACGCCGCTGAGGGTACAGATGTCAGTCTGGTGTTTTACTTGTCAGTAACTGGAATTAATTTACATTTATTTTCCTATTGTTTTATATCATTTTATGACAATGTGCTGCATAATGTAATTTAAATCTTTAATGTACAACTAATTCTCTACCATTAATTTGTCAACATGATTACTGGATATGCCACCCGGAAAAGCAGGCTGACTTGAAATATGTGTAAGACGTTCCTGTGTTTTTTGACGAAGGTTTACATAAGAAATGACAAAGATTTACGGAGGGCTTTTCCTCGGACTGTCTAGAATCTGATGGAAACTACAATTTCAGGGGGCTTCCCGCTGGAACTGAGGAATTCCGGATAGCAGTGGGGGGATAAGATACACGCACAGCCCCCTTCCTGGAGAAATTAATTTAGGCAGCGCGGGGTCCTCGCAGCGGCGGCCGGAAATGAGCGGCGGCCCAGCCCTCGGGCCGAGAGAGGGATCCCCCAAGACGCCGCCGGGCCGGCTTTTCCCGTAGATGGCAGAGAGAGAAAGCGGGTGGCGGGGCCCGGGCCTCGTTCCGGGGGCGCCTGCGGGCACCGACGGCGTGGGGCAACATAGAGGAGGAAAGGGCGGTGCCTGCGGGCAAAGCGTTTCAGGGCTGCCCTGACTTCGAGACCCCCCAAAACTTCCCCCAAACCCCAGCCTCCTTCTTTCGCCGGTTGTCCGAGCCCAGCTGGAAAAAACGGCTCCTTCCCTCCGCGCCCCTGGAGGACGCGCGCCCTGCAGCCACCAGCCAAGTGATAACACCCAAACGTATGCACCATTAAAATTAAAAAAGAAGCAGCACCCCAAACCTTATTAAACATTCAAATAGAAAAATTAAGATATTCTGGGCAAAAGAAGTGTTTAGACAAAGGCTGTCTGCTTCAATTTCCCCCGTTAAGCGGGGAGCTGGCTGCTCAGAGTACGGTGAATTCCATAAATTAACTGAAAATCCCTCTTCTCCGGAGCCCAAGTTATCTCTCCGTTGCCTGCAGCTCTGATTTAGAATGGGAGCCGGCTTGTTTACCGGTTTAATTAATGCTCCTTTTCAAGCAGGGAGGAGGGGAAGGGAAATGAAGTGACTCGGGGATAAACAGGTGTAGCCCGGCCTGTAGCTCAGCTCTCCGGGCCTGTGGCAGCCTCATCAGGCTTGACTGGGCCTGACCCCGCCAGCGAAAAAGGTAGATGGCCCAGTTGGAAGCGCAGTAGGTGAGCATTATTTTAACCGCGAGCCTGTGATTGGAATGGCTTAAAGGGACAATCAGCACTTGGGTTTTTTCCTCTTCCTCCAGAATGCATTCTGATTCTTTCCTGTTGCTGAGCGCAGAAGAGCCAAACCTTGAAGATATAGGTCATAGGCCTTTTTCCTCCTCTTCCTCAGCCTTCACATCAAAATGTAAAGGAAGAGCCTCTTAAGGAGGAAACCTGGCTCCCGCAGCTTGCTGGGGACCGGCTTGCTGCTCTGAAAAATCCCTGGGCGTTCTCTCTTTATTTACTTATTTCGGCTTTTAATTCCAAGAGTCTAATATCTGGGATTGGACTGTCCGTGGCCTACGTGTTTCTGTGACCTTACAGATAACAGGGAAGCTTGGATGGAAAATGAAATTCAAGCGCCAGCTAATTTTAAAAACATAAAAACTCATTCCCAAGGGGGGAAATGGCTGTTTCTGTAAGCACAGGCTGAACATGTTTTTAAATTAATAACTAGCCCTGGTATTTGCTAAATGATGGCTGTTTCGGGGGGAAATTTTTAATCATTAAAAACAGCAGGTGCCCAAGGTGAGAATATATGTTTCATGACTTAAAGTCACCTGCCTGCTCTGCCTGCTGCCTTTCTTTGAGCCAGTATCCTGGAGAAACAGAAGTGAAACCAGAAGCTGGGTCTGTCAGCCATGCTGGCCTTTTGGAGAAAAAGAAAAAACAAAAAAACCTTTTTTTTAATTGCCATTTACCAAATGCCTACTCATTGCCTCCACATGTTATCACCAATTCTGACAGCTTCCCTACAAGGTGGTTACGCTCATCCCCATTCTTGAGAAGGGTTTAGAGAATTGTAAGTGATTTTCCCAAGGCCACAAAGCTAGTCGAGTGCTAGAGTAGGGAAGAGAACTGGGGTCCCCACTGCTACTATGAAGTAGCAGTGATCCTAGATACCCACCATCATGTGGAGACTGGGATTCCATTCTAGACAGAGACTGGTTATGTCCTTGATTACAGAAGAGAGATTTTTGCCACCTGGAGAATTCCACTCCAAGTTCAGGTTCAGGTCTATGGGGGCCCAACACATGTATAAGCACAAAGTATTTTGCAGAATACAAATTTCTTTCTGGAAAGAGTTCTAAATTGGGATTACGATGTTTCAATTTCATTGCTGGTTCTACTACCCATTAATGTGTGACCTTGAGCAAGTCACCTTAGCTGAGTGAAATCTTCATCTCTCTATTGGCATTATCTGCCTCACAGTGTGAGGTGGGGCCAAAATGAGCTGACGTGAGATCAAATGCATTGATCACTATGAGAAGCTGTTCAAATGTACAGTTTCATGACCAATTTCCCAGAGTTATCAGATACTAATTAAGACTATAGGTGCATGTGCTTTGAAAGGAGTGAGTTACTATATAAGAGGGGCAATTTTTTCTCCTTATTAAAGAGAAATTTCTTACCTCCTAATTTCTAAACATGAAAATCCTGGCTATATATTTTTAAGAAATTTATTTATTTATTTGAGAGAGAGAGCACCAGTGGGGATGAGGAGCAGAGGGAAAGGGGAAGACGATGCCACACTGAGTGCAGAGCCCAATGGGGCTGATCTCTGGATGCAGAGATCAGACCTGAGCCAAAACCAAGAGTTGGATGCTCAACTGATTGAGCCACCCAGGCACCCTGAAAATCCTGGCTATATTAACAATAATTCTAAAAGTTCTAATGTATCCTAAAATAATATAATTTTGATGGAAGAGACCATTAATAATAATAAAAATGATATTAATGATGACTAATGTTCCTATATGCCGGCAGTATGCTAAGTACTTGATATGTACCAATTAGTTCCCATCATAACTCTATGAGATAGCTACTGTTACTGTCATACCCATTTCACAGATGAGGAGACTGAGACACAAGACGATTTGGTCACATAATTCACAAATAGCAGAACTATCATTCGAACCCACAGCCTGGCACTGGAGCCCACACACTTAATCTCTGTGTTCTACAGCTTTTCATTAGAGAGTGTATTATCCCTACCTCTCCAGTCCACATTTTTAAGATGACAAAAGTGAAGCTCAGAGAGGTTAAATGATTTGCCCATTACCATACATCTGTGTCACGGCAGAGCTAAAAGTAGAGCTTGTATCTCCTAATGTCCAGCTGTGGTTCTATTCATAACATAATTGCTACTCACTTTACCCAGCTTTCAGTGCTCTCTGGAGAGACGGGATGACTAGTTTAAATATTGGCTCTACCACCCCAGGCAAGTTCTGTAACTTCTCTAAACCCAAGATAATAATGCCCACCTCATCATGAGGAAGATTAAATGAAATAATGCACAAAAGCATTTAGCACAGTTCTGGCATATAGTAAATGCTCAATAAACCCTCCTCAAATGTAAAATGTAGGATCCAGGAAGAGAAGCATGAACAGTGAGGAGGCCCTGACCTGGAGGTAGCTGTTTCTGTCAGTGAGTTGGCCCAAGCTAAGTTGAAGGAAGAGACTAGCAAGGCTGGCAGGAGGGACAGAGCCCACCAGTGTGGGAGGACTCTGAGGCCAGCCCCTCAGACATCAGGGGATCTTCTGAAGTGAGTCCTGAGGACATGGGACACTGAAATCACTGGCCAGCCTGAGCAGCAGAGGGGAGGTATTGACTCAGGAAAACAAGAAGGGGAAAAGGAGCAATCAAAAGGTCTGGAGAAAGTGAACTGGGGAAGGCCAGAATAAGAAAAATGGTTGCCTCCGTACTCAGCCATCATGGTTGGGTCCTCTTCACAGTGGTGATCCCCAGAGACTTTGGCAATGGTTGTTTCCCTCCGTGGGGAGAAGAAAGGTGGGGTGACAGGAGACTGAATGCTGAGGAGGAACTACAAAATGCCTGGCTGACAGAAATATCCTCTCTCCATGTCAAGGCCTCTACAGACCTTTGTCTTTTTCTGTTTCTTCATCAGCAAAATTTCCCAACTGCCCAACTGAGGTATTGTAGGGATCAAAGGAGGTATTTGATGTAAATGTAAACCAGACATATTAAATAAGTCTCGGCTATTGTTATCTTGTCTGTAGAGAGAGTAAAGAATATTAAGTGAGGAATTTTTTTAGTTGAAAATTTCAAGCATATACTGAAGTAGGAGAGTATGGTGAACTCCCATGCACCTGTGATCCAGCTTCAACCATTATCAATTTATAGCCAATATTGTTTCATCCTTCCCCACCCTCCCCCCAGCCCATATTGAATTATACTGAAGCAAATCCCACATATCCTATCACTTCAGCTGTAAATATTTCAGAAGATATTTCTAAAAGATAGAGGCTCTTTTAAAAATATAACCATAATTACATTATCACATAAAAGAATTGACAGTAGTTTCTTAACATCATCAAATACTGAGCCAAGTTTCAAATCTCCTCATTTGTCTTATAAATGGACTTTTACAGATGGTTTTGCAAATCAGGATCCAAACAAGATCAACAGCTTGCATTTGGTTGATCCAGGGAAGGGATTTTTCCTGAGGGCTTACCCTTGTCCTCTCAGCCTGCCAAGGCTAGGAGACCTCTGACTAGGATTTGCCTAGACCCAAAGAGAGCAATGGTACCTTAGCATCATTTGACCATTGGTTCATATCTTTGAAGGGGTTCTTGGACATTTAACTATGGATTGAGTAGCCCTTCTGAGGTTTGGGGACCCCCCCAAAAAAAGCATCTTGGGGTACATTGGAAGTATTGGGGGCAGACACCGGCTCCTTTGCTAAGGTGCAGTTTAAAACAGAGAATTTAGGGGCGCCTGGGTGGCTCAAGTCGCTAAGGGTCTGCCTTCGGCTCAGGTCATGGTCCCAGGGTCCGAGGATCGAGCCCCCCATCGGGCTCCCTGCTCTGCGGGAAGCCTGCTTCTCCCTCTCCCACTCCCCCTGCTTGTGTTCCCTCTCTCGCTGTGTGTCTCTCTGTTAAATAAATAAATTAAAAAAATAAAAAAAATTAAAACAATTTATTTTTTATCTTACTTTTTCTTCCATTTTTTAATTAAGGAATAGTTAACATGTAATATTATATTAGTTTCAGGTGTACAACATAGCAATTCAATATTTATATACATAATGAAATCACCTTGATAAGTCTAATTACCATCTGTCCATACAATGTTATTACAGTGTTACTGACCATGTTCCCTGTGCTGTACTTGATATCCCTGTGACTTACTTATTTTATAACTGGGAGTTTACACTTCTTAATTCCTTTCTCCTATTTTGCCCATCCTCCCACACCCCTCTCCTCTGGTAACGACCAGATTGTTCTCTGTATTTGTGAGTTTGTTTCTGTCTTTTGTTTGTTCATTTGTTTTGGTTTTTAGATTCAACATATAAATGAGATCATATAGTATTTGTCTTGCTCTGTCTGACTTATTTCACTTAACATAATACCCTCTAAGTTCCACCCATGTTGTCACAAATGGCAAGATCTCATTCCTTTTTTATGGCTGAGTAATATTCCATTGTGTGTGTGTGTGTGTGTGTGTGTGTATCACATCTTCTTTTTCCATCCATTTATCCATGGACACTGAGGTTGCTTCCATATCTTGGCTATTGTAAATAATGCTGCACTGAATGTGGGGGTGCATATGTCTTTTTAGATAAATACCCAGAAGTGGAATTGCTGAATTGTATGGTATTTCCATTTTAACATTTTTGAGGAACCTCCATACTGTTTTCCACAGTGGCTGCACCAATTTACATTCCCACCAACAGTGTGCTAGAGTTGCCTTTTCTCCACATCCTCGCCATCCCTTGTTATTTCTTGTCTTTTTGATACAAAGCCATTCTGACAGGTGTGAGGTGATACCTCATGGTGGGAAAACAGAGATTTTAAAAGCAGACCCTGGAATTCCTGCCTCTTCCTTTTCCAAATCCCACTACTCCTCCTTTAGTTTCCACCTCCATCACCGATCCTGCCTTGCCCTTGGTCTTGTCCCTCAGCCCAGCCCCTGTAGCATTTAGCACCTACCACTTCTTTTTTTTTTTTTTGATCATTCTAGGAAGCTTCTAGGAGTGGAAGTCAACTCTCTTAGAGGATTTGCTTCTGCACACAATACATATCTTGTCTTTTCAACTAAATTCCAAGCTCCTAGAGCTCAGGGACCCATAGCATCTGGCACATACTTGGTCCAAGTACCCAGGACCTCTAGGTGTCTGACAGGTTTACAATATGAATATCTACGTTATTTGCAATATGAATATCTCAAACCAGTATTCCTTATACTTGCTTAAAATGTATTCAGTGGGGTAAGACAATATGGATTTGCTATTAATAAAATTACATGCCTCTTCCTAGGTATTCGGAGTAAGGGATTGATTTACTGCATGCACTGAACACATGTGAAACATTTTTGTTCTTATCAAAAGAATACACACACAGGTGCAAATCAAGTAGTGCATACACACTTATGATTAAAAATGCCACAGCTTCTCCCACCATTGGCCCACTACTCAGAAGCAACCTCTTTGATCTGCTTGATTTTTAGTTCTTCTGACAGATCTAGGGTTGCCAAGTTCAGGGAGGAAAAGTATAGGATGCCTTGTAAAATTTGAATTTCAGACAAACAATGAATATGTCCCACATATTCTGTAATATTTTATCTATTTCATTAGATCTCTCATCTAATGTATAGATTTATATACATTATACCTCTAGTGTATTATATCTCTATTTCTTCATTTATCAACTTGCTAGAGAGTATCCATGGAATTCTGAGTGTGAAAAATTTCAATATTTATATTATATTCCATTTTCCTGTTTGCCTTTATAACTTTTTTTTAAAGATTTTATTTATTTATTTGACAGAGAGAGAGAGACAGTGAGAGAGGGAATACAAGCAGGGGGAGTGGGAGAGGGAGAAGCAGGCTTCCGGCTGAGCAGGGAGCCCGATGCGGGGCTCGATCCCAGGACCCTGGGATCATGACCTGAGCTGAAGGCAGACGCTTAACAACTGAGCCACCCAGGCGCCCCTGCCTTTATAACTTTAACAAAACATTAAACCTGTATTTATGCATTCATCAACTTTCAACAGTGCCTCTTGACTGTCTACTTTGTAAGTTGAGATATTACTAATATCCTATCCTTTCTTCTAGATTTTTCTTTCCCTTTCCATGTCTCACCTTCTGCTACTATACTCATATTTTTACATTAATAAGGTTGTTAAAAACTTATATTCTGTTCTGATACACAACCTAGTTTTCCAAGCTTTGTCTAAAGGTTGACTCTTGGGGCACCTGGATGGCTCAGTCAGTTAAGCATTTGCTTTTGGCTCAGGTCATGATCCCAGGTCTTGGGATCAAGCCCTGTGTCATTGGGTTCCCTGCTCAATGGGAAGTCTACTTCTTCTTCTCCCTTTGCCCCTCCCCTGACTCATGCTCTCGCTCGCTCTCTCTCTTGCTCACTTTCTCTCAAATAAAATCTTTTTTAAAAAAATAAAGGTTGACTCTTATAATGGGAAACTGATCATATGTATTGTTATTATTGTGGAATTTGTATTTAACAGTAGTCACAGTGTTAGGATTACACATCCTGCACTTCAAGTCAGTGCTGTGATCCCTTAGCCTCTCCAAGAGATGTTTCTAGCACCAGCTCAAATGGATTCTCATTTCTTACACTTTATCATTACCTTAATATCATGTCACTTTTAGCTTGCTTCATATTTATATTCATATTCAGATCTTGACTGTTTTTAATCAATTTTCCCCCAGTTGTCTTACTCTCTTTTTTTAAGAATTTTTATTTATTTATTTGAGAGAGAGAGAGAGAGAGAGAAGGCACAAGCAGGCAGAGCAGCAGGCAAAGGGAGAGGGAGAAGCAGGCTCCCCGCTGAGCAAGGAGCCCAATGCAGGGCTCGAACCCAGGACCCTGGGAACATGACCCGAGCTGAAGGCAGTCGCTCAACCAACTGAGTCAGCCACCCAGGCACGCCCAGTTGCCTTATTCTCTTGCATTACTTACTATTCTCATATTCTTATTTTAAATTATTCAGTCTATCCAGAACCACCTTCCCCTCTTCCCTGGAGGCCTCTGTTGATCCTGCTCCGGTGTGGGCTGGTTGCTCCCCAGGTTGCTAGGTGACTGCCATCTCCAGACTTCTCTTTACTGCTCTCCCAGGTTGGAGCCCAGGTTCTCTTCTTTCTTCCATCTTATGTCCTAGTTTTACTGAAGTATAGCCTCACGTAACTTCCTAAGAAAGGGCATGCTGGAGACAAACTTTCTGTGGTCTTGTTTGTCTGAAAACCCCTATGTTGTCTTTCATTGGACTAGTAGTTTGTGTTTAGGATTCTAAACTGAAAATAACTTTCCTTCAGAATTTTGAAGACTTTACTCCATCACCTTCTGGCTTCTGGTGTTGTTGAGGAGAAGTCTGACACCATTCCTACTGCTATTCATTTGTAGGTGATCTGATCTTTGTCTTCAGAACCTTTTACAATCAACTCCTTATGGTTAGTGTGTTGATATGCGACTGGGATGCATCTAGTTGTGGGTCTTTTTCAGTCATGCTAGACACTAAGTGGTCCTTCCAATGTTGGACCAGTCTTTCTTCAGCCCTGGGAAATTATCTGCTGTACTTTCTTTGATAATTTTCTCCACTTTCATTTCTATTTTTTTTTTCTTTCTAGGATTCCTATTAGTGAGATATTAGATTATTCCACTGTCTTTTTTTCTCTATTTTCTCTCTCTCTCTGTCTTTCTGCTCAATGCTTTGTGAGATTTCATCAACTTTTTAGTCCTTTTACTGAACATTTTATTTCACCCATTGCATTTTTAACTTCCAGGAGCTCATTCTTATTCCCCAAATCCCATTTTTAGAATGTATTTTCTTTCCCACTCCATTTGAAAATTCTAAAGAAGAAATTGAAAGTGATTTTGTTTCCCAACCTCTGTTTTCCCAGGGGTGAGATTTTTCAGCTTGCTTATTTTTTATATATTTTCTTCATGCTAATGGTTGTCCTCATTCTGTACATATGCCTCCTTGGTTAACTTCTGATGTTGAGTACAAAAGAACTCGAGATGGTGTGGATTTACTGTGCAATTGTGCATATCCTTTGCCCGAATGGACTTCCCTGAACCTTTGTGAGGTTTTCTGAATGAACTGGCTCCCGGTTCCCTCTGCTGCCCCTCATAAAGCATTCTATGTGTGGTTTCCTTCAGCTGGTTCTTGTAGTGATGGCTCCATATACTCGATATATTCCAGAAATTTGTTTACCTCTCTTATTTGTTGGTGGCCTCCTCCTCCCCTCTCTAATGTTATAGGTTTATATATTTTTAGAATTCTAAAACTTTATTTCAACAAGACTTTGGGAAGGATGGGAGCCAAGCGTGTATCCTGGGTTCACCATCTTGAACTATCGAAAGACTCATCCTTAGCATCTTGTGGCCTTCACTCTTACAACGGTACATATAAACTAGGACCTGGTTTCCCCAAACTTCTTCCTGCACAGGTTTGGGGTCCCCAAGAAATAGAATGAGGGTAGTCCTTCCTTGCAAACACCATCTTCTTCCTCACCACAGGTCCTGAGAGCCTCTATAACACTGAGTGTGCTACCCTTTGTCCTTCATTCCATCTGCTCCCATCCCCAACCTAGCTTAGCCCTTATGTGCCCTCAGACCCCAATCCAGCACCATTTCCTTAGAAAAACCTTCTCTGTTCCCCCCGACTCAGCCAAATTCCTCTATGGTATGGCCTTTTGTTGTTTTTGCCTTTGGTGTCAGATTCAAAAAATCATCACTGAGACCTATGTCAAGGAGCTTACCACCTATGTTTTCTTCTAGAAGTTTTATGGTTTCAGGTCTTATGTTCAAGTCTTTAATCCATTTTGAGTTAATTTTTGTATATGATGTAAGATAGTGGTCCAGTTTTCCCCGCACCATTTATTGATGAGACTGTCCTTTCCCCATTGTATATTCTTGGCTCCTCTGTTGTAAATTCATTGAGAATTCTGTCCTCTATTCTGTTCTGTTGATCCATGTGTCTGTTTTTAAGCTAATGCCATACTGTTTTATTTTTTATTTTATTTTATTTTTTTATTTTGTTTATTTATTTGAGAGAGACAGAGATAGTGAGAGAGAGCTCGAGCAGGAAGGAGGGGGAGAAGCAGGCTTCCCATGGAGCAGGGAGCCCGATGCGGGGCTCGATCCCAGGACCCCGGGATCATGACTTGAGCCGAAGGCAGAGGCTCAACCATCTGAGCCACCCAGGCGCCCCTGCCATACTGTTTTAATTACTATAGCTTTGTAATATAGTGTGAAATGAGGAAGCATGGTGCCTCCAGCTTTGCTCTTCTTTCTCTACATTGCTTTGCCTATTTGTGTGTTGGGGGGGGGTGTTTGGTTTTTGTTTTTGGTGATTCCACACAAATTTTAGGATTACTTATTTCTTTGAAAAATGCCACTGGAATTTTTGATAAGGATCATGCTGAATCTATAGATAATTTTGGATGGTATGGACATTTTAACAATACTGATTCTTCCAATCCATGAGCTCAGATTATCATTCCATTTAATTGTGTCTTCAATTCTTTTCATTAAATGTCTTGTAATTTTCAATAGGTAGATCTTTCACTTACTTGGTTAATTTATTCCTAGGTATTTTATTCTTTTTGATGCAGTTGTAAATGGGATTATTTTCTTGATTTCTCTTTCTAATAGTTTGTTATTAGTGTGTAGACATGCAACAGATTTTTGTTTATTGATTTTGTATCCTGCAATTTCTGAATCCGTTTATTAGTTCTAATGGTTTTTTGATGGATTCTTTAGGGATTTCTATGTATAATCTCATGTCATTTGCAAATAGTGACAGTTTAACTTCTTCCTTTCCAATTTGGATGCCTTTTATTTCTTCTTTCTCTTGCCTAATTGCTCTGGCTAGAACTTCCAATACTATGTTGAATAGAAGTGGTGAGAGTGGGCATTCTTGTCTTGTTCCTGATCTTAAAGGAAAGACCTTTCAGCTTTTGTTGAGTATGTTAGCTGTGGGCTTGTCATATACGGCCTTACCAAAAGCAAAAGTGACAAAAGCAAAAATAAACAAGTGGGATTACATCAAACTAAAAAGCTCTTGCACAGCAAAGAAAACCATCAACAAAATGAAAAGGCAACCTACTGAATAGGAGAAAATATTTTGCAAATCATGTATCTAATAAGGGGTTAATATCCAAAATATATGAAGAACTCATACAACTCACTAGCAAAAAAACAAACAAACAAAAAACCCACAAAACAATCTGATTTTTAAAAATGGGCAGAAGAGGGGCGCCTAGGTGGCTCAGCCGTTAAGCACCTGCCTTCGGCTCAGGTCATGATCCCAGGGTCCTGGGATCGAGCCCCGCATCGGGCTCCCTGCTCAGCAGGAAGCCTGCTTCTCTCTCTCCCACTCCCCCTGCTTGTGTTCCCTCTCTTGCTGTTTCTCTCTCTGTCAAACAAATACATAAAATCTTAAAAAAAAATGGGCAGAAGGGGCACCTGCCTAGCCCAGTCAGTGGAGCACATGACTCTTGATCCCCAGGTTGTAAGTTCAAGCCCGACATTGGGTGTAGATTTTATTTAAATGAATAAATAAAAACTTTTGAAAAATGGGCAGAAGATCTGAGTAGATATTTTTCCAAAGAAGACATACAGATGGCCAACAGATACATGAAAAGATGCTCAGCATCATTAATCATCAGGGAAATACAGTGTTCACTTTGGCAGCACTTATACTAAAATTGGAGCAATCATCAGGTAAATGTAAATCAAAACCCCAGTGAGATAGTACCTAAAACCTGTTAGAATGGCTATTACCAAAAAGATAAGAAATAACAAGTATTGGCAAGAATGTGGAGAAAAGAGAACCCTCTTTCACTGTTGGTGGAAATATAAATTGGTGCCGCCACTGTGGAAAACAGTATGGAGAGTCCTCAAAAAATTACAAATAGAATTACCATATGATCCAGCAATTCCACTTTTGGGTATTTATCCAAAGAAAATGAAAATACTAGAAAGCCTGGGTGGCTCTGATGGTTAAGCATCTTCCTTTGGCTCGGGTCATGATCCCAGGGTCCTGGGATCAAGCCCCACATCAGGCTGCCTGCTTGGCAGGGAGCCTGCTTCTCCCTCTCCCTCTCCTGTTACCCCTGCTTGTGCTCTCTTTGCTCTGTCAAATAAATAGATAAAATCTGTAAAAAAAAAAAAAAAAAAAAGAAAGAAAGAAAGAAAGAAAGAAAATACTAACTCAAAAAGATATATGCACCCCCATGTTCATTGCAGCATTACTTACAATAGTCAAGATATGGAAGCAACCTAGGTATCCATCAACAGATGAATACATATAGATGTGATGTATATATCCAATGGAATATGATTCAGCCATAAAAAGGAATGAAATTTTGCCACAACATGGTCATTTGCAACAACATGGATAGATATTGAAGGCATCATGCTAAGTGAAATAAGCCAGAGAGAGAAAGATAAATACCAGATGATCTCTCTTACATGTGGAATCCAAAACAGACTGAAAAATGAACAAGAAAGCCCCCAAACTCCTAGATACAGAGAACAGATGGGTGGTTGCCAGAGGCAGGAGATGGGAGAAGTAGGTAAAGGGAAAAGGGAGTCAAAGGGTGAAAGAAAGAAAGAAAGGGGGGGGAGGGAGGGAGGGAGGAAGGGAAAGAGAAAGAAAGAAGGGAAAGAGAAAGAAAGAAAGAAAGAAAGAAAGAAAGAAAGAAAGAAAGAAAGAAAGATGCCTAAGATAACTTGTGACATGTGACAATAGAATTAAAAATATATATGTTTATTATATGAATTTTATATTTCTTTTTTTTATTTATTCATTTGAGACACAGAGAGAGAAAGAGGGAGAGAGAGAGCATGAGTGGGGGAGAGGCAGAGGGAGAGGGAGAGCAACCTCCCCGCTGAGTCAGGAGCCCAATGTGGGGCTCGATCCCAGGACCCCGGGGTCATGACCTGAGCTGAAGGCAGATGCTTAACCATCTGAGCCACCCAGGAGCCCCTGAATTTTATATTTCTTTCACAAAATTTTAAAAATCTGACACTAGCAACTTATTGGCCACATTCTTCTGGAAATTTACTTGAAATCATAAATCTTAGTTTCCTCATTTGTAAAATGGGGTAATAGTATCAACCTTCCTTGTGAAGGATTAAATGAAATAAAGTGCCCAGAACAGTGCCTGACCCATGGTTAGGTTCTCAACAAATGACTTACTGTGTTTGAGAAGTTTGAGATGGCAGCATGTCTTGGGGCACAGGGCAAGGAACATGTGAGGAAGGAGAGGTTTTATACATTTGTTCAAATATAGATTGGGGGTGCCCGGGTGGCCCAAGTGGCTCAGTTGACTGAGCATCTGACTCTTGATTTCAGCTCAGGTCATGATTTCATGGTTGTGAAATCGAGCCCCACATCCGGCTCTACACTCAGCAGGGAGTCTGCTTGAGATTTTCTCCCTCTCCCTTGGCCTTCCCCCACTCACACATACTCTCTCTCTAAAATAAAATCTTTAAAAAAATACATATATATAGTTTAGATATAAGAACTGAGGAGAGAACATGGAAAGTAAGATCAGAAGAATTGGCAGGGGTCAAATAAAGATGGTTCTTACAAAAAATTCTGGAAATGTAGACATGGGCACACGTATTTACTAAGTACCTAGATGTCATGGATCCATGAGAAAGGATTAAAATAGCTATTTAGACAGGGCATTAAGGAAAAGAAAGCTTATCGGGGAGACGGTAAAGTGCCAAATTTCAGGCAAGCTGAAATGGAGCATCCATATTTTCCTGGGAGTCCTACATTTGTATAAATTTCCACATTCCCCAAAATGTCCCACTCCCGCTCTTCCACACACCTCAAGTTAATTTTTATTGTACTTTGTGTTTTCAAGCCCCTCCTTGGTCAATTCATCACGTTTCCTTAGCATACGCCCAAGCACTGGTGTAGACCACTAAAGCAAACAGCTCACTGTAAGCAAAGAAAGACTAAGATTTATGCTAGCCTTTGACAAAACACCAGTGGGATAGGTACTACTTAGGGAATTCCTTTATAGAAAAACTTACAGTATCCTTTATTTGGTCCCCAAGACATGGCAATGAGGAAACTCCTCTGGCCTTTGATAAATAAACCAAATAGATTTATTGGCATTATGTGAATTGTCTTTTTCTCTTCCTTCACAGTACTTAAGAGGCATCCCCCTAGGGAAAAAAAAAAAAAATGAAAATGAAAAATATAGTCTGGCCCCATGGAACAACTTTTCTCTCCTTTACAGCACTTACCTCAGTTTGTATGGTTTGTGGAGTGAGACCGTGCCTGTTTTCTGTCCACTTTGATGTCCGAGGCACTTGAGCAGAGACCTGGCACATAGCATGTGCTCAGTAAATCTCTCTTGAGTGAATGAATGATCACAAAGGTGGCCACAAAAGAAACATGTCTTCAGCTAATCATAGTTTGGGAAATAACTCACACGTGCCCAAAGCAAACCCCACATATACTCCATCTTAGACATCTGATATCTGACTAGGCGTAGACATCCAGGCCTTCATTACTGCTGTGCAAAGCCTGAAGCCTCAGCTCTGCCCATGGCGAGCCCTGTGGTCGAGAAGATGGATTCCGGGGCAGCCCACAGGGCTTGAGGCTTATATGGCCTTCTGACCACCCAAGCATTTTGCAGGGACTTTGTTCAGGACAGACAGAATTGTGACTCATCTCTGGACAAGGCCCTTGAAGCCTGGAAGGAGGGAAAATAGCCAACTCAGCCAAGAAATCAGGACGAACTTTTCAGCTGAGGCCACAGAACCCCCAGGGGGTGGTCCAGAGGCTGCCTAGCACCGATGTCGATATTCCTTGCTGGGAACAATATCGCTCCACACCTCAGCTACCTTTTTGGCTTTGGCTTCCCGGTGGTGAGGCTCTTATTAAATTTGGGATTACCATGTGTAAAGCACAGTCTGAATTTTGTTTGCTCTGCCATGTAACTTGCCTTTCCAAACACTCAGTCAGAGCTGCAGTTAATCTACTGACCACAGGCTTAATCGGCAGGTGGCCAGGAGGCCCCACCAAATTCCTCCTGACCCTTTGTTACCTGGCCTGGAAGGGAGAGACCCCTTGTTTGGGAAGTGTTTCTCCTCCCCCCGAACATTTTCAGTATTAAGAGTCTTTTGTCACCATAAATCTGAAGCAGGGGATTATGACGGGTAGGCTGTCACCCAGATTGTTTCTTGCAGGGGATAATGGGAAAAGTTTGCGGGCTGGCCTAATGAAACCTTTATTCGGGGGACAATACCGTTTCCATTAAGCTAAAGCTCAAGCCTCAACAATGCCTCAGAACAAACCCAATTTGAATATTTAATTTGCGATGGAAGGGGCTGAGTAAACATCTCTCTCCCCTCAGCCCCTTTTGGGAGACCCCTTGCAGCAAATCTGAGGAAGCTTCCAGAGTCGTTAATATCAGGTTAGCAGCTGTTGCTGCCAACATCAAAAGCGGAAAGATCTAAATCTTTAATATTCCATTGACATCAAGGAATGTTCAGTCGTAACCGCCCCCCCCCTCAAAAAAAAACCAGGAAGGGAATGCTAATCATATAAGCGACCAACTAGAATCTGTCTGTTCTGAGCCTTGCGGGCAACATAGACTTTTGGATGAGAGTTCTCCCCACCCCACCACCAAGCCCAAGAGAAAGAAACACCTAAATATGCTGGATCATTTTTTAAAATGGCTGCAGTGATGTCAAATGCACTGTTCGGGGAATGGAATTTTCGGGGTGTTCCTCCTTTACCTGGCAACCAGGCAGCGAGGAGACAGGCCCTTGAGAGATGGGGTTGTGTGTGGGCGCCTCTGCGCTGAGAATAGGCTCCCCCGAGAATAATTCCTCTGCGGCTCCCTGGGAGTTTTCTTGTCCCTACCCATGGCGTGTCTGCGGATTCTTGGTCTCCTTTTTGCCTCTTGCTCCCTGGGGGACACGTCCTTTGTTCTGCCCTCCCAGTGATGGTAATGGGTCCTAACGAGTTTATGGGCTGGCTGTATTTCCTCATCTCTTCTGCTCTCCTTAATTTTCATAGTCTCTACCGATGGTACAGATGATGAGAAGCCACTTAATCACCGTACGGGGGTGAATCTATCACATTAACACACTCCATTTCTCTGTCAAAAACCTTGGCTTCTCCCTTGCCAGGAAGGAAGGGCAGGGAACACAGGGAAGGAAGGTCTCTGGTGTTGCTGACCCAGTGGCCTCTGAGCCTCACCTCGGCCCAGGTGAGCAGGCCACAAGTGACCCCACGTGGGAGTGGCAGCTGTGATCACAGTGCCAGACACCAGGTGAGACACTACAACTGACTTCCCAACATCCATTCACGGGGATTAGCCATCAAGTCCCAAGACAAAGAAAGCATTTCAGGTGATTTTAGGGACTGGCCACCCGAAGCACCTAACCACTGGCGACCACTTGGAGTCCCTGGAGGCCAGAGTCCGAAGAAAGCTGCTTCGCAAGCAGGTAGTGTGAGTGTGAGTGTGAGTGTGTGTGTGTGTGTGTGTGTGTGTGTGGCAGGAAATGAAGGCTTGGCACATGACTTCTGAGGGGTGGCTGACCTCTGATCTGTCTGCGGTTCGGGCCCCAACCTGGCCACATCACGTGCATGGGAGCCTCAGCAGGGCCCTTGGCTCGGACACGGCTCTCCACTGTTGATTTGCCCCAGTGACTCTACCCGTCCAACCGCCGAGCCCCAGGGATGCCCCCCTTCTTTTCCTCTGCATCCAAATGAACCGAAAAGCCTTCTCTCCAGCTGGGCCTTCCCTCTGGGCAAAGGTCTCACCGGCAGAATGGCCGGGGTTCATCAGGGCACACCATTCCCTCAGCAGAAATGGTGCCGGGCCTGAGATGGCTGGGCAGGTCATTCTACCTCTCTGAGCCTCAATCTCTTCATTTGTTGCAAAGCGGATGATATAACAACAACAAGGTCAGAGGGTGGATGTGAAGAAGAGAAAGGGTTAGGGAGATGGTGGTCAAGTGCTCAGCACGATGCCCGGCACACAGTAAGTGCTCAGTGAATGTGAGCTGCAATCCTTGGTTGAGGTTTTCTTTCCTTTAAATAGTCCCAGGGTTGTAGGACATGTGATCGCTGAAGACAACTTTCAGAGGTGTTCGTTGGGAGGTTTGTAACATTTCTGCCAATCCCTGAGTGCAGCCTAGAAAAAAGGGTGGAGATGGGGCCAGAGGTGTCCTGGGCTGGTTCATTCCTAGCTGGTTCCCATTCTCCTCAGAGCAGGAATAGAGAAATCAAGATCATGTCAATCCTCTTCTTAAGGTCTTCCAGAAGATTCCCACTAAAATAAAATCCAGCTTCTCCTCCATGGGCTACAAGGTCCTATACACTCTGCCTCATACCATGCACTTGACATGCGCTGTGCCTGACACACCCAGGCTCTGCAGATTTACTTCTGCCTCAGGGCCTTTGCACTCTCTGTTGCCTCTGCCCAGAATTCTCTTCCTTTCAATCTCCAAAGCTTGGGTCTTTTTTGTCATTTAGGTTTCAACTAAAATGATTCCTTCTTCAAGAGAGCTTTCTTGACCTTTTATCTAAAGGAGGCCCAGTCACTTTCTAAAATAGCAACTCATTTTATTGTCTTCAGCAGACCTATCCTGATTTGAACCAGGCTTATTTGTGTGCATGTAGATTGCCTTTCTTCCCCACACTAGAATGCTGCTCTGTGAGGTCAGGGAATTTGTATATCCGGTTTACAACTCTTCCCTGAGTGCCTGGCACCTGTTAGGCTTTGAGGAACCTCTATGGGATGAGTGGATTTTTACCTCATTTAACCCCACGTTCCTGCTGAATCAAACATTTTCTGAAACCACCCCCTGCGCCTTAGCTTATGAGCCGCCTGCCCTGGTAGGGCCTTCCCTCCCACTGCCACCACTTCAAGACCCACAACAAGTCTGGCCTCCTCTTCCAAAGTGTACTTGCTCCTCCTTTATCTCTAGCAACCTTTCTGCCAGTCCTTCCCTACGGATCTGCATTGTTTGAGGGCATGCTCCATCCCCCAAAGAGTTTGGAAGTACTGCATGGGTCTCATTCTCTTATTCCCATACAGGCAGGTGTATGCACTGTCCAGTCAGGAGAGCCCTCCGGGCCCCAGGTAACATTGTAAAGCTTTTAAGTGGCTTTTGACACTGGGATTCTCCCATTTCTGTTCCTTCCCCAGGTCCTGGAGTCCCTTAACTTCCCCTAGGTTCCCAGTGTCCTCTCCCCCCCAACCCCCCATTTCACTTCGCCATCCCCACTAAGGCCTGTTCTCAGGTCTTTCACACCAAGGACCATGACAATGTCACCTCTGCCAAGAAAAGCCCTGTTTTAACAGTACTCCCCACCTTGAGCTAAGGGGAAGATGTCCTGTTGGTGGAATTTCAGTATTAGTAACACATTTCTTTCCCACCCAAGAGCTTTCCTGTGCTCTTTAAATCTTGTCACATAAGGAATTACTTGCCTTGCATCTGCTGAGCTCAGTGGGGCCTTATGACCAGGACAGAGGCTGGTCTCTGACCTCCCTGGGTTTTTCCCTTAGTACCCCTGAGTGCTGGATGCCTAGAAAATAGTATGAGTGAACTGTTATATCCTGGGGGTTATATCCATAGAAAGAATAGAAATGAGCTGCTAGTCCTACAGCCTCATCCTGTCTGGGCACTGCCACCTCTCTCTCTCCCTCTCTCTCTGAGCGTATCAGAAGATATTAGGCAAGGCCCATCTGGGGGGCCCAGGAGGTATCAGGATATGAAGACCCCTGTTCCCAAGTGCCCGTGAACTTGCAGATCATGAAGCTGGGAGTGGTGCATGTGGAGGTCCCATCCTGCCTGTCGTTGGTCCTCTCACACCTCCACATATCCCTGGCCAAGTGGAGCAAAGGGGCTCGCATCCGAAATCAGTCGGTTCAGACTTTTGTGCTGACCACCCGATTTTCATCCTGCTAGTTGTAGGTCAAGCCCAGACTTTGAATCTTCCTCATTGTCACTTGTGTCCCCAGTCCACACTGCCGTTTCTTCCACCAGGACCACCACGTTACAGGAGCCTCCTAACTGCAATCTCCACTTCCTCTAAACTACCCTCCATTCAGCATTCGGAGTGAGCGTTAAAAAAAAAATCTCCATCTGATTGTGTCATTTCCGCTACTCCAAACCTTTCCACGGCTGCTCATCTGACTCCAGATAAAAATCCAAACTCACTCGGTCCTGTACAGTCCGGCCCTTGTGCATCCTACATCCCTCCTCCCTAGGCCCCCTTTTGCTCCTCAGGGGCACCAGCTCCATTCTACCCTGGGGCCTGCCTTCCTCATTCCTCCCTCTAAGCTCCTCAGCCCCACCATCACTGCTTTACATGACTGCTCCTTCTCACATTGGAGACCCTCAGGGAGGCTTTCTGCATCCATCCCGTCTGAAGGAAGGCCCCTCTAGAATTCTCTACCAGTAGGACCCTATCGGTTTTTCATAGACTTTATCACAATTTACAACCATTCCATAAATGCCCTGGCGCATTTACTGTTTAGAATGCAAGCTACATGTGGAGAGCAATTCTGTCTTTCTCACTAGGGTCTAGCATCTAATGGGGTCTTTTTGTTCACTATTAGATCCGCAGCACCTAACAGGGTGACCAGCACCCAATAAACATTTATTAGATAAGTGGATACAAATGAAGGCTCTAGGGCCCCCACTGCTTCTGAAATGACCCCACTATCCCGCCTTGCTCTCCCCCCAGATTCAGCCTGCAACAGAGCAAGGCGGGATAGTGGGGTCATTTCAGAACCTCACAAGACAAAGCCTACTTAGAAGTACTCAGTATTCTCTAGGACCAAGCTAATGCAGGACAACTTTTCTTGGCAGCATCAGGGAATGCTGATTCCCCGAGGTGATGAAAATCTCTGGCCCTGATAATGGAAGGTCTTTATCTTGAATACTTCACAATTTAGTGTGAAACGGGAAATTATCTAGTTCAGAGAGGAGGAAAGTGATGCCCAGAAAGTAAGTAGCTTGCCTGAAATCACCAGTTTATTACTGGTACAGTCTGAGCTGGAATGCAGTTATTCTGATTCTGACTCCATTGTTCTTTCTCCTGTAGCTTATTTTCTCTTGTGTCTTCTAGGAGCCTGAGAGTGGCTTGCCTCAAAACCACCATTTATTAGCTCATGATTCTGTGAGTAGGAACTTTGGGCTCGTTCTCAGCTGGGTGGTTTTTCTGCTGACTTACCTGACTCACTCAACGCAGTTATAGTCAGCAGCTAGTCTGCTAGGGGCTGTTAGGTCCTGAATGCCATCACTCACAGGGCTGGAATAATGGGGACAAACAGGCTCCAGGTGTCCGGTGTCTAGCAGGATAGCCCGCGCTTTTTCACATGGTAGCTGGCTTCCAAAAGTGTCAAGAGAGAGCAAACTCCATTGTGCAAGAGATTTTCAGATCTCTGTTTCAACTCGGAGTTCCTAATGCCTCACTGGCCAAAGTAAGACAAATCAAGGTGAGAATCAAGGGTGGGGAAACAGATTTCGTTTCTTGATGAGCAGAGCTGCAAAATATTGTTTTGTTTTCCCAATCTACCACAAGGGTGAAGCCCGATAAACCCCTTCAGTATCATATTCATATTGAGAATATTGTAACCCTCCTATGGTTTATCTAGTCTGTTTGGGGGGTGGGGTGCAGAAAAGGAGGCTGAGGCTAGAAAACCCCCCCTGCTGTGAGGTGAGGGAAAAACACAGACAGCAGGCTGGAGACTCTGAGGCCTCAGTCCCCCAACCCAGGTGGTCCTACAGAAGTGGGCTGACCCAAATACCTGGGAAGAGAGGAAAACACCTCAGACAGCTTGGGAGCTGTGAGCTGTCTCATTCTTGTTGGCTCTTGGCGTCATGAGATGCCGCTTATATAAATGGTTTGGCCAAGAGAAAGAGAGAGAGGGAGTGCATTCCACTCAAAACAGAACGGTCAGGGCTGTGCCCTCTGCTCCTAAAAATAAAGCCTATAAAGGAAAATGAAGGCTAATGCACCTGGAGGTGAAACCACAGGTCAGGTGGGCAAAGCTTTTAAATGTAGTGTCTTCTGCGTTGGGAACAGCATGGCGACATTCCCCCAAGCTCAAGGAGAGCTCGGCCATCAGGAGGCAGCTTTCACATCAAGGCAGTGATGGTCACTTTCCTACCCTGTCTAACAGAATCATGCTAAACTTCCAAATTTCTCACACTGGTGGGCTGCGAGCAATAAAAAGCAAGAATTTCATTTAAAAGCGGCGTCCTTATTCTAGATTGAGTAGGCAGTTTTCACCGGTGTTTCCAGATCCCTCCGCCAAACCGTCCCTGTGGACCCGGCGCAGGCTGGTGAGGTGACAGCGCCCACCCGGAAGGCAGAAGGGCTTCCAAACGAGGTGAGGGAGGGACGCTGCTCTGAGGACTTTTTCTTGTATTTCCAGACAAATTAAAAACCTCCTTACCAGCCATTCATTCGGAGGAGGCCTCTTCCTTCCTCCACAGGGGGGCTGCAGTGTTGGAAGGAGATCGGATTCTGGGAGGCTGGGCCTCCCGGGGCTCTCAAGGAGGGGGAGCCTGCAAGAATGGAAAGAGAGAGGCCCTAACCCTGAAGAGATTGGCAGGCAGGGAGTGGGGGCAAAGTGCAGCCCAGGTCACTGGGAAAAAAGAAATCTCAAAGTAAGGGAGTGGGGGAAAGTTCCACTTCCAGCCTAATTATGAAAGAAGCCTGGTAGAGAGGGGCGGGAGAGCCCAAAGGAGCGAGAAAGGGGAAGTGAGACGTTGCAGAGAGCAGAAAGAGATTCTCAGGGGGCAGGGGCTATTGAAGGAGCTCAGGCAGGGAAAGGTGTCGCCTCTTCAAACACGGACCGGTTAATAACGGATTCTGAGAGACCTGGGAGCACATTTGCCTGGGACTCCCAAAGAGGGAGGGCAAAATGCCCTATTAAGGGTGGGACGAATTGATTTCCCAAAGAACAGCACCACTTCCTCCAAATGCCCTCCGCAGTTCTCCTTAATCTGCCCTGGAGGCGGCAAGTGACCTCTGCACAGGCTCCTGGAGGCGCCTTTGTTCTGGGGCATTCGGCAGCCGCTCCGCCCCCACCCCTTGCACCTGGGCAGCAGACTCGAAATGCACTTGTCCACCCTTGGCTGGCTCACAGGGAGGGATGGGCGGATGCCTTTGTATGGGAAACGCCACGAGTCCTCCAACTCTTGTTTTCTCTTCAGCTTGACACGTTCGCTGATGGTTTTCCTGTTCCTCTTGACAGCCACAGAAACCTACTCCCGGGGAAAAGGGAGTTTAGCCTGCGATACTTTATCTAGCGAGACAAGTTTGTGATTGGGACTACCCAGACGGGCAGACCCTCACTATTCAGGGCGAGAGCCCTGCCATTCAGCAACTCGGGTCTGCCCTAGAATCCCAGGTGTTCCCTGCTGAGTCCTAATCCAGGCCCTCCGAGGTTTGCTAATTTAATTGTGTAATGGTCCACACCTGAGACATTCCCTTAACTATCTTTAGGACATTACTTGGCTTAAAGGAAAGACTAATAAGAGTATTAAGACAGGGACTTAGTGAAAGCTTTTGTCATCTCTAAAACATCTGAGTCAAGCAGAAGAAAACTGGGGGTAGGGGGAGGAGGAGGCGACCTCCAAGTTAGAAAAAGCAACAAGAAGTAATTAAAGTTTTTGCTAAGTGAGTCTGAAATATGTATTTAGCCCTTGTAAATTAAATACCCTGGGTTTTTAAAGAGCGATTTCCCCAAACATCTATTATTCACATCAGTAGGGCAGACAGTAAGCCACTGTAAGATTTATAGAAACTAAAAGACTTCCTATGCCAAAGGTTAATGAAAGTGTAATTTGAATCATGAAATCTTTATGTGTCGGCTCAGTTTACACCGAGGGCTCATTAAGGATGCGTTTGGTTCGGCGGGCGGAGGGTGACGTCACTGCGGGTATTTAAATGGGCGGGGCGAGGCTGCACGGCGGGTAATTCTTTAAAAATATAAAAGCCTCCTTCTTTCCTTCTGTCTCTCCAGCTGTAACAACTTCACTGACTGTCTTGGTTCCACCCCGAGGATTTCACTGAGAGAACACGTTAGAGGGAATCAGGAAGCAGAGAAAAGGTCACAAATAAGCACCTCAGGAACAATGAAAGCTTTTCTCTATGCAGCAGTGGGAGAGTTGCTAGAAAAACTGGAAAGGTATTAATCAGAAGTGGCTATAAATCCTCTGGAGTTTTGCTCTTATAAAACTCCTCAGAGAAAGTCTTGAAGGAAATGCAGGTCAAAGCCCAAAAAAGCTCTTGATCAGAGATTGCTGGAGGAAAATCTTCCCAGACGCCTTTAATAGGCAGCAATCACCCCAGGAGTGGGGAAGCCAAGTACGCTTGAAACATGGTTGCAATTCCTAATAGGTCTTGTCACACTTAAGGCACTGCAAGCTCCATCCAACGAACAGCTGAAGCTAGCTGGCGATTCATAAAGCCAACAGTTTAAAGTTTATTATGATGAAAGCACTTAATGACAGCCATCGCTAGGGGCCCATCATTTATAAAGCTGTGCTGAGTATTAGACATGTAGCATGACCACCAATTTTATGTCACAATTGCTACCATAAAATGACCTTTGGTGATTTTTGCTGCATGTGGTGGACAGCTCTTCCTTCACATTAGTGCTCTGTGGCTTTCTTTGCAGACTATTATGCTGTCTAAAGCTTATTTGGCACTGTCGTGAGCCTCAACCCTTGTTATTACCCCGAAGGCCTGTCTAAAAAAAAAAAAAAAACAACTCATGCTATATTACGCCACTCCAATAATTTACAGTTCTTACCAGCCTTGGTTAGTGTAATATTTTAATGCAAATATGCTATACCATTGCATTTTATTAAAAAAAAAAGTTCCCATGCATGTGGCTAGGACAATATCCATATGATGGGAATTCACTGAAATCAGCTTCTGATTCCCTGGTCAAGTCTCATTGTATGGGCACTCTTTTCCCTGGTGGGTTAGAACACCTCCAAATGGGGGGGTGGGGAGAGAAAGGTTAATTAAACTTCCCTTGAGAAAGAGATTTAAAAAAAAAAGATCCTATGTGTGATAAACCCACCTAAGGCAGAAACACCAATTCTTACTTCCTTACATCCCGTCCCAATGCAAATTTCCATCTGAGTAACATTATTTAATTAGGATTCCATTTTCCAACCTGCTTTGTGTAGTTAGAAAGTGTTTGAATACCCGGCCACTTTACTGCTCTGATGTAAAATGCTGCTGAAAAAAAAGTGGTCTGTCCATGCTACACCACCTTTAAATTGTGTATATAATTTTATAAATGATATAAAATCTGCTTCTAGTCCCTGAAACACACACACACACACATACACACACACATGGCACACTGCAATTTTGGAAAGATTTAAAATATGTGATTTCTGCTGGTACCTACTGTATTGGGTTTTATATAAAGCTTTTTTCAATAAGGTAAATTGTTACATGACAAACTCATCTTCCACCATTATCATCTGCTGTTTGTGTTTAACAACAGGAGTGCCGCTCTAACAAAACTGTTGTAATGGCTGTACAAATTACTCAGCTGAAAGCTTTTCACCAAACAAAACAGTATTAATCAGCAGTTCTTATGAAGGTGCTAATTAAAAACAATTTTCTTCCTCAGTTTGCAATACTAAAGCCATCTTCACTTGCACATTTTCCAATATACAGCTACTGTATTTGCTCACACTTCAGGCCCTCTATTAACTATTGAATCTCCTATTAGCCATTTTATTACATTTCTGTTTACAGGCTTGTTGACATTTTAAAAGTCACAGTATGATCTGTTTTATCTATTAAAAAAATGTATTAATTGAAAAGTCAGGGACAAAAAAGGCAAAATATAGCCTCCAAACGCAGACTTCCAGGGCGGAGAGCACAGTGAGCTTTTAGCCACAGCCTAGGCAGTAAGCTTCCTGGGTAAAACAAAGTCTGAGAATGAAAAGTGGCATTTCAAGCTTAATGGTTTCTCAAACACCAACAAGCTCCTTCCTGATTTGGAAAGAGTCCACTCGGGAAAACATTTGCCCTGTCTAAATTCAGTTTCTAAGGAGACCCTGACTTTCAAATCAATCTTTCTAAATTATGAGATACACTCTGCATAATTATGACATTTCATGCAGTCTGAACTCAGGAGATTTTGATCTGGGGTGAGGAGTATACCTGCAATCTGGAAACTGGAGTCCCAATCTCGGGTCTAAACAGCCTTATCTCTTCCTTCTAAGTGTGTGTGTATGTGTGTGTGTGTGTGTGTGTCCATACACTTTGATTCCCTCCCCTGTGTGGGTGTCCTGCCCCATATACCCCACCAGAATCTAGTGAAAGGGTCCTGTCAGACGATGCCACCCAATTGTTTGGCATGGATTGGAAACAGGTTGAATGCTGACTAAGCATAAAGACAAACTCCATGGAAGTTGGGTTGAGGGAAGGGATAGGTCCATTCCTATTAAACAGATAAACAAACAAAAGCCTAACCCTTAGGAGAAGGTATGCTCTACTTTGGTAGCGGGAAGAGGGGAAAAACAACAACAACAAACCCACCACCACAACAACCTCCTGCCTATGGTATTAAAACCAGCTTCTCCAACTGTCAAAAGCAGTTAACTAGTTCAGGACAGACACCTGGCTGTTGAAATAGGGCTCCAGAGGGCCACTAATCCTTCCATTCACTCAGTTAACTGCTGGATCCCCCAAATTGATTCAACAGGTATGCCGTGGTAAATTCAGCCCATACTGAAGCCAAAGGGAAAATCAGCAAGGGGTGGGCAGCTCTTCTCTGAAAACACCCGAGGAACCAGCCAGAAAAGCTTTTATGGCCCCGACAAGTTTTCTGCTGAATACTGAGCACCTAAATTACCCTTCCCTAATGGAAGTTACATTTTCATGCTCAGTCAAAAAGCCGACAAAATACACAATTTATACAAAATAGCATCAACCTCTTAGGTAGTCTTTTCTAGCACTTTTATCCCAATTCACAGCATATATCTTGCTATAAAATAAAATAAATTTTTTATAACCAAGTTGTATGTGGCTGTTCATATCACCACATTAGAACTGAGCATGGGTGATATGGGAAACATTCTTACATCCAACCCAATCTACTTAGTAGGATAAAGGAAAATCATGAGTTTTATCAGGGGATTCAGGTACATGGAGAAGAGGAATATCATAATAATTCTAATGATTTCCTACGCGGACAGGCTTCCTTTTGAAACAAACACAGGCATAATTACCTAATAGATAATTATGGAAGGGGTATTTCAATTGCAATTATATGACCCAACAATGATGCATAGAAATAATTCTTAATCATAAAGTTAAAAAGAAATGAAGATGGTAACTTTTCTAAAGCAGATGTATTTTTTTCCTTCTCAATACTGGCATTTCATAAAAATTTGAGAAAATAAAAACACTTTTAAGTTCTTCAGTAATACGCAACATGAGTTTCTCACAAACTTCCAAAGAGCCTGGACTAGAGATATTTCCAGGTGAGGATCCCATAAAGAGCAGATCTACGAAACCTTTAGCATTTTATAGGAGACTCTCTAGGTTTTAATCACACAATAAGCATACTTCTTTACTAGGTATCTTTTGATAAGAACAGCTCAATTCTTACACCGTGTCTCAAGCTTAGGAAACTACACATACTGTTCTCAGCTTTTTTTTTTTTTAAAGAATACATTCCTACTAGCTCACTTTTTTAAAATAAAATTTCTCCCAAAGAAATAAACGCTGGATTTCTACACCCAGGACACACAAACGCAAATTAAATTCTTGCCAATTCATGTATTTTCGTGAGAAAACAAAGAAAATATTCTCTACATTTCCAAAGAAAAGAAACAGAACAGACCATCTTAGGTGCTACTATAGGGATGGGTTTTCTTTGTCTGGCAGATTTAGTTGCAGGTTTTCCAGAAGAGATAATTTCTGCTATATTTTCACCAGTATAAATGGAACTACCTGTGTTGCCTTTTAAAACATTCCAAATTCTAATTTTTAAACAAGAAAATATGAAGCCAGTGTGCAACCTATACAGTCGCCAAAGGAGAGCTGCCACTAGCTGAACTACCCAGCTAAATGGCTGGTTTGCATTGCCCTGGTCTTTATCTAGCACCGAGAATAGACTGCTGTTTTATCCAAAGAGGAATAAATTGCTGTTATTGTGATGTTAGCCCATCACTTGGCATTGCAATTCAAGTTTTTGTGAGAAAGAAATGTATGATCTAACTGCGACTTGACCTATGCCTTCCGAGATCCATCTAGGTGCTCTAATGGAGCAGAAAGAGTGGTGAATACAAGGACATGCAAACCGATGGTGAAAAATTTGTTTGATGATAGAAGTGAGCAGAGAAGACGTTTGAGAGTGGCTGTTTTTATGACCGTTAAGTTTGTTTAACATGCAAAAGGATTTGCCCCCGGTCTCCCACCTATCCCTTTAATTGCAGCCCGCTAAATACACTCTCTGCCTCGACTAAAGATAGGAGAATATAGAGCTAACCTACTAATGACATTACTGCTAAAGTGGGCCCAGATGATTCCTTACAGATAAACATCTGAATTTCCACAAAAGGCATTAGAGCGTCTCGTGGATGCACCAGGCAAGGATATGCTTGGGTTCCCTGCAGAAAAGTCATTCTCTCTTAATCCTAGGTAGCACCTAGTAAATGTTTACTACACACTCGAATCACAGCATACACCACTATGTGCTTCCTTTAAATCAGGTAATTGTGTGGTCGAGTTTTGAAAAACTCCCCCTGGTTGCAATTTAGTTTATCAGCCATTTATTCAAAATTTCTCTGGCAAGGACCTATTTTGAAAGAGGTCTGGAGAACGGCAGCAGTTAGATGTGAGCCCCGATAAAGGCTCACTTTTCATTCATAGTCAGAGCCTAAATGTGCTCTTCTTGTACCTAAACAGATAATAAGCACTCAGCACACTCCTCCTCCTTGACACAACACATTGAGACTAATCACACATAATTGGAGAGGAGGGGCAGAGGGCTGGCCACACTATTGTGTCCAGAGGACAAACGGTCAGTTTATGAGGCTTTGGGCTGATGTAGTCATTTCTTATACATCCATAGGGAAAAAAAACATCCTGTTTAAAAGGAGAAAGAGAATGAGTGAGAGGGACAGCAAAAAAAAAAAAAAAAAAAAGGCAGATTTAATACAATTAATTTGAAGGAGATGAGAAAGATAGGCTTTATTTATTTATTTTTAACCAGGAAAGAATCATGATGTTTGCTGTGTTTACAGATTAAAAAGTACCACCACCAAAACAGAACAAAGACCAAGATCTTTTTTGAAAAGGGTGGGGTGGGGATCACCGAAAGAAATTCTGTCTCAATTAGGAAGAAAAAGATTTAGGTCTCTCCCGAGTCCAATTCAAATCTTAGGCTGTTTGTAGATACGTAAAGACAAACAAAGGTTTGGTCCAAGAAGAGCAGATGAAAAAGGAGTGAAGGAGGGCTGGGGAATGATGTGAGTGAGGACAGGTGGGCCCCATAACCCACATGTGGAATGGGGCAGAGGTGGTGGGGGGCCCACAGATCTCAGGGAGCCAAAGGCTTGCTGCATATCATACCCATCACAGGTTTCTGTTTTTGTGAAAATATGCCCTGTGCACTTGGTGTTTTCGTCTTTTGAGTAGCTTAATCTTCTATCCATTTTTGGTTAAAATAAGCAGAAGTGGGTAATGAAGGTTTTCTTCATAGACGTCCTGGTTCTCCTTTTGCAACTGAAAACAATCATAGAACAAAAAAAGGTAAGGAGACTCAGCTTAGGATTTTTTACCAGTAGTTTTTAATATTTAGTATAATGAAGACTTCTTACTTGAATATATTGTTCTGGTAAATAAATCGCAAAAAAGCAATGCAAAGTAATTCTCAGTGGCATTGGCAAGACAGGACTATGCATCCATCAAGCTGGAATCTTTCCTTGGGCGGGGATAAGGAGGAGGGCAGCGTGCTTTTTCATAAATAGCCGGACTGCATTTGTGACCTCTATGAACTGTGGGGACCTTCAGTTAAGGGAGAACTGGAGGCTCGCTCATCTGCACCAGAACAGCCATTTGGCATCGAAGTTTCTGCTCTTGGTCCATTCTGTCCCCCACCTGCGCCCCAGGAACAAGGCAGGCAGGCATTTCCGATCATTTGGAGACTGGCAGCACCGGGGCACAAGGGATGGGCTTCTGGGCCTAAGACATTTCAAAGGCTCTCCAGCTGCTTCTTGGGGGGTTTTAATAGTAATGATAATTACACAATTTTTTTTTTTCTGAGGAGGAAAAGGTAATCCAACAATTAGAGCTTCCATACCATTCAAGTGAGGTTCTGAGGGCCTTTCCATGGTAGATTTTAAAATCCAGTCAGAGTTCTCAAACCTAGAGTAAGTACTCTTTTCCTCATTCGGCTAGAAGAATTTTGACAGCCATATTTATATTTATCCTAGCAAACAGTAATGTGCTATTTATAAAGACAAAATTAACATTTTTGAAATTGGGGCTTTTGAGCCGTTAATTCATTTTGTAATTGATAAGGATCAGAAAATAGATATTTCTTTTAATTATGTATGGACTCAATTCTTTTATTGTTTTGAATCAGATTACACCCCTCCTCCCCCCTGAAACTAAATGAATGGCTCCAATATGACACTTTCCTGGATTAGTATAGGTCTGGGGCATAGTACCTTGAATTTTTTTGTGTTTCTTCTAAATCATATTCCCAAACTGTGACATACCTTCACTGTTAAGGACAAGGAGACTGCTTTTCCTTTCTCACTGGGGAACAGAAAGCCAACCCCGTCTTACTTTCTAATCCATTTTCATAAGAAATGATGGTACAATCACTGAAGTAACTGCATTCTGTTTTCTTAGATGGAGTTTGCTTTGTTTATCGATGATTAGTTGTCTACCTTAGAAAGATCCTCTGGATTTGTGTTGCCACCAAACTCGGGACTGTTAATCGTAACCACACGGTCCCTTAACATCACTCTTTAAAAAAAAAAAAAAAAAAAAAAAGGCCAAGAAAATGGCTTCCCAAACTTCCCAATCCAAACCCACTAACCAGGACCTACCAACTATAAATATCTTTGTTGCCAGTTGCCCTAGTGATAGAAGGAGCTCACTGAAATATTTTACAGAGGGAAGAGGGGGCCAAGCTAGCTCAATTCTTCCTCAGGGATTGGGGATCAGGGAAAGTTGATTACTCAGCGTGAGTCAGCTGACCTACTCACTCACAATGCACTAATATACAGAGACTCAAATGAGCTCTTTATAAAGTCCCTGAGGTAATATGTGGGATAAATAATTCTTCTGTAAATATGGGTTAGAAATCACTTTTAACTTGGATTCTGTGCTGACCTCTGGAGGCCAAAGCAGAGGCTTCCTTGCTAGAAGGGGCCAGGGGCCAGCCCCGTGTTGACTGTGAGCCCTTCCCGCGATGGGGAAAGAGCCGACAGCCCTCAAAGGCAAGACTCTACCCCAGCAGATCAGTTCTGAAACCAAGTCGGCTATGTGAGGGCACTTGAACACACACGAGGCTATGGGGAAATACTTGCTTTCGATGAGGGAATGTGATGTGGGTTACTCAGGCTGTACTTCTTTGCTCAATTGATAATTATAATTTTAAGAAATAAAAAAGCACCTCGGGGAAAAAAATGAACAAAAAGCAAATTGTGAATAAAACAATTTTTCAATTTCAGAGGTTAAAGCAGGGTCTTTGAGGACTGAACTAAATTCCATAGCTGCTATTAGGAGCATTATGCTTTCCTTCATAATTGGATGTAACACGCTCAGCCTCGCCACGGCCCCGCACGGGGGTCAGCAGCAGGAGTGGGGTTCAGACTGTTTACCCTTTACAGGATCCACAATTATCAACAGCACACCACACAGATCATAAGCACCAGCCACTTGTAATGCGGCATTTTGAATAGATAAGCAGAAGTGCAATATGGCCCTGCTTTTAACACAATGTACTGACTCCGCAAACGAGCCCAAGCCTGTTTTCACGGCTAAGTATAAAAAATACGGAAAATAAACACACCGCTGGTTTTGCAAAGTTAAAAAAACCAAAACCCCAAACAAAACTGTGGCACGTAAAATTAGATCTCAGAGAATACTCGCACGAACGAGAGTATTTTTATCAACTAGTTTCAAGCCAGCTGTAACGGCTACGTTAGGTCTCTGCCTTGAGAAACAATTTGCTTATCTGAACATCGGAAAGGTCTGGAGCCACACCATTGGGCAAGGCATTGGATTCCCAGCCTGGAGGAGACCAAGAGAGGGAAGGAGAGGGGAAATGGTTTATTTTTCCTCCCGGTCGCCTGGACGAACAGAAAGGCAGTATCTTTCAAACACACTACACCTTTGGCTGCCTGGTTCCTGAGCACGCTGGCTGCACGGTGTGGGCACAATTTAACAAAAGCACTGGCAGAAAAGTGCAGAATGGCACCGTTTTGATTACAGGCTTGCTTTTTAACGGAAATAAAATTTCACAGTTAACAATGAGAGGTGAAAAGTTTAAGAGGCAAAGCTGTTCCTCCTGATCACTGACTGTTAATCAGCTTCATGGGTGGTTGCCTAAATCTGTAGATTTTTTTTTTTTTTTTACCTTGCACTACTGCCAAGATTGTAACTAATTTTTTTCCCCCTGTTGTAAGAGGAGGGGTGGAAAACTCAGCAGAGAAGCCAGCTGTGTATGAGCGACGTGAGGCACTAATGCAGAGGGCAAAATTAAAATTCATGAATCTCTTCACAACCATTTGTGTAACAAGATTAAGACGGGACAGCGGAAAAGAGCGGCATTATCAGGCGTCTTACAGTCCTCCAGCTGGTTACGCTCTAGTCCAACACAGTAGGGCTAAGAGGATAACACGCAGCCTGAAGGAAAACGCGCCTCCTCCGGTTGCGAGCAGGCTCGGCCCAGGGACCGTGGGGCTTTGGCCAGAGATGGAGAGGAAGAAAGCCGATTGCCGCGCAAGATGGAAAACTTTTAAGCCCTGGCTATTAGCACGCGGCAAACAAAAGCGGCCAGGGTGGAGGTTCCCGGCGGCCGCGCGGTCCCCGGCGCGTCCCCGGAGCCCCGGGCGGGCGGCGGGCAGGGGCCCGAGGGGGCGCCCCGGGGAAGAGCACTGGGGCTCGGCGAGGAGCAGGGGCGCTCCCCGCTCCCCCCACGCCCCACCTTGGCCCTCGGCCCTCTCCGGGCATCCTGCTGTTGCAAAGACCTCCACGTGCGAGCCGGAGTTGGGTCGTGCCAGCCTGTCGCCGGCCAGTCGGCACTCGGCTATCCCCGGGGCTGGAGCAGGAGAGCCGGGCATTCTATGCTTCTGGTACAGAAGGGACAAGAGGCACTCTCTTGCTAGAAGCAGGAGAACACCAGACCAGCTGCAACTGCCCCCCCTCCTCATTAGAAATACACATCATGGGTTCACGTTTGTACCCTTTACTTAGGGCGCCCCAGCCCTGCAGAATATTCCCCTGGCGGGCTCCACGTGCTGAGAACCAAATGCAACTCTCACTCCTCACAACCTAAAGAGGAGGGAAACTGTTTTCTTAGTCCGCTGTCAGCAAAGTGGAGAATTTAACTTTTAAGCAATAATGAAGAGATTAAAGACTAAGGTCACCTAGATATTTATGGAAATTTACTTTTGTGGGACGCATCAGTCCCCGATTATTTATGGAGTACTAACTGTGGGTATGTTGCACAATATAAATGCAAGAGGCATGTCTAGCGATTTATGGAACGTGCTTAGCAGGGTAGTGTACTGCATTGGAAATAAAAAGAGGAAGTTGCTGTCCCCTAGCCACTGACAATCTTAAGTTCTAGACAAAGGAGAGATGGCCACTAAGGACTCCAATGTCCCCATACACCTCCAGTCTTGCAGGGAGGAGATGGAGGGTATCAGGCACAACGCTGAACATCGCTGCTGGTGGAGAAACTCTTGCCTTTGCTCTCCTGATCTGTGATTGAGAAACTGAAAGCATTTGTTGTTTCAGGGGGAAGGTGAAAGGCATGGCATTGAAGCAGCCATCACCTGATCCCTGTAGCTCTAGCCTGACCCAGGAGAGAAGCCTGTTTTTGTCCCTTTGGGGAGAGGAGCCCATGGGCCGGTTGAGACCCTTCCCCTGCCAGGTAAAGCCCTCAGAGCCTTTCCTTTTATTCTGGGGAGGGGCTGCCCAAGGGAAAGCCTTATTCTAGAGTGGCAGGCAAGATTTGAGTAACAGGCCATTCTCTTTTTATTTTCTGATCCTAAGCAAAGGGCAATCCCACTATCCAGAGGAGGTGATTTAACCCTTTCAGTTCACAAAGCATCTTTGCCCCCCGCCCTGCCCCGGGGGGAGGAGGGGGGAGGCTAAATGAAACCTTAGAGACCCCAGAAGAGTGAAACCATCTCCACAAAGTGAGGATCTTCTTTCTCTTGCCTGAAGATCAGATCCACTTCGCATATAATTTTTCAAATGTCAATATACTTCTATATTATATCATAGTCCTGGGTAATAAAGAATGCTATTCCCATTTTCCCAGGAGAAAATTAAGGTCAGGCCTTTACTTTTCTGTGTTCGCAACTTGTAAAATCATGACAAGTTCAAAGTCTTTTGCCCAGGTCAGACTAGCTCAGAGAAGGGAGATTTCTGTAAAGCACAAAATTACAGAAGTAATATATGTTATACTACTAAATGTGATATGTATTAGCAAAGGTGAGATTTCTAAAAAGTTTTCAGTGGAACACTCGCCTCTCAGTGTCCTATATTGCTCTATGCCTATAAATAATAAAAAGGCTGATAACATTGCTTTATGTAAGCAAGCTTAGAAATCACTCTCAGATAAGTGCTTTTGACCTAAATCTTGTAGCTCCTCGATCTGACATATAACCCCACAACTGTGAAATTCTGTATGAGATTTAACAGTCTCAAACTGCCAACTGACCCAGCCATAAAGCAAGCAAGATAAAGATTTACAGTCCAACATGATACAATTAGACATTCACCTTCTATTTATTTCAGTGCAGCTGAGCATTTAACCTACTTAAAAGCCGAAGGTTTTTTCATTAAAATATAAATGCTGGTTTATCATTCATTCTATGCCACCTCCCCTGCATCCTACAATTAAGTCTGTTATGAATGAAAAGATTAGTTTGTTTCAGGGAAAGGAGTAAACAGGAATGGTTTCTGTAAAATCCTGCTAGACATGCAAAGATAAAAGGTGGCTTTACCACACAAAATAATCAGATACAAATAGCTGTTCAGAAGCAGCCCACCTAAGGAGTACTTTAATCAAATATTTAGGTTACCTGCCAAAAAGACCATGATCTCTTCAAAATGCAATGCGGATTAAAGTGTTATCTAACACAAGCAGAAAACTAACCTTGGAGTGGAAGTTTGAAATGTGTTCATCATAATTTTCATGTCTTTGGATAGAGAAATCAGCTTTTTCAGCTAGATTGCAAAACTGGTTTAAAGTATTCCCTCGGCGTGGGGCAAATACCATTGCTTTCCCCTAGAACATTAAAAAGGAAATTCACACATTTTAAAACTGGAAGGCAACCAAACATAACAAACACTAGGTAAAGCATTTAATGTACTGCTCTCAGGTAGGAAACACAATTGTTCTTGAGATGTCCACACAGGATGGACATTCACAGTGAGAATAATTTCAAGGATAGATACACATCAAGAAAGACAAAATATGTATATTTCCTATTCAAATGTTGCTATGTTTTATCCTTTTCCAATCATGCATGTAACAAACAAAACATGGCTCGAAGTTGGTATTCTGTACAATGCACACCTCTCTTGGGTCCAGTGTTTCAAACCATCAACTGCTTTTAGAGTAACTGGTCCACGGCAGTGCCACCCACCTGGAGACTCCTTAGCTGTTGCCAACGTGTCCCCAACACAGCTCCAGAGCATGTGGCAATGGATGCTTATAGATGTTAGTTTATTGTACCCTGGAAATTCAATACCAAGAAATCCTCCATAGAGACAAGTAACGGCAATCTCTGTTAGAGAATTTTCATGTTTCAGCCCTGCCACCAGCCTTTTCTGTGACCATGCTGTCAGAGACAAGGCTCTAGGATCTTGGTTTCCAACTTCATTGAATCCTTCATAATAGTCATCATTAGAGCAAAGCAGCTCCTCACAGTACTCAAATGATTGCTTTTCAAAGAAAGTGGTATAATGAGGATAAGCAGGCTTTTCTAAACTGCACAACCTCATGAGATTGTTGCAGTGGGGAGAATGGATGGGCTTGAATAAGCTATACACCAGATTTCAGAAGACCACTGGACATGAAACTCCACGATGTCCATTTGCCAACTCCTGGATGCACATGGACTTTCCCTCGCCCTCTGAGACGTGCACACAGAACAGCTGAACTTCAGAATCTTCTTTTCTTTTTGTTTAAAAGATGACTGTATGCTTCTGTTAACTTCAAGGTTATACTTCACTTCTATGAAATGCCACTTCAGGTTTTGAGGGAATCATGAAAATATATCCCAGTTTCTTATGAAAGGTGGTTTCTCATATATTACTGCCAACTATTTATTGAGCAGCCGGTGCATGTCAGGCTCTGGGATAGGAACTCTATTTGTCTCATTGACTCTTCCCACCACCCAACAATGTAGGTGTGATCAGCTCCATTTTACAGGATGCTCCGAATGGTTGAATAGTTGACCAAGATGACACAACCGGCAAATGACTGGACACGTACCTGCCTCCAATGCTGATGCTCTTTCCACCTCATCTCATTGCCTCCTTATTAGTAATAGTTACGGCAATAATAATAATAATAATAGCTACCACTGTGCGAGGTGCTTCATGAACCCTCCCTTTCATCCCATTTTCTCAACGACCTTGTAAAGTAGACATTACATTTTACAGATAATTAAACATGCAGCGAAGGCTTTGAAGAATATGAGGATATGTGGCAGAAAGGGTTCTGGGCTTAAAAAGTCTCCACCACTATACAGCTGTCACCTCAGGAAAATTAGAAAGAAAAAAAAAGCCATGGAACTGTTGAGCTAGAAGGGACCTTGGGGATGACATAATCCAATCTCCTCAGTCACCCCAGCTGACCCATCAAGGTTTCTCACTCACGAAATGGGAAGAACAAAGTCTGCCCCCCCCCCCCAACTCCATCAAGTCATGAGGATCAAATGAGGTGATGAATGTGAAAATAATTTGAAAAGCAAGGTTATGTAGATGTAAGACTAGAAACATCTCCACCACTTAACAGTGCTGGAAAGATTTTATCAGGTCTCTCTCCCTCTCCCTCTCTTCCCCTCATTTACCTACAAGAAAATACACCGATACAGTGTCCTGGACATCAAGTGTGTTTTCATACGGTGTTTACATAGACATGTACAGACTCAGGCACATAATTATAGCAGACCAATCATGCCACTACACTTAAGGTTCTGTCAGCTTTTCCAATATTAATTGCTATTTTCAGGCGTTTTTCAAACTTAGCAGCAAAAATTCATTTTGATGTGAAACTAGATATAATACATGGTCTCGGCAGAGGAGCAAAGTCTCTGTTAAAAAAAAAAAGGAGGGAATACTAGTAGGTCATTTTAGTCATTTCTAAGAGCTGGTTACCATTCTAGGTTTTTGAATAATGGAAGTTGTTTTATTTTAAAGTCACCTGCAAAAAATTGTCTTACAGTTACAATTGAAGAATTGATTTTAGTAGCTATTATCTAAGCTATGTATCATAATGTTTACAGGGCTACAGGGCTCTTGGCTGGGCTGGTGTTTACATTTATGAGTCCATGCTCCCCACACCCCTAACCCCTTGTTGGTCGGGGTGAGCTGTAGGGGGACCCAGCTAAGCATATGGCAGCCCCCTCCACCCAGACATCTCTCCTTCTCTAGGTCTTCTTCTAGCTTACCTGTCCTTCCCTAACCACCCTCTAGAATAGCAGCTGCTTCCCCATCGCTCTCCACTCCCCTCCCCCCTTTACTTTTGTTCTGGGCACTCATCACCCCTAACACACATTATATCCTTGTTTGTGATCGCTGGTCTCCTCCAGCTGGAGTGTACACTCCATGACAACGGGATCATCTAATGTTTTATTCACTGCATTTTCTCAGTGCCTAGCATATAATTGACTCTCAATCAATACTTATTGAGAGAATAAACTAAATCCAGATGTTGAAATAATTTGAGAAATGCAAGTCTTTGGGAATTCGAAGGCCACATTCTTTTGCTTATTCTTTAGAAAAGATTTTCTGCAAGAAGCTTTTCCAGAGTCGGTAGCTCTGATGGGATTTCAGAGGGCAGCATTCTGTGCACAATACTGTACCCACAACAAGGAGAAAGAGTGAGCAGTAGTTTTAATTTCTAATTACTCAGTTATGGGTTTTAAAATGCTTTCTTTTTCATTTCATTGAATACAGACACCTTTGAGATGTGAATCAATATTTAGGAGGGACAATAGTACATCAACCATTCATTCAATAAACAGCCACTGAGTGCCAGCATCCACCCCATAAGGAATGGCTTTAGAATTCCCCTTGTCCCCAGTGGAGCAGGACACTGGTACAATCAGAGAAATACGCCCTACAATTTAGGCTGCAAAAATCAAAACAAGAAAAAAAAAATATAGATTTCAGATTAGCCCATCACTTTAGAAAAATTATTTTCAATTTACCAAAGCCCAACTTTCTAGGCATTTGAAGTCACAGAATCATCTTAAACTCAGAATGAACACTCAATTGAACGTAAAATTTTGACTGATGGGCAGAAATTTGAGAGAATTCATTTATCCCTGGAGAGGAGAGAGGAGTAGTTCCACTAAACAGCAATGATATTGTTTACATCGTGAGCTCAGTTGTTATTTTGCTAGACTAATCTATACTCATATATTAAAGGGTGTGTACTTCTGGAAAAAATAAGTATGCTTCAGATTTCTTTTAAAAGGAATATGCTATGCCAGTGAAATGCCTTTATTTCTGTTTCATTTCCAGGCAACCAACTATTAAATACCAATTACATGTTTAAGCTTATGTTTATTTTTTCTTTACCTGGATTCTGAGATGCCGCCTTTGCCTGCTTCCTCCCCTATGTCTCTCTCAACCCCCTTCCCTGGTTTCTCCACCTGCCCCCTTTGATTGTCAGTGGTCCCCAGGGCTCTGCCTACTTTTTCTCCCTGTTCTGTACAATTCTAGGCAATTGTACCAAAGCCCATGGCTTCAGCTCTCACTGATACATCAACACTCCCGAGTATATATCTACAGCATCCACCATAGTCCAGGGTCCACCCATGTTCTCAGGTGCCTCCTAGGTCTCTCCATGGAGACGTTCTGCAAGTACTTTTAACTTATTCCGCCTACAGTGGAACTCAGTACCTTCGGGCCCAAACCCCAGATTAGACACCCTGTCCCTGGGATGCCTCTGCTGACCACCCCTGGCCTCCACGCTGTGCCTCCTCCGCTTCCATGGCTCACCCACAACGCTGCTGTCTCCTTAACACACCGTCAGGTAACTGCTCGCTTGTTTGTCTCTCACGCTGGACAGCGAGCTCCTTCAGGGCAGGATCACGTTGTATCTTACTCTATCCCCAGGTCCTAGCACAGCCTCTGCATCTGAGAAGCACCCAGTAAATGTCTACTGAATGAACTCCTCAGTGAATATCCGCTCAGTCCCCTCTTCTCCACCCTCGGATCTCCACTATCTCCTAACTGAACAATTCCATGTACAAGTTGGTCCATGGTGGTGCCCTGAGGAACTTTGCTGCTTTCAAGCTCTCTCTTACTCCACTGCAGCCTCTATGCTGGCCAGTCTGATCTTTCTAGAACCGACAACTGACTATACCACTGCTCAAACACTTTCAGTGGCTCTCTAGTACCCATATAATAAAGACCAGTCTCTTCGTATAGTATCCTCAGGCTTTCATAAAATGGCACCCCAAACTAAGTCTTTCACCCCATCTCCTGCCTCTCCCAACCCTAACCCCCAAACCACAGATTCTCACACTCCAGCCAGAGCAAACTTCTCTTGTTGATCCCAAAACACAACATGCTTTTTCATCCTCTGTACCTGTGAGCGCCGTTCCCTCCTTCCCTCTTCTAGTCCCCTTCCCTGAAGCTTAGAATGCCCTTCTTACTTTTCAACACCAAAGTCAAATGCCACTGCCTCTAGAGAAACCTTCCTCAGGCAGTCAGTCAGTCACTCTTTCTGGTATGCTCATCACATTGCGTTGTAATTCCTGGTAGCTCCAGGCACTAATCTGCCCTACTAAACGGAGATTCTCCTAGCGGTAGTGATCCATATTTATACCCGCACCTCACATTCCCAGCACAGTGCCAGGTAGTGAGTAGTTGCTCAACAAATGCTTGTGGCATCAAGACAGAATCCAAACCCTTGAGTATCTCCCATTCTATTGAAGGTATAAATTAGGAAGATTGTCAAAACAAATAAAAGCAGCACCACATTATGACCCAGGGATGGGCTATTACAGGCCGCTTTGCACTGTCCACTGTGATTCCACGTGTGTGTGTGTGTTACATTTCTACAATCAGATTATAAATGCTTTGGGGGCAGAGACTCAGTATTACGCATGCCGAATAAGCACCTGGGTAGATTTCAGGAAAGAACTTCTAGAGCGAGGCCCCTGCTCTGAGGGTCTTAAAACCATCTGGAGACTCTCTATTCCTACAAACGCGAGAGGCAGGTAGGGCTGAATACAGATTGTCACCAAGAACAAGGGAGGGTTTGTTGGGCCTCTGACCCAGCGAGCAGACAGGAACAAAGGGTCCCCCCAGCACCATCTCAGTTCACTGCCCTGAGCCCACACTCACAAGGAATTTCCCTGACATAAGCAAAAACAGAGGTTTGTACAGATGTGTGCAGAGATGTTGGATTAAAAAAAAAAAAAGGAGGAAATCTCTCTGCTCTTCTAAAACCAGAGCCCACGATTTACATTTATAACCCTCCTTGCATACAGGTGGGGCTCCAGGAATGTGGCAGTTAGTTCCGGCCAGTTTCTAAAGGTTAAATGAATTCCGAGGTGATATTTTTGAATGCTTGACAATTGGTTCGCAGCAACCAGCTGGAGAGCTGTCAACACTGCATCTCCATCCATCTTTTTGTGGTTCTGAGTAAATTCACACTGTCTGGCTGGCTTGGTGTCCTTCCCTGTACCGAAAGCCATTTCAGAGGAATATTAGTGGATACCATTTGTTGGTTGTCATTTCCAGGCTAAAGTTCAACTTGCAGGTTGCCATGGCTGTATTTTAAATTACATTCTGGCCCTCTGATATCAGACACTGCTGATGTTCTTTAAAGAACACAACAGCAGGGGGTCACCTGTCAATCATCAGTAACACGGAGCCACTCACGGGAGGGAAAAAGGTTGGGGAGGGTACCAAAGGGGGGGTGGGGAAATGTTGCTTCTTGGAATAAGTAAATTTTGCTGACTTCATTTCTTTTTAGTATCTATTCTTTTCTTTTTGCCTTTTGAGTTTGCTAGAGAGTTCCCTCTAGTAGTCTGGCAGGAGTCAAATGTTGCACAGATACTCTCAACCAACAAGTCAAGGAAAGTTTCCATTTGGGGCTGGCAGCAAACACTTCCTGCTGAAATTTGGGCCTTCCTGTAGTGACTTTGATCTAAGCCATCTGGCTGAGGATCTAAGCCAAGCCAGGAGCCCACCTTGATGACTAGGCTTTCTCCGGGCTCTGTCCCCCTCACTCATGACCCCACTACAAAAATGGAAAAGCAGGAAAACTCCTCCTCCCCATCTACCTTTCTTGCAACTGGGTTGTATGATTTGCTTTAGCTAGACATCAAGGAACCACACACCCCAAAATGGCAGATTTGGTTTCTTCCCGCAGCCCCCCACCTGAAACCTCTTGTTCTTGCCCTCTAGCAGTAATCTCTCTCCGCTCGCTCTGTCCGCAGTAAAAAGTGTCATCTCCATCCAGGTAGACAGTCTTCCTGGGACCAATGAGGGAGCTGATGCAGGCATGCAGAACATGGGTGCAGGCGACACGCAGCATGCCCTGGTGTGTGCAGAAGTCACGAAAGTTTGTGTCCAGAGAAGGGTGAATTCCCTCCCTCCCAGCAGCATTTCTGCAAGGAAGATGCCCCCTGTATTCTGTACTCACCATGGTCAAAAAGTCTCTCTGGGTCTTCTTCAAGGTAACAAGAGCTAACATAGATTCAGAGCCAGTCACGTGCTAAAGCTTTCCGATGCATTGGCTTGTTCCCTCCCCATTTTACAGATGGGGAGAGGAGGCTTCATGGGATGAACCCAGTGATCTGAACCTTAAGCTTTCAGACTCCAGGGTCCAAGCATACCTTCCCTCCATAAGGAAGACTTAGGAGAAAACAGGGTGAGAGAGGTAGTTCCAGAGCCTGCTAGTGCTAATTTGGGACTGGAATTTGGCCCTCCTGTCAGCCAGGCCAAGGTCCCTTTGGACCAGTGTCTCATGTGGATTAACCCTGACTGGCTAATGCATCAGTAAAAAAGAAGTTTTCATTCTGGAGCGCATCTTGTGTGCCAGGCGCTCTGCTAGACATATACGTCAGTAACTATTTTACATCAGCCCTGGGGCAGTGGGGGGGCTTATTCCTCCCTCACCCTGACGTAATGAAACTCAGGCTCAGAGAGCCTTGATAGAGAGAGCAGACTTGGGTTTTGTATGCAGATATCTCTGACTCTTCCCACCCTCCACACTACCTGCAGACACTGGGGCCCTCCTGTGAACCTGAAACATTTGGTTGAAGTGCAGTTTTTCCGGAGCACCCTGAGAATGGGCTGTATCTCCCATCGAACTCGCTGAGCCTTGAATTACCAAGAGCTCAGGAGCCACCAATGTAGCCCCTCAAGTTGTTTCTTTGTGGGCCTCCTGTGGCGCCTACAGCACCAGGGCCACAGACCATGGAGGAGTCATCCTGGGCTCAAGAGAAAGTTAAAAGCAGCTCTAAATGTAATGGGGTAAACCTTTAATGTTACCTTAGTCTTGGACTGTGATTTCCACAATGCACACACTAGCAGAGGGAGAGCCTCTGGAAGCAGAACAGCCAGTCCTGAGAGCTTAGAAGGGGAAGGGTTCAGTTTTTGCTCTAGTTACCCCCAGCTCTAGGAACACTTCTGGCCCACTGGCACGGGAGATGCAGCTGCTGGTGGTCACTGCCAAGTCTACGTGACCCTTCTATGGCCCACTGGTGAAGGCCCTGGGAGCACGAGTGCCCTGCCTCCCCAGAGCTCCTGATGGGGATGAGATTCCTGAGCAGTCATTTCAGGATATCCATGTGCCACTCACAGCTTGGAGATCCTCTCTTATGGTGGGTCTCTGACACCTTCAGCTACAGTACCTGGCAGCCTTGTGCATCAGCCCCAAGGGAGGGCCCCTATTCCCACTTCGAATACTGCAGTTCAGCCAGGCCCCTCTGACTTGGCCTCCCTGCTCCTCACATAGAATGAGCAAGTACCACCTACCCCAGGGCCCTGCCTCATCCTTCTCTGGGCTAAGGGTGAGTATCAGCTGTCACTAGGAGGGTGGCCTTGTGGAGCCACACCCTCAGGCAATGTTCAGGGCTTAATAAAGGATACAGGAGAGCTGCTAGAGATTCCAGTCCAATCTGCATTTAGGACTATTCACAGCCTGGACAGTTCTCTATTGTAAATCATTCGAATGATTTAGAATAGATTCTAGGCAAACCATGCAAATCTCTGCAAAATGGAGTATTTGCCACAAATAGGCTTTGGAGGGTGTTGGTGAAGTACTGTTTGTGCAGCGTGAGATCCAGGAGTCCTTGAAAGCATTGTATTTATGTATGATACATTTTTCACAGAGGCCTTTACATCCAAGAATCTCCGTGCCCTCTCTGAAAATCCTGACCTTGCAAAGGCTCACAAGAATCACCCAAGGCTAACGGGGGGGGATGAAGAGTCCCCCAATTCCTTCTTCTACCCTCAACTTGGGCTGCTCACTCAACCATGACCGCAGCCATCAATAGCTTGGAGCATGCCCCTTCCTTGCCTCAAGACCTGCTACCCACCTCACAGGGGGAATTGAGAAGGCCAATTTAATTTAATTGATTACCACTTACCAAGCTGTGGTTACTCCTCTGAGAGGCCTATTTAAAGTTTCTGAGCTATACAGAGATAACAAAATAAAAAGCAACAGTGTAAGGCAAAGGACAATTATCAAATTGCTCTGGGAACCTTCAATGTGGAAAAGATATAAAAGATAGATTGAAAGGTATTAGTCTGTAAGTCTCATTGAGGTCAGAAGACTAGAGCAAACCTTCTGAAAAAGACTTTTGAAACAAAACTTCCAGAAAATACTTCACACACACACACACACACACACACTGTAGTCCTTTCTCAGATAAATATGAGTTCCTGTCTTAGACTGCATTAACATTGTTAACCTATTTTAAATTCCTATGGCACAGCAAGAGTCTTACATACTTATAAGATTTTTTTTTTTTTAAATGCATGAGCTTTAAACTCGTTTTCTTACTTTAAATAGATGTATATTAACTCTCCAGTTAGGCTGCAGGACCTCCTAGCTTAGTGTAACAGCCCAACAAAATAAGAGTGGCTACAAACTCTGTAATTTACTCACAGGCATAAATGGATATATAAATGTAAAAATGTGCACAATATTTTATGCCATGCTTGGCTTCATTGTGACCTAATGTTTATAATATGTAAATAATGGCTTCCTTTTAAAGCAAAGAACTTTTAATATACAGATTCATCTGAAGTCCTTTTTCTTTGATACAAACAGAAAGAAAAAGAAAAAAAATATATTCTTTTGCAATAAATAAATACCCAATGACAAAGGTTACCATTGAAGGGATTTAAAATGACAGAAGTCAACAGAAAACTTTCCATATCATACTTCTACTTTAATATGAAGATATTGTTATCAAAGGAAAAGACTCAAGAAATTCTTTGATAAAAATAATCTCACACTATCTTTGAAGCAGTTTCATTTATTTTACTACCCACTGTGTTCCTTATCGGAAGGCCAAGGGTAAGAAGTTTCCTAGTTATGATTAGGAAAGAATCTGATAGATCAGAAGACCCAATTGAAGTTGGACATAATAAGTATTAAAGTATTACATGACATTAATCCTGCCATTCCATTACTCTCTCCATCTTTGTGCACAGACTAATTATTCTGAAGCCAGTGTTCAGGAGAAAATAGAAACATACTTACTCTGGGCTGGAGTAATCTCTTTATTGCATCAACAAGGCTGGCTCTGTACTGGTCCAGAAACAGGCTGACATTGAGAAGAGAGCAGAATCCAGATTAAACTGGGCTTCCAAGTCTAATGATATTAATGGAGGTAAGTACAAGGCTAATTACACATGTTTACTCAACACCAAAAGGGGAGAAACTGTTTCCTTCCATTCAAGTGTCTCACTGGAAGAAAAAAAGATTGTGGTCAGTGTTATCCAACCAAAGCCAAGTCATCAACATGCAATTGGCCAGGATTCACACATGACTGGGCCACATGTTAATGTTAAAGGGACAATAACTAAGCTGCTATTTGGGGGAATCATCTGGCTGAGATGAAATCCTTCCCGTCATTACAGCCCAGTTTCTGTAGACCTGGGCCATGAGCCCACTGAAGGTATTGTGAGGTCACCCTCCAGAAACAAACACCAGCCCTATGATGCCCAAACCATGGAACAGATCTCAGATGGTGATGGTTTTTAGTGACCAGGAGCAGCACTGAGGTCAGACTCAACCAGTGACCCGGAGTAAACAGTTCCAAGAACAAAGACCAGATTTGGGCTAGGTATCACAAAGACCATGGCAACTCTGGGTTTTTCTCCCTTGACCTTCATGTTGATTTTTTCCCAGTTCACTGTGATTTTTCATTATCCTCCTCTGGTCTTTTGAGATTTTCTGTTATTGCTCTGTCACCCCTCTGGTTGGGCCCATCTGAGCCTGTCTTCACCAGACCTCATCTTGGAAGCTTGGGGCAGACTTCCCTTATCTGGGACCCATGGGCCAGAGCACTGAGCAGCCTCGTGCATCAGCCATCCCATGAGGGGTAGGTGGAGTCCCCTGCTCCCATTTCTAATGCTGCAGTTTGCTGTGGGCCCCTCTGACTTGGTCTCCCTGCTCTTCACATAGCATGAATAAGTACCCCTTATTCTAGGGCCCTGCCTCATCCTTCTCTGAGCTAAGGGGGACTATGAGCTGTCAGTAGGAGGGCTGCTGTGTGGAGTCACACTGCAGGCAGGGTCTAACAGCTCTCTGACTCTGACCTTTCTGCTATGTGACCTTTCTGCTATGTGTGGCCTTCACACAAGGCCTCAGTTTCCTGGTCAAGAAAGGCCCACTTACGTGGCTGTGGTGGGCATCAAATCAATAATATATATTAGCTGACAAGTATTTGTGGAACACCTACTACATGCTATGGGCTGTTTTAGGCATTGGAGACAAGGTAGGAAAAAAACAAAGTTCCCATCTCAAAGAGCTTCTGGTCTCTATTCCTTTACGCACTGCAAGTTCTAGCACAGCATATATACCTAGAAGGTACTCCATAAGTGTCTGCTTACTGCCTGACCAGCAGATCAACATGATCCTTGAAATCGAGCAGCCTATGTAGGGTGTTGGTTTCAAAGGCCCTAAAACAGGGTGTACACACTCCTTTACTGGTATGTTAAGGACGAATCAATGCTTAGGGAAGCTGTCTCACCAATTAGGTTCTCTTCCAACTCTCCCATTTGAGAAAGAGGAGAGGGGAGAACAGTTTATGAGAAGTTGCCAAGAAGTCAGTGCTTGGGTTTCACCCTGCTGTGTTCAGGTCCGTCTTCTATAAAGGATGCTTTGAGTAATGGAAAAAGAATCCTTTTCAGAGGAGCTAGAAATCACGTCTAGAATGGGAACCTTATCCCACTCCATCCATCAGTCAGGATAACCTGATGATGCGCCAGGGGAAAATTTTCCTATCATTCTATTAAACACTACTTAAATCTTAGAGTGTAGAATATATGTAATTCAAACGCTACAAAAATTTGCCTGTAAGTCATATTAATCAGTGATTAATAGTCATTAAGGGTTGATAAGAAAGGAATCAAATTCTATCTAAGTGTTTTTTAACGTTTTCAGGACTACATACCTCACTCTTTAGTGAGGTCATAATATCTTAAATTTTAATAATTAAGCATTCTGCTTTTTTTTTTTTTAACATTCTATTTTTAAGTAATCTCTACACCCAACATGGGGCTTGAACTCAACAATCCTGAGATCAAGATCGCATGCTCCACTGACTGAGCCAGCTAGGCGCCCCTCTGGTTTTGTTTTTTAAGAAGACTATCACTGTAGGAAAATATCTCTGTCAGTTACTCAGGCCCATTGGAGACCTGGCTGGTTGGAATATATAACATTAAGCAAAAGACCACTCTTTAGTTTAAACCTGTGCATCGTAGGAGCTGGTAAGGTTGTCAGAAATAATCAGCCCCTTAAAAACTGAGCTTAAAACATAACCTGATACAGTACTATTTTCACTCAATGTTGGTGATGTGACAAAGATATTAACATTGCAGCTCACTGGAGAATGTGACTTAACACCCAAGCACCTATTCCAAACACAGTTATTTGAATGGTGATGTTGTCCACTTCATCCTTCCAAATCAAATTTCCCAAAAGTAATTCTTACAGTTCTCTAATAAGTCTTTATTCCAAGCAAGCTCACCTTTCTACTTAGCTCTGATGCAGAATTTATAATGCTTTGTAGGATATGTTATATGAGCAACTGCAATGTGCTTTAGTGGGAGTGATACATAATCACCTGAAAATTCACCCCTTAAATAAGTCCTAATGGGCTCAGAGAATAACAGTAGCTTAAGTGGATCTATTTTAAAAAAGGCTGAGTGGGTCACTGATTGGAATGGAGATACCATTTCAACTCTCCCTTCCGTTACTGATCAAAATACATCCATGACAGTCGGTCTAGTTTGGCTATTAAAACACACACATACAGCCCTCTATATAATGCCCTTGTGGCATCAACTCTTGCTCTGTTCCATGGATCTGAATCACAGATTTCATGACAAAGGAAGGTGCTGGGCCATTCTCACCACCTTCCTTAGAATCAGTCAGTGTTATGCAGAGCACAGAGCATCTACCACTCCACTCATAGGGAAATTAATTAGTGTAGGCGACAAAAAGGCATTTCTCGGCCAGTATCCACAGAAAGGAGGCCTCTGTGTCCTCTTGAAGGTGAAATGTGCTAAGTTAAATTCACTGTTTTAGATTTAACTTTCAGCAGAAGAATGGCCTCTATCAGTATTTACCAGCTAATTGCCATGGAGCTGGGACCAATGGGGGTCTAGTCTCCCTTGGGGCTACCACTTAGGGTGCCAGATCTTTGGCAGCTTGCTTATTTTCTTTGGGACTGAGTTTTAGGTATGGGGTGAAAGGGCTGGCTGCCTTTGTGTTAAAGAGTTTTTCAGGTGTAAAGGTTGTGACCTAGAACTATCCATGATCACAGCATCTAGAAGAAAACGAAGAAATTCTAGAGACTGTTTTGAGGAAAAAAAAAAAATTCTTCCAGAAGAATACCTTAAAAACCAAACTTTACAGAATAATAGAAAATAGAAACAATCCACGGTACATAGTGCAAAAAATGCTAGGAGAACCAGTGAAGTGGTGTAACCTTCCCCCACTTCTCTGCAAAGTCTCAGACTGCGCGCGCCGACGTGCTGTAGCTCAATGTGTCAGGCTATGGGTGGCATTTCAGACTTGCTTTCCAAGCCTTTAGAGAATCCAAATGTACAGAATCATGTTTATTTTTGCAGAGCTACAATAAACTGGAAAACCATCAAACACTCACTGAAAGCGTTCCTTGGATAAAAAAAAAAAATCTTACTTCTAGACCCTTAGATTACTGTGATTGAACAGGAGTCTGGAAAGGCAGGCTGAAAATTAACAATCACTTGCTATTCTAAACTCAGCAAGGACCAGGCTGGACTGCATTCCAGCAGAAAGGAATTCTTATATGAAATTTGATGTTAAATAAGTCAACCAATGATCTTAATAGGCAGGGTTTTTTTCTACACCTGTGCTTAAATATTCTAATATTTTGATGTTTGTCAACAGCATCCTTTCACAGGTGTGGCTGTACCTCGATTTTTTCCTTCTTTTATTTCAAAGTTGACATTTTACAAGTTATTTAGGAACTGTTGAACCATGAAACTATATTTCATTGTCAAAAATGCTGAATGGTGAAATAATGACTAGCTTTCACAGCTTGCCTCTTTATTTTATAATCTGGTGGAGCTCCTAAATGTAGATGTGAACTAAGGAGCCTGTCTCTTCCGGGAAATAAGTTATTTCCCCCATAGCCCATGGGCTTATGAATGTTTGAATGTAAATACATGAATATATGAATGATTTAAAAACATAAACATATCACCCGTGCTCGTTGTAATCATGTGCATTTTACTTGAACCACAATGTGGGTTTGGAATAGGTCTGTGAATAGGGCTTGTTTTCATGTAAATGGGATCAAGCAGGACCACTGGTTAGCTATTCAGGGAATCAGACAATGCCACCCTTGCTGGAAATGCTTCAATAAGAAATTTAATCCATGTACCTAATATTTGAACTCCAACTCTTGCTTCATATTCCTATGGCCTAATCCAGATCTCATTGACTGACAATAACCAAAGGGTGGTATGAGACAGTGTGATCTATTTATGTGTGGCACCTATTTCTGCCACTGAGTATTTCAGGTTTCATCTTGGAGGTAGTGTCTAAAGAGAGGTTTTTTTTTTTTTCCTCCTCTGTGACACTGTAAAAAAATAAAATGCAGCATGGTCTGCCTGCCTGTCCCTAGAAGCAGCACCCACATAATAACTGACAGAGAAACACCAAACCGACAGGAAATAAAGAGCTCCCAGAGCATGAGCTTCACTGCTATGTGCACAACATGCATATTATAAATATCACTGTGCTTTCTAAGTTTCTAAGCAGCTTACCCATCCCTGTGAATATGAAGAGAGACCATTACCAAAGCATTTCTTTTGGAAATAATATCAGCATTGCAGTGAGAGTAGCTTAATGTTTCACATTTACAAATGGGAAATTATAAACAGGCTGACATTCTGGCACTTACAACACCAGGGGGAAAAAAAAACAACTTAACACCTCATACATAGAAAAGCCATTTATAAAATAAAACTTGGCGTACTTAGTTCATTTGAATCTGTAAATTCTCCTATAGCTACCAGGTGTGTGTGTGTGTGTGTGTGTGTACATCTAACATCGTACTATGTTATGTATTTGTAATGAAAGCCTTCACTGAATATGCATTATGTATATCAGTTGTACGTGACCCTGTTGTTCGCTAGGGAAAAAGGACTATTTCTCAGACATGTTGTGTGCCTATTTTTAACCTAACTGAGAACATTAATCAGAAAAGAGCTTAAATCTTACTTCCTCTGCTTGTCTCTCTGGTACAAATAGGATGACATGGTGTGAGTGTCCATAACACAAGGTCTGACAAAGCCAGGCTGTTCTGATATTTATGTGAAGGATACATTTAACTCTAAATCCCCTGGCCAGACCTGACTTTCTCCACATATCTGGAGCCCATGCGTGCAACCCTCGTCTAAACCTCCAAGAATATGCTGCCCTCCTTCCCTCTTTCTGCTGCTCTCTGATCTGACTTTCATGCTTAATCTGATCTAATCCTGCCAGCATTATCTTCATCTGTGCAATGAAACCTGGAGGATCCTTTCTCATATTTGGTGAGGAGAGGCATTTACTAAATTACTTGCTCAAATCATATGGTGAGGTTTTAGCTCCTTATTTTTGATTAGATGAGGGATGTAACATTAGGCACAATATCAATGATTAGTCCAAAATCTGTTTCTCCCCCTTTTGGAACAAGGTTTTTCTGAAATCCAGTACAAAGACACTAAAAGGGCCATGGAAAGCTAGAAAATCTCAGCTAGAAATAAAAGAGAATACTTATTTTCCATTGAGAAGCATTTTTCAGAAGAAAAAAAGAAAGCAAATCTGATTCCAACGACTTACATAGAAGAGTTACCTCTTGAAAGTCTTATTTAAAATAATAATAATAATGACTGCCTGAAAATTTCATTTAACTCCCCTCTAGGGAAAGTCTTCTCCAGGTTCTGGATCTTATAATTGGGTTGATCAATACCATAGAACTTCTTCAGAATCCAAACTTGTGTTTTCAAATCTCAAGTGTCATAAAAACATAATGAAACTACAAATAAGATCTTACTCTTAACAGGGAAAATACTTTTGAACTGTCAATGTTTCCATATGCTGAAATAGTTATTATTCAACATGCATGAAGAAAATACCTAAGATGATTTGAAATAATTATTAAGGTTTGATACATATTTATCCTGTAACTTAGGATCAGACTTCATTAACAATAAGTAGACTAAGCCAAATGAGAAGACAAAATAGCTAATGTAAATTATTTTTTAAAAGCAGGCACCTGACAGAGATTTTAATGTTATTTGCATAACAATAAAATGTAATGTTATAATTCCTGTTTTGTGTATAATTAAATATCTTAATTGAAGACATTGAAAATTTAGATAGCAAACATATATTTTAAGAAAAACATTCCCCCAAAGACATTGCACAAATACGTTTATTTGTTGGAGCATATACGTGTGTGTACACACATATACATATATTCCCTTATATCAATAGTCAGATCTCTCCTAAGAAGTAAGCTAATTGAGCTGTTTGTGTTGATAAACTCCTTTTTCTCCAGACTATTCCTCTCCGAGCCATAATTATTTGCAATTTGCCTAAGTCGTCCATTTACTGATACGTCAAGCATGAAACAGAGGCAATTCCAGAAAATGGAAATGCTTCTCAAAATCAATCTTTGGGAAATAATGTGGTAGAAGTTACTGTGTGATAGAAGACTACCTTATAACTGTCACATGGAGATGAATATTAATTTGTTGAGGTTAAGGTGGCTTTGTGCTTCATTTGTTGACTTTGCTTAGCCATCAGCAAAGCAGCACAGCCCAATTACTCCAGCAAAGCTATTTTTCCTAACAGGAGTTTTATGATTTTTATGTACTTACCAGTCAGCACACATAACAATGTCAAAATGTCCTTCCAGTTGAGAGACATCTGTCTCATTATCCCATCGTAAAACGCTTGAGGAGAAAAAGATTTTTAAAAATTATACTTAGGTGTTTTTTTTTAACTTTTGATTTTAAGCTATTAACATTATTTTTTGTGGCACTTGAAATTATTTAAAAGGTATATACAAATTATTTTAAAAGGTATAATAAAAAAACTAGGGATGGAACTGTCTGCTCTACATTTTATTTAGTCTTCAAATCCAGAAGAGGGAGAATTCTCTATTTAGACAAGAGTTAAGCCTGTGCTAGTTTTTATAGTTTGTAGATGAACCGGGGAAAAATATCTTATTTTTACCGTAGTCATTACAATGAGTCTAGATTCTTAACATCAATGAGGTACACATTGAGATCAAAGTATTCCCCATCTGACTGGAATACAAATTTATAAAAATAAGTGACGTGAAACCTCGTGTATATCTATCTTGCCTGGCATGTCAATTACATTTCTTATTGACGAAATGAGCGATTTGGCAAGATCGAAGAAAAAAAAGCAAACTTTCATTTGGTAGTTCTCAGTTTTTAGGCACATTTTAAAATTCACCCATCCTGACACTTAGTCTCCCAAAAGAGGATCAGGTTTTAAACCTCAGATTAACAACAATAATTAATAATACATATTTAAAAGTTCTAGTTGTGCTTATGAAGCCACTGAAAGATTTTAAGTTACTTTTAATTAATAATTGTGATGAACAGCATTTTACCATATCAAGTATTTTAATGATTCCTCTCTCCACATCAAAACTGACTTGCCGTGCTATTTTTCAAAGTAAAATTGTGCTCCTCTTTTCTATTTTGATTATTATTTAAAACCAAAATAAGTGAGCATATCCTACCCTGTCCAGTTATATTTGCTTATCTTGGTGGGTTCTTTATTTCTTTTACATCTTCCCAGAGTGAAAAGCCATATGTATGAATACAAAAATAAGTCTTAATTTGATAAGTCCAAAAGTTCTTCCCATGTACACTAATAAACATTATTAGTGCTAGTGAATTTCTTAAGGTAGAAAAAATTGAACACATCACCATGAAAATATCTATGCAGACTGAGCATCAGTTGCCCATTCACTCATTCAACTCATTGTTACTGAGCACCTACTATGTGGCAGGCCCTGTGCTGAGCCACAGGCGGTGCCTTCTTGATGGCAGCCAAGCAGGACATGTGGACGCATAAACCCATAATTCTGATGCTGTGTCCTATGTGTTGTGTAAGCATATAGACTTAGAGCTCCAGGGAGGGCTTTCCAGAAGAACCTGTCATCCTATGTCACTTAGACAAGCTTTATAAATTAACTCTATTCTTGTATTTGCTTAGGCCTACTGGAGAGTCAAGGAATGGAGGAAACCAGGAAAGCCCCAAGAGATTAATGCTTACTTTGTTTTTACATTAATTCCTCAGAAACTCCATGCACCTGGAGAGAATGGGACACGACCAATACCAACTTTTATGGAAACGCTGAGGCCTCCTGTGCAACTAACTGGGACTCGGGCTTGGTGGGAAACCAGGCCTGTTCAGCCCTCATCAGAGACCTAAGTGTCTTAGAGAGTTTCTACATGAACAATCTGACTTAAAATATAGATCTATACTTGACTTTTTCAAATCATAAAAGTAATGTACCCATCACACAAATTTTGGGAAAAAGAGAAAAGTGTTAAAATTACTCATAATCTTCTAGAAAATGTTTCTAATACATAAGTAATTACCTAAGCTCATTAACAGAAAGTGTAGGAAATCCTGTGGTGGGTATTGAATACTGGATTCCTGAGGAGCTTCAGCCTCTTGGTTCAACAAAGACAAATGGAGAGATGGGGTTTAGGCAGGAACTGGCTATGGATTATCACAGCAGATGTAACTAGAGTAATTCTAAAAGAAACTGAAATGCACTGCTTGGCCATGTGGACCACAACACATTCCCAAAAAGCATTTTTTCTAGTTCTCATGAGGCTATGGCTATGGTGTCCCCATAACCGTAAGCATATGACAAAAAGTGGTATATAGAACAGAGTTCAGCTTTGGTGTGAGAGACCCTCCCAAAAAATTTTGGTTCCTTCCTTGACTGGCTGTGTGAACTTGGAGTTTTCTTTCCCATCTGTAAAATGGAGATAACAATGACCACCTTCTTGAACACTCACAGAGCACCATTCATTCTGGATTTGTGGTGTTCATATAGTATACAATGAGAAGAGTGCCCCCTGGAGCTGTACAATCAGGAGGCCTTCTATCTTACAAGGCAATTGGTGATGGTGACTTCTATATTCAAGGAGCTGGTCCTTCCAATGCTTCTCTTCCAATGACCTTGCCCTCCACCCTTCTCAAATAACTCACATGACAATCGTCTAGAGCAGTACTTTAGTTGTGGAGAAGGACCAGATTTTTTTTTGTTTATATCCAATCTGTTGCAGACTGACAGTTTCATAAAATACAGTAAAAATTAACAGGCAAATGAGATTTTAAAAGCCAAGACATTCTAAACACAAGTCCACTGATCATATGCTTGGATATCACAGTAGTGTTCCTCAACATTTACTTTCAATTTCTGAACTTACCTCATTGCAGATCAGTAACATGCAGTTCATGGATTGGCTCCAGTGTATGGCCTATTTGTTGAGTAGCACTGTTCTAGACCTTGTCTTTTTGAATAACTGAAACGCTGATCTACTCTCTGACCAGCCCTTTCATAGCTCATCACTTCCAGAAGGTACTCAAATCCCAACCATTCTTCAGTCCCCTGGCCAATAATCTGCTAATCCCATCACCATGTCCCTATCTCTTTTCCATAATGTTTATCTTCCCTCCTTACCCAGCTTACATCCCACAGCCAATAATTTTAATTACTCCTTTGCATACATCCTCTACTCCTTTTTCCCTTTCTTATTATAAGTTATTTCAAAATAACTTAACTGTGACCCAGAACAAAATTCAGAAACATTTACAGGAATATAAAAGCATTCAGATTCTAAGAAGGTAAAATATAAAATACCTGGGAGCACCTGGGTGACTTAGTCGGTTAAACACCCTGATCTTGATTTCAGCTCAGGTCATGATCTCAGGGTCGTGAGATTGAGCCTTGTGTTGGGTTTTGTGCTGGGCATGGAGCCTGCTTGGGAATCTCTTTCTGCCTCTCCCTCTGCTCCTCCCCCCCCCCAAAAAAAATACCTGGCACACAATCAAAGATTACCAGGCATGCAAAGAATTAAAATAATACAACCTATAATGAGACAAATCAAACAACTAAAGCCAGCCTAAACCTAACACAGATGTTAGAATTAACAAAAAAGGGCATTAAAATAGTTACCATAATGATATTCACTGTATTTTAAAAAATGAATAGAGACAAGAAAGATACTTTTAAAGTCCCAAATCAAAATTCTAAAGATGAAAACTACAATGTCTGAGAGGAAAAATACATTGGATGGAATTAATAACAGATAAGACACTTCAGAAGAAAAGATAAATGAACTTGAAAACAAAGTTATAGAAACTATCCAAAATGAAATATAGATAGAAACAAAGAATGAAATAAATTAAAAGAGGATCAGTGAATGAGCTGTGGGGCAAATTTAAATAATCTCATATATGTGCAATTGGAGTCCCCAAAGGATAGAAGGGGGGAGGTCCAAAAAAATATTTCTAGAAATAATGGCTGAAATGTTTTCAAATTTAATGAAAACTATTAACCCACAGATCAAGAGATTTCAACAAACTCCAAGCACAAGAAACATGAAGAAAACTACAAGGTACAAATAATCTAATCAAATTGTCCAAAAGCAATGATGAAGAGAAAATCTGTAAAGTACCCAGAGGAAAAGAAAAACACAGTACATATAAATAAAGGTAAGGATGACAGCATATGTCTTGTGAGTAATGGGCAAGTCAGAAGACAGTGGACTGACATCTTTAAAGTCTGAAAGGAACATAAAAACCCTGTCAACCTAGAATTTTATAGCGAGTTAAAATATTTTCCTCCCAAAAGATGAAACAGATGTTTTCAGACATACAAAAGCTGAAAAAATTAATCACCAGCAGATCTACACCATGAGAAATGTAAAGGAAGTCCTCCAGGCAGAAGAATAATCATACCAGACAAAAATATGGATCAACAGAAAGAAATGATGAGAACCAAAAATTGTAACTACATGGGCAAATATGTAAGATTTTTTTCTTATTATTTAACTCTCTTTGAAATATTACTGACTGGTTAAATAACAAGTACTGCGAAGTTTATAACATATACATAAGCAAAATATAGGGCAATAGCATTAAGATTGGGAGGGGAGTAATAGAAGTTTCCTATGATAAGGTTTTTATAGTGTAGATGAAGTGGTACATCACTTGAGGATAGACTATGATAAGTTAAAGATGTATACTAGAAAACCTAAAGCAACTACTAAAACAACTAAACATAATTACAGCTAATAAGTCAACAAAGGAGAGAAACTAGAATAATAAAATATACTCACTTAATCAAGGGAGACAGAGAAAAATGAAAAGAAGAAGAAAGAATAGATGAACAAACAGAAAACAAAAAGCAAAATGATTTAAATCTAACCATATCAGTACTTGTACTAAGTGAAAATGGTTTAAATGCCCCCAGTTAAAAGGCAGAGAGGGTCAGATTGGATTAAAATGTTAGGTGGAAGTATATGTGGCTTACCAAATAAATGTATTTTAAATGTGAAGCACAAATGGATTAGAAGTAGAAGTCATACCAAGCAACACTAGTCAAAAGAATGCCAGAGTGGCTATATGAATGCCAGACAGTAGATTTCAGAGCAAAGAATATTACTGGATGTAAAAAGGATTACATTACAATGTTAAAGGGCCAATTCAAGAAGCAGACATAACACTTCTAAAGGTTTATGAACTGAGTAACAGAGCTTCTAATTTGAAGTCCAAATGGGTATTACTGAAAGAAAACATAGACAAAGCCACAATTATAATGAGAAATTTCAATACTCCTCTCTCAATAACTAATTGAATTAGACAGAAAATAACCAAAGTTATAGATGATTTTAACAATGCTATTAACCAACATGACTTAATTGATATTTATAGAACACTCCACCCAATAATAGCAGAATACACCTTTTTTTTCCCAACTAGGTGTGGAGCATTTACCAAAACATACCCTTTCTGGGTCATATTTTAACTTTCAACAAATTTAAAGGAATTCCAGTCATATAAAAATATGTTCCCTGGGGTGCCTGCGTGGCTCAGTCAGTTAAGCATCTGACTCTTAGTTTTGGCTCAGGTTGTAATCTCAGGGTGGTGGGATCGAGCCCCATGTCAGACTCCACACTCAACATGGAGTCTGCTTGTTTCCTCTCCCTCTGCTCCTCCCCTGCCCCCCAATCTCTCTCTCTCCTTCTTAAATAAATAAAATCTAAAAAAAAAAAAAAGTTCCCACCATCGAATTAAATTAGAAATCAATATTTTCTGTAAAATCTCTAAATATTTGGAAAATAAATAATTCACTTATAGATAACATAGCATCCAAACAAGAAATCAAAACAGAAATTGAAAAATATTTCAATTGAATGAAAATGAAAATACAACACATAAAATTTATGGGATGCATAGAGGGGAAATTAATAGCACTAAATGCCTATATCAAAAAAGAAAGGTCCAAATCAATAGACTCAGCTCCCAGCTAAATAAACAAACAAAAACAAAAAACAAACAAAAAAGCAAAGTTAAACTCAACATAACCAAAAGAAAGGAAGTAAAGATTAGAACAAAAATAAATGAAATAGAAAACAGAAACATAATAGAGAAAAATCACTGAAACCAAACACTGGTTCTTTGAGAGGAGCAATAAAATTGATAAACCTCTAGCCAGAGTGATTAGGAAAACAGGGAGAAGACATAAATCACCAATCACCAATATCATGAACGAGTGAAGTGCCATCACTACAGATTCTACAGATAGTAAGAGGATAATAAGGAATATAAAAGTTCTTCATAAAATATATTAATAAATATAAATATATAAAATAATATATAGGCATATAAATATGTATCAATATATAGATATAGATCTCATGTTCAAGTGGTTTTTCTAGGAATACAAGAAGGTTGGTTTAATGTTTAAAATTCTATCAATATAATTTACCATAGTAATGAACTAGGAAAGAAAAACGATATGATCATCTCAATAAGTGCAGAAAATGCATTGCCAAAGTCTAACATCTATTCCTGATAAAAACTCTCAGCAACCTAAGAACAGAAGGGAACTTCAACAACCTGAAGAAAGTCATCTATAAAAACCTACAGCCAGTATCATACTCCATTGGTGAAAGACTAGATGCTTTTTCCCTAAACATCAGAATAAGAAAAGGATGTTTCCTCTTACTATTAAGCTTTGCCCTGGAGATTCTAGCCAGTGTAATAAGACAAGAAAAAAACAAGTCATCAAGACTGGGAAGGAAGAAGTAAAATTATCTTTATGAGCAGGAAACCTGATCATCTACATAGAATATCCAATGGAATATACAAAAAAAAGCAAGCAGAACTAATACATGAGTTTAGCAAGGTTGTGGAATAGAAGACCAATATAAAAAAAATCAGTTATATTTCTTCATACAAGCAACAAATAATTGGAAATTATAATTTCCAATTCCCTACTACTCACAATAACATTTAAAAACGCAAACTATTAGTAGCATAAAATATGAAATACTTAGAGATAATTCTGACAAAAGATGGGAGAAATTAAATAAGACCTAAATAAATGCAGGTAATTCAGTGGATAAAGGAGAGTATTTTCAACAAATAGGGTCTTAGCATTTGGATATCTACTTTTTTTAAAAAAAGATCTCTAACACATATCTTATACCATATTAAAAATTGACTCCAAATGGATCATAAAATTAAATGTAAAACCTAACATTATAAAACTTGTTGATGAAAGTACAGAAGAAAATCTTTGTAACCTTGGGTCAAACAAAGACTTCTTAGATATGACACAGGATGCATAATCCATAAAAGAAGAAATTGGTAAATTAGACTTCATTAAAATTAAAAACTTCTGCAGTTTGAAAGATGCTATGAGGTGAATGGGAAGAGAAAGCCACAGGTCTTAGGGGGCGAAATATTTGCAAATCATATGTCTGATAAAAGCTTATATCATATAAAGCTTACATATAAACATAGAAAAAACATAACTCCCAGAGTATGTTAATAAGAAAATAAGCAACCCCATAAAAAAAAAGTGGGTAAAGCATTTGAACAGACACTTTACCAAAGATATATAAGTGGCAAATAAGCACATGAAAAAATATCCAACATCATTAGTAATTAGGAAAATTCAAATTAAAACCCTAATGAGATACTACTATATACTTACTAGAAAAGCTGTAGTTTAAAAGATTGACCATATACAGTGTTGGCGAGGATGTAGACAAAATGGAACTCTCTGACACCACCGATGAGAATATAAAATAGTACAACCACTTTGGAAAACAGTTTGTCAGTTTCCTTAAAACATTGTTACATTTGTGCCTCTATATGATCTAGCTGTTCCACTCCTAGGTATTTACCCCAGAGAAGGGAAAGCACATATCCATATAAAACATATCCACATACCATATGTGTACGTAAATATTCCTAACAGTTTCATTTGCAACAGCCCCAAATTGGCAACAACCCAAAAGTTCATCAAAGAGTGAAAGCAGGAACAAATTGTAGTATATGAGACACTACTCAGGAATAAAAAGGAAACAACTATTGATGCCTGCAACAACATAAATGAATCTCAAAATACTTTTACTAATTGAAAGAACACTGACTTTAAAAAAAAAAAAGCACATACTTAATGATTCCATTTATTTAAAACTGTAGAAAATATAAACTCACGTAAGATGAGGGATAACAAATCAGTGGAGAGGGAGGAAACTTCAAGAAGCAGAAAGGAGGGATTACCAAAGGGCAAGAAGGAAGTTTTGGGGGTGAGAGATATGTTCAGTATTTGGACTGTGGTGATGGTTTCAAAGGCGTACACAGATTTCAAAACTTATAAAATTATGCATACAGTTTATTGGATGCCAATTTTACCTCAACAAACTGTTAAAGAAAAGCTAAAAAGGAAATGTTTTCTGAAAGAGAGCAGGTGTCTACATACATACTACTAGGCCCCTTGGCCTATATGAACTTTACAGTCTAAGGCGTCACATTCAGATGCAAAGACAAGTAAAGGATGGTTCTTCTAAACCCCAAATCATGCCCATGTGTTACTTATAATTATACTGACACTGAAGTAAAATGTATGTTTTCTCCATTTTATTTCACCACAATGTCAAAATCTTATTTCTGTTTGAAATTCATTACAAAGCAAAGTATAATTTTACAGAATCACTACAGAATTCCTCATGCTTTAGAAAAATCTTAATAGCTACAGGCATGGCAAACCTAGTAAGTCTAACAGATATTGCACAGCAGGAAGAATGCTGGGCTTACAGCTAGCTAGAAAGCTCTGAGTTCAAATACCAGCTCCACCACTCACAGGCCAGTGGGGCTGGGAGATAGTACCATGGCCTTCGTCTGTTACAGACATTAGTTGCATTGCACAACGATAAAGAATCCAATGAGCTAGAATACATGAAAGTACATTATCAGGGCTCAATAAATATTAGTTTCCTTTCCCTTACTCTTGCATTAACTTAGATTTTTTTTCTTTCTGGCTTTGACTTCGGAGTGTCAACCTGAAATGCAAAGCTAAGTCAATTTCTGATAGGATTCCTACCTTGTGATTTAAAACTCACACCAATAAATAAATAAATAAATAAATAAAATTTTAAAAAATTCTCAAACAGAAAGTCTCTATTTTAAGTTTGTAATAAAACCCAATGTCAAACATGTTTAATCTAATTTGTATTTCACTGTGGTGCTCACAGATAGCTCTCCCTCTACAGATTTAAGGCCTTTCTTTTCTCACATTCCTACAGTTAGTATTTGTTTACCATTATATTTGCCAACTCCTCATTGGGGAGTGAGTCACAGTTTTTAACTCTGCTGTTAAAAAGGTCACCCCTGTGTTTTTGCATTGTATTGATACAATTCTTGATTATGCTTGCCAAATGTAATGAGCTTAGAGTTATTAAAAACAAACAAACAAACAAACAACTACACAAGCTGTCTTACCAGCAGTGGGGAAGACAGCAGTTTTCTTCACATAGATATTACAGGCATTCTTCCTTGCAACAGACTCCGGGAGCCCTTCCCACGGTTTATATCTTACATCACAAAGTCTGTCTGGGCATAGCTCACCCTTACAGAGCGTCCATTCAAGTCATTTATAGTATTTACATAAACTGGGGAATCATTTCTCTTCTTTCAAATACTTCCCTATTTGTCACTTGTCCCTCCATTTTTCCTGATCTTTTAGACTTTCAAAATGCCATACGCTAGAACATTCTATAATAGTGTTTTAGACACTTGGGGAAAGGAGCCTAAATCTAGAACAGAAAACCAAGAATGAGAGGGAACACTAATGTGTTGATTTCCTAACTTGGGAGCCAGTCCAACCACAGGGTTATTCAGCACTTCTCTGGAGGCTGTGAAGGGTAGGACAAAGAGGACCTGTTTCTAAGTAACAAAATTAAAACAGTCAAAGGAAACAAATAGTCTTTTTTGGAAATGAAACAAAATAATTACAGATTGTCATGTTGGGGACGGTATGCTGAATAAGGTGGAAGGTAGAATGTGATTTTAAGGCAGGATTTGGAGAGGAAAGAGGAAGAAGAGTTAAATCTTAGACAAAGTATACAGGAGGCAAAGGGTTTGGAGGCTGGATGCACACATCCCTGTTTTCAGCTCCCCAACATTCCAGGTCTTTGTTCTTTAAGACGACCTCACCATGAGCCTGGGGCTATCTGATATCTTTTCCCTCTTCATCTTTTCTCTTTGCCTCTTGTCTAAAAGCAAGTAGGGTTACTCATCCTTTCAAGGACAGCCTCCCCACCTATGTGCAGGATTAAACCACTCCCTTTTTCCTCTAGCTTAGTGGCTTTCAAACTTGAGCATGCATCAGAATGCTCAGTAGGTTTGTTAAAACACAGATTTCAGGCTTCAGTCCCAGAGTTTCTGATTCAGTAGGTCTGGGGTGGAGGCTGCAAATCTGCACTTCTAACAAATTTCCAAGTGGTGCTGATGCTGCTGGTCTGGGGACCATACTTTGAGAAGCACCACTCTAGGCCTTGCGGCATCAAATCTGCCCCCATCCCACCCCCCTCACTTCATATATTACTTAGTTCTTCTTCCTTGGCTGTGGTGGCATGCCTAACAACATGCTCCCCTCTTCCCCCAACTTTGCTTCTCCTCGATACACATACTACTTGGCTCTTTGCCTTCGCCATCAACGCTTTGGCAGGAGTCTACTCTCATTGATTCACTTGCCCTTGCCATCTAACCTTTCTCACAACAGACAGGAGCACTGCTTCGCAATTTGCTAGACCTTCAGTGATCTGCAGTAGCTAACACTGCTGGTCCCCCTCTCCTTGAAATTCTCTCCTGGACTTGCTTCCGTCAAGGAGCAGTTTTATACCATACCACCCTACATCAGCCTTCCTATCTCCAGCTCCTTCTCTGTATCCCTGACTGGCCCCTATTACTCTGCCCCCCAAACAGATATTTCTAAGATTCTCTCCTTAGCCATCTTCTTTTATGTTCCAGTTTCCGTAGCTGTGCTCTACTCTTTTCATGTTGATCTCCAAATCTTCTAGCACATTTCCTGAGATTTGAACTTTAACCGCCTAACTGGTTCTTAACCGCCTACTAGTTACTGTCACATACAGAACACACATTTATGTTCTACAACCACATGAATGTAGCATGTCCCAAACTGCTCTATTACTCCTCCTCCATTCTCCAGAATGGCCCCTGTATTTGCTCACTGGTTTCTGCTCTCATTCAGGCCTGGATACCTATTTCCTGTTCTTGGGAACCACTGAGATAGCTTTCAAAACAAGCAAAAAAAAAAAAAAGAAAAAAGAAAAAAACAACAACAACCCTTTTTATTGTAGAATAAAACACTGAAACAGAAAACTACATGAAACAAAAAATGCCTTAATTATGAGGCAAATACTTTTGTAACCACAACGCAGATCAAGAAATAGAACTTTGCCTGATACCTCAGAAGTCCCTTTACATGCTCTGTCCCATTTGCCTCTCTCCTCCACCTCAATGCAATGACTTCTGTTTAACTGGTCTGTTGGCCTCATCACACCAGAGAACTAAATTCGGCCTGTCCCCATTCATCACACCAGAGAACTAAATTTGCCTGGACACATTTTTCTTTTCTTCTTCTTCTTTTTTAAAAGATTTTATTTATTTATTTGAGAGAGAGACAGAGCGAGAGAGAACAAGCAGGGAGAGGGGCAGAGGGAGCGGGAGAAGCAGGCTCCCTGCTGAGCAGAGAGCCCAACAGGGGGCTTGATTCCAGGACCCAGGGATCACGACCTGAACAGAAGGCAGACACTTAACCGTCTGAGCCACCCACGCCCCAGGACACATCTCTTCTACCTCCATGCCTTTGATGATTTCCTCCTTGTTTTTCATACCTACAATGCCCTCTTCAACTGCTTTTCTTCACTTGCCTTTCATGTGCTAAATCATACCTTAAGGGCCACCTCCTTCACTCTTTCTCAGGTCCCTCTGCCTTGGATTGGCTGATTTTCTCTTTATCCTTACATAGCACGATTAACCCAACTAGAGCAGACTCTGTCTTATGCCTTGGTAGTCGGGCAAGTATCTGTCTCTCATTTGGATAGCTTGAGCTTCCTAAGACAGAAACCTCACCTTACTAATATTTGTAACCTCTAAAGAGCTCATGATAGTGCTTTACATGGAGCAGACTCTAAGTTACATTTTATTACCTTGGACTGAATGATACAAGTTGGACCAGAATAACAGCTAATTTAGTAAAATATTTTAGGTAAAAATGTTATTCACTAACAAAGAAGAGTGTATGGGGCACATACGTGGCTCAGTTGGTTAAGCATCTGACTCTTGATCTCAGCTCCAGTTTTGATCTCAGGGTCATGAGTTCAAACCCTGCTTTGGGCTCCACACTGGCTGTGAAGCCTACTGAAAAAAAAGAAGAAGAAGAAGAGTGTATGTAAGACAGACACAGCAAAAAAAAAAAAAAAAAAGTCCAAAAAATAAGCAGTGCTATGAAAGATAAAAAGATAAAAGAGATCCAAGTGTTATTTCTGGATCTCCATTTTTCTCAACTAGTGTGGAATTGTTTCTCAACTGGAGTAGTATTGGCATTTGGGACAGGACAATTCTGAATTGTAGTGGACTGTCCCTGGCACTGTAGGATGTTTACCATCTCTGCTCCCTCTGGTACTAGTAATATCCCTTAGTCATTGTGACAACCAAACAGGAATGTCCCCCGTAATTACAAACAGGTGCAGAGGTGGGCACACAGGTGGATTATCTCAAAGGGCCTCTTCCACCTCTGATGTGTGCTCCTTGTTGAATCCCAAAAGTAAGAGCTGTAATGTAGACAAGAAACTGATCAGAATTACTCCCTTGTCTGTATAACTTTGCCCCTCCCACTGCCATGCACATCATTAAGATGACACCATAGAAATTCAGAGTCCAGGGCGCCTGGGTGGCTCAGTCAGTTAAGTGTCCAGCTCTTGATCTCAGCTCTGGTCTTGATCTCAGGGTTGTGAGTTCAAGCCCTGTGTTGGGCTCCAGGCTAGGTGTAGAGCCTACAAGAGAAGAAAAGAAAAGAAAAGGAAGAGAAGAGAGAAGAAAAGAAAGGAATGAATGAATTCAGAGTCCAAAGTGAGAAATAAAGCCCTCTAATGGAAGGAAAAAAAAAAAACAAAAACTGAACAAAAACAAAAACAAACAACCTCTCTTAAGGACAAACAGCAGGGTGTCCATAGATACACCTTTATGCTTTCTTTTATTTTTTTAATAATTTTTTATTTATTCATTTGAGACAGAGAGATACAGAGAGAGAGAAAGCAGGAGCAGTGGGGAGAGGCAGAGGAAGAGGTAGAAGCAGACTCCCTGCTGAGCAGGGAGCCCGACGTGGGGCTCCAACCCAGGACCTGGAGATCATGACCTGAGCTGAAGGCAGATGCTTAACCATCTGAGCCACCCAGGCGCCCCATATTCACCTTTGTGCTTTCAGCTGGTATGCTACACTGAACAGCAATCTAGGGGTAAAATGAGTTAATCAAAGTGTGATCTTTGATCCAGATATATTAGAATCACCTTGGGAGATTGTTAAAATGTGAGATTTATGAACCTCAACCCCCAGGAGTCTAATTCAGTAAGGAAATTTTGTTTTTAAAATAAGTACCACAGGTAGTTCCTATGAAATGGGTCTGGGACCACTTGAGAAGCATGTTCCAGAAGATCTTTACCAGTATGGACTTGGATTTAGAATACTTTTTAGCCATAGGTCTAGACTTTTAGTTCCATGTGTCCAATGTGTTTATTTTCAAAAGAGATATTTTAAAGAGGATGCCACTTCAGGGAAGCAACATTCACCCTAAAGACAGAATTAATTAAGAGCACTCCCCACTATATAAAGAACTTATATAACTCAACACAAAATTAATAATAATAATAATAATCCCGTTGAAAAATGGGCAGAGGACCTGTCCAAAGAAGACATCCAGATGGCCAACAGACACATGAAAAGATGCTCAGCATCACTCATCAGGGAAATGCAAATCAAAACCACAATGAGATATCACCTTATATCTGTCAAAATGCTAGAATCAAAAAGACAAGAAATAACAAGTGTTAGCAAGGATGTAGAGAAAAAGGAACCCATGTGCACTAATGGTGGGAATGTAAGTTGATGCAGCCACTTTGGGAAACAGTATCAAGGTTCCTCAAAAAATTAAAAATAGAAATACCCTGTGATCCAATAATTCCACTGCTGGGTATTTACTCAAAGAAAACAAAAACACTAATTTGAAAAGATATATGTACTCCTGTGTTTATTGCAGCATTATTTACAATAGCCAAGATATGGAAGCAACCCAAGGGTCCATCAGTAGATGAATGGGTAAAGAAGATGTGGTGAATATGTGTGCTATGGAATATTATTCAGCCATAAAAAGAATGGCATCTTGCCATGTGAGACAACATGGATGGATCCAGAGGATATTATGCTAAGTGAAATAAGCCCAATAAAGACAAACACCGTATGATTTCACTTACACATAGAACCCAAAAGACAAAATAAATGAATAAACAAACAAAAAGCAGAAACAGACCCATAAATACAGAGAACAAACATGGTTGCCAGAGTGGAGGAAGGTGAGGGGATAGGCAAAATGGGTGAAGGGGGGTGGAAGATACAAGCTTCTAGCTTCCAGAAAGAACAAGTCATGGTGATAAAACGTACAGCATAGGGAAGATAGTCAATGGTACTATAATAATGTGGTGAGTACAGCATAACATAGAGACTTGTGGAATCACTATGCTCTGCACCTGAAACTAATATAACATCGTGTGTCAACTATACTTCAATTAAAAACAAAAAACAAAAAAAACCACTTCTCACCGGATCACTAAGGGAAGGAAGCAACATCACAGATTCACCGAAACAGGATTTAATTTATATAAATTCCTTGAAACAGATGACCTGACCAACTTCATTGATTTTTACCCTGAAGTGAAACTAATTTACATTTCCAGACTATAAATTAGGCTTGGAGAGAGGTGAGGGGGAAGTAATGTTAGGTCTCAATGAAATTTTTGCCTTAGAGGATCTACAAGAGTGATTAACTACAGACAATTGAGAGTTGACAGTAAGTCAGGTTCCGTCCTTTCTTTGTAAATACATGACATCTATAAAATAAAATAAACAAGAGAATAAGGTAGATGGAACTGGCTTTAATGAGTGAAAACTGGGACAACTTTAAGGCAATGAAATACTACAGCATTTAATGGGAAACTCTTAGAGAGAGCTCTACTTCAGCGGTTCTCAAGCAAGGTCTCCAGACCAGCAATAGCAGGGTCACCTGCGAACCTGCTAGAAATGCAAACTCTTGGGCCCTACCTCAGTCTCTCCAGGGATAGGACCCAATAATCTGTGTCATAAGTTCTACAGATGATTCTGATACTAAAGTTTGAGAACTACGGCTCCAGCTTATTATATATCTCTGGACTGACTTTAAAACTGATCCCACTCTCTGGATCTGTGTTTTTGTCTGTATTTTAGCTGAAATAAACTTATTTCAGAGTCCAAAAGGAAGATGGATTTGCCTAACATTTGGACCCCTTAAGTTGGTGACCAGTATATTCTACACTGGTTAGGGAGGACTGGTAAGGGGTTTTGAGATCTTGGAATGAAAGGTACTAATTATATTTCCCATTTCAAATATCTCTGATTCTATAATTATGACAGCTGATTAACTTACATGGGAGTAAAACAAAGTGATGATAAAAAATTAGAATTAGCTTTAATTTCATATCAAATTTCAACTATGTGCCATTAAATGTGAAATCACAAAATTCATTATTGTTTTTTCATGTTTTCATTCACTTTTCTTTTTTGTTCATTTTCAAATTTATGAACTTTCAAGCACAGTGCATTTTAATATAAGAATTTCACTATTTGTTGCCAACTTCAAATTGTAACTTCCAGAATAATGGGATAAAAATCGCTCTGATCTAGCATTATGCTAGCAACTTAGGGTGACCCAGATTAGATGGCTCAAAAGATAAGAAAAGTTTCCAAATTCTTTTAAGAAGTCAGCATACCAGTGATATTAATAAAGATAGTGCAATAAAACCGTGGACCAATTTTACTGATGAATATCAATACAAAAAGCCCAGATAACATAATATACTGCTGGTGGGAATGTAAAATGATTCAGCCAACTTGGAAAACAGTCTGGCAATTCCTCAGAAAGTTAAACATAGAGGTACTATATGGCTATATACATCCAAGAGAAATTAAACTTGTCATAAGAACTTGTACACAAATGTTCACAGCAGCACTATTCATAATAGCTAAAAAGTGGAAACAACCCAATTGTCAACAATGAATGGATGAATAAAATGTGGTCTATCCATCCTCCAAAACACTACTAGGACTGATGAATGAATTCAGCAAGTTTGCAGGATACAAAATCAATGTAAAGAAATTTGTGGCATTTCTATACACTAATAATGAAGCAGCAGAAAGAGAAATTAAGAAAACAATCCCATTTACAACTGCACCAAAAATAATAAAATACCTAGGGATAAACTTAACCAAGGAGGTAACAAACCTATACTGTGAAAACTATGAAACACTAATGAAAGAAGTTGAAGACAACACAAACAAATGGACAGACATGCCATGCTCATGGATTGGAAGAACAAATATTGTTAAAATGTCCATACTACCCAAAGCAATCTATAGATTCAATGCAATCCCTATTAAAATACCAACTGCATTTTTCACAGAACTGGAACAAACAATCCTAATTTTTTTTTTAACCATAATAGTTTTATCAAGTCTTTTATTTATTTATTTATTTATTTATTTATTTATTTATTTATTTATTTATGATTTTATTTATTTATTTGACAGAGAGAGACACAGCAAGAGAGGGAACACAAGCGGGGCAAGTGGGAAAGGCAAAAGGAGAAGCAGGCTTCCCGTGGAGCAGAGAGCCCAATGCAGGGCTCGATCCCAGGACCCTGGGATCATGACCTGAGCTGAAGGCAGATGCTTAATGACTGAGGCACCCAGGCTCCCCAAACAATCCTAAAATTTGTATGGGGTCACAAAAGACCCCAAATAGCCAAAGCAATCTTGAAAAAGAAAAGCAAAACTGGAGGGGCACCTGGGGGCTCAGTTGGTTAAGCAGCTGCCTTAGGCTTGGGTTATGATCTTGGGGTCCTGGGATTGAGCCCCGCATGGGGCTCCCTGTTCAGCAGGGAGCCTCCTTCTCCTTCTTTTCGCGACTTGTGCTCTCTCTCACTGAAAGAAAGAAGGAAGGAAGGAAGGAAGGAAGGAAGGAAGGAAGGAAGAAAAAGAAAGGAAGGAAGGAAGGAAGGAAGAAAGAGAGAGAGAGGAAAGAAAAAAAGAAAGAAAGAAAGAAAGAAAAAGAAAGAAAGAAAGAAAGAAAGAAAGAAAGAAAGAAAGAAAGAAAGAAAAAAGAGCAAAACTGGAGGTATCACAATTCCAGACTTCAAGTTATATTACAAAACTACAAAGCTGTAGTAATCAAAATAGTATGGTACCTCACAAAAATAGATACAGAGATCAACAGAACAGAATAGAAAGCCCAGAAATAAACTCACAATTATATGGCCAATTAATCTTTGACAAAGGAGGGAAGAATATGCGATGGGAAAAACTCACCTCAACAAATGGTGTTGGGAAAAATGGACATCTACATGCAAAAGAAAGAATCTGGACCACTTTCTTTTTTTTTTTTTTTAAAGATTTTATTTATTTATGTGACAGAGAGAGACACAGCGAGAGAGGGAACACAAGCAGGGGGAGTGGGAGAGGGAGAAGCAGACTTCCCGTGGAGCAGGGAGCCCGATGCGGGACTCGATCCCAAGACCCTGGGATCATGACCTGAGCCGAAGGCAGACGCTTAACGACTGAGCCACCCAGGCGCCCCGCTGGACCACTTTCTTATATCACACACAAAAGTAAACTCAAAATAGATTAAGGACCTTAAACCATAAAAATCCTGGAAGACAGCACAGGCAGTAATTTCTCTGACACTGGGCATAACAACATCTTTCTATATATGTTTTCTGAGGCAAGGGAAACAAAAGCAAAAATAAACTATTGGGACTACATCAAAATTTAAAAAACTTTGGCACAGCAAAGGAAACAACCAACAAAACTAAAAGACAACCTACTGAATGGAAGAATATATTTGCAAATGACATCTGATAAAGGGTTAGTATCCAAGATATATAAAGAATTTATGCAACTCAACAGCAAAAAACAAAAACAACCAACCAAAAAAACCACAAATAAAAAAATGGGCAGAAGACATGAACAGACATTTCTCCAAAGAAGACCTATACGTGGCCAACAGACGCATGAAAAGATGCTCAACATCACTCATCATCAGGGAAATGTAAATCAAACCCACATTGATATATCACCTCACACCTGTCAGAATGGCTAAAATCAAAAACTCAAGAAACAAGTGTTAGCAAGGATGTGGAGAAAAAGGAACTCTCATGCACCGTTGGTGAGAATGCAAATTGGTGCAGCCACTGTGGAAAACAGTATGGAGGTTCCCCAAAAGTTTAAAAACAGAACTACCCTATGATTCAGTAATTCCACTAGTGGGTATTTATCCAAAGAATATGAAATACAAATTCAAAGGGCTATATGGATCCGTATATTTATTGCAGCATTATTTACAATAGCCAAATTATAGAAGCAGCCTAAGTGTCTATCAATAGATGAACGGATAAAAAGGATGTAGTATATACATATATACAATGGAATATTATTCAGCCATAAAAAGAACGAAATCTTGCCATTTGCAACAACATGGATGGATATAGAGTATAATGCTAAATGAAATAAGCCAGACAGAGAAAGACAAATACCGTATCATTTCACTTATATGTGGAATTTGAGAAACAAAACAAATGAACAAAGAAAAAAAAAGAGACAAACCAAAAAACAGACTCTCAACTACAGAGAACAAACATATGGTTACCAGAGGGGAGGTGGGTTGGGGGATGGGTGAAGTAGGGGAAGGGGACTAACAGTATGCTTATCTTGATGAGCACTGAGTTATGTAAGGAATTGTTAAATCACTATATCATACACCTGAAACTAATACAACACTGTATGTTAACTACACTGGAATTAAAACAAAATAAACGTGTTCTATCTGTACAGTGGAATATTATTCAGCCATAAAAAAGAATGACATCACAATACATGCTAAAACATGGATGAACCCCAAAACAATTATGTTAAGTTAAAGAAACCAGATATGAAGGACCACATATTATATGATTCCATTTATGTGAAATGTCCAGAAGAAGAAAATCCATAGAGCCAGAAAGTAGATCAGTGGCTCCCTGATGCTAGGAAAGAGAAAGGGGGGAGGGGCAATGGGCAGTTGCTGCTAATGGGTCACTTTGTTCAGGGGTGATGAAATTGTTCTAAAATTGATCATGAGGGTTGCACAACTCTGTGAATATCCTAAAACCCATTAAATTGTACACTTTAAGTGGGTGAATTATACAGTATGTGAATTATATCTCAATAAACTTGTTATAAAAGTAATTCCAGACAACACACTAGAATACAACAGCATGTTAAGAGATGAATTAAGACACCATGACCAAGTGACTAGAAACACAGAGATACTATAATATTAAGAAACCTGTTATATGAGTTGTCATAGGTACAGGTGAAGTCAGAAAAACATTTTGATCAGCTCCATTCATGCTAAAAAGGTATGGGCTGAAGTTCCATATTTATTTGTAACACAATCTCTTAAAAACAAGGAGATCAATAAAAACTTCCTTAACAAGGTAAAAAATATCCTATATATTTCCACTCAAATGCTAATCCATGTATAACGGTGAAACATTCCAGGAGTCCCAAGAAAGTCGGGCTCAAAATGCCTATCATTTAATATCATCTGGGAAATTTTTATTCAATAATATTATATAAGAGATACAAAATAAGAGGTATAAGAATTGGAAAGAAGTAGAAATCATCACCATTTGCAGATGATGGGATTGTTTATTTGGAAAACTCAAGAGAATAAACCAACAAACTAGCAGAAATAATAACTCATGGAGGCAACTGAACATTTCCTATACAAACCCCTATAGCTTTCTTTATATATATACAAATAACAACCCGTTAGAAAATATAACGAAAGAGAAGATCTCATTTATAAGAGAAACAAAACTAGTTTCTGAAAAAAAACTTAACAAGAAAAATGAAGAAAGATTTCAAATGTTAATGAAACATCTAGAAAAACTTAAATAAAAAGAAAATGCCCTGTTCTTGAATAGGAAGACTCAGTCATCAAGATGTCAAGGCCTAATAAATTGTATTTCTTTCAATCACAATGAAAATGCCAGTATAATAAAAATACCAACATAATTTTAGAAAATTCTAAAAGAAAGAATAATGACAAGGGACTAGTCTTAACAGATAGGAAAATATATTACAAAGTTGTAGTAATTTACACTTTGGTAGAGTCATATGAATACACAAAGTTCACTTCTGAAAATTTGTTCTGTAGATATACTTGCAAATGTATAGTCTATGTACAGATGAGTTCACTGCAGCATTGTTTGCAATGGAAAAATACTGAAAACAGACTATTACTAAAGTAAAAAATTATTTTTTAGCAATGGATTATGATGTGGTCATACTCTAAAAAAATTTTTTTAAGATTGCCCCTTCTCCATTTTAAAGCGAGGAAATCTTTTGAAAATGAAGACCTTTTTATCTGATATGTAACTTCGGTGATATAAATTTCTATGAAGGAGTGATTTTTCTCTTAAACCTGGAAGGCATTTCCACAGAGGATATATATAGTAGTCCGACCTGCACACCTGGCTATCAATATAGAACTTGACCGAATTTGGGTGGTGAGATTTTGATCTTGGTGAAGAGTAGGGAAGTGCATGTCCAAAGAGTTAATACAATGTTATTCTAGAATAAAAGGCCTTAATTTTTAATTTGCTGCAGTTTAAGAGGATGCCTAAAAAATACAATGTCCCCAAATGTTAAAATCTGGCTCATTTTAATACAAGAAGAAGAACTCCAACAAAATATCAGAAACCGGATAACATGCCTGTGGGAGCTGGTTTCTTCAGTGCAGAACACTAAATCGTAGGGGACATGGGCCCATCTTTAAATTTGTCAGGCAAATAAAAAATGTTCGCGGGGCGCCTGGGTGGCTCAGCTGTTAAGCGTCTGCCTTCGGCTCAGGTCATGATCCCAGGTCCTGGGATCGAGCCCCGCATCAGGCTCCCTGCTCAGCGGGAAGCCTGCTTCTCCCTCTCCCACTCCCCTTGCTTGTGTTCGCTCTTTCACTGTGTCTCTCTCTGTCAAATAAATAAATAAAATCTTTAAAAAAAAAAATGTTCGCAATAGAAAGTACACATGGTAATTTCATTTCCCCATATTCAGAATAGCAATGGAAGGAAAAGGGACTGGGGCATCTCTAGAATTCTCAGCAGTTCTCAAGATTCTGTTACTGTAATTGTAGCAAAACCCACTAACAGGTATAGTTTATCAGAAAATTCCTCAAAGAGAGCCCTCAGCCTCCTTATCTTGGTTACCTTCTTCTAACCTTCCTCTTCAACCTGACAAAGGACAGATAAACACCTACTTACAATTTCAGTTTGTCTACAGACACGGCATGTGCATGCCTGAGAAGAAGCCTATCCTGAAATGAAAGTCAGCTATCTGATGTATAAACTGATGTCTTAGTCTCTAAAGCCTGACTCACTCCTGCTAAAAATTATTTGGTTCCATAAGCCTTATGGATTCATGTCTTTCAAAAGGTGCTCCAACTACAAATCTTAAAACCTCTCCTATAAGAGGGATAAAGTGTACTAATTGCTTCAGGGAATACAAAAATATATTAAGCAGAATCCTTGCCTTCAAGAAAATTCTCTGTCTCCCCTGCTAGAGCGTGAAGTCCAAGAAGGCACGGACTTTCTCAGTCTTGTTCATCACGACATCACCAGCACCTAGAACAGTACTTGGTGCACAGAAAGTGATTGAAATATTTGTCAAGAAGTGAATGAACCAATGGCCACAAAAACAAAGACAATATGCTTTGAGCAATAAGAGAATACGGCATATTTGACTGGGACCAGTCTAAGGCCAACAGAAACTAAAAGGATGACAAGATTAGGGCCAGAGAAGGCAGGAGAAATGATAATTAGGCCATCCTACAAGGAAGGATTTAGGAGGACAAGGAGAAGGGGAACAGGCCTGGCTAAGACCACAGACGGGGCAGACTAGATGTGTCCAGAAAGTGCAGAGGCTCAGGTGGCCACAGGAGAGGGCCATGGGAGAAGGTGTGTGTTGGGGAAGCAGAGGAGCTAGATTGAATGAGGAGAGTGAAGGAAGTGAGGGCAGGCTGCAGAAGGTCTAGAAAAATCAGCAACAGGATTCCACCTGGTTGAGATTTACACCTTTAAAATCATTTTTCATACCCCCCGTTTAACCTTTAGAAGAAAATGAGCCTCTGAAAAGATATAAATCTTTTTTTTTGTAGTTTTTAATTTTATTATATTATGTTAGTCACCATACAATATATCATTGGTTTTTGATGTAGTGATCCACGATCCATTGTTTTCACGTAACACCCAGTGCTCCATGCAGTACGTGCCCTCCTTAATACCCATCACCGGGCTAACCAATCCGAAAAGATATAAATCTTAAAAAGCAGTAGGGCAATGGGGCCAATAGCCAGTCCTGGGGGCCCACATAAAGGTGAAATTTGGGTTATAAAGAAGTCTTTAATATTATAATAAGTTCCATAGTTTACTAAAATTAATGGTTTATCAAAGAATAATAAAAGTCCCGGGCCTAAATTCACTAGCAATTTTCACACAAAGATAAACTCTTTTCTTAGGCAGAAACTTACTTTTAATATCACAGCAGGGTATATTTGATAGGTTTTTAAAAAAAAATTGTAACTGTTAACTAATATTAACCGGAGAATGACGCCATTCACTAATTCTGGAACACCTAGAAACATGTAGACATCAAAAGCTCCAAATGCTTCTTTATTAGACAGTCACAGGTTTGAAGACAGCTTCAGATAAACCTAACTATTGAGAAGCCGTAAATATCCTTGCTCTTTCAACCACTCTCTAGCTATATTTAGCAGCACGATTTCCTTTGTTCAAGAGCTACTCTCGATAACTCTGTATTTATGCTCCCCAAGACAGAATACCTTGGACCTGTTAGGTAAATGAATGGATAGCTGCATGGATGGACAAACAAATGAACCATCAAATGACTGTATTAAGATCTGTGAGACAAAATGGATATGATGCTTCGTCTATGTATGTCCTAGATCTTTCTTGGTCAGGGCTAAAGCTTCCAGGCCTCCACAAACATGTCTGTCACACAAAGCAACAACTGGGATAGGAGTGCCTGGGTGGCTCAGTTGTTAAGCATCTGCCTTCGGCTCAGGTCATGATCCTGGGGTCCTGGGATCGAGTGTCGCGTCGGGCTCCCTGCTCCACGGGAAGCCTGCTTCTCCCTCTCCCACTCCCCCTGCTTGTGTTCCCTCTCTCGCTGTCTCTGTCAAATAAATAAATAAAATCTTTAAAAAATAAAAAAAAAACAATAGATGGGGATTAAAATGGAACAGAGGGAGTAAGAAAGTTTTGTTCTTAAAGGAGGAGTGTTTTTCTAGGCAAGGGCTGTGATGAAGAGGGGAGCAGGGGTGGACTCCCTATGGAGCTGCTGAAGCTTACGTGTTCAGGTCCCTCACTTGCACAGATTCCTTCCAAGGCCCACCAGGAGCCCAAGTCAAATGCTTCCAAAGAATTTGCCCAAGTAAGGTATAATCAAATCCATTCTCCTCACGAGGGCCCTCAACATGTTTCAGGCCCCACGCAGCCTGGGTCCACCCTGGCTGAGAGGCAGGAGTGCAGGTTGTCGCTGAGCGAGCACCCTGTCACAGCCTCGGGAAAGGGAGCCTGGGGGCTGTTCACATTCCTGGGTGGTTTCTTGTTCCTTTTTAAAAGCCACCATTTCCTAAGCCCAGAGTTCTCAATACCATGATACTCGTTCTGCTGCTACATCGTAATGAAGTCACAGGAGACATTCAGCTGTTCCAAACTTCATGTCAAGCTTTGAAGTGCTTTTTAATAGCAGAAATATTTGGCTCACAGGTGGGCTTTGTAGCTATAGTAAATACCTCTCAGTTATCTGTCACTACCGTTATTCCACACCTCCAATTTGGAGGAGAAATTCTGCATATGCATTGAGGCACTAAAAAAGAAGAGTGAACTATATCTTAGTTCTTTTGTGAACAGTTTCCTTTTATTTCTTCTTGCATGGAACTAATGTGCTCATCATATTGTACTGGTTATGGGTGGGAAAGGAGTGGAGAGAAGGGAAATGCTGATTATTACATCACTGGTTGGCAGTTCCTCTTAGCTTCTGGAAGGTTAAGTGGTCAAGTAGCTTCTTCATATGAGATCAAGGCATTTCAAGGACTGCCTCATCCCCCAGTTTTCTGGCAAAGTGCTTTAGTAGACTTTGGACAAAATGCTTACAGTGGTTAAAAGAGAAAAAACTGACCACAATTAATATGAGATAAAAGAAAAAATAAAACAAACCCCTCATCTTGGAGGTTCCTAAATGACTATTGACACACAAACTATATGTCCACGTACATACCAGAACAATATAGTTAGAGCATTTCTGAGAACAGATAGAGACAAAGGCCATTTTCGATACATCCTGTGTTGAATAATGACATTTTGCTTCTTTATGTAACTTAATTATTTTATGAAGAGATGACAGAAAATACTGTGCATTCCCTAAGTTAAACACCTGACATTTTTTATTCTTCAAAATGGAACATTTTCAAAATCTAGGTATGTTTATTAATTAGTGATTATTAACACCCAGTAAACAACATTATGTCTTGTAAAAACACAATCTCTCTTCACAGCATGATGCTGAATCTATTATTCCCTGATTCCATATGCTGAAATACACTCAAATGGTCACAAATGACCTTAAGCATTAAATAAATGTAAATGAGGACAACATAGAAAATGTGCTTTTGATTGATAACTAAAAGACCAGGTTGAAAATCACGTCCCAAAATGAAGTCCTCCCCAGAAGGGTATGGCAGTCCTCACTGTGGTGTAAAGGCCTCCCTAAGAATGAAGAGGACACAGGTAGCAGATGGTTCTTTTCTCCTGACCTGCCTGAGGCTTTCTGGGAAACGAAACTGGTTTGTTAATAAATGAGAAACACAGGGCATCCCACCCCCTGTGCCACCAGCTTATGCTGACATTCTACTGCAGGATTTTAAAACACATATATGGCCACTTCCTTACCTTCACTAGCTGACATCAGAGAAAAATAATTACTGCTATTCCATGGCCTCAGCCCAATAAGTTTACCACTGGAGGTTTTTTAAGTGTTGTTGCTGTTAATTCATCTTTTTTTTTTATCCCCAAACTGAGTAGTTGGGGTGGGAAATCATCTTCAACACAGAAAAAACTCAAAATATCAAAGGATGACAGATTAGCAGTAATAAATAAATAAAATAATCAGTTAAAAATCAGATTGTTCTTCTAATGTCTGGGGTTCAACATATAAATGAAAAATGCACAAATACAGATATTTCATGTGGAAAGTACGAAATGATTCCTCGCTCTTCTAGGTCCTATCATCAGGGCAAAAGAAAATGTAGCATCACCGAAAACACCATTGTTTTGGTTGAGGGTAAGCATTTGTCCAAGTTTGAATAAGAATGAACAGAATCTAAAAGGGAATGGATACTAGACTATTTCAAAACCATGAAGAGAGCAGGGTTTCTCAATCTTGGACTACTGACATTTTGGGCCAGATAGGTCTTTGTCGTGGGCACTGTCTTGTGCATTGCAGGAGGGTGGCCTCTGTCTACTAGATGCCACTAGCAATCCTCTCCCCCTGAGTCAGGACAATGAAAGAGAACCTGGGGGCAAGACTGCCCCCAGGTTGAGAACCAGAGGAATAGAGTCTTCATAAGGAGGTCCCAGGAAGGCTTATTTCAGCCTCAGACTGTATACTCTCAATCCTGAAATCATTCCCAACCCAGGGTTCAATATACTTCAGTTTTCCTCATTGACCAAAGATAATGAAAATGCCTGCCTGCCTCCTTATGGATTCTTCTGAACATTAAATAAAGTATTTTTAAAGTGCTTAGAACAGTGCCTGACCCACAGTAAGTGCTCAGTAAATATTAGCTATTATTATCCTTAATTATCATCCAGAAAACCAGAATGTTTTAATGCAGGAAGGTATCTTACCAGCTTGATATTTTCCCAGCTTTAAATGCACCAGCCTTCTGATTCCTTGTGATGATGTCTCTCACGTCTACAGGACACAGTTAAGAAAGCTTCTGCAGTGACTGTCAACTGACTCCAAAAAAAAAAAAAAAAAAGTCCACAAACACAGTGATCTTCTTACTGTACATGGGATCAGCTCAGTGAAAAGAGAAGAGTTGTAGGGTGTGAGGCAGGAGAAGAAGGGTCTAGACCTGGCTCTACCACCAAATGTTGAATTGCTTGCCATAGGCAAGCTCTTTTAATTCCCTGGGCTGCAGTTTTGTTACCTGCGTGCGAAATGTACATTCAGGGAGCATGCTGGCAAGGCTCAGGGTTATGGGCGCTGGTGGGGGTAGATGACTATCGTATAGCTGCTATGCCCTGCTTGCTTAAAAGAGCTACCAGCCCAAAGGCAAGCCTCTTTCAGTCAGTGAGAAAAGGACCTGTACCAAGAAAAGCCATATTTCTGGAGGAGAGGTTTTGAAGAGCTGGTCCATTACATCACACAGTGCCATCTTGATGCAGGTCCGTGGGAAAAATCATATCAAGTTCCAACACTGGGCAAAGGTAGGTTTGAGATCAACCCCTTTTGCTTCAGCTTCTGGACACTAAATCTTACAACTGTTTTTGTTTCTCTTCTTGCTCTGGTCTCTTTGCAACCCATAGCCAAATGGATGACCTAACTCTATCAACCACCAGAGCTCTCCTGGCATATACTTTCTGTACTGACCTCTCATCCTGGCTTCATCGTATTGTCCTGGCTTTCTGATTCAAATTGGCCTCACTTTCTCATTTATTTTATATGGCATATCCTATGTGTCACTGTAAAAAGCCGCAAAGTTCCTCTTTCAGAATAAAGCAGGTTTAAATAAACAAGAAATATAATAATTCCAGTGAAGGCTGCAAGCTGAAATAAATTGGGCCCATGGGGAGGACACCAAGCAGATGAGCGATGTTCCCCTATTGCTCAGAAAAACAGATTTCCTGAATGCTCAGAACAAGCATTGGCCAAGGTCTCCCTGCAAGAACAGAGCCACAGGACTTTTTAACCCAAATCTCTGCTTGAAACATCAGGCACACCCATTTCTTCTCTGAGTGAATAAGCAGGTACTGTGATAGCTTTCTCCCCCCCAGGAGTGGGTAGGAAAAATCAATTAGGTCTCCTAATGAAGGGCTTTGTGGAGGTTTACAAAAGTGCTATAATGCAGACTTCTTTTTTTTCTGGGTGAACTTTCCTGTATGCAAATTAAATGCCGTTAAATTACATTCATTAAAAAAATAAAAGAGACTAATTTGCCTACTTGTTTTGATTAACTAAAATGACACATCGGCCTACAGTTCTGTCTATTTCAGGAAGAAAGTATTTCAGGAAAGTCTTCTAAATGAAATGTCTTGTAGAAAAGGACAGCTGACATCTTTATTCTGAGAAGAACAAAATTAGTGAAGAGTCAACTGACAACTGCTTTTTGGTTGAGCTCCGCCCCCCTCCGGCCACACCCTTACTCCACGTTTCTATGACATCCAACCGTACGTGGCAATATGCCCGGTACACCTGTAGCGGCGTGTGAGTACATGACTAATCTATCAAGCAAAACATATTATTTTGTTAGTGGAGGTAATACTTTTTATAAAATAGTCACAGGGAAGTTAAATTATATAACTCTGAAAACCTGTTACTAATTTTTAGTAAACATCTTAACGCTATATGCTTTTATACAATTTATAAACCCATGACTCCAGGTGGTCAGGTTGAAGCAAGTGTATGTATTTATATTCTAGAGGTGCTTTTTTTTTTAATGAAAAAATTCACAGCAGTATTTAGGCTGCTTTATTTTTAGAGCTGGGAAGGAAATATATTTTATGGTTTAGGAGGTGTTTTTATATTAAAACAAGGACAAAGAGAAAAAAGAAATGGCAAGAGCATATTAAAATAGCTTAAGAGATATATTCTGATATTCTGCTCCCCCACCCTTCACTTTAGGTCTGGCTGGCACTGTGTCTAATAATACATTTTGTCATTTTTCTGTGTCACCTTAGAGTGATAAAGGACATCCAATCAAATCAATACGTCCAGGATAGTGTTCAACAGGGTGGACCAAATCTGTTCCCTGTACTGTACCCATCTTCTGGAAGTCTTCAGTGGGAGGTGCTGGATGCAAAGAAAGCTTTAATGTGATTTCTGATTAACTGGATACTGAACAATCACCTCCAGTCTCCTTGTCTGGGCTACAGGATCAATGCCTGTGGCTAGAAGAAACCATGTTTCTACATCTAGGTTTTCTTCCACCAAAAAAGCATAGTTCAGGAGTGGGGCTCCCTTTTAATTTTAGTTCAGTTGAGTTTTATTCTTAAAATATATATTTTTTGCATAATAACAAGTTACTTAAACAAGTAACTTTAACTTTACATATCTAAATATAATTAATTACATATAAAATACTATTTAAAATATTAGCCTCCTCCTACAATTAGTGATTGTTATATTTATCAGTAGTCGCATCTACATTTTGGGACTTGGCATTGTTCTTTAAGAAAAAAGTTATTTTTAAAATAATAACACTGTGATCCACAAAGCATTACTTTCTCAGCGTATGTTACCTTTATTTTCACTGGACCATCCAAGGTGAGGGTAGGAAACCATGAAATTATAATATAAATCATGTTCATTTTGATCTCTAAAGGATTTTTAAAATGCTGGATGTGGCAATATTTGCCAATTTAAAGGCTGCAAAATATTCTTAAATGTGCTTGTTATCAAAGGAATTGAGAGGATGAACTCTGTTAGCAATGTCAACTGTTATGTTTTTGGATGAGAGGCCTTTTCTTCCTGAGGGTCCTGAGGAAACTGTAAGATGAACACTCACCAAACCATTCTAGGTTTTGGTGAAACAGAATGGTTTAATGGGGGGAAATAAAAAAGCTTTGAAGTCAAATGAACCTGGCTGGCTTCTAAGCTGATTCTGCTACTTAGTAGCTGTGTGAACTTGGGTAAATTAGCCTCTCTGAGTTCCATCTCAAAAACAGGAATAATGATCCCTATTTTATAGGCTTAATGGAGTACCACATAGGATGAGCCTGACCATATAGGTGCCTAATTCATGCCAATTCATTATCTTTTTCAATAATTCGGGCAAAAGCTTCAGAGGGATGAAGAGGCTGGTGAATAACTAAAAAGAGGTTTGGCAGTCAAGCTTTATTTTCTCTCCCTGCTGCTCAGAACTAATTATGTGAACATTTATATTGTAGAATTTAAATAACTGGAAGGAATCAAAGAACTTCTGCCCTGTGGATTTTCAGTGTCTTTCACATGTATAAATGTGCTCTGGCCAAGGCATAGTCTGTGTCCCACAAGAACAGGGACTTGGTTCGTCTTGTTCACTGCTGTCTTTAGCGCCTGAAATGGCATGCAATTAACGGTGGTTGGATTAATTTTAATTAATTAGTTAGATTAACTTATTACTTAATTTAAATTGAATTTTCAAAGCTATTTATTGAGCTCCTACCCAATGTGAGGCACACGGAGTCCATTAATGACTCCATTAGCAAATAGAAGTGCAGCTGGTACAGATACTGGAGAAACACAGGATGATGGCCAAGCACTGCCAAGGTCTCCACCATCCACAGCACAGGCTGCACAGTCTAGAGGGAGCTTAATGTATTAGTTACTCAAGTCAGAGATGCTGTTAATAAATAAGGTAATGATAAGCCAGGGCTATCTCCTTAAAGATGCATAGGAGATTCACCAAGTTGGGATGAATCCTAAGCTCGAGATCATGATCCAGACTGTGCATGCCGTGGGAATAAGATGCTTGGATCAGGAGCATGAGAAATGGGTCACCAAGCACTGCCATAGTCTGCAGATAACATGCTTGATGCTTCCTAAGGATGGGTCAAGGCAGGGTGCTTAGTGAGTGTACCAGAGAGGGCTGCTCACCTCTAGGTGTTGTACTTTTATTCATCATGATTTGGAAGAGGCTCAGCATCAATAATAACTCAGTACACTGTTTCTTCCCTCTGTTCTTATGTCATTGTCATCAGCAGCTACGAACTTTAGTGAGTTATTATTATCTGTAGGCACTTGGAGATTTCTTCCTTTATTACACCAAAAGGGCTGTGCCAAAGAAAAGGGAACACATTTCAAACTACCTTCGGTGAAGTTGAGAACTGGATGAACCAAATGATGCCATTTCTAATTTATCCTTTGTTCTCTTTGGGTACAGATAAAATGGCATCTGTAAAGAGGGGCAGCTCTCAGGTAAGGGGGGCCCTGGGTTAGACCCAGCAATGCAGTTTAAGGACCAAGGAGAACCTCAGGGACATGTACCCATGAGTCTGAGAAAATATTTAGGACTTACATCATTCACTTACACCTCAAGTCTTAATCTCTTTTCAGATATCTCTGTTTAATAGATCTCAAATCAACATCTAGCTTTCCAGGGTCAAGGGAGAGAGCTCTGGAAGACATAGCCAATCCATCTGATACATCTTAGGGAAGATTATAAATAACCTCACAACTGGTTGATAGGCTTTTATGATATAAACATTCAGAACTCATCCATTCATTACCTTACATATTTAAAAAATAGAAACAATTGAAGATAAAAAGGAAGCATCAAAAAATGCTATTTTTTTTTTAAAAAGGTAAAAATCAGAACCTTAGAAGCTTAAGAGACTAGGAAGTTAAGATTCAGTCGGATTCATTAAGTTCGGATGTGAAGAAAAACAAAAATAATTTTTAAAATGATGAAAATAATATACAGGCCAACACTCAGATGTGATGTGGGATTGCCAGGTCGATTTTCAATTACATTTCACTGATGTATTCATTTGTTTCTTAATGTGCTCATCTTGCCCATTAAGAATAATTAGCAGCTTTGCTTAGAGATTTTCTGGTTTCTGGCAATGTTTTTCCCTTTTTTTTGTTGACATCCACTTTTACTTTTTAGAAAGTAATTTTTGGATAATATCCTACAACTGCTATATAATTTAGGCTTCCTAAAATTTTAAAGGAGAGATGTAAACAGTAATTTTTAAATGAATTTGTTTCAATCTATATGCATCAACAGTATGTGAGTCAGTGAATTAGTTATTCCTACAGAAAGTGGGCACACAAATACAAAAAAAAATTTCATTCATATTAACCTCACTCAGCACAACAGCTTTACAACGAATGCCAATTGTAAGCTCTGTTAGTAAATCAAGAATAACACAGTATTAAAAGCAGGAAAAACACATTGCCAATTTTTAAGGCTTTAGGCATGCTTTTTTTTCTCTTAATTAAAAAAAATTAGATCTAGTTACAAAAGAAAAAAGCCCACAAACATGGAACAACTACATGATAAAAACTGAACTCCATCAGGAAAGTCCTAAGAGATGAAATAAAACACACTGCCGGTTTTGGTCTGCATCCTGAAAGGACCTACTTTATCTACATTGTAAAGTTCTTCCCCTCCTGCCCTTTGGCACCCCGCTATATTAAACCCATTGTAAAACCCAGCACAATAAAGCACTCTCAGGGCTGAGCTTCTGAGGACCAAATGTTAAAAATCCATTTTCTTGGGAGGGGGCTGTACCAATCATTTCTTTGAAAGGCCAGCAGAGTGAATACAGAATCTGAGATTTCCTCTCTGATTTCAAGAGCTGGCATGGCATCTTTGCTGTTTAAAGCAAAGGTGTGCTAATTAATGACATTAGCATTGCTTCCCTTCTCTGGAAGCGCTGTACTTTAGCTCAATAATAATTTTAGTACAATTAAATTTACATACTGACTACCGATGTTCCTATAGTTTGATAAAAGTTGTAATTTGTTTCTGCCTCTATTAAATGAGACACCTGCTGACTTGAGAAAAACCTCAGGTTGTGGGCCCAGTCTGAAAGTTTCTGTGGCTAAAATGGCCCTCTCCTGTCCAATAATCCTCCTTCCTTCCTTCCTTTGCCCCCCCTCAAAAAAAACCCATCCACTGGGGCTGAGCCAGCATACCTGCCTTCCTCTCATTCTCTATGCTCCCTGACATGCGGAGGAGGAACACAGTGAAATGATACAGTGCAAGGCATAACTCAGAATAAAGCAGAGTGAATGAAACAACATTGGCTCATCTTCGGGAATATTTTGAGAAATTTGCGACAGTCTGAAGATCATTAAAATCCTGCATCTTAAAAAAGGAAGCACCTTTTGTGATCTCTTTCCCTTGTGTGAAAGGCCAGGATTGTGATTGGCTGTTTTTCCTTCCTGAATTTTTTTTTTTTTAAAGTCTGTCAGGCAATTAGCTGGGTGGGGCTCTGTAGAGCATACAAGCGCTGCTGAACAATATTAGCTACTGTGCTTCTTGTACCTTCTTTCTCCTATTTGAGCAGCCTGATAGAGCTGCTGCAAATTTTATTTTTTAAAAGATCATACAGCAAAGGTAGAAAAAGAAAATCGAAAATGGGCTTTCTGTAAGAAGCCGCAAAAGTTGAAACTGCTGTGGCATTTTAGGGGGCTAAGATGCAAATAAGTGGATTGCCTACTTCATAATGTAAATGTAAGGCATACCAAAAATCCAAAGCAAATATATCTTCCACTTCTCCTCTCAATTTCTAACGGCTGTTAACCGCGCCTGAACAAATCAGCTCGATTGCTAAAGTAGCCACAAATTATGCTTGCTTTCTCAGTTAAAGTACAGTTCAATTTTCATGAACTCTGTGTACATATTAGTAAAGCATAATCTAATATAATGAGCTTGGAACTGTAATAGCATAGCAGAAAAAAAAAAAGAGTGCTTTTATAATCCTAAATAAAAGGAAATAATGAAAAACTGATAGCTGTTTCCAATGGGGAGCTATAGGTAACCTCTCGGCAATTAGAGAAGGTCCCATCCTACCTAGCACATACCCACAAGATCAAACCCAAGGAAGGTCATAATGAACATGAAGCTGGAAGTTAGTTTTTATAAGCAATAGTGGATATAATAAATATTCAATCATTTACTTTATACCAGGAAATTTCAGTGACAATAAAAGGACAAGAATGCCTGGAAATTATTCTGAAACAAATGTTTTTACTGCCTTGAGTGGTCCACAAATCATGGGCTCCTTTCACAAGAAGTGACTGTAAAAAAAATCTATCGAAATGAAAGAAAAAAACAGTCGTCGCCAATGAATTCCATATATTTCTACTTTTTCTTAATTACTTATCATGTGTGTGGGGGGGATTCTTTTTTAATACCCCATGCTGTCTTTCTTTATATCAATTGTTACTCAGCCGGGAAAAAGGAATGAGCACAACAAACCCGTTTTCTATCTGAATAAGGATACTTCTGATGGCCTTTTCATTCCCATCAGTTAACAGAACTTCTTTGACATCTGCAGAAATAGCAACCTGAAAAAAAAAAAAGGAGCACAGCAAACAATGAGCAAATATGCTTGTCTGTGTGGAAGTGAAGACAGGAGTGACAAGCCTTCAGTATCATGCTTCCTCACCTATTTCTCTGTAACAATCTTCAATCTTTTTTCATTTTATGTCTGCATTATTTTAATCATTCAATCAAATCAGTCAATACTTTTATCATTCCATTTGCGGGAGCCTCTATCTTGCTATCATTCTGTTCGGTAATTGCATTGTGACAGCGGATGATGGTATTCTGAGAGGCTTTCATTTGTGGGCTTCTGTTTATCTAGTAGAGCCATCATACAAGGCTGTCACTCTGCCTTTCAGCTTGCTTCTGTCTGACTGCCTGATGCCCTTCATATAACTTTGCATTGCAGGCAGATGGCTTTGTGAGGGTAATTTTTTTGTGAGCTTTGACATGCTCGCACATTGGGCTGTAACCTCGACACATTGTGTAAGAGCGACAGGTTTGTCAAATGCCAATCAGTGTAACAATATGCTTTTATTTGTAGAGACATAAAAACTTGTCTAATGCACTGTGCTGCTACATAATATCTCCTGAATACATGACTCAGAACCCAGAGAATGGGGGACGACGTTCCTGAATGGCCAATCTAATTCAAAAGAATCTAATTACTGAGCGCTCTGGATCATGTTTGTTGGTGTAATAATGCAGGCAAAACATTAGCAGCTATATCATGGTGCTCCAACTGTGATTCGCCAGGCTATTCCTGTATCTTAGCAAATGGGACTATAATCTGAAAAAAAAAAAAAAAAAAAAAAAAGCTTTCGCTATGGCAAAGAAAGACCGCGCGAGGCCTGGAATGTCACAACAAGCGATATTGACTACACGGAGGTAAAATGTTTCTGCTCATCGAGGCAACCATAAAATCAATATGATCCGAAAGTAAGTCAATCTAGAAGGTCTCTCAAGACCCGGCAGCTTGACCGCAGCTGATGCTGTTGACGGTTCTCTGACCCAGCAGTTGGAGGCCCTGGAACATTTTTCCTTTTGTTCCTCCCTCTGAATGGGATTGGAATTGAGAAAAGACCTACCATGAGCCCAGCCAAGCATGTCATGCCACCCCCTAGCTCACACACAGCAAGGTCCCTGAAAGAGAGAAAAGAAATGGTAGAACCCATACAAATTAGATGAAAATGGTCAGAGAGATATATATGTTACAAGAACAAATTGCCATCTGCAGTAAGAACGGCGCTACCAGGAAGTTGTAGAGACAGGACTAGGCTACCTCATGTTGCTTTGCGTTTTAAAAATAATTATGAAATAGAAAAGTCACAAAGCAGGCAAATCAGTGGGGGTTCCCTCATTAGTGTTCACTGCAACATTACCACCGCTGAGCTGAAAAATCTGAGAAGGTTCCCTTTTTTTCCCTTGTCAATGGCGCTGTCTTTTAGAACTAAACTAGCTAGAGTAGCGAAAGATAATTGTTAGGAAAGGGTAACACTGTTAATCCACATTCATTCCTTCAAAAACAGTTAGACAAGTAAATGAAGAACATATATGAGTGTGTATATACCTATATTATAGTCACATACACACAACACACACACACACACACAAATAAATGCAATCTTGAATTTTGTGGAAAAAAAAAATTGAAACCAAACTGAAACATTTTGGAAAGCTGAACTGCCCCCATAAAGAACAATTACACAAAGAGCATTTAGCAATTAACACTTAAATCACAATTGACCCCAACACAACACAGTGAATAAACAATGCAGGGACATAATATGGTTAAGCCAGCAAACCGAGGCTAAAGTAATGACTGGGCTCTGACTTCACCGCTCAAAAGTAAAGCGGCTCAGAGTTAAAGCTGACAGCCTAGTGTGGCACTCCGCACTCACCTTCCCCTTTGTGCCTAAATATCAGCCCTCAACGTGTGACATTCTTACCCTAGCCCACTGCTCGATGATTGGAGCTCCAGTCAAGCTTAAGCACAGGGAGAAGAGCAAATGCCAGGCTCCCAGAGCAGCTCTGCAGCCCAAATTCAATACTGCCCTGTGCTCATTTTATATGCTTAAACCCTTAAGAGTGTTCCTTCTTCCCAGGTTGGGAAGTTTATCACCTCAACAGGAGAAAAGAAAAAGAGAGAAGGAGAGAACTGAAAGGGAAGGAGGGGTGCAAAGAGAGGGAAGAGACGGAGAAGCCAAGAAAGAACATTCATATTCCAAAATACACTTAATGAGTATTTAGTTGTTCAAAGCAATTATAGACTGGTTGGTAAATATGGACCCACAGAGCTTCAAAAAATACATATTATTGACCCAATCTTGTAAGTACATATTGTTAAAACACACACACCACGATCACTAATGACTTGTCTGGAATCATAATGGGCTATTCAGGAAGCATATGTTGGGGGGTGACTTTTATAAAATGAGAATTAAAAATGAAAAACCTGTATTTTCTGGATCTACCAAACATCTTTAGAATTTTAAATAAAAGGAAGGTTTTTTTTTTCTTTATTTCCTTTATTTCCATAGCATGAATCTGTAATAGTGATTTATATTTTACAAATACATATTGTTAGGTCTATAAAATACCTTTAAAACCAGGGGTGGGATGGCATCTTTAAATAATAGCTGTGGGGTATTTATTTATCAAATATTCTGTAGTGATTTCCCTAGCAGAAGTTTAAAGAATGTCTTTATTGTGGTTTTTTTCTTTTTTTTTGACCCTCACAATCAGTAAGGATTGATTGGAGCTTCACTTTTGTTTCCCCAAAATCAAAGTGAAATAAAATGCCTTGAGTGGAAATCAAAAGCCTTTGACATATAGCAAAAAGCTTGCTGTGCCGTATTAGTACCCAAAGGCAATTCAGATTTCTTTTCAGAAGCAACATGTTTTCACCATGAACTTTTTTCCTTCTTTTCTTCCTTCTTTCTTTCCTCCCTCTCTCCCTCCCTTCCTTTTCTTTCTTTCTTATATTTTTTTAAACAACTTAATTTGAAGAATGTCATCACAGCAATCTTTAACATGCAGATATAATACCCATAATGGCTAAAAAATATCTTTTCAAGTGCAGCTTTGTACCTGAATGCATTACTGTGCTTGAGGCAGTAGTAAGCCAAAACCTCTTCAGATGGCCAGATGCCTGGAAAACACAAGAGGATACACTTTTTGATTATAGGAGTCTGTTCTACAATCATTCTCTGTAGTCATTCTCTTAAGAAATGGCTTTTATTTTATTTTATTTTATTTTTAAGATTTTATTTATTAAGAAATGGCTTTTAAAAATAATGTTCAGTACAAGCTGTTTCAACTTGAATCAAACTTAACATAATTATTACTTGTAATATGTCATATCAAATGAGTCTCTTTTGTTGTTGATGATAGCTCTTTTCCCAGAAAAACAGTAAAATATCCCAAATAAATTTTCCTAAATTTCTATTACAAGACAGCAAAAACAGTAACAACCAAAATTACAAATACTAAAAGTTCAATTTTAATGGTATTTCAGGTAGCTGATCTTGTACACATGAACCTTCTTTTCAGCCAATTCATAAGCATCAGTTGAAGACCTAATGTATACGCAGCCCATGTGAGGCAAAAATAAATGGAAAAACACTTGCAAGGAGCAAAGAAAACCACCCAGGTCATTATACCTTTCTCTTTGATTTCATCCTAATGTTTTCAAATACACACAATTATTTTCTTTTTTCGATCAGAAATATCAAACTGGAGATTAAAATTAAGAAATTTAAATTTCACCAACTTTGGCACATCTTTAAATTTAACCATAATCCTCCCCAGTAAACTCCATGGATGGGCATTTTCTAAAATCATCACTTGTAAATCATTTCTTTTGAAGACTCAGTCTTCATGAATGAATAGGAATGCCTTAAAAAAAAAAAAAAGACAAACATGCTTGGAAATGATAGTCTCTAGCAGTTATCACAAGGTGGTAGGTTGTAAGTGCTTTTGATTTTTTCTTTACACTTTTTGTATTTTCCAAAGATTTTTACAATGAATATGTATCACTCCTATGATCGGAATAAACCACAGCCTTAGACAAAACTGGGTTTTCGCCAAGGGGTCAGACTCAAAGGTCAAGCAGGGCACTAGCATCCTGCTCCACCTGAGGTTGAGAAGGCCCCACCGTCCTGGGAAAGAGCAATGAATGTTCACTGCCTTCGCACTAAACTCTCTTCTAATGGGTCTGGATGCGAAGTTGAAACACCTAATGAGACTTAATTTTTTTTTCTCCTAGACGCATCTCCAGCTTCAAAGAGTGAGAAATCCAAACATTTCAGAGAAGAGGATGTCAAAGAAATGGTAAGTAAAATCCTAATGGAATCAGTGGGTAAATAGATGAACAGCAAAGACATTGACCCAGAGAAGCATTTGCAGCAGGAAAGTCTGGACAAGTGTAAACTAGTTCAGCCTCCATGGTATTTCTGGTAGAAATGACAGTTTGGGAGAGACCAAAGTAAACCAGCAAGAAGTATTTGGAGTCATATTTAGTAAGAAAGTCAGAAAGGCAGTGGACTGTAGCAATTAAGATCACAGGAGCTTTGGAACCAGACTCTTTGGGCTCCAGTCCCAGCTTGTTGGGCTGCATTCCCTGGCTGAGTGACCTTGGATAGTTTACCTAACCTCTCTGTGCCTCAGGTTCCTCATCTGTAAAATAATGTAATTGTAGTATCAACTTCACAGAATGGTTGTGAGGATTAAATAAGTAAAATACATGAAATCTATTTAGAACAATAGTTCCTAACTCATAATGAGCTCAAAGAAAAATTAGTTGTTAATGTTATTCTCCTGCAAAAGGGGATAAAAGGGTAGAAGAGAGAATATACAGACCCCGACAATTATCCCAAAGATGAGAACAGATGGAGAACCTTTTTGTCCTACTCCCACCCATGAACTTTACCACAACCCTGAAGTCCTAATACCTGGCATACCTCCATAGCAAAAGAACTCTGTAAAGAATAAAGTATATAATAAAAGTCTCTGAAGGAAGAGCCCAAGACAGTGTTCTACACCAAGTATATAAAATCACCAGAATAATGAATTTCTTTATGCCTTTAGTAGATGGTTTTGAGGTTTAAAAAAATAATGATGGGGAAGGGTATTTAACTAAAATTCAAGCTTTGATTAAGTACAAAAATGTGACTTCTAAAATGCATAGTCTTTTAAGAGAGTTTTATAATTTTCTCAAAAAATTATAGAGGTTGATTTTTAACTAAATTAAATACAAAAATATGTAGAACAAAGTTAATAAAATCACCTTAAATTACACCACTAGTATATAACCCCTAGTAACATTTTGGACATCATTCCAAAAAAAAAAGCTCTCTAAGCACAAAGATATTTTATACAAATGGGATCTTATCATGCAGGTATTTGACAATCTGATTTTGTCCCACTCAATATGTGATGAATAACTTCCCATGACAATAAAAATATACTTGCATCATTATATATATATGTGTATATATATATATATATATATATATATTTTTTTTTTTTTTTTTAAGTAGCCTCCACACCCAGCATGGAGCCCAAGATGGGGCCCGAACTCATGACCATGAGATCAAGACCTGAGCTGAGATCAAGAGTCGGACGCTTAACCAACTAAGCCACCCAGGCGCCCCCTTGCATTATTATTTTTAATGACTGCCTGATTTTATGTCTGCATCATAATTTATTTAACCAGTGTCTTCTTGAGAGACATTCAAGTTATTTTGGTACTATGAGATTATAAACAGTGGTGCCATGAAGACACATTTTTTTTCCCCAAAATATGATTTTTCTCTATAGGTCAAATACTCAGAAATGGGAAATCTGATCAAATGTTAAGTACCTATCACACTGTGATATATCAAACTGTACTCCAAAACATGTGTACCAAACTATACCTCCAAATAAGAGTGTTTATTTCCTCAAAGTCTTGTCAAGATGAGGTTTTGACAACCTATTTTATTTTTGCTAATCTATCATGTTTTTGAAAGTTATCTCAGTGCAAATCAACACCACAATGAGATACCACTTCACACCTTCTAGGATGGCTATAACCAAAAAGTCAGACAATAGCAAATGTTGGCGAGGATGAAGAGAAATTATGTAAAATGGTGCAGCCGCTTTGGGAAACAGTCTAGCAGCTCACCAAAAACTTAAATGTAGAATTAACATATGGCCCAATAATTCCACTCCTAGGAACATACCCAAGAGAAAAGAAAATATGTCCACACAAAAACTTGTACATGAATGTTCATAGCAGCATTATTCATAATAGCCAAAAAGCAGAAACAACCCAAATGTCCATCAACTAATGAGCAGATAAATAAAATGTGGCATGGCCATGCAATGCACTATTATTTGGCAATAAAAAGAAATAAAGTACTGATTCATGCTACAACATAGATGGAGCATGAAAACATTATGCTGAGTGAAAGAAGCCCAACACAAAGAACCACATGTCGCATGTTTCCACTTATATGAAATGCCCAGAATAAACAAATTCATAGAGACAGAATATATAGTGGTGGTTGTCTAGGGCTACGATGGTTGAGAGTAAACGTGGAATGACATTCCAGAGGTGATGAAATACACTAAAATGGTGGTAATGGTTGCACAACTCTGTGAATATACTAAAAATCACTGGGTGAATCATGTAGTATGTGAATTACATCTTAATAATGCCATTATTTAAAAATGTTTTCTCGGGTGCCTGGGTGGCTCAGTTGGTTAAGCGACTGCCTTCAGCTCAGGTCATGATCCTGGAGTCCCAGGATCGAGTCCCGCATCGGGCTCCCTGCTCAGCGGGGAGTCTGCTTCTCCCTCTGATCCTCTCCCCTCTCATGCTGTCTTTCATTCTTTCTCTCTCAAATAAATAAATAAAATTTAAAAAAAAAGAGAAAATCCTTTAAAAAAAAAAGTTTTCTCATTTCTATTTGTGGAAATATAATGGTCTTTTTAAAAAGGATTTTATTTGTAAAGAACTTATACAGAGTTTAAAGAGGCACTGAGTTCTGTGAGAATGATTAAGACAAATGATTATGATTAAGATTAGTACCCAGCCCCTCTCACCCAGTCTTTCTCCTTTCTCAGAAACTGCTACTTCCAATTCTTTTAGTTGATGCATCTGGTAATTACTTCCATATTGCTACATATGTTTGTATTGTCACTTCTTGATTTTTCAGTTTTAGGCACAATCTATTGACCCCCACTATGGAAGATAAGCTGCTTTCACCTTCATCTATACTCCTCTCCCCATGCCACACACACCATGCTCCTTATCCACCCACCATCACCATCTTCCAATTATAGATATATTATAATTTTGGTAATATAAGTCATTGTCAATTTCATTATGACCAGGAAATAATACCGAGCCATGTAGTAAACTATGATTGCTTTTTATCTCATGTATAATCCGCCCCCCCATGGAGTTTATAATTGTCTATTTTTTTTCTCATTTGCTAAGGTTTTTTATTCAATCTCAAAATCCAGTTGTCAAATTTCCCCTCTCAGTACATTCATTCACATCAGGTATTCTATCAACCTCATGAGGAATTCTTTCCTGGTGCCTTCTGACCTGCTTTAGCCTGGACTGAATGCCCTCTATGCTTAGTGCACAGCTGATACCCTAGAATCAATCTTCGTATCATTCCAGACTCCCTTTTGTTCTTCTCCTGTATTGCATCTCTTGTTTCTTCTATCCCTTGTCTTCCTTTCTTGGTTTACTTCCTCATTTTGGTGCAAGACATCCTCCAGTAGCTTCTTGAGAAAAAGTGTGTGGAAGGTAAATAAATGGGAACTTCCATGATTCAGTGGGTAATTTCAATCTGGAAACTCCATGTTCTTCAGATCTTGGACAGTTTCTTGGGAAGTTCCATTGCTTATTTCCTGTCCTCTTTATCTAGAACTCCTGTTATTTGGATGTTGAATCTCCTGAACTCATCCTCTTTCTTACCTTTTCTTTCCTGCTTTCTATCTCTTACTGTTTTCTACTTTCTTGGAAATTTCCTCAACTTTATCTTCCAACCCTTTTGTTGTAATTCTCATTTATGCTATTTTTTAAAAGATTTATTTACTTATTTATTTGAGAGAGAGCACAAATGGGTGGAAGAAGGGGCATAGAGAGAGAGGGAGAAAGAGAATACACAAGCAGACTCCCCCCTGAGCACGGAACCCAACGTGGGGCTTCATCCCAGGACCCTGAGATCATGACCTGAACCAAAACCAAGAGTCACACACTTAACTGACTGAGCCACCCAGGTGCCCCACATTTATGCTATTCTTGATCGGTGTTCTCTGAATATTTCTTTTTTAGAGCATCTATTCCTGTTTCATGAATCAATCTTTTAAAAATTATTTAAAAATATTAATTACAGTTTCTTTTAAGTTTTCTTATTCTTATATAGTCTATCTTCTTCATGTTGTTTTTTTCTGTTAATTGATTTTGGTACCTTTGGCATCAAAAGCTTTCCTCAGATATCTGGCAATTCTTTGTTGTTTGCTTAAACATAATCATAGAAAGATAAAAAGCTGGTTGGAAGTGAAGAGGGCTGAGTTTGTGGGGATGGAGTGGAGTGTGGGTGGCTCTGTGTATGTTCACCCAATCTCTCCAGCCTGCTTTTGGTATTCTCTCTGATTTCAACTGTGCCTGGTATCCCTCAACCTAAAACCCTTTGGTTTCACCCTCTCCAGAGAACAAATCTCTTCCATTGGTAGTACAGAGGCAGAAGTTACTCAGTAGCCTGGAACAGGTATGTAACTGCTTTATAAACAGTTTTCAACCAATCTTCCTTATTTTAGCCCCCTTCAACTCCTACTTGTACAAATGCCCCAAATTCTGAGGCTTTCAAAGTTTCAGAAGTATGAACTGGTTTGGTTTTCAGCTTTCTCAACTGATGACTTTCTCATATCTGCTAAGTCAATGATTTCTCATCATTTGCTTTCCAGCTTCCAAAATTATGTTGTTGTATGTCCCCTCATTCTATCATCCTTGTGCGTTTAGGTTTTAAAAACATTTCTTTACAGTGGTTTAGTGAGGTTTCTGGGAGGAAGTGACTTTAATGCATTGTTCAACCTTTAATTTACCTGAAATCCAGAAATGTATGGTCTTTTGAATGTAACTGTTTGTGGGCTAATTCTAGAACTCAAGACATATTGTAACTATTCTTATCTCTCATAGAGTATATTTTTTAGCATAAATACTTTAAGCTCTGAGTGGTGAGGTTTCAGTACACATCCCAGAAGAACAGTGACTAGAAGGACTTCGTGAAACAGAGAGAAACTCATTGGAAAAGTGATGAGAATAAATTTTAGAAGGACATACAAGTCAATGAAACTAACAGGGAAGCTTTTCTTATGCTCAAGATTTTTATACTCCATTAGTAATATCATAGGGCTCTATCAATCAGTTATAGGGATTGCTGCTATATTCTTGACATCACCAATGAGACAGAGAAGAATGCCCAAAGTGGTGTTTAGAATTGCCAAAGTATTGGTCCCCAAAAAAAATCATCACAAGAAATTTTAATTAATGACTTATTCTAGATAACTTGTTTCCTAAACATGTCATGAATTAGGATACTTCCTTAAAAGTTATTTAGAAGCCTGTAATTCCCTATGCCTTAGTGCTTTCTGTATAAATTGAATTAGTTTAACTCATAGGAGAAAAGTCTTCCTTCATCCATTGGGCCTCCATAAAGCATTAACTAAACAAGAGCTCCGTTTGGAAGAAGAAAAAGAATAGTATATTATACTTGGGTTTCCATGGTCATTTGATTTCATTCCATTTTCTTTCAAACAAAGGATTGCTTCCCTGCAGATGCCTCTGTCAGAACAGGTCTGCTAGATCTAACAAACTTCAGAAAGCTATAGCCAGCCAACACTAAAATAAGAAAAACTAGCTATCTATGTAGCAATAATGAGGGGGAAAGTTGTCAGTGTGATCTATTTTATGTATGCAGCCATTTTTTTGTTGTTTGTTAAGTAGCTAGTTTAGAATTATTTTAAATGCCAAGTTTTACAGTTAATCTGGAAACAAACAATACATCCATTATTAACCTGAGGGCTGAACAACCCTAAAATTAACTATGTAGATATTATTAAGAGACATAAATCTCTAGCTGAGCATGGGTCCTTCCTCCTAGATCACTTGCATTTGAGAGCTTTTTGCTTCCCCAGAGTTCATGTTAGAGGAAAGTCCTGAGACTTTGTCAGATGGCATCAAGTACCAGCAGACTGCTGACCCCTGCTTTTCACTCTAACATCTTGTACTTGGCCCATGGGGACAACACACCCAGCTCTTGTAGTAGAGAGATGGCTTTCCTCTAATTAGCTGATATCTACCCACGCAGCAGTTTTCTTTACCCTCCTCAAAAGAAAGGATCATGTCTCTCATGCAGGAGTCAGAAGTAAGGCCTCTCCCAAATCTGAGACTCAAGTGGGGAGGCCACCACACCCTTAGCTAAGCTGTTGAGTCTTCTGGAAGAAGAAATTCATTGGCAGTGTTACTAAAAGGAAAAGCAGTTCATGTGGAATGGGTAGGTAAACCTCTTGGACTGTTTTCGTGTTTATACTCTGTCTCCTTTTCCTTAAACATTTCTGCTTTGTTATTAATGTTTCAACCCAGAGTGGAAATCCAAAAGAGGACTACAGAATACTCCATAAAAATTTGGGGGGCACCAGTATGTTTCAGGCCCTGTGGATTAGCAGGGAATGAGACAGCATGGTCACTGGAGCTTCCGTCTAATTAGAGAAGGAGATATTAAATAAACAATTACACAAATGATGTGCCTAATTAATCATAATAAAGGCTATGTAGGAAAAATAGAGGGTACTTCTGAGAACATACTGTAGGGGACTTGACGAGGCTGGAAGGGAGGTTGGGAGGAGTCCATCAGGGAACACTTCCTTGTAGAAATAGCATGTAAGCTGAGACCCAGAGGATGAAGAGCCAAGTAGAGGAGGAAGAAGGGGACAGGTGGAGGGAATGGTCCATCCTAGGGGAGCCCCATGAGAGGAAGCTTTGAAGAGGAGAACAGTTCAATATTCTAGGAATGGAAATAGGGCCAGTGGAGCTGCAGAATACATGAGAAAGGAAGAGAATAGTGCCAGACGTGACTGGAGGGATGGCTAGGGGCCAGATCCCACAGGCTCAAAGTCATGTTAAGATTTTCAAATCGCATCTTAATATAAGTGATACATTTTAAGCAGCAGAGTGTTCTGATCAGACTTACATTTTAGAAGATAAGTCTGACTGGGGCACCTGGGTGGCTTAGTCGTTAAGCGTCTGCCTTAGGCTCAGGTCATGATCCCAGAGTCCTGGGATCGAGTCCCGCATCGGGCTCCCTGCTCGGCAGGGGGTCTGCTTCTCCCTCTGACCCTCCCCCCTCTCATGTACTCTCTCTCTCATTCTCGCTCTCTCAAATAAATAAATCTTAAAAAAAAAAAAAAGCGTCTGCCTTTGGCTCAGGTCATGATCCCAGAGTCCTGGGATCGAGCCCCGCATCGGGCTCCCTGCTCCGCCGGAAGCCTGCTTCTCCCTCTCCCACCTCCCCTGCTTGTGTTCCCTCTCTCTCTGTGTCTCTCTCTGTCAAATAAATAAATAAAATCTTTAAAAAAAAAAAAAAAGAAGATAAGTCTGACTACCCTAAAGAAAACAGATTGAAGAGGGGCAAGAGGAGGCAAGGAGAAACGAGGTCGGAGGCTACTACAATGACCTAGGTGAGTGCTGATGGTGATCTGGGTGATGGTTTGCAGAGATGAAGAAAAGTGAAAAGGTATGAGCTATACTTAGAAAGTACACTGACAAGACTTACTAGTTAATTAGATGAAGGGGATGGTAAGAGAGAGGAAAGTGTCAAATATGACTTAGGTTTGTGTCATGAATAAGTAGGTGGATGATGTACAGTAAATGCATATAGGGTTTGCCTTCAATTTTATATGAACTGAGGAGTACAAAAACACTAGCTAGTGGTTTGGGGTCTGATTCTGGCTCTGACACCAATAATCTATGTGATATTGGTAAGTAATTTAGCCTTTCTGAGCGTCAGGATCCTCATCCGCAAGATCCCAGGCTTGGGCTAGATTATGTCCAAGGGGGCTTCAAGCTATGAACAGTTATAATAAAAAACCAGATCTCATGCTCCGGACTTAGAGTCCAGCTTGAACACTGGCTCTGATGGTTGTGTGACCTTGGGCAAGCTACTTAAAGTTTCTAAGCCTCATTCATTCCTTCATTCAACTTACAATTATTGGCAGCCAGGCCTGTTCTAGGAGCTGGGGATACAGCAGTGATTAAAACAAAGCCCTTGCCCAAATAACTTCAACAGGGGCAACGGACAATAAACAAGGAAATTCCAGATAGTGATTAATGTTGTAAAGAAAATAAAACATTAGGGGGGCCTGGGTGGCGCAGTCATTAAGCCTCCAACTCTTGGCTTCAGCTCAAGTCGCAATCTCAAGGTCATGAGATCCAGCCCTGGGTGGGTCTCCGCACTCAGCGTGGAGTCAGCTTGAGATTCTTTCTCCCCTCCCTCTCCCTCCCCTTTTCCTCCTGCCCCTGCACGTGCTCTCTCTCTCTCTCTCTCAAATAAATAAATAAACAAAATCTTTTAAAAAAAAGAAAAGGAAAAAATAATGAAATAGACAATAACTACGGGGCTACCACTTCAGCCGGCACTGCTGTGCAATGCCTCAGTTCTCTGACTCGTTAGGCGCAAGCAGTCCAAGTGCCCACTCCCAGCATGGTTGTGAGGATTAAATGAGATAATGCACGTAAGGCACTTAGAACAGCGCCTGGCAGGTAGCAAAATTTTTATAACGTTAGCTACGGCTGCTGCTGCTATTTGTCACGGTCATTATTTTGACGTGTTTCTATCCAGGAAATTTTACCAAACATTGATTATATTTTTATGATAGTTTCAGAGAGATTATGATTCCTAATCAATAACCCGCAAAATCAAACCAAAACTGACCTTTGGGAAAGCTCGCCCTAGCTGTGGGAACTTTGAAAACGGACTGTAAACAAGAATTCCCTAAAAATGGACAATGCTTGTTCTATACTTGTCCTCCTGCTCTGACCCGTTAACAGACTTGTTCTAGAACAATAAATTATTAAGTGCAGGCCTCCCTGTTGTTTGTGGAGCCAGATCACAGAGAACACAGGCACATCTGGCTGAAAGGGTGTCGGCGTCGCCCAGCACAGCCAGCAGGTGGAAGCTTGCCCCCTGACGTGCTAACATTGACAGAATGCTGACTGCTGTCCAGGTACTATGAGGTAGATGAGGAAATCAAGGCACAGAGAGGTTAACAGAACTTCCCCCAAATCGGACAGGTACAATTTGAGCCCAGGTAATCTGACTCTAATCCGAACCTATGTCTCATACTGCCATCCCCTAGATCGCAAAAACAAGGGTCCAAATGAATTGCTTTGCAATTTTGTTTCTTCTCCTGTTCCTGGAGAAGCCAACTGAACTAAAAGAAGGACAGATAGTGAGCATGTGGAAGGAAGAGAAGGGGACACAAAAAATTAACCCAACTATTTCGACAATAAGTTCTTCTAGGACTACAAGATGGGTCCACTTCTGGGTGTGATTTGATTTTTTAAAAATGCATTAAAGTTAAAAACTTAAATTTTACTTCAGATACCTCCTTGAGGGAAGGGAAAGATGAAAGGCGTCCCAGTTCCATCGGGACTCTGGGGTGGGGACGAGGAGATAGTCTTTGGCCTTCCGTCAGATGGCCAGTTTGAGAGCAGATGCTGGGAAAGCAACTAAGGGACCCATGAGAAATGAAGACGGGACAAGGAAGATGCTGCAGCAGCACCAAGAGAAAGGAATACACAGGATGCGCTGCAACCACAACCACGGCCGTCTTGCACACCTCCTACAGCAAAGACAACCTGGAAGACAGCTCTGGGGCTCATTAGCTTTAGGAGCTGAGCGAATCACTTAAGCTCCCCTTACATCATCTCCTTCCCCAGAAGTAATAGTACTATCTATCCTGTAAGTACAGATGGGAGGATCAAATGAATTAGGAGACGACCAAATAAGTCCTCAGTCAGTATTAGCTGTTACTACTATTAGCAGCATCACTTACTGGACACTCACTGCTTGGCAAATGCTGGGCTCTTTGCTTTATACAGATGATCTCATTTAATCCTGAAAACAGCCCTATAAGGGATGTACTATCATTATGGCCAGGGAAGGGGCACAATGAGCTTTACCGAAGCACACAGAGCTGAAGTGGTACAGCCCACGATTTAAGCCCACATGCTCAACCAGCAGGGCCCCTTTCTTTCTTTCTTTCTTTCTTTCTTTCTTTCTTTCTTTCTTTCTTTCTTTCTTTCTTTCTTATTTATTTGAGAGAGAGAGAGAATGAGCAGGGGGAGGGGCAGAAGGAGAGGGAGAAGCAGTCTCTCTGCTGAGCAGGGAGCCCAATGTGGGGCTCGATCCCAGGACCCTCGGATCATGACCTGAGCCGAAGGCAGATGCTTAACCGACTGAGCCACCCAGGCGCCCCACCAGGGCCCAGTTTTTTAATCACTACCCTATATTGCTCCAACTCCGGTGACTGGTCCTGAAATCCAGAGAACTAGTTTCTAGTTCTCATGGCTGTCAATAACTAATTTTAGGACTTTGGACAAATCATATTTGGGCTCTGGCTTCAAGAATAAAATGGAAGGGTCGAATTGATTTCTGAGGATTCTTCTAACTCTTAAATCCAAAGGCTATAGATCATTGTATCTGTGCATTTCCAAATGCTATAAAGCTATAAAATTGTCAGTGGGCTCTAGCCTGCAACATTTTAAAGAAATTAGATTCCCTTAGATATTTTATTTGTATTATAATAGCAAATCTAAATAATATAATAATATCAAATCTAAACCCTTACCAGGAAATATTTTAGATAGGATTCAAAATGGTCTCAGAAGTCAAGCCTTCCTAACATGTCTTAATTTTAATTGAATTAGCACTGCCTTTGTTAATTCAATTTCACAGCCTCAGAAAAGAGACTGCTCTACATCTGTGTATTCGAGTGGCGATAGCGTTTTTATTTAGCTAATCCAGCATATTAATAACAGACAACCTCCTCAAGTACAATTTTTCCTGTCCAATACTGAGCATGGTTCTCAGATAAATGCTGCATTTTTTTTTTTTTTGCTCCTATTTCCTCCTTGTCAGGGTAACAAACTTCCTTTTGTTTTTGTTTTTTTTTTTTAAAGATTTTATTTATTTATTTGGCAGAGAGAGATACAGTGAGAGAGGGAACACAAGCAGGGGGAGTGGGAGAGGGAGAAGCAGGCTCCCCGCGGAGCAGGGAGCCCAATGCGGGGTTCGATCCCAGGACCCTGGGATCATGACCTGAGCCGAAGGCAGACGCCTAACAACTGAGCCACCCAGGCGCCCCAAACTTCCTTTTGGGCAGAAGAAATTTTCCCGAAGTCTGAAAGCACAGGTAGAAGAACATCTCCCAGTGCAATCCTTCTAGGCCTAGGCCAGAAAATGCTCTACCCCATTGGTTCTCAGAAAGTGAGAACAGTCATTTCTAGCAAGGGTGGAGCCAGAGAGCTCCTAGCAAGAGAAGAAACATGGCCTAGGTCCCCCCAGAAACACAGTACATCTCCTCAGAGTTAAAAAAGAAGAAGAAAGAAAGAAAGAAAAAGAAAGAAAGAAAGAAAGAAAGAGAGAGAGAGAAAGAAAGAAAGAGGCAGATCTTCACTGCCAGTTTTACTCCAAATAACACTCTCCTTCAAGACCTTGCTGTGCACCCAGTGTCCTCGAGTGGAGTGATCAGGCTATCGTTTTGATGAGTTCACCCTTTTCCCCTTTTAAAATAGGACCGTGTTGTGTCTTGGTCATGTGAAAGCAGCAATGTGTCAAATAAAGTTGGAACAAAGAAGAAAATATTACACATAATTGTTATTGTTCTTTATCTTAGGCAAGGAGCCACTTCACTCACCCAGACACACGCTTGTTACTTGGCACACCAAACCAAAGTAAGGAGAGTGAGATTCCCCTTTAGGCACCTATGATATGTGAACTTGATTTCTTTTTTTTCCCCAAGATTTTATCTTTAAGTGATCTCTATACCCAACGTGGGGCTTGAACTTACAGCCCCAAGATCAAGAGTCGCATATTCTACTGACTGAGCCAGCCAGGCGCCCCGTGAACTTGATTTCTAAAGCAGCTTTCTGCCTTGGAGTCCAGCTTTATCTCACGTCTAGGTAAACACGAGGACTGGATTCCACACAAGCAGAAAGCGTTGTGTTCCATGTGAACTGCAAGCTCTGCACTTAATGAAAGGCTCCCTAGAGAGAAGATGGTATTCGGGAGGTACACGATCCAGGTGCCAAAAGCAAAGCACATTTATTCAAAGGCCCTGGTATTCGTCTTGTTAGGCAGAACTTAATTATTTAGCAGCACTGTTTGGAAGGGGTGCGCCCCAGTGTTTCAAAACTGCCTTCCCTCCACATTCCTCCTCTTAGGCCTGTGATGGGATGGGGAAGGAAAAGGCCTGCCTCCCCCTTCTTACAGCAGGAATCGCCATTAGCAAGTTCCAAAAGGCAAAACACCATTAGGCAAATTGACTCAATAAATATGGCAACACCTCAGCGTGCTGAGGTGGTTGAGGTTCGGTCTCAACAAACCCCTCTCTGCCGTTCTATCTGAAAGTAAATGTGTGATATTCAGATGGCTTAAAAAAACAAAACAAAACGTGAGTTGGCAGAGAATCTCAGCTGTGCAAAATGGCCTGGGTCTGTCCTTCCGGGCTCCCTGCTCATCCTTATTCATTGATACAAAGGAAACATGACGGTCTGCTCTCCAGAAATTTCTGCCGCTGTCCAAACTTGGGCAGCTCACTGCAACTAATGTGGAAATAGAGTGCGAAGCACGTCCCGGCTGTAAACACAGCGGTCTCGCTCTGTCAGGGCCATCTACAAATGGCTCCAACCAACTTGTATGATTGTCTTTAACACCTTTTTGTATTTTTTAAAGAAATGAATTTGATTTCATTTCCCTTCCCCAGTTTTCAAATAGTCATTAAAAATGAAACAACACTGGGAAAGGCTTTTGTGATTATAGCCTTCATTCTCCTGCAACAAACTGGATCTATAAATTTACGTACCATTGTAGATGTAAATTACAAAATTTATATTCAACTATATTAAAACATCTATTCCAAAAATGATTACCAGTTGTGAAAAGCAGACAGGCTTATCACTTGCTGTCAGTTGTTCATGTCTAGTTAAGCAATAATGTGCTAAAACTGCTCTTTTGTTTTGTGTAAGAATTTTGGCAATAGAAGAAATGAACGCTCAGTTAATAAAAACTCAGGCTGCTTTTTGCTTTGATGGAGGAAGCAGCTGCCTGTTTTCATTTGCTGCAGAGCAGCAAAACCCATCAATATAATAAGCAGCTTAGATGCATCCATCCACAGCATCTGTAAGGATATAGGGCTATTCACTCAAAACCAATCCCTGGTTTAATTTTAACAAAGATGTGTCTGACATATTTGAAAATGCATTATAATAGGTGTTGAAACATGAACAATTTCTCTTTCTTTTAAATACTTTTTATGGATTTGAAAGGTTAGTATACATAGCTGAATGATAGCAATGATAAAAACCAGCCCAAACTGTGAGGCCATCTTAAAACAAGGGCAGGAAAGAGAGCAAATCAAGAGGCAGTTATTTGGTCCCCTTCGAAATGGAAGTAATTCATTTGAATGTGATTTCGTTCATTTATTCACTCAAACAAATATTTACTGAATCCTTCCTGTGTACTGAATTGGGCGAGATACCGAGGCCACCTTTCCTACTCTCGAGGAGTTCACTCTTCAGGGGAAAAGATGGGTACAAAAACATCAGTGAAACAATGCAGTAAGCGCAGTGATACAGAGGCACTTTTCTGTTACCTCTTCATTTTTAAAAAAAATTCAAATGGGCAGAGAACACAGGAAACGAACATAAAAATTAAAAATCAAATACCGTCTCCTCTATTATACAGTCACACACTTCATTAGACATACCTTTAAGAAAATTGAATTATGTTTAAACACATGTCAAACTGTTTACTAGTGTAGCCAAGAATTATCACACTTTGGAGAAAAGTTTTACAATTTTAAGTTTTGTTTGGACAACCTCTAATACAGTAACCACTAGACACTCTTTTTTTTTTTTTTTTTACCACTAGACACTCTTACATGATCACAAATATACCACACGGCAAGCCTATATAAAACACAAACTTCCAAATAACTTATCATGAGATGTAGTATGCTTTGGCTAGTGAACACGCTAAGAGATTTATTTCATTTCATTTCATTTTATTTTACTTTAGTGCTAGGGGCATTCCAAAAAAGTCAGATAATTCTAAATCCTCCTCTTCTTCTGATTCAATATCAGATAAGTGAACATTTCAGCATGATTGGTTAGGGAACTGTTTGATGGTACACATAAATGTTGGGTTAGCCATCAGCTTCTCAGGATATCAAATTTAAATGAACACTCATTTGCAGAAACACTGAGGAAATGCTCCCATAAATGAGAGCTAGGGGCTTTCTTATTCAAACATGTTCACTGTAAAACACACATACCTGGGTTTTAAAAATAAATGTTTAATTTTGGAATAATTTTAGATTTACGGAAGAATAAAAAATCTCTGGGACAATACAGAGAGTTCCTGGGTACCCTTTGCCCGGTTTCTCTCATTGTCACCATCTTAATTAACATTTATCAAAACTAAGAAACTGACACTGGTATGTTCACCTTAAACCACATTCATGGGTTCTTTTTAATGGGAAGGTTCCTATTCAAGAGGAGAGCTGACGCAGGTGTCTGTCCAAAAATCAAAAATTAAACCCAAAGGATAATTCTAGCACCTATCATATCTTTTCCTTCCCTTAATTTTCTTCCTTCTTCTTAAGTTACCCTAGAGAAATTCATATCAGATTTAAGAATTAAAAGAGGACAGAAAATGCATGTAACTCACAGTTTAAAAAAAAAAATCTGACCCCATCGAGGGAACTGTATAGCCCCTCAAAGCCTTGGTTCCCCATTTCACTATTGAATGGGCAGAATATTATTTCTAAGTCATTATTCACATAGAAATTCTGATTGCCCCTATTCAATTAATACTTTCATATCACAGTGTGACATGGACCTTATAACCAATCTTGTGGCAGCATGAGTTAAGAACCACAAAGAAGTCAGAGGTCATTATTTTTCACCCATTCAGAGTGTTTATAAAGCATTCACCATGCACCCTCTCCTCTTTGTGCCTGCTTTCTTCCCTCCTCTGCTCCACTGCTTAATGGCTGGGCACAATGCTTCTAGAATCCTGCAAAGGTTCATGGGCTACATACTGGTTAATGGTCGTCTCTCCAAGAGCAAGTAGGAAAAGACGCCTTTGGGGAGATACTCTGTAGCTCCAATGGGTGGTTGCCAGAAATTGCGAGAAAATAAATGTCTGTTGTTAAGGCCACCCAGTCTATGGCATTTTGTTGTGGCGGCATACACTAAGACAGTGGTCAGTGCTTGGTGCCTGATGTTCAAGTGAACACTCCCTCTCTAGCCCCAGTGCATTCTAAGCTGAAAGAACTGCCTCCCTAAAATGTACCCAGGACCCACGGAACAGAGGGCTCCACAGCTGGCCCCAGTGGAGCCCCTCACTTTGTCTCGTCCTTTCTTCCCTCCCCTGGTTCCTCCAGTGTCCTTTCTACCCATCTTGTCTCTCCTACTTTTTACTTCAATCTTCACTAAAGTTTTAGCCTCTGTTTTCTATTTAAAAGAATTCATAATAGAAGAGCCAACATCAATCACACTCTGGTAAAGAAATTTTGCTGATACCTCCTTCAAGGTTTTATACAATCACTTTGATCTGCTTCTTTGTTATCTTTGAACATATGCCCCTTGAGGGCAGGGGAGCTCACTGCTTGTCTTACTTCTCTGTGGCGTGTTTACAGGATCCATGTGAAGGCATGTTGAATTCATGTATCACAGTAGCCAAATGTTCTAAACCTGGAAATCACAACAATAGAAAGTGAATCCCTCTTCTTCTGCAACATCAAATGCTGAGCTTTATATGATGTGTCTCCTCCAGACCTGATTCTAGCTGTAAATGCAATCACAGGTCAGTTCTTGTGTGGATAAGTTTCTAATTGCACTCAATCCACTTTCACTAGCTTTCTTATCTATATCCACAATCAGCAGAGCTGGCAGGACAATTATCACCAGAAGACAGGATAGATGCTCTAGGGAGTAAGGCTGTCCAGGGCCTTAAAGGTGCATGCTTACAAGGTTCCGGGCCAGCAACAAAGAATCCACATTCAATAGGCCATCTCTCTCTAAATCAATCCCTTTGCTTCATTCAGCAGAGTACGTGTCATGAGTGCTCATATCTGGGGTTTATCTGTGGATATCTACAAACAGGCAGGTCTCTAATCATAGTAGCCTGGAATGAGTCCCAGAATGGGCCCTTTAAGTGACTGGAGATAGAGAAAATGGTTCTCCTTTCTTTTCTTTTCTTTCTTTTTTTAATTTTAGACTTTTTTTTTTTTTTGGCTTTGATAAAATTTGTGACCTTAACCCATATAGCAAAGTATATTCTCTGAGAATCACAACTCTTTGAGAAGGGCCTTCAAAATATACTATTTCAACCGAACTATGGCTCTGAACTTGACACCACAATTATCTTTCTGTTGAGAAAAATACAAAATTCTAGAGCTGTTATATTGTTGCTTTCCCTTTCACACCAGGACACACAAGTGTTTTTAAGTCAAGATCAAAGTGCACAGGCTGAGTTGCTGGGAGTGGAGAAGTTATCACGGTCTCTATGGACTCATGCTGGACTTCTCAGGACAGAAAGCAGATTTCCTTCTCTCTCCAGCAGCAAAGAGTTCATGTTATCGTGAACTCCATCATTCCTCCTCCTTGGCTCCATCCGCAACAAATGATGGAAAAAAGGACTTCAAACCCAGACCATTTTATTTAGGCTGGCATATATTTTTCATTTGTTTATGTTGCTCAATAGCACCAAAGAGATTTTGGCTGAGCAAATACTATAGTAGAGGCCTAAATTCATGCCATAATTGACACGGGAAAACAATAACCTTTGGAAGAATATAAAACAGTCTTTGCATATCATGAGACTAGTTAGTTACTACTTTTCATGGGAGCTTCAGAGAAATCTCGATTTATGAAGTAAGGCCCAGAGAATTAAGGGGCTTGCTTAGCCTTAGCTAGTTAGTGGCCAAGCTTCAGTTAGAACCTCAGTTCCCTAACATCTCACCTTGGCTCTCCTTTCAGAGTAAGAGACTTGAGCAATAGTGTAGGAAAGACATCATCAGTTGAATTTGCATTTTGTGGAAGGATTTTACCTTCCACAAGGTATTTGAAGAAATGAATCTTCCTCATTCCAATTTCAACATATTCACAGACTCTTAAGAAGGAAATCTAAGTCTTTTTGGTTTCTATTTCTCAATGAACAGTTTTATAGAAATACTCACTGTCCCTAAACCATGCCCCAACATTACTGGCTAGAGGAAGGGGTTATAGATAGATTCAGCTGCAGGCCCCCTAATATTGGAACCTCTGAATTGAGGCCAGGAAGCAATGAACAATCTTCAGAAATGGTGACCCCTTTCTCCAGAATTACAATGATTATGTGCCTTGTTTTATAAAATTGGGCTTCTGTTTGTTTTCAGGAAATTTATTATCTCCACAGTCATTATTCTCGCTTACTCAAATGTCTCCATGTAATTTGTCTTGCAATTAAGAGTTTGCAGCAGATTCCAGCTATCCTTTTGATTACCAGCATTCCAATCATAATAAAAGAGTAATTTTATTTTATTTTGTTGTGTCTCAGGAGGGGAAATCATGTAATATATACAATTTTCACCCACACCACTGTGTTGAGAAATGTAATTTTCTGCGTATTCTCTTCTAAGAATATTTTCAACGTTTCTGGATTGTCTCTGCACTCAGGAACGGGATTGAAATCTCCACTTTGGTATTTATCTGAGGCTGTGATAGCTCAGTCGTCTGCCGCCAAATGCCAAGATAGGGGGAATCTCATCATCCAGAGACCAGCTGCATGATGGGCAGTTAATAGATATATCAAACCTTAGGATATATGCTAAGCTGAAGAGATGATTGGTTGGTTGATACACTGATTGATTAGCATAGGGAGAATGGGTTTCTTCTTGACAACCTAAGATTATGCTTCAACTAAGCTCAAATTGCTTACACCTCTTCTATTGGGTTTAAAATTACAGTCCTGTCATCTGAAATCTCTCTTCAATGAAATTTTTACCATATATAAAAATTAAAGGGGAAAGGAAAGTAGGAGCACCGGATAAGAGTAAATGGAGTAGATACATTTCATGCTACTGTTGTTGATTCCACTAGGAAAAGTTGATATGTAAATCCCCTCGAAAAAATGTTACACATTTCATAAACGATTACTTGAATATTATACAATAATTCAGGGGGAAAAGTTCAGGATGCTCACTGTTAGTGGATGCTGTATTTTCAAATACATTAAAGTTAGATCTCCTCTGTGTAAATATGTGAATTAAAACAAAGGCCCCCACTGATCAGGTTTACTTTCAAGGGCACACAGACTCCATCCTCGGACCTTCAATATTTTTAACTGTTGGCATGCCTTCCAGGGGGCAGGGGGAGAAAGGGCAGACTCACGGAGCCTGCGGATTAGCTTTGTTTTTGAAGCAGCTTAACACAAGCAGGAACTTCTTTAATGAGCACTAATGATCCTAAAGATAGTCACATGGACATCTTGAAATATTTGAATATTGTGCTCGTTTCCCATGCATCATGCATCAGGTATTGCTTTAAAACGAAACAAAACCACCCAAATGAAGGAAACACAACCTTGTTCTACCAAACTCTAAACTGACGTGTAAGCAGTATTGAATAAAAATCATCAAGATGTTCTACACAAAAGGCCTGCATTTGGAGCACGATAAACGACTGACAGTCTTAGTTAACAATAAACTCATTAAACATGAGCTTGGTTTATGATGTCCCACGTAAAGATTCAATCTCATTGTACTCCGAATTCTCAGAGACGGGCTGACGCAAGGGCCTTGCTCTCTCCCTTTCCTCCCCCTTCCCCTCCCTGCTCCAAAAAATAAAAAAATAAAAAAGCTGGTAAGCTTTAATTCAGCACTTTGAAGAACACCCCCTCCTCTGCCTGAGCAAATAAGGATTTGGTTGCCGAATCGCACTGGATAAGTGGTTCATTGAGAATGTTAAAATCTGCATTAATAAATAGGACTGGGCTTCTCGGATTTTCCCCCTTCCTATCAGCTATGAGCGGTAGGGGATCAGCTGCGACTGAAATCCCCAGCTGAACAACCCACATACAACTCAGTGAGCAGACTTAAAACAAGGCCATTTATTGGTGACTGTTATGCAAACAAAGCGTCCAAGTCTTAGAAACAGATGTCAACTGAAGCATATGCTTACTGTAAACTGGAGTTTGATTCTCTTTATAAAAATAGACATAAATGGGCCTTCAGAAAGTAGACTGCCTCTTGTTGTCTACCACTGCCTAACTTGATTCAGCCTAAAGCTTTTAAAGAGATGAATAGACTGATATGTGAGGGCAAAAGAATAAAACTTAAAAAAAAAAATTAAATTGGAAATAAATGATAACATGCTGGAGCAGTTCCCAGAAGCAATTTTACAGATTTTTCTCTAAAAACACAAGACAGGAAGTTAAAAGCTTAGTGCAGGTCACCCATGGCATGTCGAGTTATCATTTCCTACCACTTAGGGTGGAAGAGAAACAGCGCGTTCGGGTGGCAAGTTTAGCGGCGTGGACTTCTTACCCTCCTCTCCCTTTCTTTTTCTCTCCCTTACCTCTTCTCACATCTTGATGTCTTTTAAATGTCACTTATTTTACATGAGGCAGTTGGTGGAGACATGAGTCAACAGCAATCAGAACCATTATCCCCTGCAGCGAGTCCTGTTCTTAATGCATTGTGACACCTTTGCTGGCCAGCCACCGATTTACCTTTCTGCTTCTTAGGGAATTAAGTGGCATCATGTGAAAATGGTTGTGATATGAACAGCATGGGCATAACTGGTATTAAATTTACCTCTCAGCCTAAGTGAATTTTCCTCACATGTGACTAATCAAAATGAAAGCTCGTGGACCCAGGCTGAGCTGGCCGGCACTTCCCCACCCCTGGGACCAGGGCTATTTTGTTTTATCTCTTTGTACAAGCTGGCAGAAGTTTAAAGTGAAGGGGATAATCCAGTGCTGGTGTCTTTATGAAATAACATCCTTACATGAAGAGGCTTTTAACTGTCTGTTGCCGTCCTCTCAAAAAAAAGAGTGTGACAATCTCATTTTGCTGAGCACCCTCCCATGAAAAGGGAAAATAATAGCCGTGGCTGCCATGGCTAGTACTGACCTTACATGATCCATTATCCACTAAACACTTTAAAAGTCAGTTTTACATACACTGTGGGGGGAAATGAGGGAACGAGCACAATCATTTTCACTTTCGTGAATTTGCCATCCATTGGAAGTCAGTCACTTGATATCCCAACACATCCAGCTGGTGTCACAGAAGAAGGCAGAAGAAAGCGCACAGTTGATTAACAGATGCCAAGCACAGACGCAGTGGCACCCCACTAGTTAAGACAAGCCAGGAGGGATGGCAGCAGTGGAATGGCTTTGCATGAACTTTCCTCAAACTTCCACGTAAGAAAAAGAACAATCAGGAATGAAGTCCTTCAAATTTTCCGAAGTGCTTGACATCCCTACAAAAATGTTTTACTCACCACTTAGCAGAGATCAGTAGGTGCCAAAGGAAGTGCAGGCAGAGCAATTATCTTCCTGCACAGTCAGCCTGATGCTTATTCACAGACAAGAGTGGCTTGCATTCCGCCATGAACCAACTGTGCATGTTGCTGATAATAGAGCAGAGGTATTGCTAAATTGGTACTGAAATAGCACACCTCGTTTACTTCCAGCAACTTATTTGTGGAAGGCAGTGAAAGCTGGAATATTTTCTCATCACCACAAGAATACTCACCTCATTGTTAACATTAAAATTAGTTTCCTGACATGGCGCATGCTATGCATTTACTTTTCCTTAAATAGGAACTTCCGCACCTAGAATAAAACACTAATGGCATTTCTTGCCCCTTGTGGATAATGCATTGCTTCATTAATAAACCATCTGGAAGCCTGACTGGTAATCGGAGTCTTGGCCACTTTACAGTTCTTCACTCTGAAGTTCGTAGACCATTTCCCTTCATTTTGGTAATACATTTATTCTTGAACCCTCTGCTCTGAGGCAGGCACACAGAGTGGAAAGAAAAGGCCAGGGGTGGGGGCGGCTGAGAGTGTGGCAGCTGTCCAATATCAAATACAGTAATTGTCAAATCTTGAGCCACATTTATAAAATTTTATTTTACTATGTTAGGGTGCTGGGGCGGGGCAAAAGAAAATAGCCAGATAAATGGTTACAATATTCTTTTTTTTTTTTTTAAAGGGAAGGTGGAGGAGCAGAGGGAGAGGAAGAGAATCTTAAGCAGGCTCCACGCCCAGCACAGGGCCCGACACAGGGCTCGATCCCACAACCCTGGGATCATGACCTGAGCCGAAATCAAGAGTTGAATGCTGAACCGACAAAGCCACCAAGGCGCCCCAATGGTTACAATATTCTTTAAGACTTGGGTTACCACGACCCCCAAAAAACTTGAGTTTGAATTTTCTGAGTTCATACTTTCATTCTGAACTCCATGACCCAACTCTAATAGCCAGCTTAGGGGAAATCATAATGGCTTATTCAAAAGAGTTTGAGGAATCTGATTCATACAAGAATAGAAGGAAGATTCTGTTAAGGTTCTCTTGGGACAAACCAACTTAACACCCAGTCTGCTACTGATTTCCTGGAGATTTTCAACTCAGTGTGGAGACTAGAGAACCAAAATTCTCAAGCAGAATGAGAGAAAAACAGGATTCATGGCAAGATAGTTATGGGAAAATAGAAGTGAGTAGTGGAGTCTGCCATTTTCATAAAACATAAACATAGATTTCCAGGGACTGCCATTCTTAGGGCTCATAAGAGAAAGGCCGAGAAGAGATGGGAAGGGAGGCTATCAGAAGAAAAAGAAAAGACAATATATGAGCATTCACACATACAGTTTTACTCATGAGAAAAAAATAAAACACAAAACATCAGAAAGTAGCTCGTGAGCTGCTATTATCCACTGAATAGTGCAGTCTGCTTTGGTTGAGTAAAACCTGCTGTGCAAAAGAAAAATAAAAACACCCAAGCAATTGGTTCTTAGAATTTGATTACATACTTCAGGAATGAGGCAGGAGTAATGAATCCAACCCAAGTGTTTGGATGGATTGGCCATCTTAGACATGTCTGAACCATTAGCTTGCAACTGGAGTGTCATACCAAGGGTGGTCGTGCTGTTCACTGATGAGCGAGCAGCTTTGTAGGCTCTGCAGCAATCTTGGGGAACATCAAGTTAAATTTAGACAACTATATAGATATACCCGGATGTCTAATACAAGATGGCGAACTAGCACCATTCCCATTCTCACTACCTACTTGCTTGCCATTCCAAAACATTAAAGGAAAGGATCAATCTGAAGTCTAATTTTCCAATGCCAAGTTATTAAAATCTTTCTCCACACTACTCAAGGATCATTTGGAGGTTTTGTGGTTGTTGTTAATACGTTTTCTGAGACCCAGCAATCCAGCTAGGTAAAGAACACAGTCTGTTCAGGATCCATATAATGGAATTCCTATTTTCAATGTGGCTGGACTTGGCCCGGCTACTCTGGACAGCTCCCTGGAGTGCAGACTGCTGATGAGGAAGTTGGGATTCAATTTGCCTATGTACCCTTATTCCACAAACTGAAGACAGTCTCCTACCCAGGTGTCCCTTATGCTGAAAATGTGCAAGTTTGCCTGTTTTCTTGCCAAATTGTGTTTTGGGATATGTGTGTGTGTGTGTGTGTGTGTGTAGGGTGGGGGGGGATATTTGCTGACTCCACTTACCCTAGTTAAAATGACACACTCAAAGCTATGAATAAGCTCATGCTGCCCCTCCATCATTCCCTCCAACTGAAGCATTAGATTCCCTCCAATCATAGAAATCTCACTTCACTGACTTCATAGCAATCTTTTTAAGAATGAGACTGGGCTCAATAAATCTTGCAGGTTGCAATTGTTTTGTATAAGACAATTTTGATGAGGCCGTCTATGAGATGGAAATCCCCTCCAAGATTGTTTTAGGAATTCTAAATGTCAAATTAAATTGCAAACACAAATAGGAAGGATCAACCCTGAACACAATCACTGGCCTCTGATTGGTATACAGAATTGAGGGCGTTGTAAAACGAAACATAATACTAAAATGCAGTGGTTTGTTTCCTGCAAGTGACTAAATACTAGGAGAGAAAAATCCACATAAGAGAAGAAGGCTAGTCAACTAGCAGTAGAAAGACAGAATTAAGAGAAGAATCACCATTTACCTAGCATCTGCTAAACACTGGGCATCATGCTGGGCTACTTATAAATATTATCATATTTAATGACTGAAATACCTTGCACATTGGGCTGTCTTGCACAGATGAGGAAATTGAAGCTCAGTGAGGTCAGGTAACTAGCTCCACACCCTCTCTTCTTTCCAAGCCAGGGAGTGGCCAAGCTGGGGGTTGAATCCAACCCAAGCTCTTACATCCACCTGACTAAGGACCTCTTCTATGGGGACAAAGAGGCTGGAGTGGCTATGAAAAGGACTAGGAGGCACAACTGACTGGACTTTATGGAGGTGAATTGGGGGCTACAGGAGAAAGAGGCTCAAGGATGACATGGAGGTTTAGGGTCCAGGTGATTGGGGAATTTGTGGCATCATTACAACATAGGGGTGTCAGAATAGCAAGCCTGTTTTGAGGATCAAATGATGATAGGCTTGTTTTTCTGCATGGTGACTCAAAGGCACCAGAGGGATAATATGATAGATCTACTGGATATATGGAACTAGATTCAGCACCAAGGTTATTTTTAGGATATATATTTGAGAAGCATCCATATGGAGATTATAATTTAAAATGTGGGATAAGATCAGCAAAGACAGGAAGGAGGGAGAAAGAGAGTGTAGAGAGGGAGGGAGAGAGAAGAAATAAAACTAAGGAGAGAATTTAGAAGAATGCTTTCCCATGGGGAAAATCTGTTGACCTTGATCAGTTATTTCACTCATCTGAGCCACATTTTCACCATTATAAAATGGGGCAAATCAATGAAAGAATGAATAAACATTCTTAAAAATTCATAAAAATGTGACATTTACATACAATGGAATATTATTCAGCCTTTAAAATGCCATAAATTCTGACACATGTTACAATACGGATGAACCTCAAAGACATTATGCTAAGTGAAGTCTGTGTGAGTCCACTTATATAAGGTACCTAGAGTAGTCAAATTTATAGAAACAGAAAGTAGAAGGGTGGTTGTCAGGGGCTGGGGGGAAATAGGTGATTGGGGAGTTAATGTTTAATGGAAGCAGTTTCAGTTTTGCAAGATGAAAGTTCTAGAGATGGACAACCATCGGTGACGATGGTTGTACAACAGTGTGAATGTACTTAACGCCACTGAACTGTGCACTTAAAAACGGTTACTATGGTCAATTTTATATTATGTGCGCTTTACCATAATTATAAATGAATGAATGAATAAAATTTTAAATGGGAATAATATTTATATCCTAGGGTTGATGTGAGGATAAAAGGAGATAATGTTTGAACATTTGGCACAATACCTGGCATATAATTTGTTTTAAATGTCAATAAATACTATCTTCTTTTTTTTTTCTCCTCTCTTACCAGAAAGGAAGGAAGAAAAGAAAGAAAGAAGGGAGGGAGGGAAGGAGAGAGGAAGAGAAGGGAATAAGGGGAGTGAGAAGAAAGCCACAAAGGGAACATGTCATGGCAGTCACATAAGGACACATCTCAGAAAAGGGGCAGGTCAACAATGTGAAATGCTGCAGACATCAAGGAAAGTGAAGACTGTGGAATCTGACAATTCAGAATATATTGATAACTTTTGAAAGAGCTTCATCAGAGTGCGGAAACCAGTAGAAGAGTTTAAGGGAATAAGAAGCAATCAGCAATCAAGCTGAGGATGCAAGGAATGCAGGTTCCCTTTCTAGAGCTTAGGGGATGTAGAGGAGAAAGATGGAAGAGGCTTCAGGGGATGCAGCAAAAGGGAAGATTCTCACACTCTCATTTGTTGGCTTCCTTTTATTTATTTTTTTTATTTTTTAATGTTTTTTTAAGTAGGCTCCACACCCAGCGTGGAGCCCAACGTGGGACTTGAACTCATGACCCTGAGATCAAGACCTGAGCAGAGACCAAGAGTCAGAGGCTTAAGGGACTGAGCCATCCAGGCGCACCTGCTGGCTTTTTTAAAAACAAATTTTTTTTACGGGTGCCTGGGTGGCTCAGGTCCTGATCTCAGGGTCCTGGGATCGAGTCCCGCATTGCGTCAGGCACCATGCTCAGCGGGGAGTCTGCTTGCCACTCCCCTGGCTTATGCTCTCTCTCTCTCTCAAATAAATAAATAAAATCTTTAAAAAAAATTTTTTTAAGAATGGTAACCCCTGGATGTGTTTGTAACAGAAGAGAAGAAATTAGTGAAGAGAGAAAGGTAAAAGATACAGAGCTGGAAGAGAGAGGAGGGAAGGATGGAGGCCACAGGTGGAGGACTGATCTTAGAGAAGGAAAGAGTTATGTCTTACTCCGGATGGGAGAGAAGAAGTGGAGAAGATTGATGGTTGGGTTTTTTGTTTTTTTTTTTTTCTTTCCTTGTGGGGGAGAAATCATTACATGCCAAGAATGAGAGGCTATTAGCAGGGTAGAGAAACAACAAAGCTGTATAATCAACTCTTAATTATCAGCATTTTCGTTTATCAGCTTCAAATCTTGCTTTCAAGCAAGTTAGCACTTACTCAGCTTAATTACTTGCTTTGTTAGCATTTCAAACTCAGTGTAATATAACTTTGTATGCGGCCTGCAGCCCAGCGGGGTAGCATTTTGACACCTGAACACTTAACCACTTCCGTTGTTCTGGTGAAAGATTTACAGTAGGGCACTTGGGTTGAGGTTGGGGCTTCGCAGCAGTCTGAGAGGCAAGCAGTTAAGCATTCCAGGTGTTACTGACTGTGTTTTCACTGTGTGGAGGCATTACTTTGTTCGCAGTGATTTCTCAGATCAGATATATCTATTTCTTCTATTATTTATTCAACTAACCTTAAACCACAGCTATATGCCTGAGACCGTGCTTGAGTTTTGGATACTAAGATGGTCCCTGCAGTCAAGACACAGATAGTCTAGTAGAGAAGAAAGATGTAAACAGATCATTATAACACAAAGGGATAAGTGTACCATATCAAAATACAAATGTAAATAATCAAGTATAAATCCCAGTGGGTTGCATTACCATCTTGGATTATCAACCTTTTCTCTCATCCTAAAAGGTTCATATAATAATGAAGTGACTACACTCTAGCTGACTCTTATATACTGTATAGCACAGTAGAGAAATGAGATCTCCTGATAAATCTGATTGAAACGTCAAATTTAGTGAGCCCTATCAGACAATTGCGTGATTCCACATAGACTTCCTTTATGGGAAAAATTCACCTAACTTCTTTTTTCTTTAGCTAACATGTAAGGTCTCGGTGCATGAAAAATTGCAGATGCAATGCACCCCTTTCTTCAGGAAGGGGGTTCACTGTGAAGATCAGTTTCTGTGCTGGAATGGTCTGACTTGAAGAGCTCCAAGGTGCCTGGAACCAACAAACCATGCATTGAGTGTCTTGATCTGTGGGCCTGATGCTCTCAGCAGTAGGTGTCCTGAAAGGCCGCTCAGTTACACTGGGCTGTTTGCCCCTACCTTTGTTAATTTCTGTAACTGATGCTCTCATTTTCTCACATTAGTGTTTGACTCTTTGCTTCTCTTTCCAGTGACCTCCATTGTCCATCAATCTCCCTTCATAGTCTTTCTTCTTCCCCCTTTCCTTTGTTTTCATGTTGCCTGGCTCCTTTGTCTGGCATTCTCCCGTGTTTCTAGGCTTTGCAGTCAGTGCCTTGGTCTGTACAGCTACCACCACCAAATCAAAACCCTTCTTTTCCTTTTGATTAGCAAACCAACCAATTACACCGGCCAGGTATAATCTTTAGGTCTTTGGCTATTTATTTTATTTATTTGTTTTTTTAAAGATTTATTTATTTATTTATTTATTTATTTATTTATTTATTTGACAGAGAGAGAGACACAACAAGAGAGAAAGCACAATTAGGGGGAGTGAGAGAGGGAGAAGCAGGCTCCCCACTGAGCAGGGAGCCCGATGCGGGGCTCGATCCCAGGGCCCTGGGACCATGACCTGAGCTGAAGGCAGATGCTTAACGACTGAGCCACCCAGGCGCCCTTGGCTATTTATTTTAACCATTGACTGCCTCAAGCATTCTCTCTTTGCCTGTAGTGCCAAAATTTTTAAAATCAAACAAGATCATATATATAGAGGTGCTTTGTCATCTACTATGGGACACACAATTAAGATTATTACTCCCTGTTGCAGCACTTCTGTTGTCTAAGGTTGCCTTAAAAGAAAATTACAGAGAACTGAGGCAGGGATTTATTTTGACTAGGTAATTATGAAATACCTATTTACAAGAACTGGTACTTTTCCAAATAAATAGCTACAAATAGAATTTGTTTAGCCCTCAAACTATACAAAATATTATTATTGTTTAGACTTTTCTGTGTGATGACTCATAAGGTACTTGTAGATGTTAAATGCTTCAGAGTTGTTATTACCTCAATGAACACAAAACTATAAATGTACAAAAGTGTCCAGTAACCCAGAGCTGGTTGATAGTCTGGCAAGTAAAGCAACTCTGAGCTTCTGAAATTGGGAAACATAGACACAATGCCCTCTACATTCCCAAGGCATATTCTCCAGCTGTGTCATGGTGTTCCCTTTGAATGAATAGACGCTCTGCTCACGTCAAAAGAGGCTAAATTGGAGAAGGTCCCTAAACTCAACTAAAAAGGCACAGTGGCCCTAATGGTACAAATGGTTGTCTTGTTTTGCAAAAGTAAATTCAAGATGGCTCAGCAACGTCAAACTATGCGCAGCTGGAAAAAAAAATCCCGCAAAATTATTTACCATTTTAGCTACAGAAACTAGAAAAGTGGCATTTCTAATCAAAATTATAAAAAGCTCTATGCACTCCACTTGTGAGCTGCATTCAGTCTGGGCAGGTTGTGCTGAGAGTGGAATGCACTCTTTCCAAGTATGTATTGCTGCCATTCACCAGACCTCCTTGCTAGCCTGCAAGCAACTATCTCCCCATTATACATCCAAAGAGTAATCAGGGTGAAAAGGACAGTCAGTGTAAGAGGAAATAATTGCAGCTTAAACTACTCTTACTCATTAAGAAGCAAGACTATTTGGGGAGCGTGGGGGCTGGGGGTGGGGGTCGGGGAGAATGGTATTGAGTTTTCATCATCCTGTCAGGGCAGGTCAAGTTTTAGCTCGAGCAATTTTGGCATGATTTTCTATAATCGCATTACAGTTAAAAGTATATTAATCACAGTAGCTATCACCATCCTATGGTGAGATTAATACTTGCAGGGAGGATGGGAAAAGAATCTGAAGTCTATCTTGGGGTCTGCCTCTGTGTTTGGTGGGAGCTGCCTTTTGTCTTGGAGAAATGTGGTGGAGGATCAGTAAAGAACAATGATGAAAATATAACCCTCTCCTTTGCTGAAGACAAAAGAGAAATATATAATAGGAAAGAAAAGGGAAAGGTTCAAGAGGTTTGGGTTGAAATGTTAAAGCTCAAACCAGATGACAGTATTTCACAGGAAAATCCATCAGAACTGGAGTTCAGCACGAGATATCTCTAAATAAGCAGTTTGCAACCAGAGGATATTTTGCCCTCAAGGGACATGTGACAATGCCTGTAAGACATTTTTGGATGTCACCCGGGGTGGAAGCGGGCTGCTACGGGCATCTTTGAGTAGAGGCCACTGAGGCTGCCCAACATCCTCAATGCGTGGGGCGGCCCCACACAACAAAGAATTACCCAGCCCCAAAAGTCAATAGTGTCACTGTTCAGAAACCTTGCTCTAAATAAACTAGAAGGAAGACTTAAATATTTGTTTTTAATTTTTACTCTGTATTGTTACCCATACTCTGTATTCTGTTACTTATCTGAGGCTTTATGATTAAAATGTTTGAGATGGGGCGCCTGGGTGGCTCAGTCATTAATCATCTGCCTTCGGCTCGGGTCATGATCCCAGGGTCCTGGGATCGAGCCCCGCATCGGGCTCCCTGCTCCGCGGGAAGCCTGCTTCTCCCTCTCCCACGCCCCACCCCCTGCTTGTGTTCCCTCTCTCACTGTGTCTCTCTCTGTCAAATAAATAAATAAAATCTTAAAAATAAAAAAAGAAAATGAATGAACTACGCACAGTATGGAGAGGATTTTTAAAAAGCCTAAAGGTGAGTGAAAAAGCAAGTGATCAAAGAATATAAAATTCCATCTATGTAAAGTACAAAAACAGGCAAAACAAAAATGTATGATTTAGGGATACAAACACATATGGTAAGATTGTAAAGAAAAACAAGAGAATGATGGCAAAAATTCACAAGAGTGCAGGGAGGGGGGCACACTAAGGGAAGAATATACAGGAGGAGTTCAAAACATCAATAATATTCTATTTCAGGTGGTAGAGACACAGGTATTACCTTTATCTCCTTTATTTTTTTTAAAGATTTTATTTATTTATTTGTCAGAGAGAGTAGAGAGAGAGCACAAGTATGGGAAGCAGCAGGCAGAGAGAGAAGCAGACTCTTTGTTGAGCAAGGAACCCGATGCGGAACTCGATCCCAGGACCCTGTGATCAAGACCTGAGCCGAAGGCAGACACTCAACCAACTGAGCCACCCAGGCATCCCACCTTTATCTCCCTTTAAACTAAGACTACACATTATTTATATTCTCTTGTATGTATATTTTTAAAAAAAAAGTAAAGTAAGAGTGAACTGGAGGTGACATAGTAGACCAATAAAGGCAACTCTTGTGAGGCATTTTGCTGTGAAGGGGAGCAGAGAAACAAGATAGGTAGAGGTGCCAGAGTCAACAGACACCTTTCCTTTCCTTCCCTGGAGATGAGTGCTCTTGCCACATGCTTCTATGGTGATGGGAGATAATCAGCAGTGAGGGACATTTGCTAATGAGGGAAGGAAGGAATCATTGTTGACTGAAATACTTAAGCTAGTGAAAAGAGCTGGGCCCCAGAACAAAACTGGGGCAGCTGGCCTCAGAAAGGAGTGGGGTAGTTTATCACTATTACTGATGGGAAGGTAGAGACACGGTACGCAGGTGGACAGGGAGATGTGTGATGAGAAGAAGTAGCAGTTCTAGTGTAATTGCTTCTATTCTCTCAAACATCAGCCAGGTCATCAGCTGAGAGGGACAGGAGAGGAGATGCTGGAGATCTGTGATGAGCAAATTTACCAGGGGAATGTAACAGAATTTCTCCAACGCTGATCTGAGGTCTGTGGTCATGGATTCAAAGCAGGGCCAGTCAGCACGGCTGGTTGCCATGGTCAAGTGCTCAGGTGCACGCTCGAGTTTAACTGGGGCTGGGTGAGTTCAGTGAAGTGAGAGAAAAGGAGTGTGGGGGATGTGCATCAAGGATGACTTATACAGTGATGAGCCTGGAACATAAATAGGTAAGAAGAGAAATGAGAGGGCGCCTGGCTGGCTCAGATGGTTGGGTGTCTGGCTGGGCTCGGATCATGATCTCCAGGTCCTGGGATTAAGCCCCAGGTAGGGCTCCCTGCTCAGCGGAAAGACTGCTTCTCCCTCTCCCTCTGCCCCTCTCTCCTGCTTGTGCATTCGCTCTCTCGCTCTCTCTCTCAAATTAATAAATAAAATCTTAAAAAAAAAAAAAAAAGAGAAATGAGAGCCTGAGGGGAGGAGGTGCAGGAAGGAAGAGTGATAGGCAATGAAAAATATACAGGGTCAATGGAGTGGAGGTTCAAAAAAGTTACATACTGCTGGAATGGAGTTATCCCAGTAGTTGGGCTGCAGAAACAGACAGTGAGGATCAGAGAATGAATGGGATGCTCGGTATGGAGGTTTCAAAGGCGGTACAGTTACTGGTGGTGACCAGGTCTAGGGTATGACTATGGGAGGTGACAGCTAAGACAGTGTGAAGGAAAACTAGTGTGAGGAGATGGGGGTGAGGAAGGAAGAAACCAAGGATAGATCTTTTATCTGCATGGATGTGGATGACTTTGAGCATAATGACAGAGACGATAGTAAGGCAGGTTCTAGAATCTTCAACAAAGTGGGGAGTGTCTTAGAAATCAGCAGGTAACAGCAACACGTGCTTCAAAGGTGCCACTGATTTTGAGAGTGAAGGAAGGAGGAATTTGTGGAAGTGGCGATGTGGAGCAGTGGTATGAGAACAAAAGAGAAACAACCTCCAGTTTCTGAGAGGGCTGCAGGGAAGCATCTCTCCCACCACTCTTACCTCTTGCCTATTTTTTTTTCTTGGACTTATCATCATCTAACTTATTGTAAATTTATCTTATTTATTGATTGCCTTGCCTCACTATAATATAAGCTTTATAAGGCAAGGATATTTGCCTGTTTTGCTCATTGCTATATCCCTGTCACCTAAGAGCACTGCCTGTCACATAGAAGATGATCAATATACATTTGTTATATAAATGAATGGAAAGATTCACAAACAAGATGTTACTTTGAGAAATCAATAGAGTTTGGATGTCTCCAGAGGGTGAACGATAAGACCTTATGAGTGAGCAAAACCCCATGAGTATAGGCATGGGTGCAGGACCGATATAGTATGCCTCGGGGCAAGAAAGAAAGGCTGTGCTAATGGTCATGCTCTGTCTGCAGGAAGAAGAAGAACACAAAGCTTATGAAAAGGGTCTTGAGTGAAGAGAGGTTGAGGACCTTTAGAAAGTTGTTGCCCTCCAATGCCTATATTGAATTGTCCATAGTCAAATGCTAAACAAGATGACATGGAAAGGAAAGTTCAAAAATGAGCAGCTTTATTACTTAATTTTTTACTTTTAGATGGTAGTTGGATGTTTGTTGAATCAATGAAATGGAAACTGTGGAAAGGCCTGAGGAGTCCTCACAGCTACTATTCAACTTCTGAAGCATAAAGAACATCACTTTAAGGTGGGGAAATCAGCAAATACCTGAGTGAAATGCATGATACTAGATTGGATCCTGGACCCCCTCCATCCCTCCCAAAAAGCTATAAAGGACTATATTGGGATAATTGGTGAAATTTGAGTTATGGACCAAGGATTAGATAATAGCATTAAATCAATGTTAAATTTCCTGATTTTATAACTATATTGTGGCCGTTCAAGAAAATGTCCTTATTTGTAGGAATATAAACTGAAATATTTAAAGAGGCATATCTGCTACTTATTCTCAAATTGTTCAGAAAAAGAATATATAACTATTTATATCTCTGTGTAATTCACATCAATCTATCTAGAGAATGATAAAGCAAAAGGGGTAAAATGTTAACAACTGGTGAATCTAGGTAAATGACACATGGTAATCTTTTTTTTTTTAAGATTTTTAATTTATTTATTTGACAGAGAGAGAGATAGTGAGAGAGCACAAGCATGGGGAGCAGCAGGCAGGCAGAGGGAGAGGGAGAAGCAGACTCCCCAAGGAGCAAGGAGCCCGATGTGGGGCTCGATCCCAGGACCCTGGGATCATGACTTGAGCCGAAGGCAGCCACTTAACCAACTGAGCCACCCAGGCGCCTGATACATGGTAATCTTTGAAATAGTCTTGAGATCTTTCTGTAGATTTAGAATCACATTAAAATAAAAAGTAATCTCCCCTGTCAAGTACCAAAAAACAAGAAAAAACACCTTCCCTTCAAACTTCAATGGACCAAGTTTTGAATGTGCACATTCCATTTATAAATGCATGTGCACATTCCATTTATAAACACAGGAGAATATATAGCTTAATAGTGTTGATGTGGCTCAGATACACTTTCCATTGATAGTAAGTACAGTGTAAGTCCATGTGATAAACTGCCAAAGAAGCTAGAAGATCTTTGGATCCATTAGCAATTAATGGCAATAAGAGAGCAAAAGGGCCCCACTCAACTCTATAATGGTCGCTCAGCATCAAGAATGCTGAGTGTCATTCTGGGTATCATGCTTTTAAGATGGATGCTGAAGACAAGAGCAGACCAACCAGGGAGAGAAGAAGGGTAAGAAAGGGGCCAACAAATTTTTCAGATAAAGAACAGAGTTGACTGAGTTTGGAGAAGAGAAGGCTCATGAAGATAGAAGAGTTGTCTTCAAACATTTGAAGTGATAGAGTGTGAAAAAGGGTGTCTGTTTGTCTCAGGTCAAGTTGGGAAAAAGCTTTCCCAATAATTAGAGCTGTCCAAAATCACAAGGGTTTGCTTTAGGAATCACCAGTTTTCTGTAATTGGAAGTATTCAAGAAAAACTGGAACAATTATTCATCGAAGACACTTTGAAAAGCTTCAACAAGGGTCAAGGGGGTTGGAATGGATCATCTTTAAAATTCCTTCCTAACCTGGAAAGCCTATCTGACTTAATTCACAGTTCTGAAAATCCTTGGGCAAATAAAAGATAATATATGTAGTGATAGATATATATACACATACAGGCAAGCTATTTTTTGGGTGAAGGCATAATCTGATTTTCTATGAAGAGTACAATGATGAGATATGAAGGTGATTCACTGGGCCCACCAGTCACTGGAGGTAGTAGCTGACACTCTTTGACCATGTTTATTTTATTACCCATCTGAAACCTCAAGTGATTTGGCACATATCTCATAAGCAGAAAACTCTGTTTATCACCTCTGCCACTGCCAAATATCCAAACCAGACTCCGCGGCCACTGTTGGCCAAGTGAAACATTGGCAGCCTCCATTCTGTCCTATGGGAACACTTGAAAGTTCAAGATTGTTCTTTCATGGAAAAAGAAATGGAAAACCCAAGGAATTCCTGGAACTAGCTCCCCCATACTATACGGTCATGCAGATTCCATCAGGCTGAAAGCAGAGCTGGTATCCTTAGAGTATCCTTATAGCAATACAAAAGCTTACAGTCTTGCTCACAACCATTATTGCTATTACCGAAATCACAAAAAAAGAAATAAAATACAGCAAAATAAAATGTGTTGTTCTTCTGTACTAACTTCTGAACCTAATGCTACTCTGTAAATTAGGCAAGCCATCTACCTTTCATCATGAACCACCTCACAGCAGGAATAAGAGAAATCAATTTGCCCTACTCTAGTTATAGGATGGTATAAAGATGATAATGACAAGCAACACATACAAATAAAAATAATGGTTTAATAAAACTAGTTTTACTATTATAGATTGGAAGGACAAAAAAAGCTAAGTCTTCCTACATACCACAACAAAAAGGATGATCTCTGTTCAATACATACATTAAAAAAAAAAATCTTGCCAACAACATAACATTGGTTTCATATATCGCTAGTAGCTTTCAAAAACATGTTGTCTAGATCTTGAAGGAAAAATCTAAACATTCCCATCAACAATAGTTTGACCTTAATGTTTCTATGAACTTTGGGAGAAGGGTAAGAGGCATATTTTTAAAAACTTAGTAGTTCACTGAAACCACTAAAAATTAAAATGTGGGCAAAACATTAATTTTGATTTCTTATATTGCCATTTTCATTGACTATGTTCTTTTTTTTTAAGATTTTTTCAATTTATTTTTTGACAGAGAGACAGCAAGAGAGGGAACACAAGAAGGGGGAGTGGGAGAGGGAGAAGCAGGCTTCCCACTGAGCAGGGAGCCCGATGCGGGGCTCGATCCCAGGACCCTGGGACCATGACCTGAGCCGATGGCAGACGCCCAACGACTGAGCCACCCAGGTGCCCCCATTGACTACGTTCTATAGCACAGTCCTCAAAGTATAGTCCAGGGCCCTGAGCATCCTTAAGACCCTTTTGGGGGGGTCCTTAAAATCCAAGGTATTTTAATAATAATAGTAGTAGTAGTAATAAATACATATTTGCCTTTTTCATTCTTATCTATTCGTTAGGCTATAAGATGTATGATATTGCAATCAAAACCCTACAGAGTATAGGAATAGAGGGTGCATACCTCAATATCATAAAAGTCATCTATGAAAAACCCACAGCGAATATCATTCTCAATGGGGAAAAACTGAGAGCTTTCCCCCTAAGGTCAGGAACATGGCAGGGATGTCCACTATCACCACTGCTATTCAACATAGTATTAGAAGTCCTAGCCACAGCAATCAGACAACAAAAAGGAAAAAAAAAGACATCCAAATCAGCAAAGAAGAAGTCAAACTCTCACTCTTTGCAGATGATATGATACTTTACATGGAAAACCCAAAAGACTCCACCCCAAAACTGCTAGAACTCATACAGAATTCAGTAAAGTGGCAGGATATAAAATCAATGCACAGAAATCAGTGGCATTCCTAAACACCAACAACAAGACAGAAGAAAGAGAAATAAGGAGTCGATCCCATTTACAATTGCACCCAAAACCATAAGATACCTAGGCATAAATCTAACCAAAGAGGCAAAGGATCTGTACTCAGAAAATTATAAAATACGCATGAAAGAAATTGAGGGAGACACAAAGAAATGGAAAAACGTTCCATGCTCATGGACTGGAAGAACAAATATTGTGAAGATGTCAATGCTACCTAGAGCAATCTACACATTCAATGCAATCCCCATTAAAATACCATCCACTTTTTTCCAAGAAATGGAACAAATAATCCTAAAATTTGTATGGAACCAGCAAAGACCCCAAATTGCCAGAGGAATGTTGAAAAAGAAAAGCAAAGCCAGTAGCATCACAATTCCGGACTTCAAGCTCTATTACAAAGCTGTAATCATCAAGACAGTATGGTACTGGCACAAAAACAGACACATAGATCAATAGAACCTAAGAATAGAGAGCCCAGAAATGGACCCTCAACTCTATGGTCAACTCATCTTCGACAAAGCAGGAAAGAATGTCCACTGGAAAAAAGACAGTCTCTTCAACAAATGGTGTTGGGAAAATTGGACAGCCACATGCAGAAGAATGAAACCGGACATTTCCTTACACCACACACAAAAATAGACTCAAAATGGTTGAAAGACCTAAATGTGAGACAAGAGTCCATCAAAATCCTAAAGGAGAACACAGGCAGCAACCTCTTCGACCTCAGCCGCAGCAACTTCTTCCTAGAAACATCGCCAAAGGCAAGGGAAGCAAGGGCAAAAATGAACTTTTGGGATTTCATCAAGATAAGAAGCTTTTGCACAGCAAAAGAAACAGTCAACAAAACCAAAAGACAACTGACAGAATGGGAGAAGATATTTGCAAATGACATATCAGATAAAGGGCTAGTATCCAAAATCTATAAAGAACTTCTTAAACTCAACACTCAAAGAACAAATGATCCAATCAAGAAATGGGCAGAAGACATGAACAGACATTTTTCCAAAGAAGTCATCCAAATGGCCAACAGACACATGAAAAAGTGCTCAACATCACTCAGCATCAGGGAAATACAAATCAAAACCTCAGTGAGATTTTGCACTAGTCAGAATGGCTAAAATTAACAAGTCAGGAAATGACAGATGTTGGCGGGGATGCAAAGAAAGGGGAACCCTCCTACACTGTTGGAGGGAATGCAAGCTGGTGCAGCCACTCTGGAAAACAGTATGGAGGTTCCTCAAAAAGTTGAAAATAGAGCTACCATATGACCCAGCAATTGCACTACTGGGTATTTACCCCAAAGATACAAATGTAGGGATCCGAAGGGGTACATGCACTCCAATGTTTATAGCAGCAATGTCCACAATAGCCAAACTCTGGAAAGAGCCAAGATGTCCATTGACAGACGAATGGATAAAGAAGATGTGGTATATATATACAATGGAATATTATGCAGCCATCAAAAGGAATGAAATCTTGCCATTTGCAACAGTGTGGATGGAACTGGAGGATATTTTGCTGAGCGAAATAAGTCAATCAGAGAAAGACATGTATCATATGATCTCACTGATATGAGGAATTCTTAATCTAAGGAAACAAACTGAGGGTTGCTGGAGTGGGGGGGGTGGGAGGGATGGTATGGCTAGGTGATAGACATTGGGGAGGATATGTGCTATGGTGAGCACTATGAATTGTGTAAGACTGTTGAATCACAGACCTGTACCTCTGAAACAAATAATACATTATATGTTTAAAAAAAAAAAAAAAAGGAAGACGATAGTAGGAAGGGAAAAATGAAGGGGGGGAAATCGGAGGGGGAGACGAATCATGAGAGACTATGGACTCTGAGAAACAAACTAAGGGTTCTAGAGGGGAGAGGGGTGGGAGGAATGGGTTAGCTTGGTGATGGGTATTAAAGAAGGCACGTACTGAATGGAGCACTGGGTGTTATATGCAAACAATGAATCATGGAACACTACATCAAAAACTAATGATGTAATGTATGGTGATTAACATAACATAATTTTAAAAAAGTGTAAAAAAAAAATGTATGATATTGCAACAGACCGAATACAGAAGCAAATCTGAGAATCTAGCTGTTGTCTTCCATTAAGACAAATGTTAAGATGTTAACTACAGGGGTGCCTGGGTGGCTCAGTCAGGTAAGCATCTGCCTTTGGCTCAGATCATGATCCCAGGGTCCTGGGATCAAGCCCCGCATCAGGTTCCCTGCTTAGTGGAGAGCCTGCTTCTCCCTCTCCTCCCTGCTTGTACTCTCTGTTGCTATCTCTGTCTCTTTCTCTCAAGTAAATAAATAAATAAAATCTTTAAAAAAAAAAGATGTTAACTACACTTGGTGTGATCATTCTGTAGTATATACAAATACTGAATTATTATGTTGTACGCTTGAAACTAATATAATGTATGTCAATTATACCTCAATTAAAAAAATAATAAATAGAACAAACAAACATTAAATAGGTTTACAAAAACAATACCACTCTTTTTTCTAAAATGTTCTGTTGCTGTTGTTTCAGAAATTACTTAGTTTTCACAAAAATTTACGTGAATGTATAATGGGTTTAATTTTTTTAATTGTTAATTTTTTTTTTTTTTAAGATTTTATTTATTTATTTGAGACAGAGAGAATGAGAGAGACAGAGAGCACATGAGAGGGGGGAGGGTCAGAGGGAGGAGCAGACTCCCTGCAGAGCAGGGAGCCCGATGCGGGACTCGATCCCGGGACTCCAGGATCATGACCTGAGCCGAAGGCAGTCGCTTAACCAACTGAGCCACCCAGGCGCCCTAATTGTTAATTTTTTAAATGAATTTGTAAGTAAATATATTTTAAATTTCTCAGTTTTTATTTCATAGTTTTGAGTATTGAGAGATAATAGCTCAGATAAACAAAAGCTCTTTGGGTTTTCAATAATTTTTAAAAGTGTAACAGGTTCCTGACCAAAAACCTTCAGAACCACTGTTCTATAGTAACATGATGAGATACAGCAATGTGTGTTATTCTTCTGATTTTTGCTAGGAAAATAGAATTAAATAATTTACATGGAACTAACTTGATAGATGGCTCTTTTGGGTAAAATAATCAGTTTAGGGTTGTCATATTTTCCCAAGTAAGTGATACAATAAAGATCTGACTAATACTATCATTAACAAACAGTACAAATTAAGGGGAGAATAGACACTTTGCCACCTGTAGAAATAAACACTGTGAAGGACCATAAAGAAAATGCAGCCTTATTATTTCACTCTTACTTTATTTATTTATTTTCCACCTACTTTCAAAAGGATTGGAGACAACTTCCAATAAAAGCACAGGAATAATAAGACCAACGACTAACAACACAGGATGAAAGGCCAACACTTAGTAGGAAGGGGGAAAGGGCGGAGGGAATGAAGTGGAAGCAAACAATATTAAGCCCTATTTGCGGACAGCCACAGCAATTAAGCATGAGTACTAGCTCCATGTTTGCTAGCAGTCAAAGTAAAGAGCAAAATGACATGAATGAAATGACTCTCACTGTCCAGAAGGAAATAGGCTAGCTCTTTAGAAGACATAATCTTCCTTGGGGACCTGAACTCTGGAAACATTTACTCTGTCACAAGACTCTTTTCACTACCAATGAGGAAGAGAGTAAAAGCAACAGTACCCTTGTTAAAGGAATTTCACATATTCTACTATTTTACAGTTGAGGAAATGGAGTCTACCAGAGGGCAAACAGATTACCCAGGGCATACAGCTCTAAACATCAAATCAGGCCAAGATGTAAATTAAAGTCTATCTGACTTCAAAGTACATGTCTTAACCACTTTGCTCATCTGTCAAGGTCTTCACGTTAAATCACACATTTCCTAAAAAAAAAAAATTCTTATTCCAGTGTCCTTTGGTCTCCATCCCTGGCCGGTAGTTTCTCCCAATACTGTGATAGTAAAAAAAAATATCCCCACAAAATTTTAAATTGTACCCTTTGAGAACCACTGGTAGAGAACCTTATAATAGGCCTCCCACGGTTGTGAATCAGACCACCATGAATACTCTCTCCAGGCCTAACATGACAAAGGGGAATACATGATCAATTTTAAAAATAAAAAATGGGTTACTTGTGAAGAACGGAACTTGCTCCATGAAAAACTTTCCTCTGGGAGCCTCACCCATTCTAGAGCCACCTCTGATGAGCCATGTGTATAAGAACTCAACAGGGATAAAGCTTGTACCATCAGAGGGGACAAAAAGTAAACAAATCCCCTAGGTTCCATGCATGTCAGACTGGTGTACACACATTCCAGAGGGGTACATAGTGGAGTGCCAAGGTTATATAGCACCACAGAATCAGAGTACAGGACAATCAAATTTAATCAAAGAATGGGGGGAGACACACCATTATTTTATATTAAAACAGTATGGAGAAGAATGTAATATTTATATGAATTTTAAAACTAAAACCTAAGATCTTAAAGAAATGTTGAGTCTGCTATGCTATTTTGGACTCTTGACTCTAAAGAGTACAAGTTCATTTTCTTTCTTTGGTTAGATGAAATGCTTGAGAATCCACCTTTGTCAGTTATTCTTATATGTTACTAAGGTACGATTTTTTTGTCCTAAGAATCTACAAAATCGTAGCATGTAGCTAGAGAAGATATATTTTGAAGAACAGAATTGTCTTGCTTTCCTGTTTAAAGAAGTGGTGACCTACCTTCAAAAGTGGCCTCAGAAATACCTATAGTTTGAGGTATGATTTGTTCAGGAAAAGTTCCATTTCATCTATTCATGTGTTTAAGGACTCAGTTTAATCCCAAACTTATGCACCATAAAGCATGGAAAGCATGACATTGGCCAGAAATATCTCAATGACACATGTTACCAAATTTCTGATCTGTTAGATCCTTCCATGAGGAGGATGAAGAGGTAGTTCTGGTCTGGATTTCAGATTCATGATATTCATCAGAAGCCACAAGGTTAAGATTTAAAGCTCTCTCCAAATGAGTTGGGTGAGACATGCAGTCATTGCATTTTGGATGTGCCTGTTTACATCATTGATCTCTTATATGTAAACACGCAAGATAAATCAATAATTTTTGCAACCCTATTTTGGCATCTATTCAGTTCTTTAATATGCTGGAAGCCTCAAAATGTAAAAGGGGTCTGGATTTTTCTCTAAACTGTACTCTGAGAGATCCTGACTTCCACAATAGGATGGCCTCATATGGCTCTCACACAAGTTGGATTTGGGTGGGACTACCCCCTGACTGGAACATGAGAACAAATTAAAAATTGTCTGTGTCTTCAGATATCTGAGTTAACTTTTAAATGCATTAATGATACCCATCTAGATATCAAAATGTTTCTGTGAAAAATCAATCATCTTAGTTCTGACAATAACTAGCCAAACAGTTTTGGTTGCTTCTCAAGAGCATTTGTGGCATGGAGTATACAAGAAGAGGATGCTTATTTACCCTCCCACTTGCAGTCACATTAAAGTATTAATCCAGTACATGTGAAAGCAATCAAATTTTTTGAATATAAGTTTAAGTGTGTTGTATCATTTAAGATAGGAACTTTTCTGTCAGAAAAAAAATTTCTGCCCACTCTGATTTTTGTCATTTTTTTTCCTTATTTCGGGGGGTAATGGTGAGAGGGTGGGAGGAGGAGTGTTAGTGGCAAAAAAAAAAAAAAAAAAGCGGGGGGCACGTAGGTAATTCAGTTGGTTAAGCATCGACTCTTGATGTCAGCTCAGGTCACTATCTCAGGGTCATGAGATAGAGCCCTGTCTCAGGCTCCACACTCAGCGTGGACTCTGCTTGGGGTTCTCCCTCTCTTTCTCCCTCTGCCCCTCCCCCTGCTCACACATGTGTGAATTTTCTCTCTCTCTCTCTCAAAAAAAAAAAAAAAGCCTCTTCTGGGGGCCTACTTTAGCTTAGAATTAGAGGCCATAATGAGTTTCAGAGGCTCAGTGACACTCAGAGGGAGGGTCACAGTGGAATGGAGGGAGAAATGCTTATCTGTGTCTCAACAGCTCTTTGTGTTTCTGTAATTCATTTCACTGCAGTATGGAAGCCATGGGCTACAATGCCCCAGAATTTACATTTATTATCCACTCTTACTATTAAATACAGCACAAGCCTTCTAGAGACACCTAAAGAAGAACTATTGCTTTTTTTTTTTTTCTTTTAAGGAGGCTCTATGCCCAGTGCAGAGCCCAATGCAGGGCTTGAACTCAGGACCCGAGATCAAGACCTGAGCTGAAATCGAGAGTCGGACATTTAACCAACTGAGCCACCCAGGTGCCCCAGAACTATTGCTTTTTTTTTTTTTAAGCTTCTTTTTTCCAGAAAAAAATATATTTTTGAGAAAAATCGTAGTATTTCGGAGTGTAATTAATTATTCACTCTTATTGACAAGGCAGGGCCTTCCAAATATACTCTTAGATGTACCATTATTTGGGCTCAGGTTTTCATTTTTGTTTTTGTTCTAAGAAAGAACTAATAATTCATTTTAAGAGAAATTTCTCATAGGACATAAATTCATTGTCTTATGAATGAACAAATAATTTAACAAAGCATACATTCATCTTTTCCATCACAGCCTCACAGAAAGATAAATGAAAATATTTCAAATAAATAACATTCCCTTACTTTAAGCAAAAAATCACTGGTAGGCAACTTGAAATAGTTTTTGTAATTATACTTCTCTAATGCTTTGGAAAGAACTCATTTCATAAAACATAATCTTCAGTGTTCTCATAGTACTCTAATCTCTGTTTGCTTGTTATAGATTATTTTCTCCATAATATCACTTAAAAGAAACTAATGTTTTGCCTGTCCTTCCCCCTCCTGCATCCACTTAAATCAACAAAACTGAAATGAAAAGCCTTCTGACCTATTTTTAATTCCACATCTCTTTTAGTTAGCACAAAAAAATTGTACCAGAAGAGGCTGATATTTGCCACATGATAAATGAGGTCTGCTAGCATCTCCAGATTCCAAGGCCATTAAATTAAATATAAAAAGATAAAGGTTATTGCAGACTTTATCATGAAAATCATAATGTCATCAAGTTGAACAAGCTCAGTAAGCATAGCTTCTCTCCCCTTGTGTCTCCTTTCATCCTAATTGTATACCGCTCTCTTACATCCCATTGCACCCAAAACTCAAGAAGACTCTAGTGCTCCTCATTTTAAATACTCCTCTAAAATGGCCTTGCCTAAACATTTACGTTCTCATTTGGGTATAGATAGTGCAAGACCTATTTAAGAAAGAAGTTCAGATTGCTGAAAAGCACCTGTAATGTGCCACTTTCACTTAATTAAAAAGGCAACACCTTATTGTTTATATAATCAGCCTGGAAGTGGGTAAAATCAGAGGCGAAAAAAGATTAGCTCATGGTCCAATGACATTTTGCCTCCAGCAAGAAACTGCCTCATGTCAACCAGCTAAACAAAGCATCCAGGCTTTGAAAATAATGAGGGGAAACCAATCAGCATAATTTATTACTATTACTAAGAGAGCACCGCCATTTAAAGCATCGAAATATTTAAAAACCATCTAAAACTATGTGTATGGGAGATCATCATTTGTCAATACAATTGTACCAATGCACAATAGAAAATGTGTTTCTTATGAAGAACCCAAATTAAGTTAGTACTTAGTTAGCACTTAGTACTCGTAAAAACATCTTAAGTCTCAGAATTGTCAAAGTCAATATGAAGATAATCTCTTTGACATCTAAAAATTCTTTTTTCCACCCTAACAAACTGAGTATATTTTATTTTAAATTCAACAGTTGTACTCCTCGGAATCTATTCTAAGGATATAATTGAACATGTGAGTCAAGATGTATAAATAAGGAAGTTCACCAAGGCATTGTCTGTAATAGCGAACAATGGGAAATAATCTAAATATCCAAAACCAAGGGATTAGTTAAACAAATTATGGTACTTGTATATAATGGAATACTATACAACCATAAGAATGATTTCTAGAAATATTCGCAAGATATCAAAGAAGCTCAGTTTTAAAACAGTGTGTAGTATATGATCCCATGAATATGCATAGAATAAAGGTCTACAAATGTACACAACTAATAGTTAACAGTTAATCTTTGGCTCCTGGGGTTAATAGTGGCTTTATTCTTCCTTATGATTACCTATATTTTCTAATTTTTCTAAAATGAATGTATATTATTTGGATAATGTATAAAACTTTTAAAGAAAGCAATAGAAATTATTTTTGCCCTCATGTGAAGGTTCATGGGTTATAGAATTCTAAACCTAAATATGCTCATTAAAATGACATAAAGCATCCCCCCCATACCTGGAATTGGAAATGTAATCCGATGTTTGAGATTCACGTTAGAAATTTACAGTAGTCATATCCAAGATGATCAGGCTAAGATTATAAAATGTTAAATGGGCATTCCATTTGTAAGTGACAGGCCACTAGTTTTCTCTGGTAATTTATGATATCCACACACAGGTACTTCAGTTCATTGTAATTTGTAGCTGAACTGTTTGTCCAGATGACTCTGGACAATATACATGGCAAAACCAAGAAAGTTGATTCAAAGACTAATATTTTTCATAAACAGACTTGATAATTCTAGAACTAAAGAATACTCCTAGTCCTTAGAAAATGAGAAAATTTAGGCTTCATTCTTTCACTTGGCAAATTTGGATTGTTTCCTACCATGTCAGGTTTGTTGTAGGCACTTGGATGAGACCTTTTCAATTCCTATTTTAGATCAGTCTTTAAAACAAAAATAACTCCAAAAAATTACTATTTTCCTATGATATCTATAATTCCAAAAGATTAATGTATATAAAAGAGGGATAATATTTTTCTTTAATCTTGGTTACCTATCAATAATATATTCTCTTCTTCCCAGTATAATCTAGGCCACTCCTAGGTGCCTGGGTGGCTCAGTCAGTTAAGCATCCAACTCTTGAGTTCAGCCCAGGTCATGATCTGAGGGTTGTGAGATTGAGCCCCACATCAGGCTTAAGATTCTTTGTCTCCCTCTGCCTCTGCCCCTCCCCTCTGTTCTCTTTCTCTTTCAAAATAAATAAATTGTAAAAATAATAATCTAAGCTACTCCTTTTTTGCATACCTTCTGCGTAACCCCACTTTTATATAATCCTTGGAAATCTGAAACATAGCAGAAATGGCTCTAGAGATCTGAGTTCTAGTCCTAACTCTGCTACAGATGCTCTGGGCAATCAGAGACAAGTTACTTTACTCCTCCGGGCCCAAATTTCCCTATCAACAAGATAAAACTATCTCTAATGCTTCTTGCAATTCTGAAAGCCTAGGGTTTTCTGTCAGTTTATTTTTTATAGCAAATGGCATGGCTGCTCACTGCTTCTTACTGTGGTGACTTTCTCATGACTTGTCTGGTTGAAATGATGATGACTAGTACTTAGTCAGCCAACACTTGTCCCACATCCACCTTGTGAAAAGAGCTCTGTTGGCCCCTTGAAGAAGATAATGAAAAGCAGAGGAAATACTCCATATCTTGAAGGGGCTCCCTAGCTAGCTGAAAAGATAAATAAAGCATCCAAGAGATGATGATGGCTGAAGGGCTGTTCTGAGACAAGGATCAACAACCACAGGATTGTGCATTAGAAACTAACCAATGTGTCCTGCGAGGCATCAAAATATGCCAAGTGACCAGATTTGATCAAAATGTGCACTGAATCAGATGAAAGACAGGGTTTGATACAGCTAATGGAAATGGGTTGGCAGAAATGGACTTAAGTATTTTGAGTATTTTCCCTGTTAATAAGAAGGGAAGCAGGCAACCAGCCAGATGGCAAAGGAGGAGAAAGCATATAGCTTGGATAATCCACACTTTGGATGATCGGCCCCTGAATAACTGAAGGCAGACTGCGTTTCACTAGGGAGCCAGTAGATGTCCATTGTCCAGCACTGCTTTGCATGGATCCCCATTGTCTAGTCTTTACTTTGGAGATAGGGATTAACTCCTTTCCATCATCACTCCCACACCCACCCACCAGACTCCTTTTCTCCTAAAGGATATAAGTTGGTTATTTGGCACTAAGCCTATGTGCACAAGCATGAGCGTGGGTGCATGCATGCCTGTGTGCACACGTGTGTGTTATTACCTTGGGAGGCAGTGAGATGCACTACCACTAACTTTAATCTTCAGGTAGTGAATTCAGACCAGTGAATTCAAAATCTAGTCAACCATAGAGACATAATCTAATCAAGCCTGGGCAGTGGACGGCCCAAAGGGGCTGTCATCCCTGGTTATTTCTCAGCCCCCCCAAAGAGAGTTGGCCGCCTGTGTTCCCTCAGGGACAGTGGGCAGTCCACTAAGCCTGGGGAATACGCTAGGTGCATCTCACCGGGAACAAGGAGCAAGGCAAAAAATCGTGTTTTTACAGTTCTTATAAACTCTGCCTCTGAGAAGGGAGGAGCAAATCCTCTTAAAAGAATGCAAATAAAGAGACTGCTAAAATAGTGTCAGCTGCACTGATTGCCTGGCATTAAATCCACACTATTAGGTCCTATCTACTATGTCAGAGGAGATCATTTGTTGTGGTGAAAGTAAAACTACTTTTCTCCAGCCTATGGGTAAGTTATTTTCTTTGAAACTATGGCTTTCAAGTCTCAGCCACAAAGCCAAAACTAAAGTGAATGACAAGACAGGATTAAAATAATTACTTCACCAGTCAAAAACATTGCTGTTAATCATACAATGCACATATACTATATTAAAATGCTTTCTTCAAATGTCACTTTTTCTTATCAGAATAATCCTACCACTTAGTACAAGACTTACTTTCTGAAAGAAAAACATCTGGTGTGATTTACAATACTACTGTGAGCAAAAATTTCTTCCCAGAAAGCTCATTAAATTCTCCTTACCTCCTAATGGTTTCATTAACATGCAAGAAGTACAGGAAGATTTCAAACCAAATAGTAAGTTGACTATGCTTAAACACTTTTTAAATTACAAGAAAGTTTGGGAAATGATGGAAAAATGACTCATAATCATATCACCTTAAAACAACTCCATGCTCCTGAACACTTTTCAGCACACTCCACCATCTCATTGTTACTGGCTACCCATATGCATGCTTTTTAATTTTACATTATTGCAATTATATATAGCACTTTAAAAACAATGTGACTTTAAAACACAAGTGTTTCTTCATGTTGCCACAGGTCTTCAGTGTTACACCTTTCATGGCTGCATTTCCAACCAAAGAATGCATCTTTCTTCACCCCACCCATGCCTCTACTGTCAGACAAGTAGACGGCTCCCAAGTGTTGATGATGACAAATGATTCTACAATTCATAACTTTATAAATACAGTTTTTGTCTACTTTAGGACTATTTAGTTAGGCTAAACTTCCAGAAATACTAATTGTGTGAATGTTTTTATAACTCTGGATGTATGTGCCACATGTTTTTCAAAGGGACTATAGCAATTGATGTCATTATCAGCAATGTAATAATTTATCAGTTACATTGCAGCTGAAATTGCACTTTTTTAAAAAAAAGATTTTATTCATTTATTTGACAGAGAGAGAGAGCACGAGCAAGGGGGAAGGAGCAGAGGGAGAGGGAGAAGCAGGCTCCCTGCTGACCAGGGAGCCCGATGCGGGGCTCGATCCCAGGACCCTGGGATCGTGACCTGAGCTGAAGGCAGACGCTTAACCAACTGAGCCACCCCGGCGCCCTGAAATTGCACTTTTTTGAAAAGGTTTTATTTATTTATTTATTTGAGAGAGAGAGAGAGAGTGAGCATGCGCCTGTGAGCAGGGGCAAGGGGATAGGGGGAGGGACAAGCAGACTCCACACCTAGCGCAGAGCCTGACATGGGGCCCGAGATCTTGACCCAAGCGGAAACCAACAGTCAGACGCCCGACTGACTGAGCCACCCAGGTGCCCTTAGATTTCACTTCTTAATGATTACTACATATTTTCCCATGTTTGCATCAGATATATGGTGTGTTTTTTTTAATATTTTATTTATTTATTTGAGAGAGAGAATGAGATAGAGAGAGCATGAGAGGGGGGAGGGTCAGAGGGAGAAGCAGACTCCCTGCCGAGCAGGGAGCCCGCCGCGGGACTCGATCCCGGGACTCCAGGATCATGACCTGAGCCGAAGGCAGTCGCTTAACCAACTGAGCCACCCATGCGCCCAGATATATGGTGTTTTTATACAATGTCTGGTCACATCCTTGGCCATCCATCTATTGGGGTCTTAATAGTTACAGGTAATATGCTGTTTATGTTTATTGTCTGATTTGGTATAACATTTCCTAATTGATCATTTCCCCACTGAGTTTTTTTTCTTGCATGAAAAGCTTTACATTTTTATACAGTTAGAACTCACAGATAGTTTCTTTTATTATTTCTACTGTTTCTTACAATCTTAACAATTCTTACAATCTGTTTCTTACAATTTTTACAATCACACAAACATTCAGAAGAAATATGAAATATTTAACTCTTCAACACATTTATACATTTTGGGGGGCCTATGGCACTAGGTATGGATTTTAAAACTCTTTTTCCTAAATGTGTAACCAGTTATTTGAATACTGTTTATCACTCATATCGACACAGTTTTGTAGTTCAAATAAGTATGAATTATTTTAGGAAAAGAAGGAATTATTTTAACTAAAAAACTGGAATAAACTAGGCATGAAATAAATAAATATCATGAATGAAATTTAAGTAGGAATGAAAATAAGGCTTTTAAAAGTTTGTTACAAAACCTAGGTATAAAGAAACATAATTTGGAAATGGAGCATTTCTTATTTATGTACCAGGGGCAAAGTAATGGTGGTATGGACTGAATGATATCCATCCCTCCTCCCCTCAAAAAGATAATGCTTAAATCCTAACTCCTAGTACCTCAGAATGTAACCTTCTTTGGAAATAGGGTCATTGCAGACATAATTAGTTAGGTGAAGATGAGGTCTTACTGGAGGAGGGTGGGCCCCTATTCCAACAGGACTGGCCACGTGAAGACAGAGACACAGGAAAGCGTCATGTGAGGACAACGGCAGAGACTGGAGTTACGCAGCTAAGCATAACCAAGCGACGCCAGAGATTGCTGGCAAACCAGCAGCAGCTGGGAACGTGCAGTGACGTGTTCCCCTACGGGTTTCAAAGGAGCCAGGCTCTGCTGACACCTAGTTTTTACGACTTCCAGCCTCCAGAACTGTGAGACAATACATTTCTGTGGTTTAAAGCCACCCAGGTTGTGGTACCTGTCACAGTAGCACCAAGAAAGTAATACAAATGGCAACAACTATAAAAATAAGACCAAACCACGACTAGTGATGAAAAAGTTGCATTTCTTGCTCTGGCAGACACTATAGATGGGCCAAGAGCATTCACAGTCTCCTTTCTCCTTACTTTCTTGCTCCAGAAAAATTGGTTGGCCTCCCTCACAGTTCACAGTGGCCAGGCGGCCCCTTTCTGTCCAGTGAAATGCAACTGGAAGATTTGGGGGAAGGACTTTCCTTCCTGAGGGAATTACAAAGCCTCACAACTGACGTAGTACAGTTGCCCTTTTGGCCCTGAGAATGAAGGCCAGGCGGTAAGGAGAGTGGGGCAGGAAGACAGCTGAAGCCCATATGCCAGTAGATAGTGCATCTCTAACTTAGCTAAACAGCACTTGTTGGGTTTTCTGTCATGACAGCCAAATGTTGGGAAAACGAAGAATCAAACTTATTGTCATTTCAGTTTTATAAAGGGTCACGGAAACCTTGGCAGCAAACATTAAGCAGAATCTCCATCCATCCATCCATCCTATGATAGAGGGTTTCTACGAGCAGACTCCTATCCTCCCTTCAGGCTCCAGCTCGGGTGTGTCCTCTTTCATGAAGCTTTCTCTGGCTCCTCAGACAGACCTCATATCTGCTTTCTCCGTTAATATCATTTACACACCTTTATTTTTTTTAACCCTGATCACCTCATGTTGCAATGATCTGAACTTCTTTCTCCTTCTGACCAGGAGCACAGAGCCCCTCTTTTTTCATCTTACTACTACCAGCACCTAGGATTGAACCCAGAACTCAGTAGGTACTCAGCAAATGATTGTTGAGTGAACAAAGCAATAAGAAAAGTCACTGAACCTCAAGGACAGGAAAACTAAAAGGAAATGAGGTCCAAGAGCATCAAGAGTATTACAGGTTTTTAATCATCAAATCATTTACTGAAAGGAAAACCTGACAGATGTACCCCCAGAATCTTTACAACGTCATCTCACTTATACTAACATTATGATTTAGTGAGATACACGAGTGTCTATAATTTTTATTTCACTGCATAGTTTACTCTGTGCTAAGCATTGTGCTAAATGTCTTAATTATCTCATTGAATTCCCCCAACAACCTTCTCAGGCAGTGGTGGGGCTAGATGACTCTTACCAAGAAAGGGTTTATAGGAGCAATTTGGTTGGAAGTGGATGACTAAAGTACTTGTCTGAAAGCTCTATTAACCTAGCTGGCCCACAGTCTTTCACTTGGACTATCTATTTATTTGGGGTGGTCGAGGGGAGCAAGCAGATGGAGACTGTGGAGGGGAAGATAGGAAGCAACCCTAACTCTACCTTGAAGATGGGACCGCACTCAAAGATAGTATTAGTTTGATTACTGCACTTCACAGATTTGAAAATTGAGACCTAGAAAGGATCAGGAACATACCCAAGGTTATTAAATGATGGTGCAGGAGTGGACTGAGAGCCCTGCCTTGAACTCCTACACATATTGTCTGAAGTAGGTTCACTCCAAACTCTCACAGCTTAAGGCTGAAAAGATCTACTCCCAACAAAGGCGCTGAGCATGACCAGAACAGTGCCATAGATAGTACAGTTATGAACAGCTTTCTGAAACCTGGTGACATCAAAAATTATTCCAGGCCTGCTGTGTCTGGTCTTTATAACTATTTTTTAATTTTTCTAGAGTCTCAAAAAGTTATCTCTTGGGGCGCCTAGGTGGCTCAGTCGTTCATGCATCCAACTCTTGATTTCTGTGCAGGTAATGATCTCAGCGTCATGAGATCAAGCCCCACGTCAGGCTCCACACTGAGCCTGGAGCCTGTTTTAGATTCTCTCTCTCCCTCTGCCCCTCCCCACGCTCATGCAATCTGTCTCTCTCTCTTTCTCTCAAAAAAAAAAATTATCTCTTTTGTTGCACCCATCAGCCCTATTTCTACAGGTCAGTATCTTTCAGAACAAATCTAATCTCTTCCAGTGGTTACCCTTCAAATATTTCAAGGATGCCATTATGTTCTCCTTGAGATAGGCTCTATATAATCAAATATCTTAAATTATTCCTCATGTGAGATTTTAAAATTCTATACATCTTGTGAAAATCAACAAAGAATCATGCATTGTTGACAAAAAAATTAAAATGATTTAGAAGTGAAAGAGCACAATATGAAAGTCTTCCCATCACCAAACTCCAGTCTCTAATTTCTATTCTTTAAGAATATCAGTTGCTGACAATTTGGTGGACCTTCCAGAGCTTTTTTTTTTTTTAACATTTTTTTTAAGTAGGCTCCACTCCTAGTGTGGGGCTTGAACTCATCACCCTGAGATCAAGAGTTGCATGCTCTACCAACTGAGCTGCCCAGGTGCCCTTCCAGAGCCTTTTTTTTTTTTAAATCAAATCTAACTAGAAATAGAAATATATATGTAGTATGTGTATATGTATATATATGTGCACACATGTGTATGTACACATTTCCTTTTTTAGATACATGAGACTATACTATATAGTGTTCGAAAGCTAGCTTTTTTCACTCAATAATATATTATGGATACCCTTCTGTGTTAATACATGCCAGAAATACCTCGTTCTTTTTGACAGTTGCATAGTATGAATCTGCTAACCTTTACCTAACCAGTTCTTCTTTCAGGTTATTTGGCTCTAATTTTTCCCATTACAAACAATGGTGTGTCAAACATTCTTGAGCAGGCAGTCCTTGCTTTTCTCTTGACAGAGGTAGGTACATCGTGAAGATCATGAAGCTCAAGTTCCATGGCCCTCCACATGCATGGACCTCTTCGAAGGACCCTGGGAGGGGGTGTGAAGCTAAGCTTGTATGAGCTGTCAAAAATTAAGAAGGCATTTGCCCATTTTCCATGTTAGGGCACCTCTTCCATGCTCCATGATTTATTAAAGATTTTTTTTTAAAGATTTTTATTTATTCACTTGAGACACAGAGATACAGAGAGGGAGAGAGAGAGCATGAGCAGGGAGAGAGGCAGAGGGAGGAGGAGAAGCAGGCTCCCTGCTGAGCCAGGAGCCTGATGTGGGGCTCGATCCCAGGACCCTGGGATCATGACCTGAGCCGAAGGCAGATGCTTATCCATCTGAGCCACCCAGGCGCCCCGATTTATTAAAGATTTTTAAAAGATGATTCACATAGGGGCTCATCTAACACATTGCTGTCTGCACTTCCTAATTCACTCAAAGAAATGCTTTCTACCTTCATGTCTGCATGAAATGCCTCTTCCTAAGATCACCAATGGCTTCCCAATTGCCAAATGCAATGACCCCTTTTCAGTCTTCTTTCTTCTTGAATTACTTGCAGCACTTGACATTGCTCTATATTCCTCCTTACTTAAAATTCTCTCCCTCCTTTGCTTCTGAAATAATTCTGATTCTCCTCTTACTTTAGGTATTAACCATGTCAGTCTCCTTCCCTTTCTCTACAGGCCCCCTGGGTGTGCTTCCCAGGACCCCATCTTTCACTCTATATCCTTTCTCTGAGTAGGGACATCCTTTTCCAAGGACAGGACCATGATTCATTTATCAGTGAGGGCTAAAGCTGTCTCCAGCCCCAGATCAAGAGCTTCCAAATGTTTATAATCAGTTCCACCAGTGTGTCCTGAACTCCTCAAATCTATCTGGTCCAGAACTGAGCTCATCTTCCCTTCCCAGCCTCCTATACTCTCTTTCTAAACAAATGGCATCACTACCCACCAACTTGCTGTCATCTACGATGCCCACCTCATTCTCATCTAACCATACCTAATCAGTCACCAAGCTCCACAGGCTCTACCTCTGAGACACTCACCCATTCACTCTCTCCTTTCCAGTCCCATTGTTCCTGCTTTGGGTGAGGCCTCAGCCTCTCTTCTGGAGTAGGGTAAGTGCCTCCTTATCAGCATCCCTCACCATCTATCTGTCCCACCAACCCCATGGCTAATGGAAAGAGAATTCCAAGTAAAGATCTGACTATGTCACTTCACTGAAAACCCATGGCATCCAAGGTCCAAACATCACTTCTCAGATTCATTTTAACCACTCCTCTACCCAAACTGTCTGCTTCACCCTCAACTGAACTGACCATTCCCAAGTCTGTACCTTTGCCTAAAATGCCTCTCTTCCTTTTTCCATCTATTTCCTCCTTAAAACCCAGCCTGTACATCATCTCAAGTAATCTCCCCCGGTTTCCCAGGCAAAAGAGATGGCACCCTCCTTTATGTTCCCTTGGCTCTTTGTATGCTGCCGGGTTGCAGCACTTTTCACACTGTATTGTGAGTTCTTAAGGGGCTGCATTATGTGTTCTTCCCCATGCCTGGTGTCTGGACAAGGCTTGGCACTAAGTAGGTGCTCAATAATGCCTATGGAATGAATGAACAGGAAGAATGAAAGTTACTGTCTATTGAGTCAGATACTGTTAGATAGATAGATAGATAGATAGATAGATAGATAGATAGATAGATATCATTTAGTTTAAAACTCTAACATTTTGAGGGATGCCTGGGTGGCTCAGTTGGTTGAGCATCTGACTCTTTTTTTTTTTTTAAGATTTTATTTATTTATTTACTTGACAGAGAGAGAGAGCACAAACAGGGGGAGTGGCAGGCAGAAGGAGAGGGAGAAGCAGACTCCCCGCTGAGCAGGGAGCCCCATGTGGGGCTTGATCCCAGGACCAGAGGATCATGACCTGAAGCGAAGGCAGATGCTTAATCGACTGAGCCACCCAGGTGCCCTGAGCATCTGACTCTTGATTTTGGCTCGGGTTGTGATCTCGGGTCATGGGATCCAGCTTCGTGGCGGGCTCCACACTCAGCAGGGAGTCTGCTTGTGTCTCTCCCTCTGCCCCTCCCCCTGCTCGTGGGCTCTCTCTCTCTAAAATAAATAAATAAAATAAATCTTAAAAAAAAAAACTCTGGAGCGCCTGGGTGGCTCAGATGGTTAAGCGTCTGCCTTCGGCTCAGGTCATGATCCCAGGGTCCTGGGATCGAGCCCCGCATCGAGCTCCCTGCTTGGCGGGGAGCCTGCTTCTCCCTCTCCCTCTACTGTTCCCCCTGCTTGTGCTCTCTCACTCTCTGTATCAAATAAATAAATAAAATCTTTAAAAAAAAAAAAAACTCTAACATTTTGAGATTGTATTATTTTCTCCTTTGGATGGCTGAGGAATGTAAAGCTCTGAGAGATTAATTGTCTTTTCAAGGTCAGATTTGCTTGTAAATGCAGCTCTAAGGGTCAAACTCAGGTCTGTCCGAATCCAAATCTCAGGCTCTTGATGGAAAGTAAAAGCTGTGATAATCCTCCTGACCTAAAATCCAATGGCAAATATCATTTACTTTTACAGTAACGGGTACAAAGTGGGAACCTGGTATGTATAGATGAGTTTTCATTGCGATTAAGTATAAGAGAACTCAAGGAAAATTTTAAATATCCCATTTATAAGAAAAGCAACCAGGAAAGATATTTTCCCTAATATTCTAAATGTGACTCTCAACTCCCAGTGGAGAACAGCACAGACACACTTGTCCTCACCCTTCTTTCATCTAAGTCGTTAACCAGCCTGCAAAGCTTGCCAATGAGAGATAATACACTCTCTTTAATACTCTTTTAAATACACAACTGTGGGATGCCTGGGTGGCTCAGTCAGTTAAGCATCTGATTCTTGATTTCGGCTCCGGTGGTGATCTCAGGGTTGTGAGATCAAGCCCCACGTCATGCTTCAGCTGGGCATGGAGCCTGCTTGAGATTCATCTCCCTCTCCCTCTGTTCTTGCCCCCTCCCTCTCTAAATTAATTAATATTAAATTAAATTTTAAAAAGTACAACTGTACCTTCCTTGACAATCTAGTATCTCTAAAGTCTTTGGATTTTCATTAAGGAAGCTTGGTGCTTGTGGTGATTTTCTTTAAAACAATGTGAATAAGGTATCTCCAAATTATAATAAATGTAAAGTTACTGAAATTCCATGGCTTTAGGAAAAAAGTGGCAAGTTTCTCAAGGGAATATGTTCTAGGCTAGCTTCCAGAGCAGGCAGAGAAAATGTTCATCTCAGTATGAGATGAGTGAACAGACTTGAGGCAGGGAGTCAGGCAGGACTTCATCCATCTGGGCAGTGAAGATTTCAAGTTACCTACTGGGCTTGACTGCAGTCAGTCCTGAGTCAGCTTCCAAATCACTAGCTGAACTGTAAGAAATTTGTGTTTGGCAATGTTTCTCTTTTCCGGAGCCCCTTATTTTTCTGTAAGTTTGTGAGACAGGTGAAGTAGTCATTCTACTGATGTAACCTTTGGAACTTCATAAATTTAGTATTGTTTAAAAAAGAAAACAAAAAACTTCTAGTGATGCCTAACACTGTCTAGTTATAGGCACACAGAAAACAAAGCTGAAATCCATGGTATTGCCGTTCGTCTCTAATCTGAGCCTTTGGTAGATGGCATCCATATTCTCACACGAACTGCAAATGCTAACCTGTTAATAGCTTCCCCACGATCTGCTTTTTGCTCTGATGCCTCCAATGATTTCATCATAATTTAGGCAGAATATAATATCACAATTGATGTTCCCCGGCATGAAGCCCCTCTAGCTATTCTACAATCAGTTTCCTTCTCAGTCTGGTTCTCTATCTCTTTTTAAAGCAGAAAATTCTTAACCACGCGATGGGAACACATGGAGAGTTACAATAGTCCTAAGTGTTGCTATAATGTTTACAATGCCATATAACAGAAGAGTCTGACATGGAGCAAAGATCATTTCTTATCCTAGCCCTTCGGTAAGACATTCTCCATCACAGTAAGACTTCCTACCCTTTGGAAGAGAGCGTTAGTAACGAGTACAGAATTTTTTAATCTTTTCTATTCGTTCTCCACTTTAACTCTTTTTCATTTCCATTTGTTTGTTTGTTTTGCTAATGGACTTTCCCTATTCATTTTTGGTTTTTGTTAACACTTCTTTTCAGTCCAGCCATTCTAAAAGCTCTCCTAAACTTCCTGGGGCCCAGAACTATGCTATTTCCTCCCCTCTCCTTGTGCTCACCTTTCCAGTAACCATTGCCCAGTGCCTCCCTGCTGAGGCTGATGTGTGGCTTGACCCTGCCACTGGGTAGCATTTTGAGAAAAAGTCCAGCTGGAGCAGATGGGCCATCCTAAAGCTTCTCTCCCTGCTCTGCAACTCCAAGGGATAGGACCAGGGTAAGAAGTTCATGGTTAGCTAATGTTTACACTGTTCTTGTTTCCTTCAGTTTTTACCCCAGCCGCCTAACGACTACCACCTCCCATCCCCACTCCCAATCTTACAGTTTCTACCAAATCAAATGTGGACCAAGCTTGGGTTGTTTGCTTGGACTCCTACTAGAACAGTGTGATGCTGGGATTGCACGAGATGCAAAAATAGCATTAACATTCAGACATGAACTACTTTTATCGATGGGAAAGGAATGTTAGAAGAAAGCAAGCTTTTCTATAATCTTTCAATACAAGCCTGTTTGAGAGAACGACAGAATTCTTGCTTCTCCAACTCAGGGCTGAGCTGGTAATTATATATTTCAGAAGAATACCACATACAATTAAAAAAATCATAAAAAACCTACCAGCATAAAAATGTGACATGACATGAAGCTCAATATAAAGTTGTTCAATGCACATACAGTAATTGCACCAATTACATTTAAAATATTTATTTGCTTACCAAAAACCCCAAGATGTAAAAGGCTAATTATCAAAAATGACACCAGTGAACGGTTTTACCCAGGCTAACCAAAAACAGAATAATATTAATAATGCGAAGAAATGAAAAGAAACTTCAGTTTACATTTTGAATTAAAATGTCAACTAAATAAAACAGCAAATTCATCAGCCTTGTTGTTCACATACATGGCTTCAACATTTGAAGAAAATACAAAAAGCCTTTTCAGCTTTGATAATCACTTTGACTCTTTGGAACTGATGGAGAAAAGAAACCACATCAAAACTTCCATGTGTTAAGATAGGTTAAATTAAATGCATAATTTGAAAACATGTGATAATTTTTTTAAAGAACACATGAGCCTAGTTAACGGGTACCATTCTGAGTGCCCTTGACAGAATCAATTTACAGCCTTACGTGTCATAGGGTCCATTTTTGTTTCCGAACACTACCTAAAGTGTATTACACAGAACGATTCTTTTTTGGTACGTTTTACACAATATTTCTTTCTGAGTTTTTCGGCCTAAAATTAAAGAATTATACGGGATGAGAGTCAAGGGGCGATTTACTGAAATGACTGACATTCTCCACTGACAGCTCGAGACTAGATTCAGATTCCTCTGCGCTAGTACAGCTCGATCTCTACGAACAATTAAATACTGGCACACAGATGATCATCGTCATGTTAGTTAAAAACAACTCTGCCCACATTTATGCTTTGACTTAAAATGAAGAAATACAAAGACACTGTCTTTTGTCACAAAGAGGTAATCACTGTGCGAGAAGACTGCTGCCCTCTCCTGAAACGGGCAGAGGTAATGTCCCATCGACACCGCCATCACACTATCTCCGGTTAGGCTACTTTATCACACTGTATTAATATCAATCATATCTACATAATACAGAAATGTTAACTGATCTCAGGGATGATACTAGCATCTGATCTGGAAATCAGATGAGGAAAAGGTAACACTACAGAGTCACAGTAATGTTCAAATACAGAAACATTTCTGAGTCATACCAGAAAGGTTAAAGGCTGCTTTTAAATAGAAGGGTACTTAATTTTTTTTCTGAGAAAAATATAGACAATTTCTACAATTTTTAAAATTCCTAAATTCCTTTAGAAATATTATACTCCTTTTTACCAGGTAACAAACAGGAATGAGTGTGGCTTTCTAAAAGTTTTAAAAACACTTTTTCAAGTTAGTTATTAATTCCTTTAGCTGGAAAGCTCTCTCTTCTCATCTTCACCATCTAGCTCCTGCCCATCTTTTAAGAACTAACTCAAGCTTGGGCGCCTGGGTGGCTCAGTTGGTTAAGCAACTGCCTTCGGCTCAGGTCATGATCCTGGAGTCCCGGGATCGAGTTCCGCATCAGGCTCCCCACTCAGCGGGGAGTCTGCTTCTCCCTCTGACCTTCCCCCTTCTCATGCTCTCTCTCTCTATCTCATTCTCTCTCTTAAATAAATAAATAAAATCTTAAAAAAAAAAAAAAAAGAACTAACTCAAGCTCGTTTTCCTCCACCAAGCCCTCCCTCACTTATTCAACCCATAACGATATTCCTCTATTTTGGATAACTCCAAAATAGTCCATTCCTTATATTAGTACATCATTCTATATCTTCTCTTGTATTATTTGTTAACTCTTTTATAATGTGCCTTTGACTTTCCAGTAAATTGAGTCATTTGAACTCCCTCGTTTCCTACCCTCTCCATGCCTTTATGCAGTGCCCCAAAATCTACTTGACTGATGGAAACATCTTATTTTCACTAGTGTTTCCTAAGGAATATTAAATAGCCTGAATCTTGCAAATTAAATAGAAGAGACACCTTTGAAATACTCATGGGAAATAAGTTAACTGAAAGTTCTTTGGAAACTAAACAAAAATAAGGTAAGCAAGACACATTGCTGACTGAGACATTAATAGTCATTTATATCCATACAGTTCTACATGTGTTTTCTGCCAGTCTGTCTCCCCTGCCCATTTTACTGTCAGTCCTTTCAAAGTAAGAATTAGGTGTTCTTATCATATGACCCATTAGGCTTACAACCATGCCCTGAATACAGCAGATACTCAACATGAGCCTTTGCTTGAGAGTCATCCATGGGTAATTGCATGTTCTACATTTATTCAGACAATGAAAAATTAACGGTTTCATGCACTGGATGAAATCCTTCACCAAACCTTCCCTGAGCCTCAGTGCAGCTGGGTCCCAGAGTGTCATTTCATTTTATGTTCTAAGAAGGCTGGACCCAAGGCCACTCCACTCCCTCTGCCCCCACTGCCTCACCCCCCACACAATCCTCCTCCAGAGTAGTTTAGACACATTCGTCAGGCTTGCCAACACCCCATCAGGGCACACCTCATTTCACGAACAAGAGAATTTGTGTAGAGAGAAGGTCAGAGACTTCTCACAGAGTCACATACATAATCAGAGACCAACGATGCAGGGAAGCAGAAGGAATGCTTCCTGGCGACCAGTCTTCTTTTCAAATACCTAGATCACACTCATACCCTAAATTATAATAAATGCGTATGGAAGACCTGTACCCTTTTCAGTCCCAAGAAATAGTGGAAATCAGGAAGACACTCAGCTTAGACTCAACGCAGCTGCCTGATGCCACCAGTGCTACTAGGAAGCACTTAAGACAATTCAAAGGGCACTTGATTCCTTTCCACCAGATGAGCCTCTCTTTCTTCTACAGCCTATTTTCTCTCTGTTCATTCTTTGCTGATCCTTTAAGTTCTTTCTCATCTGTTCCTGAGGCCTACACCACGTATAGCATTATTCAGGCTGGCACTCAAGATGATTTTTAGCAAACAAAGGTAAAAATATCTTCGTTTAGATTTCCCATTTAATTATTTTTGTATAAGAGGCAGAAAAAAATACAAATAGTGTATCATTACCCTTATACTATGTCTTTATGATCAAACATAAACTATTAAAGTAAGAGATCCGGAAACAACACAAGCCTTTAAGAATAGTAGGACTGAGAAGTCTTTTGCCCAAATTTCAGGATACCAGATGGCAAGGTAGGTGAGGATAGTTCAGTAGATGCATAGCTAATATTGGTAACAAGGATGAGATTTCTCTTCTAAAGCCCTGATTCATGTCTGGGATCAGACAAAATATAAGATTACAAAAATTCAGAACAATGGAACTTGACCCTATAATATGAACAATAAATGATAGATGTATGTGTGTGAGTCTAGTGTTTCATGTCTGGGGTTGTTTTTGCAAGACTAGGGCTAAGCTATCATCTCAACTGGGAAAGTTGTTCATCCTAACACATGGTAAGTCATGTTTGCTCCAGTAAAGGACCAGACTGAATAGGCTCATGAGACCATCTTCCTTGTAATTCTTTAAGAAAAGCCTAAAAAAATCAATGTTAGAAAAAGAAGAAGATAGGCAGGCATTAATTACCCATGTTAGAAGCTAGAAAAATTAGAAATGATGATAGAGAAATAACTATTGCTTTATTCTTGAATGTGATCTTACTGAGGGAAAAACTGACATTTAAAAAGATATTTATATTTTCATACCAATAGTTGAAAGATTCTTTAGGTTGAGAAGATAATGTGTGAGATGAAGGGGGCAATTGAGATTTACAAAAATCACTATCAGTGTGTCTGAAGAAGATCAAAAGGAATGTATCCATCTAATCTATAACATTAAAAAAAAAAAAGAGCCATTCCATGAAGCAAGGAGGCTTGGTCACTCTATGTCAGGTCTCTACAGCACAGAATAGGCTCATGGAACTCATTACTCCAGGAAATGGCATTAGCTAGACATCTTTGGAAGTTCAAGAAGGCTTTGGGAAAATTCATGGCTGACAGATTAACATTGGGATGTTAAAGGAAGCTTGTAAATACAGTTGACCTTAGACCAACATGGGTTTGAACTACAAGGGTCCACTTGTACACGGTCTTTGTTTCAATAAATATCGTACTGTTTCTCTTCCTTACGATTTTCTTCACTTGATCTTAGCCAAAAGGCCGAGAAGCGATTCCTTCTGATTTTCTTAATAAAGTTTTCTTTTCTCTAGCTTACTTTATTTTAAGAATACCGTATATAATACATATGACATACAAAATGTGTTACTTGAAAGTTGACGTTACCGCTAAGTCAACAGTAGGCGACTGGTAGTTAAGCTTTTCGGGGAAGTCAAAAGTTATATGGGAATCTCGACTGCACAGTGGTTGAGGCCCCAACCCCTGCATTGTTCAAGAGTTAACTGTATCTCTAATCTTTCCAATATTAATATCACAGGAGCAAGCTATGATTTCCACACAGTACTTGGTGATTCCTCCAAGGAAAAAAAAACCCCTGAGTTGAATAATGGCATTATTATTAGCAGTAACAGCAGCAGCAACTAGCTTTTACTAAGATTCAGGCACTGTATGCTGTGCTTTATTTATATTATTAAGTCATTTAAGTCTCCATCAATTCTAGGAGGATGGTTTCTCCACTGTATGTAAGAGGAAAAGTGAATGGCAAAGCCAAGATAGTAAGCCAGGCAACATAACTCCAAAGCTCATGCTCTTAAATTATGTGTATTTACATTTTTCAGTGGGATTCAAACTCTGAAACACTCAAAACAAAATCCTACATAAAAGGGGAATGAAATCATAGAAGATATTTCTTTGTATTATGTTGTTACAAAAGGTGTTTTAAAACTATTAAGAACCACTGATCATTTCACTTATGATGGTTCTATTTAAAGTACTATTTCTATTCCATTTTACCAAAAGTCATATTATTGATAGTCATATAGTCATATTATCTGTTTGATGACACATCAATAGTAAAATGACTTTTAAATTGTCTGTTGCTTAATGTGAATATTCAAAACCTAGGTATTTAGTGGAGGGATGTGTGTTCCACAAGGAAAGCTCAGTTCTCAAATGGGAGGGAAACGGGTACTCACCGGGTACTTGGAAGATGCCTCCCCCAGGGCAAAAAGCCAAGACTGCAATAAAATCACATGCCATCCCTGGGTCAACCACGTGGGGGTTGTATAGTTTGTTTGGTTGTATAGCTTACCCCTGGTAGCTGTTCAGACAATCTAAAACATGAATCAATCTTAAATATTTATAAATGCATTATAAGCTTTTAAGTTACCCTAGTGTCCTTAGAATATTCATAAAATTAACTTCTATTTCCAGAGAACCCAATCAGCTTCTATTAAATGAGGTGCCCTCAGAAATAGGTTAAAAAGGGGCTCCTGGGTGGCTCAGTCTGTTAAGCGGCTGCCTTCAGCTCAGATCATGATCCTAGGGTCCTGGGATCGAGCCCCACGTAGGGCTCCCTGCTCAGCGGAGAGTCTGCTTCTCCCTCTCCCTCTGCCTGCCTCTCTGCCTACTTGTGCTCTCTCTCTCTCTCTGTCAAATAAATAAATAAATAAATAAATAAATAAATAAATAAATAAATAAAATCTTAAAACAACAACAACAACAAAAGAAATAGGTTAAACAGAGCAAAATAGCCAAGAACTGAAATACCTCCATGGATAGGCCTCACAATGAGTAATCTTGGGGCACCTGGGTGGCTCAGTCATTAAGCGTCTGCCTTCGGCTCAGGTCATGATCCCAGGGTCCTGGGATCGAGCCCCGCATTGGGCTCCCTGCTCGGCGGGAAGCCTGCTTCTCCCTCTCCCACTCCCCCTGCTTGTGTTCCCTCTCTCACTGTGTCTCTCTGTCAAATAAATAAATAAAATCTTTAAAAAAAAATGAGTAATCTTCATTTGGGTTATTGAGGGCTGATTGACTACAAATGAAAAAACTAAATTTAACATTCAGGTGACCTGCCTTTCCCACATAGAATTAATCTAACAGGGTGGAGTTGAACATGGGGCTTTAGGATATCACCAATATCCAAAATATCCAACCACAGAAGATAGGAGCTGGTGTCGAAAGTTATCGTAATGACATGTATGTCATCCATAAACCATACCACTGCTACAGCTACATTTGTATAGTGCTTTCTGTGTACCAGGCATTATTCCAAGTGCTTTTATATTTATCAAGTCATTTACTCTAACCCATTAACAACATTATGAAGTAGGTACCTTATTAGTGCCATTTTATGGATTACAAAACTATAACTTGGACATTAAGGAATTTGCCCATTTACCCAACTAGGAAGTGGCAGAGTTGCAATTTAAACCCACACATCTGTGCTGTCAACCACTAAGTAAACTGTCCACAAGAACTGAAATAACCCCCACCCCCACCCCGGAAAGTCTGAAAGATGGTATCTAGTTATATCTACTACCTTGATAAAAACACACTGAAAGTTCAAATGAATACGATAAACTAGAGCTCACCCACCCAACTAGTCATTTCGGTCAAATATCCTTACTTGAATTAGCTCTGCTAATATACCCAAGTCCATCTGGTTTTGATTAGAATGTTTCATAAATATCAAAGGACCAGGGGGCACCTGGGTGGCTCAGCCAGTTGGGTGACTGACTTTTGGTTTCAGCTCAGGTCATGATCTCAGGGTCCTGGGATTGAGCCCTACGTTGGGCTCTGAGCTCAGCAAGGAGTCTGTTTCTCCCTCTCCCTCTCCCTCTGCCCTGCCCCCCACTTGTGCTCACTCTCTCTCAATCTCTCTCTCTCAAATAAATAAAATCTTAAAAAAAAATATCAAAGAACCAGTCTTGACTTATTTTCTTGTATCTTGTTTTCTCCACGTCAAAAAGCCAAAGGAAAAAAATGTAATTCGGGATATAACGAAAAGAAACCTGCTGTGGAACAAATCATTTGGGAAGCTAACTTGGCAGTTCAGACACCCCAGAGATAATCTTTTCCACCACTTGGTCTTGCCAGTGACTACAAATGCGTTCTTCCTATCATTCTGCCAGCTAAGAAGGCAAAACTGGTCATCCAAGGCTTCTGCCACTGACCATGGGTGCTGGAGCAGGCAAAGGCCAGGGAATGGCAGAAGCAATTAATCACATGGCAATGGATTAATTGGAAAGAGTGGAACATGTCTCCTACTTGTGTACTCTGCTTTGGACCAAACAACAGTCCTCATGGGAGGACTTAACCATTTATAAACAGGGCGTCAGGGTGCTAACATGTCATGCGATTTTTTTATAAAAGAAAAAATCACAATATAGTGCATCCTACAATTTTTTTTTTTTTCTCTTCAGAGGTCTTGGCTCCACTGGAAAGATAATAGACATTCTATCTATGAGGAATGAGAAGAAACGGAATTAGCAAAACACAGGGTTTTGCTTTGGATTCTCATTAGGAAAGCTTTCATATGAAGCAGATGGCAGGGTTTTAGACTTCTCAATAATTTCTCATGACACACTGAAGTAACTTTACTTTCTTTCCTCTTGCGCTAACCTCTAATAACAAAAGCAGTAGAAAAAAAGGTAGTCTTTTAGATTTCATGGGGGCGGAGGAGAGTTCTGTGTATTCCACTCAAAACTTGGGGGGAAAATATCCTATTTCAAATAGAAATTGGACAATATTGGCTGAGAGCCTAACTTTCACAACACTGCCCTGAATGCTGAAGGAAACAGGTGAGAAATATCTGTCAAAGATGTCGTTTCTCTCTTTTAGGAGATGAAACTATAGTTGGAAAAAAAAAAGTATGTACAGTTTCACATACAAACACATAAATACCTACGTAAATTTAAGAACATGTTAAGACGGTGGCTTCTCAAATACAAAGGAAACTGTAAATAAATGGGAGACTTTGTGTTATTTTAAGTAACCACTGGCATTCTGGGTTTAGGGTTACTAATAGGCTCCTTAACACTGCAGTCAAACTCGAAAGAGGAAAAGGGCCACCTTTTCCAACACACCACCTTAAAGAGGGCAATGGGTAGCTCAGAAAAAGATTTCAAACAGCTTGTATATATTTTTAAAATGGAGAAGGTAGATTTGCTATTTTAGGCTAAAGTTAACACGGTAGAGGGGGTGGAGTAGAGAAAAGACTAGTTTCCTAATAAAAAATGGAGATCTCAATGATTTCTTTAAAACTAAACTAACATTAAGAAAATCCTGATTTTAAAAAAAATGGATAATAAAAAACCAAAAAGCATTCAGTGAAAAAAATTCTTCTGACAGACTAATAAGGACTTTAATATGATAATCTGGTGTTTATCTGCGCTTTGCTTGTGCAATTGCAGTTTTCTCAGCTATTATGCAAGCACTGTAAAATGAAGAATACCTAATTGCCTCCTGGAGAAAAGTATTACTACCAAAACGACTTAAGCAAACGCATTCTGAACTAACAAAGTATTTTAAAATAATTTGAGCTGAAAAATGAATGACAGCTAAATGAGTGCCATTAACCGTGCTACAGGTGCCCCTGGCTATGGCCCATTTTTTAGCGAACACCCACCAGCCTCAGGACAGCTTCATCAGCGCTGTGTCAAATACTCCGGGAACTCGGTTCTTCCCTCTTACCTGCCACAATGCCTGTCAGCTGGGAGTCCTACTTTACCTACTGCCAGGTGAACTCATGACAGGGAATGCTCTCTGCTTCTGTTTCTAGAGAGATGCGATGTTACCACAGTTGGTGGACAGAAGTTAGGTAAAAAGGAGCAAGAGGTAGGAGCATTGGCAAGAAACAAAATCAAAGCTGGAGAAAGTCGGGAAAGGCAAATGGAACCCTCTCCTACTTGATAGTAAGTTTTCCAGACATGGTTTTCCAATTTGTAAAAGAAGTTGCTAGGGGCGCCTGGGTGGCTCAGTTGGTTGGGCGGCTGCCTTCAGCTCGGGTCATGATCCCAGGGTCCTGGGATCGAGCCCCGCATCGGGCTCCCTGCTCAGCGGAGAGCCTGCTTCTCCCTTTCCCTCTGCCTGCCACTCTGCCTACTTGTGCTCTCTATTTCTCTGTCAAATAAATAAATAAATAATATCCTTAAAAAAAATAAATAAAAAATAAAAGAAGTTGCTATATCTTTGCTTTTAAACTGCATAGGGAGTATATGGAAGGATATGGTCCATACATTCTCATATAACTTAGGAAGCACTCCTTTTGTGAGATACTATCTTTTGAAACTATAAAAAGAATTGTTGCAAATTCAGAAATAAGTAATAGAAGTGTTTCAACCAGTGCATAAGTTTGGGGCATACCGACTCCTCCCAAACCATCTTTCCTTCAGCCTCCATAGCCTGCTCGGGGCAGGGTCTCAGCTCCACCCAGGCAGCCCACCTCCGTGGTAGCCCAGAGACTCTGCTGAGCCAAAGCCACCTCTTCAGTCATTCAGGTTTTCCTTGGGGCTGGTTCTTTGCCTCCAATCTCCAAGCTCTTGCCGACCTGCTGGGTCCTAACTCTGGTAATTCTTTCTTCCTAGTTTGGAGGTACCTAATCCTAATTCTGGTAACTCTGTCTTCCTGGTTACTTCCTTCTCAATTACCTGCTGCCCTGACTCCGGCTTGCCTACTAGCCTATACCACTCATTTCTGGGACTTTCCATACTACTCAGTTTTGCTTCCATGGTCCAGCTTCTTATTTAGTATGCCCAGTCTTTATTTTTCCATTTTTGGACACAATACAGGTGAATCAAAAAGTAATTTCCCAAAGCTGAAAATGTAAAGTGTAAAGTGAAGTCTTGCAGGTAGCAAAGCCAGTTTCACTGCAGGAAATGCCAGCTCTGCATTAGATACTTGACTGCTTTAAGTCATTTGGCCAGTCTGGTGTATTACATCTTTTTTTTTTTTTTAAGATTTTTAAAATTTATTTATTTGACAGAAAGATAGAGAGGGAACACAAGCAGGGGGAGTGGGAGAGGGAGAAGCAGGCTTCCCGCGGAGCAGGGAGCCCAATGCGGGGCTCGATCCCAGGACCCCGGGATCATGACCTGAGTCGAAGGCAGATGCTCAACCGACTGAGCCACCCAGGTGCCCCTGGTGTATTACATCTTGATAATGCAACAAATAACCACTCTAGGTTAGATTTCTAAGCTCTTCTAAGGAGCAGCCCCAGCTATATGATCCTGGGACTGGGAGGGATCATATTAGCCCAGCCTTTCCCCTGCTTTAAAACACATTATTCAGCATGACTAGAATAAAAGTCATGTTCAGATCAAGAACTAATGATGTATTGTATGGTGACAATACATGGCAAATGGAACCCTCTCCTACTTGATAGTAAGTTTTCCAGACATGGTTTTCCAATTTGTAAAAGAAGTTGCAAGGGGCGCCTAGCAACATAACATAATAAAATTAAAAAATAAAATAAAATATAATGGAAAATAAATGCAAAAAAAAAAGTCATGTTCAGAATCTTTATAAAACAGAATTCTGATCAATTTCACTTCCTGTGTAAGAATCTCCAAAGATTCCCATTGCCTACTGGTCTACAAAGTGAGGTTATGAACTTAGGATTTGCAAGACAAAGCACGGAATGCAGGAAAAGAATACTAGAATGCCTATTTGCAGTTATAGTATCCCACTTACATTTCCTTTTTTGTGTATTTTACGTAAAGTGTATATATCAACACAGTAGTACACATGTATAGTTTATCAATAAATGTACATACATATATTGGGGGTAAATATGCAGAAATCTTTTACAGATAGGAAGTGCAATAAAAAATGTTTGGAGAACAGTGGCCTTCAGGACAATGACTAACGCCTTAGAACAGCAATTACAGTAGCTCACAGTTTGCCTTCAACCTGCCATTCCTGCCACCTGACCCACAAATATTACCCCCACCTGGGCACCCTATACTCCTTTCACACTGAACTGCGAGAGTGTAAGCTCTATGAAGGCAGGAATTATGAATATCTAACTCACCCTCTGGATGCCCAACCCTTAGCATATTGCATGGCAATCTAATAGACACTAAAGATATATTTATTAAATGAATGATTACTTAATTAAACTAGCTTTGTATGCACATTGTGCTATTTCATCTCTCTGAACCTTTCCATTCATTTCTCTCTCTGTTCAGAATATCCTTTCTGCCAGCCCTCAACCTGGGCAACACCTATGAAACTAGGATGAATTTCTTCATCAATATCTCTGCCCCTACCATGCAGCTACTTATGTCCTTTTTTAGGCTCCCCTATACCTTTGTAATTGTTTATAACACATGTTTGTCTTCTCTGATATTCCTTTGTATCCTCAAATCCTGGCATGGTACCTAGCAGATTGCAGGTGCTCCATAAATCACTGTAAGAGGGTGTATAAGTGAATTTCTAAGCAATTAATTAGTAATCTTTAAAAGGCATTAGAATGCTTCTGCTTCTAGTGAGGGCTGAAACCAAGTACCAAACTTGACCCCCAACTATAAAGAACTGGACTAAATATGAGACCATTGCTTTCAGCTCCTGGACAATAGACTGTGATCTCTAGGAGAAGGGAAACAAATGAGGTGAGCCTTAAGATCACTCCCAGCAGAAGATGGATGATTTGCTGTACTGAGGAGATAGAGATAGAATTAGGGGAGATAGAGGTAACTGGAACTTACAGGACAGAATACCAGAGAGGAGGGAGCTATGTACAAGTAGAACTTCAGAAATTTGTATGGGTTCTTCCTTCAGTCTTTGCCTGAGCATTGAGCTCTGCTTCTGTTAGAGTGACTCCATGAAGCTCAGCAAAGAACACCAGGCTGGAAGATGCTCCAGCTTCATCTAGCCATACTGGAAGGATATCATTACATAATGGAGGCCTTCAGTGAAGATTCCAAAAGGATCCCCAAAGATCCCCTTAGTAGTAGGGATAAACTAGCCAGAAAGTAAAGGCTACTCTAGACATGCCCCAACAAAGCTTAAAAACAAAACAAAAACAAGACTTAAAAGAATCAAGTTGATCCATAAGCAGCTTAACTGACTACCAAGAGAAAAAAAAATTCAGACCTTTAACAATGTAAAGGAAAACATGAACATAATTAACAGAGAAATGGGAGCTATAAAAAAAAGAACCAGGTGCACTTTTAGAGCCAAAACTATACAATATCTGAGATTAAAAATTCACCAGATGGGGCTTAATATCAGATAAATCTAAGGATGAAAAGATTGGTGATAGTAAAAGAGGCTAACCAAATTGAAGGAAAGACAGAAAAAAGAATGAAGAAAAATGAACAGAGCCTCAGTGACATGTGGGACAATATCAGTCTAACATACACACAACTAATGCTCTAAAAGGACTGGGGAAGAGAAATATATTCAGAGAACTAAGCCCCAAACTTGATGAAAATTATGAACTCAAAGATCCATGTGGCCAGCAAATCCCAGGCAGGTTAATTACAAAGAAAGTCATATTAAGGCGCATCATAATCAAATTACTGAAAACCCAGTAATAAAGAAAAAAATCTTAAACCAGCCCCTCCCTCCAAAAAAGACATAGTATATTCAGAAAAATAAAGATAAGAATTATCATTGACTTCTCATCAGAAATAATACAAGCCAGAGAACAATGAAATGCATCTTTAAAGTGTAAAGAAAAAAAAATCTATCAAACTAAAAGTCTTCATCCAGAGAAAAGTGTTAAAGAAAAAAATGCCATAAACCTAAAATTCTATGTCCAGTGAAAAGAAACTTTAATAATGTAGGAAAAATAAAACTTTACCTGACAAAAGATGACAGAAGGCATTGCCAGCCAACCTGAGTATAAGAAATGACTAACAAAGATCTTTAAGTGAAAGGAAATGATATTAACATCAAAATTCAGACCTACATAACAAATGAAGAGCACTGGAAATGGTAAATATGTGGGTAAGTATAAACATTTTTTTCTTGTTTTTAAGTTGTTTTAAAAGATAACTATTGAGGCAAAAATAAAAACAACATATTGTGAGGTTTATGACATATGTAGAAGTAAAATGTATGATACCAATAGCATAAAGGAGAGAATGGAAAGAGTGGAAGTACATTCTTGATGGTTCTAACATTATATGTGAAGTAGTACTCTCTTTTCCATGTGGGATACATTCCAAGGCCCCCAGGGGATACCTGACACTGGGGAATAGTACCAAACCCTATATATGCTGTTTTTTCTTATACATACATACATACCTATGATAGAGTTTAATTTATAAATCAGGCACAGTAAAAGATTAACAACAACAATAATAAAATAGAAAAATTATAACAATATAGTGTAATAAAAATTATATGAATGTGGTCTCTCTCTTAAAATATATTATACTTATCCTCTTTTTCTTGTTATGATATGAAATGATAAAATGCCTATGCGATGAGATGAAGTGAGGTGAATGATGAATGATGTAGGTGTTATGACATAGCATTAGGCTACTATTGATCTTCTACATGAGAAGGCGGATTGTCTGCTTCCAGACCGTGTTGACCGTAGGTAACTAAAACCATGGAAAGTGAAACCACAAAAAAGGGGGGACTACTATAATACTATTTGAAGGTAGGTAAGTTAATTATAAAGTTTAAACCCTGGAGCAACCACTAACTTTAAACAGAAGTATAGTAACTAAGCCAATAGTAAAGAAAAATGGAATGCTAAAAAATAATTAACACAAAAGAAGACAAGAAAGAAGAAAAAAAGAACAAAGAACAAATGGGACAAATAGAAAACAAATAGCAATATATTAAACTGAAGCACAACTGTATCAACAATTAAATTCAGGGCAATTAAAAGCAAAGTTTGTCAGTGGGCTCAAAATCCAGGACTCAACTATATGGTTGTCCACAGAAATGTACACAAAATATAAAGAGACAAGTTAAACATAAATGGATCAAAAAAGATATACCATGCAAACACTAATCATAAGAAAGCTAGAGTAGCTATATTAATATCAGACAAAAGAGACTTCATACAAAGAATATTACCAAGGATAAAGAGGGACATTTCATAAATATAAAGGGATCAATTCATCAAAAAGACATAACAATAATTAATATGTATGCAACGAATACAAGAGCTTCAAAAGACATGATATAAAAACTGACAGAAAAGGAAAGAAAAGTAGACAAATACATAATCACAATAGGAGATGTTATCACTCCTCTCTCAGTAATTGATAGAACAAGTAGGCAGAAAATTAGTAAGGACAAAGAAGATAAGAGTAATACTATCAAACTTTATTTAACTGACATACATAGAACAATATATCAAACAATGGCAGAATACATATTTTTTTCAAGTGCATATGGAACATTCATCAAGTGAAAACATATGAAGGGCCATAACACAAGTCTCCATGAATTTAAGATTCAAATTATCCAGAATCGATTCTCTGACCAAACTAAAATTAAATTATAAATCAATAATATAAAGATGTCTTAAAAATCTCCAAATACTTGGAAATTAAACAACACACTGCCAAATAATCCAGAGATCAAAGAATAAATCACAAAAATTTTAAATATTTTGAACAAGTATTATTTTGAATAATAAAATATATCAAAATTTGTTGGGTGTATAGTGCTTAGGAGGAAAATTTGCAGCTTTGAATGCTTACATTAGGAAAAAAGAAAGGTTTAAAATCAATGACTTCAGCTTTCACATTTGGAAGCTAGAAAAAGAAGAGCATATTAAAACCAAAATAATAAGTGCCTAGGTGGCTCAGTCGTTAAGCGTCTGCCTTCAGCTCAGGTCATGATCCCAGGGTCCTGGGATCGAGCTCTGCATTGGGCTCCTTGCTCCGCCGGAAGCCTGCTTCTCCCTCTCCCACGCCCCCTGCTTGTGTTCCCTCTCTCACTGTGTCTCTCTCTGTCAAATAAATAAATAAAATCTTTAAAAAAAAATAAAACCAAAATAATTAGAAATAAGGGAATAGAAAATATAAAAAGGAGAAAGCAGTGAAATAGAAAAGGGACAAACAATAGAGAAAATCAATGAAATCAAAAGCGAGTTCTTTGAAAAGATCAATAAAGTTGATAAGCCTCTAAGCAGACAGCTCAAGAAAAAAAAAAGATATGAGACACAAATGTTGGGAATGAAATAGGGGACATTGCTACAGGTCCTATGAACATTCAAAGGATAGTAAGGGGATATTATAAATAAGTTTATGTGAGTAAATTTGGAAAAATTACATGAAATATATAAATTCCTCAAAAGACACAAATTGTGAAAACTGACACAAGAAGAAATAAAAGATTGGAAGCACCCTGTCTATTTAATTGCATATGTACATAAAAACTTTTCCACCAAGAATACTCTAGGCCAGATGACTTCACTGATTAACTCTATCAAGCATTTAGGGAAGAATTACTAACAATCTTATACAAATTCTTTCAGAAAAGAGAAGAGGAAAGAACACTTGCCAACTTATTTTATGAGTTCAGCAATAACCTGATACCAAAACTGGACAAAGAAACTGCAACCAAACTTCAAGAAAAATACAAACCATTATGATTAGTATGGACATACATGACATAACCCTTGACAAAATAACAGCAATCAAATCCAGTAATATCTAGAAAGGATATCGTGTCTTATGATAAAATATTTATAACAAGAATAAAAGGTTGGATTAACAGAAAATCAAATGTATTTATCATATTTAAAATAAATATAAAAAAACAAAATAAGTAAGAAAAACTATACAATCATTTCAAAACATAATTTGACAAAATACATTATACATTCATGACAAGATTTCTCAACAAACCAAAAACAGAAGGACACTTCCTCATTTTAATAAAGGGCATCTACAAAAAAACCCTACACCTAGCATCATAATTAATGGTAAAGACTAAATGCTTTCCCCCAAGATCAGAAACAAGAGAATAATATCCACTCTCACACTTCTATTCAGGATTGGACTGGAGGACCTGTTTCTAAGTTATATAAAGAACTCTTGCAATTTAATTAAAAAGAAAGCATACAATCCAATTAAAAACTGCACACAAAAAATTAAATGGAATCTTCACACTTCACAAAAGAAGACATACAAACAGCCAACAAACACATGAAGAGATATTCAACATCAGTAATCATCAGGGAAATGCAAATTAAAATCATAATAAGGTAACATTACATAGTTGCCAAAATGGCTAAAATTAAAAAGACTAACCATTCCAAGTGTTGGTGAGCTCATACATTGCCCATGGGAATGTAAAAGAATAAAACTACTTTGGGAAAGTTTGGTAGTTCTGAAAAAGTTCAACATACATCATACATACCTATGACCAAGCCATCCGCCTACTAGGTATTTATCCAAGAATAATGAAAATGTATGGCCATCAAAGATCCTGCCACAAATGTGTCCAATTAGCTTCATTCACAATAGCCTGGAACTGGAAGCAATCCAACTGTTTATCAACAGGTGAACGGAGAACAAATTGGGGAAGCATACTCATACAATGGAATACTACTTCAAAATAAAGAAGACTGAATTACTGATACACAACAATGTGGGTGAACCTCAAAACAAAAAACAAAAAACAAAAACAAAAAACAGTGATTTGAGGGGAAAAGATACCCACAAAAGAATACATACTATATAATTCTATTTATATAGAATTCTAGAATAGGCTAAACTAATCCATAGTAACAATATATAGATCTGTAGTGGTCTGGGGCTGTGAATTGATCATAAAAGGACATGAGGGAACTGTTCGGAATGATAGAAACATCTTGTAACTTGACTGGAGTAGTGGTTACACAGGTGTATACATTTGTTAAAACTGATGGAAATGTACACTTAAAATGGGTGCATTCATTGTATGTAAATTGTACCTTTATAAAGTTGATTTTATTTTTTTTTTAAAGATTTTATTTATTTGTCAGAGAGAGAGAGGCAGAGACAGCACAAGCAGGGGGAGCGGCAGGCAGAGGGAGAGGGAGAAGCAGGCTCCCCCCCACTGAACAGGGAGCCTGACATGGGACTTGATCCCAGGACCCTGAGATCATGACCTGAGCCAAAGGCAGATGCTTAACCGACTGAGCCACCCAGGCGTACTAAGTTGATTTTAAAAGTTAAGAAAGGGGGCACTTGGGTGGCTCAGTCAGTTAAGCGTCTGCCTTTGGCTCAGGTCATGATCCCAAGGTCCTGAGATCAAGCCCCACATCGGGCTCCCTGCTCAGTGGGGAGCCTGTTTCTCTGTCGCCCCTGCTCATGCTTGCTCTCTCTCTCTCAAACAAATAAATAAAATCTTTAAAAAATTAAAAAAAATTTTTAATTTTTAAAAAGTTAAAAAGGCTCTATAAATAAGTGAAAGTTTTCCTTGCCATCTACTGTACTATGAGGAATGAAAAACCAAGGCCATTTTGAAACCAAAATGAGTAACTTTGTAGTTTACCTTGGATTATTCCCTACCCTCACCTTTACCTTTGTCTGCCTGGAGATTGTGGACTCTGCTAGAGAATGATTTATATAAATAACCCCACCATCCACCCTACTGTTCAAGCCTATAACTTAGTAGTCCTAACTTGATGCTTATCTTTCCTTCACTATCCCCCACCTCCACAACCAATCCATCACCATGTCCTGATTTTGATTTCCAAATTACATCTTGAATTCATCTGTTTCACACCATAACTACTGCCATGACCACAATCCAAATGACTATTATTTCTCAATTAGAATAATGCAAAAATCTTTTATCAACCTTTCCTCATTCCATTCCTGTGCCCTTCTAACAATCTCTTCTCCGTGAAGCAAAAAGAGCAATCTTCACAAGATACAAATTAGATCATGCTCCTCCTCTGGTTAAAACTCGCCAACGGTCTCCCATTGCACTTAGAATAAAATTCACACCTTTAAGGTGGCCAACTAGGCCCCTATATGATGCTGGCCCCAGCCATCTCGCCAAGTTCATCCTGAGCCATTCTCACTCTTCCTTTCACACTTCAGCCCTAACTGCTGTTCTTTCATTCCTCAAACAGATCAAACAATTGTCTTCTTTCAGGGCCTTTGCACTGGTATCCTCTGTCTAGGATATGTTTTCTCAGCTTTTCACTTGACTGGGCTATTCTCATGCTTTACATCTCAGCTCAAATGTCACCTCCTTAGAGAGGCCTTCCCAGACCACCCACAGCTCATTTCCTTATGCTACTTATAACTATCAGGAACACAGGAGAGTTTGCAAAGGTCACAGTAACCATAACTACTACATATATTGTGATCTCTTATGTGCCAGGCTCTGTTCTTAGAACTTTATATATATTAAATCACTTCATACTCTTTGCAACCCTAAAGGCAAGAACTATTATAATTCTCACTTTACAGATGGAGAAACAGATGAAGCACAGAGGAATTGAATAGCTCAAGGACACACAGCCAAGAAAGGATGGAGCCTGAATTCTCAACTAGGCAGTCTGACTTCAGAGTCCATGGTCTTAAACATTAACCTGGTTGGAAGAAGGAACCTTCTTCTTTTGAGACGGGGGTAGGAACTAAGTATGAATAAAGATACATTTAAAAGAGGACAAAGACAGAGGATTTGAATGACTACTGTCCTTTCTTAGGGAACTAAAAGCCCAAGTCATCTATTATGCCTGATGATACTGGCTAGAGGCAAGGTTGGGGAATTGAGAAAAGAAGTGTGGATCTGAAATAGCTCCTATGGGGAATGGGTAAAATGACCACCAGGTGGTACCAAGGGGCCACTTGAGGCTAGAAATCACACGTGGGTAATGGTGCCGTCAACAGTTAGGCATTTTCCTTAGCAGCATTTAGCAGTAGAGGAGCAGAGAAAAACAACTGTTAGCTTTACATGTCGTTGGTGATTGAATGAGTAAGTATAAAAGAGGGCCAAGGGATGAAAGTTTTAAAGGTACAGATGACAGTGCTATTGAAATACTCAACTTGGCTGGGTAGGAGGAGTAGGACTCAAAAATAAGCACTGGAAGACAGTGTGGAAGGGGCACCTGGCTTGCTCAGTCAGAAGTGTGTGTGACTCTTCATCTTGGGGTTGTGGGTTCAAGCCTCACATTGGGTGTAGAGATTACTTAAAAATAAAATCTTAAAAAAAAAAAAAGACAATACGAAATAGCTTTGAGGAAGAACATGTGTGTGTTTAGAAAAAAGTAAAGAAATGTATCCAAATTTTAACCATTGGTAATTCTGGATCACAACAACAAATAACATCTGACTCTATCTTTGATAATATTAAGGAATTATTGTTAAATCCTTTTTTGGTATGTTAACGGTATTGCAGTAATGTCATCTTTTAGTTAGATACTGAAATATTTATGGGTAAAATTTATATGATTATCTTGGACTCGCTTTGAAATAATACAAGAGAAGGGGTGAATGGGAGTTTTCATGGGCAAGACTGGCCAGGGATTGTTGCTTGTTGGGACTGGGTGATGATTATGAGGGGTTCTGACCAAACATGGCCATCTTAAAAAGGAACTAGGAGAATCCATTTGGAAACATGACCTGATGTTGAAAGATTTATTTCCCACACATTATAATTGCTTTCCATAGCAACGTATACAGATGAAACCATAGGGTCGGATTTCCAAATACAGCATGAAGCACATACACAGAAGATCCCCTGTTTGTAAACTAAAGCCTACGAAAAGGACTTAACCACTGTAGGTTGCCAAGGTGCTAACTACAAAATTTTAATTCTATCTCAGCAAAAGAGTAGTCCCTAGTAGCCGGAAAGAATTTATACACGTAAAATACTTTCATTTTCACCCCCTTTAAGGGGTCAGTAATTACCAAGCAATAGCAGCATAATGTATCTGTAGAAATTATAGAACTTCACTATGAAACATGAATTATAAAAATAAATATGCATAAAAATACACATACGTATTTGCAGCTACAGATGTATACACCTACACAATATGATCAGCTAACATCATTCTCCCTTGTAAAAATGTAAGAGGTACAACAAATTGCAAATTATCATAAATGAGTTATATGCCTGGTAACTCTGCCAAATATAAAAAACTTGAAATTAGAAATCTCAAAGATCTACATAATGTAGAAGTACGCCTCAGAACAGCTTACTGATGTTAGTAGATGTTTAGACATTTCAACAATCTTTAAGTACAAATGCAGACTTGAGTAATGGTACTTTCAACACCTCAAACAAGTATCCTGTATAACTTTTTCAAGGTCAAAACTGAAGCTTCTCAAAGATATCAGAGATGTTTCCATCATGTAAGACAAGATTAATTGCACTGGTATTACATTCGTGTTTCCATGCTTGTGTTTATATCCCTTCCACTCAAAGCTGCCTCAGTCTTTTCGGATAAAAGGTCATGGAGTGAAAACAACGGTGTCCTTCCTAATCCCCATGGTGCTCAAACTATCACAAGAAGTAGATCTGAATTTACAGTAGTCTAGGAGATAAGGAAGATGTCAAAAAGCCTCTTTGACTTTATCACAAATTAACTGATCAATAACTACATGAAACATTGTCATCAATTATATATGAAACAGAATAAAAGGTAGTTGTACAAAATAACTGCTTAGAGAAGCAAAAATAAAATAAAATTTAAAAAGTAGGTAGAAGCACTGAGAGCCTTACTGCTGAACTCTGCAGAAGGCGCCTTCAAATAAATATTTCAAGCCTTCATATGAATATTTTAAGCATGACAACTACACATAAACACACAGCCAAAGTGCTCAAATCCACTCAAGAAAGACTATTAAGTCATCAACTTGCTCCTGACAGGATCCACTGAATATGGCAACAGTGAGAAGTCAGGAGACAGTTGGAATCATTTCAAGACTGCTAATTTAACTTGTCTTAAAACCAACCAATGCTCAACGTGTCATCATCAATGTCATCTCATCGCAGTCTGAAAAGCCTTCGACCTAAAGCAAAAAGGTCCCCAAGTGCCACCCTTCTTGTCTACTGGTTGAAAATCTAATTGGTTCTGCTGACAGGCTTGGGAATTGGTAGGAAGGCTGTTCAGTTAATCTCCAAGGGCCAGCAAAGAGCTCAGTATCCATCTCTGAGCTTTGCTCCCTGGCTGTCGTAAAATGACTCTGATGGCAGTGCGAGCTCTTATGCTTCAGCTGTCTTCTGACTTCTGTTAAGTCAAATTCAATAAAGTTTGTCACTCAATAATCTGAGAGCTACCCAACAAAACCTCTTTGATCAATAACAGCTTGCCTGCTTGCACTTGAGAAGGTGACCTATTAAAGATTAAAAACACACCTGCTGCTTGAAGTAGAGAACATGTTTTTATTTTTAAATGAAAATTCAGCCATTAGAAGCAGTTTAACTATTAAAAGTGCATACAAAGCATTGCACCGGAGACACAAGAGGGGGATAAAAAGAACAGCTCGGATATGATACTTTCTTCTGCATAAAGGAAAGTTTGTTATTTGCATGCTTCTGCTGTAGTTGGTTCTTACATAAGGGACCTTTATCCCGGTTTTGCGTTTCAGGATCACACATTATTTATTTGTTGCCTGTGTACAGACAAAGATTGGTACTGTAACATTAATTCAATCCTCAATCAAAACAAAGTAATCTGCTGTCCTATGTCATCTACCTTTCTGTGAAAAGTCAGGAATGCACATTCTGGGAAAGTGCATTGTATTCTTTAAAGTCACAATGTTCTTTTTACTTAAGTGGTTTTCCTCATCCACCCACATACCTTAGGTGAAGCCTTGATGAGGGAGAACTCAGGGTGACTTCAAAATTAAGAGAGATAGTTCAGTGAGCCCAGGGAGCAAGAGAAATCATTTGAAAAAAGTAGAGAAACACATATATTTACATATCAGACTCAAGCCTCCCATCTTGATGATTAAAACTATTTTAGAATGAAAAAAATAATTTCATAAAAAACGTTATAAAGAACACCAAAAGAATTCAAAATTTAATCAAGGGTCTTTTGTTTTGTTTTAAGAAAGAGAAAATTGTATAACTCTCTTTTACTTTTTTCCAAGAGCAGAGAACTGCATAGCTTGGGCCTTTCCTCTTACCTAAGGAGCGTATGTTTAGGATGCGTTCTGTTTGCAACCCAACAATAATCATTGAGGTGCATTACCATACTACAAAGAACATTATATAAATAGAATAAGATAAAAAATTTCTGCAGAGACACAATTATGGTTCAATATTAATAAAAGGTTCTGCTAGAATGTGACTCTGAGTTTCCTGATTGTCAGCTGCTCTCCCCGTGTAGCGGATGGATTTTCCTGTAAGACCAATGTGTCCATCTCTGAATGTATGTGTATCAGTCTCTTGTGTGGGTATTTTTCATAAAGTTTAAACATGTTTATTCTGTAAGGCATTAATTTTCTCCCATGACATTCACGGTACTATCACATAGGACATATGTGACAGGGAGATATGGATTACATCTCCAACAGCCCCTGATAATTTCCTCATAGTCTCTTTGAACTCTGCAGCTTTTTCCTGATCTGAATTAATCACTTCTCCCCTTCATTGGCTATTATCTCCTTAGTTTTGTGCTTCTGGTTTTCCAGTTTCTATTTGAAATGTCTTCATCAAAGCAGCTGCATACAGAAACATGAGTTCATTTCTGCTTTCATTTGTTTTCTCCTGATTTGTGTGATATGCATAGATCAAGGTTTTTAACTCCTGTATGTAGGAACACATAAAGTCCAGAAAGGCCAACCTAATCTAATTAAGGTTTTCTAACTAAAATAAGATAATTCTTCATGTCAGTTGAACCCTGGGATGAGGTGACTCATTTCTGAGGATATCTTAGTTTGCTCAAATGTATAGTTATAATGAGGTTGAGCTGAGGACAAGAAACATTACTGCTTGTGATCAAGAAATGATCACCTTTTCTGGTGAATCAAAAAAAAAAAATTGTTTAAGGTTGTTCTATTAGTATACATATGTCTTGTGATTGAAAAGCTTTTAAGTCATCTGAATCAAATGACAATGGTAAAAAGAAAAGTGAGTTATAGAATATGAGACTTAGAGACAACAAAGGAACAAGCAGTCCCCAGAGCTCCTCTTCCATGAGGAACAATTGCTTGGCAGATAAATGCTAATTTTTTTACAGTCTGAAGTCAGTCAGGATGTGACTAGGCATCTCAGGGTAGGTTTGTAAAAATATATCACAGCTTTAAAATACCAACAAGTGGACAACATTACCATCTTGAATCTGTAAGTGATGTCCTGTCCAGACCATGCTTGATGCCTCTCAAATGTAATAAGCCCCAAATCATTTTCATCATTCCACCTAAATGTCTCCCAAAACTTCCTCTTTCTCAGTGGATGGCCTCCTCAGCCACCTAGCTACCCAACACTGAAACCTGGGAATTACCTGGAGTCTTCATTCCCCGTTGGTTTCCACATCTAAGCAGTCACCAAGTTCTATTCTTTTCCTTCTAATTCTCTCTCCATCTGTCTACTCTTCTCCATTCCCTTGACCGGCCACAGCCCTAGTTCAGGTGCTCATCATCTCTTACTTTGATTTCTGCCCCTTGATTACTGATCATATGGTCTCTCTGACTTTGGGCTTACATCTCTCTAATCCATTCCCCTTATGGCAGCCAGATCCCTCACTACCATGCTTCAAGTTCAGCGGTTCCCCACTGCAATCAAGATGAAATCAAATGCCTTACAATGGTTTGCAAGGTCCTTTCTGATCCAGTCTCTGCATCCTCTCCAGAATCATGTCTCAGTCTGACTCCACACACACCAACAATTCCCCCCTCTCTCTTTGACATCATCCATCTGCTACGATTGTCTCTCACTCACTCCAACCAGCCATTTGGTCTGTTTGCTGTTCTATGAACATGCCACTGTCTTTCACCTCAGGGACTTTTCATTTGGCATTCTTTCTGCCTGGAAAGTTCTTTCACTCTAGAGAGTCACAGGGCTTGTTCCCTTCGTGCCTTTAGCATTTTATTCAACGATCTCCTCACTGAAGCCATTCCCGACCTCCCTGTTTAAAAATGTAGACTATGTCTCCCAACTCCAGCAAACCGCACCACGTCCCCTGCTTTGGTTTTTTTTTTCCACTGCACTTTTCACCACCTGTTATACACTGTATCTTATGTATTTTCTGTGTATCTTGCTCCTAAGAATGTAGGCTGTATGAAGGCAGAGAGTTTGATCTGTTCTGTTCTCTGGTATATCTCCAGCATCTTGAATGTGCCTGGAAGGTCAGCACAAATTAGAACTCTGCATGCACCTTCCCATGCTCTTTCCCCTCTGGCCTTAGACTGCCTGCTATGTATTATGGCCCCACCACTCACTGTTTGCATGACCTTGGAAAAATGACTTCATCCCTCTATGCCTCAGGTTTCTCATCTGTGTAAGAGGGAAAAGAGGGGCGCCTGGGTGGCTCAGTTGGTTAGGCAACTGCCTTTGGCTCAGGTCATGATCCTTGAGTCCCTGGATCGAGTCCCGCATCGGGCTCCCTGCTCGGCAGAGAGTCTGCTTCTCCCTCTTACCCTCCCCCCTCTCATGTGCTCTCTCTCTCATTCTCTCTCTCTCAAATAAATAAATAAAATCTTTAAAAAAAAAAAAAAAGAGGGAAAAGAAACTCCTAAGGATATGAGATGAAATATGAAACATGCTTAGAACAGTGCTTAGGCTTCTAGTAAGTGCTCAGTAACTACCAGCCATTGTTATAATTATCAGTGCTGATGCATCTGTGAGCTTCTTGAGACTAGGAGATGTGACTTGTTCACCTTTTTATTCCCTGGTGAGTTGAGCACAGTGCTTTGCATATAACCAAAGGTGATTTAAATATTCAATATTTTAACAAGCGCTGCAGCATGGGATTCTGGCCAATCAAAATGATGCCGGCCTTGACACTAGCTTAGGGTCTTGAAGACCCTCTGCCATCCTTTCATTTTCCTTTTACTTACTGGATTATAGGGAGATCTGGAGGTTTCTGGAAGAGAGTCTGGGCTTTCGGGAGCATGGAGGTGAAGTATGGCACTGAGGGTAGAGCTATCTCTTAACTAATACAGAAATATTTCAATATTTTAACAACAGGTATGCTGGTTCTGTGTACTATTGCTGATCACACTGCATATAGCAGACACCCAAATACTAATCATACAAATAAGAAACAAATGCATGAGTTAAAATTTCATGTCAGTAACACTGCTGTTACCAAAATAATGTGAAATACAGAAATCTTATATTGCTCCCAAACAGACTCATTGAAATCTCAAGTAAATTTAAAAGAACCGTGGATTCTTTCTATCCTTATCCCCATCCATCTTTTCCTTTTCACCACTACCCCCACTGCCACATAATGTATGTGAAAGAAATGTGTATGCAGGCAGCAGACATAGTAGATTGGCCAAGACCTTTCATATTTAAAGAAATGTTTTTTTAATTTTTTAAAAAGATTTTATTTATTTGACAGAGAGAGTACAAGCTGGGAGAGGGGCGGAAAGAGAGGGAGAGACAGACTCCCCACTGAGCAGGGAACCCGATGCAGGGCTCAACCTATCATGACCCCAGCCGAACGTAGACGCTTAACCAACTGAGCCATCCGGGCGCCCCTAAAGAAGTCTTGATTTAGGCTTTAAAAGCCAATGATGTTAATGAGTCAATGGGGTGAGGGGAGGAAGTGGAGAGAGGAAAGTAAGCTCAACAACAATTTAAATAGTCTTACTAGTTATCCATTCAATGAGTTGTAATATCACTTCTGAGGCCCTGTCATGATCACAATAAACATATTCCTTAATTAATGTTGACTTGAAACTCCTGAGTCAACCTTTCATCCACACTTGGCTCGTGTTGTTACTGATGTTTTGGTGGACTGGTCCACTTGCAAGTCAGCCATTTGTCATTCATGGACTTTATTATAATGGGAACTAACAAAGCATTCTGCCATACTTCCAAAGCTGTGCAATTACTAAAAACCTATTTGATCCTTAGAGTGAGAAGGTATTTATACTTCTAATACTTTTCAGAGTAAGAGGAAATTACTACTACTAAAATTCCACAATAAATACGTCCTCCAAGTAACTCTCCTCTATGCTTTTTGGAAGTACTGCCTTCAGTCAATAAATGCATCACTTCTGACAACTAAAGTGATGAATGTGATGCCATCTTTATTGATCAGCAGGGAGATATTAGAAATTTTCTGGAAACTTTTAACTATCAATTGTTGACAGCTATTCCCATTTAAAGCAGCAACACACGCTGGTTTTCTATTTCCCAAGCAATCGTTCCCATGAATTAACTTTGTTTGTGTAGCATCATCAAGTTTTGATAATTTTAATGAAAACAGCTTCCTGTTAGATTTCAAACACAATTCTAATGCAAAGTTAAATAAATCGTGTTTAAAATTACGTATGATACTATTGAGGCATCGCATCCAGTGTATTTGAAAGTTATTCAGGTTTAATGAGCTAACGAAAAGAATTTAAACTCTCTTCAAGGGGTCCTTCAGAATCCAAGTTTTTAAATTAAATCTGCTAGGGATAGTGTAACTTACTTTGCAATTTCTTCGTTTTTCACTATTAATTTTTGTCAAAATTAGTTCAAACTCTCTTTATAGTACCTAAGTATATACTCTTTAAGTGGATTCAGCCTAACCATGGAATATGCCTTCAGGAACATATGAAAGCCCAGCCTCAGATAATATCCTCAGGCTACCATCCTCCCTAACTAAGCCTGCCCTCTTCTGTTTTGCTCTGATTACTCCTTATGAAGCCACTTCTCTTTACTTTGCCCACCAGCACTGTTTCTTGGACCCAATCTGTTAAGTGTTCATAGCTTTAAGCCTACTAGCCCTCTTATCACTTGAAGGGGGGGTCAGAGAGTCTGGTTCTGTTTTATTCTTAAATGTCAGGATTCTCAAAAATGGAACTGATGGATCAGCTTCTAAGGATCCACGGATCCCTGAAATATGTGCAAAATTCTGGATGTAAATGCACGTAATTTTCAGGAGAAAGGGCTCTATAGCTTTCATCAGTTCTCCAGTCCTTAACACAAAAAGGTTAAGAACTGTTTTTTTCCACCCTCACTTAAATAACAATACAATTGAGGCTTACTACTCATACCTTATTTTTACTTTGAGATGTTTCATTTATTTTTAGCAAATAGGTTGCAAGTGTAGCTTGTCAGTTTAATTGAAAGGGTTACATTATTTTGGTTGTACTGACAGTTTTTGTTCACTGGAACTGTAGATTTTGGTAATTTGGGTAATTTTCTTATGTGAATCACAAATATGGAGGAAACTTAAGAGCTTTTAGAGAACTGTCGTCAACTTTATTTCACATGATAAAATTAGCACCTCCCAAAGAAGCCCCTAATTTCCTAAGAGGCCCAAATTTCCTCAGAAACGCTTTGGCCCTTATTCTTGGTTTCATTCTGTTTCCTAGACTTTTTTTTTTATCCCAAATCTTAATGCATCATCAAATATTATCTTTTGTTTTTATTTAACACTTTCATGTCTGTGTGCCTTTTCTCTCTCTTTTATTTGAGTATAGTTGATGCACAATGTTACATTACATTAGTCTCAGGTGTACAACACAGTGATTCAGCAAGGTTACATATGATGCCATGCTCACCACAAGCGTAGCTCCCATCTGTCCCCACGCGTTGCAGGGGTGGGGGATGGGAAGGGAAGACCAGGGGGCATTAAAAGCCTTATGGATAATTCAGATCCGTCCTTCTGGAAATGGGCCCTTTCTCTCTCATTCCTCCCCAGCAAGCAGAGAAACACTAAATTAGAACATTTAGGAAAAGAAGAGAATTAGTCCACTGGAACAAAATTTTGTAATTTCAGAAACTGAATTCTATGAAATTACAATGGTCAACAAGCACTTGGTAATGAAAAATTCATAGCCATATTAGGAGTCACTTACAAAGACTCTTACCTAAAGGGCTTAAAATGGCCTTTGTGCACCTCAGTGGAACTCTCTGCCACCTACAAGTAAGAATAAGCTAAATTTTTAAGTTGATTAATCTCTCTTTTTCAAGGTCTAGGAACAAGTGGGAAAGCATTCTTTTTATATGTAATTTTCTCTTTTAAAATACCTGCAAATGTGATTGACTGGTATGGTAAGAACAAGTTAGACTTGGGGACTGGACTTTTCCGGACTGAATAAAATAAGGTACTTTACTTGAATGAAGTAGAGAAATGAAGATGTGTTGAGATTTAAAAATTCCAAGCAAAAGATGGAAGATGATCTTAAAATACTGACACTAACAGTTTAGGGGCACCTGTTGGCAAACCCCCCAAGGAGGTACAATCAGAATAATCCAGAATATGGGGAATTCTACAAGACAAATGACCCCATTCTTTTCATAAATGATTGGCAGAATTTTTAAAAAGGAAGCGGAGGAAACCCCAGATTCAGGAAAAACATTAGCCAAATACAATTTGTGGACTCTAGTTTGATCCAGATTCAAACAAACTGTAAAATAATATATATATTATGAGATAATCAAGAGGGAGGGAAACTTGACCCTGGTATTTGATGGTATTAAAGAAAACATTTTAGATGTATTCTTGGTATAAAATTTATGGATGAAAGTACTTCAGGATGAAATGATGTCTGGTATTTTATTTGATATAATCTCATGGGGAGAGAGTGGTGCATGGAGATATAAATGAAACGCGATCTGCAAGCTGTGATTATTGAAGTAGTGATGGGCATACTGGGCTCATTTATATTATTGTCTTTACTCTTGCAAATTTTTAAATTTTTCATAATAAAAAATTTTTAAGAATAAAACCATATACAGTACTAGAATTTGGAGAATAGAGGATAAAAATCAGAAATTTTCAAATTTTAATTACTTCCATATGCATAAATACAACTTCATTTAAAATGTCAATTAGGCATCTAATTACATCAATTATAGATCTCTGCTCTTAAATCACTATAGCCAAGGGTTTACTTATTTTGGTTCTCATTATGGCACTTAATACACCACATTTCACTAGAAAATGTATCAAGAATTCACAGTATTTCCTGTTCTTTCAATACATTATAGGTAGAACTGACAAGCAGAAAATATTTTTTTTGTATAACTCACTGGAGCTTTTATGTTCCCTGCTAGAACCCACAAGATATGCAAATGTGACACATGCAAGAGCAACTTGGTGCTCAGTTAAGAAATAAACATGGGTACTGCTAATTTTAAAAATATTTTTAAAGCTTCATATATCAACCTCCCTTCCCAAAATTAGCTTCCAAAGAGAAAAGTAGAGATTTCTCTACCATTTCCACTAGGAGTTAAGCCTTTTATGTTATTGGAAATGATGGAAAACATGAGGAAAATGTTCTTAAGAGTCAGAATGATCTCATCAGCATTACTGGGGCATTCTGAATGTAATCAAAGAGGTAAATGGGAATAAGAAATATTCTTTGACAGATGAGCCTACCATGTCATGGGAATTTGCAGCCTGTCTGCACAGAATGAATTTCCTATTGAGGCAAAATGTTCCCTCTGATGATAAAAGAACTGCCACCAAAATAACTTTAAAACCACAGAACTGTTATAAGAACAGTAAGAGGTGTTGCGTGACACATCACAATTACGAGCTACTAATACTGACGAACAATTCAGAATCTATATAAGCAGGCTGAGCTTCAACGAAAGCTTCAGGATGGTCACAACAATGGAAAGGGAAAAAAAATTCTGCCTAGAAACCGTTGTAATAAACTACTGAATATAAACTATAGAAGACCAGTCCTGCAGAGTGATCTTGGGGGACGTGGGGCGGGTGTGTGTGTGAGGTCATATTAAGCATCTTCTAAGTAATTTATTCAACTTTGGTTAAATAATTGAAATTCTATACCAGGCACTTTATTTATATTCTCTTTTTTTTTTTTAAGATTTTATTTATTTATTTGAGAGAGAGAGAGAGCGTGCAGGGAGGGGTGGGGGGTGGGGAAGAATCTAAAGCAGACTCCGCACTGAGCTTGGAGCCCAAGGCAGGGCTTGACCCAAGACCGCCAGATCATGACCTAAGCCGAAACCAAGAGTCAGTGGCTTAACCAACTGAGCCACCCAGACAACCCTATTTATCTTCTGAAAGGGTAGTTAATTGAACTGGACGACCTCCAAGTTAATGGAGCCCAGATTTTTATAATTTCCTGAACGGTACAATTTTTTTTTTTTAAGTTTAGGGCTCCCAACTTTGCTAAGTAAGATCATTATGAAAACAAATAATAACTGCAAGAACTAAAAACAAACAATAAGAGTGAGGATCTATTATTACTGCCATTTCAAAAATGAAATTTCAATAATAAAAAGCTGGGTCTATTTAGCTTTATGACAAGCTCACCACATCAGCTTCCTCCTCCTCAGTTCACTGCCGAGGCTAAAGCGCCATCACAGACCGCTGGTCACAGGCTAGTAGCAGTATGCAGATGGGCTTTGGGTGCCATTACTCCACAGTCTCTTCCAACACTGAGTGAGAATCATGGCGTCTAAGGCCGTTTGAGTCCCTAGATGGTAGAGAAGCTGATCTTTCAGGTTATTTAAATGGAAAAGGGTATTTGTCATTTTGAGAGGCAATTTTTTCAGCCAATTTGTTTTTCTGAGCAATCGAGTATTATCATCTCATTTCTTCACCTGTTTTCCGTTCCAAATCACTTTACAAAACCCAGTATTTTAGATGCGTAGTTTATTATAGTAGTGGGGATAATGGCTAATACTTTAAGGGCTAGTTTAGAAGTCCTAATTTTGGAAAGTAGTAGATGACTGATTCTCTAATATGCTTGAAAAGGTAGATCCAAACACTCATAAAAAACAAAAACATTTAACTGATGTTCCTGGAGTAGTTCATTTTGAACAATACTCATGTGAACTATTTAGTTGAGGATAGCCTCAAATTCTTCAAATGATCAAGAATGATATAAAAATCTTACTTCCTTTTATATTTTTCCAATTAAAAAGGAAATTTGTCTATTAATTATTATTCTATCAATAGAGTTTGGGGCAAATAAGAATATTTTAAAGAAGTTATGTACATAGAAGTGGTCATTTTCCATCATTAACATCAAAATTTCTTAAGAACCTCTATGTACAGGACTCTATTCCATCAGAACTCACTCTCACGTTAGGGACTTGGGACAAGTAAGATGTATGTTCATAAAGGAAGAAGAGTTGTGAATCACTGACCGTGGGACTTCAGATGAGTCATTTCATCTTTCTGTGTCTTTGTTTCCTCAGGGTATTAAAATAAATGCCCATAAGCCTCTTTCAGTTCTGACTTTTGGCTTCTTAAAATTCTAAAGTGCTGTGCCTAACCAAACAGAACAACAGCAACAGCTGCCTGAGGAAACCACAGTTTTTCAGTGATAGACCACATCTTAATTAGTCTCATTACTTTATATACGTGTGATTGTATCCCTGCATGTGTATGTAAAGGTATCGTGTGGAAGGACATATTACTCAGTGTGATTCCATCCAGTTAAATCGCCAATATTGATTGTAAATAACCTCTACCTGTTTTCAAAACAAAGCTCACCCCTCAAGAAAGAAGATTGGCCACCACCAAGTATACTCAAGAGAACATGCTTCAGTTTGGAAAGACCGTAACAATGGCTTTTTCATCCTCAAGAGTTTTAGACTCCCTATCCCACAAATAATTAAGAAAAAAAGGATTTGAGGGATAGAAAAATAAAGGGAAATAAAGTGGAGGAGAAGAGAATTATTACCATGAATGTCTTGGAGAGGGAGAGGGTGGGGGACAAGAAGCTGAGGGACAGCATATGAAGGCCTTGGAAAGCCAAGTTTATCAGGGGCTGAAGGCACTTAGTCTGAAACTAAGGCAATGCAACACTCACACTGAAATGGGGGGAAAGGTATGCTCATTCAGGCCATTTGAATAAATTGAGTCACAGACAGATTATATGGCCAGTTTTCTCTATTTCTGGGGCCATGGTGGGAATTAGACAGTGGACATCAACTCTGTACCATAAAATTTGCTGGACGATCAACAAATGACATTCAGGGAAAAAAAACCCACAAAACTTTTAGTATAAGCATGCTCTGCAACAAGCGTAAATTGAATTTGTAAGCATAGAGTTGAAATCAAGGATGATGGAGAGCCTGAAACGCTTATGGCTTTAATTCTTCAGAATCTCATTGTAACTATTTTAATATGTGTATTTAGTGTGCTGAAATTAGTATTTTATTTTAGTGAATGTAAAAAAAAATTAGATGAGCTTTCATAGGTGTGCTTCTGCCTACAAAATCCCCCAAACATAGTCCCATGAATTCTACTATGTGGGGTCTGCAGATGAGTTTCTGAATTTGGGAAAATTGGTTGTTTCCCTTCTTGGCACACTTTGTATTATAAAGGATGGTCAGAAATTTAAACGTGGTTATGAAATAATCACCTTAGCAATCCCTTTTATAAGCTCAGTGGCAAATATTTCAGCAGATAGTTTTGTGTTCATGATAAAGAAGGTAATTTCTAACCATACATTTTTTGAACAGTATAAAATAAAATAAAATTTTAAAAATGCTATACATGAATCTATACACTTTTCCTTAGTCTATCTAAATTGTACCTCTAATCCAAAGCCGAAATGAAGTCCTACCTCCTTAATAAAACTCCCAGTCTAGAGAACTTTAACTCTGCCCCTTCCTGAAATTCAGTGGTAGTTGCTAAGTAATTATTTACTGAATACTTACTAGATGTCAAGTAGTTAACCCAGTCTATCCTCCAGAAAAGGGGAAGAAGCAAGCAATGTGACAACCATACAAGTTCTTATAATTCAACTTGACTATTTTATAAGTGTTGGTGTTCCCAACTAGACCATAATTTCCTGAAAAACAAAGACGATGTCTTACATTTCTTTCTCCTGTATTGTTCTTAATGCCTAATTCAATATCTTTATTAAAAGGAATCCAGCCAGCATCTCAAAAAGTTATTCTGAACTAAAATAACTTTGAATTGAAAACATGCAGAAAACCCATGGGAAGAAAAACTTTTTAAATAATTAATGAGGATAATTTGGCTATGTGTATGTATAACTTTATATAATGCAACTCCAATTCGAGGGATTTATCAAGTGAGGACATCTTGCTCCAGAAGATTCAGCAGAGCTGCCACATGACTGTGGTGGCATGAATAATCCCCAGTGTGGCCAGCAGAAAAATCACCCAGCTGAGCTCAACCTATAACAGAACCATGAGCAAATAAAGTGTTGTTAAGCCACTAAGTTTTGAGGTATCTTGTTATGAGGCAATATAAAGCCGATCCAACTACACTAAAAAACACATTATTTTTTCCAATAGATTGGAAAACAATTTAAATGTAAAACAATTTTTTAAAAATAAAGGTTGGGGAGGTTCCTCAAAAAGTTAAAAATAGAACTATCGTATGATGTAGTAATTGCACTACTGGGTATTTATGCAAAAAATACAAAAACACTAATTCAAAGGGATACATGCACCCCTAAGTTTATAGCAGCATTATTTACAATAGCCAAGATATGGGAGCAGCCCAAGTGTCCATCAATAGATGAATGGATAAAGAAGATGTGGTATATATGTACAATTGAATATTATTCAGCCATAAAAAAAATAACAAAAATTTGCCATTTGCAATGACATGGATGGATATAGAGAGTATAATGCTAAGCAAAATAAGTCAAAGAAAGACAAATACCATACGATTTCACTCACACGTAGAATTTAAGAAACAAAACAAATGAGCAAAGGGGAAAAAAAGAGAGAGAGACAAGCCAAGAAGTGGACTCTTAGAGAACAAACTGATGGTTACCAAAGAGGAGGTGGGTGGGGGATGGATGAAATAGGTGATAGGAATTAAGGAGTGCACTTATCATGATGAGCACTGAGTAATGTATAGAATTGCTGAATCACTATTTTTACACTTGAAACTAATACAACACTGTATGTTAACTATACTGAATTAAAATTTTAAAACTTAATAAAAAAGAAAAAATACAGGTTGGGCACATAAATATTGAACTCTGGTTAAGGATGCACAAGTACTTGGAGGGGGAGGAATATTCTAACATCTACAACTTACTCTGAAATACGTAAAAATACAAGATGGCTTGATAGGTACAGAGAGGGCTAGTTCGGCTGATATGTGATAAAGCAAATATTATAATAAAATGTTAGTTGTAGAATCTAAGTGGTGGGTATATGTCTGTTCACTGTAAAAATTATTTCAACATTTCTGTAGTTTGTTTTCTTAATAAAATTGTTGGGAAAACAGGTTGGATCATGTGGTGCATTCACACTTTGCAATACTAGGTACTCATTAAAAATAATAGGGTGGAAGAATGTTTGTTATCAAAACCAACCAATAAATCTTTGAAAATCAAAGTAAAAAACAGTATGTGCAATATATCACATTTGTAAAACACAAATTAAAAAGTATAGATATAGAAATAAAGAACCAAAGGACATACATTAAGTTATTATCTCTGGACATGGGATTATGTTTTTTTTTTTTTTTAGCTTTTGTGTTTTCCAAACTGTCCTACTTAATTAAGAAAAATTAAAAAGCAATTAAGAGAATGGGGAAACTCTTTAATAGTAAGTTTAAATCCTCTGGTTTTAAAAAGAAATTTTGTAAAACTACAAGTGTTCAATATTTTAAAATGGGAGAAAATGAAATATGGGGAATGGAGTTTAGAGAACAATAAGAAAGAGTTTGTTTAGATATATTGAAATGTTTGATACTAGATGTAACTATACACTAGGACAGAAACTATGGATTTCCTCCTTCTGGAAATGTAGTTTCTAAGAAAGGAAATTATGTAAGTGACCTCTTGAGATTTCTTCCAGTTTTATGACGTTTTTTTTAAAGCATGGCTGATATTTATATTCAGTCTAAGGGTGTCAAAATACAGCCAGATGTTATAATTAATTTGGAGATGTATACTATTCCCTCCTTAAACTTAGGCTATGACAGAAACCCAGTAATTAGAAGAAGAAAAGACAGTATCAACAAAGGAGTTTGAGGGACTCTCATCTTGAGAGTTTGCGAAAACTTGTTAGCCAAAGCACACATAAAGGCAGGAATCTAAACACTGGGCAGTTTTAATCCCCAGCTGACAAAAAAACACAAAGATTTCCCAGAAGTCACCATAACACCCTCCAAGGAAATTTTAAGAATTAATTTTGACAACAAAAAAACCTCAGGAATAACAAATCAATTCCATCCTACAACCCAGGGAGAGTTTGCCAACGTGTGTGGGCGTGTTAGCATGCATGTGTTAACCTAACAACAGGGAGAGTATCTTGCCCAAGCTAAAGTACCTAAATATGAAAGTGCAAAACACTAGGGGAGAGGTTTCTGTCAAAAACTTGGTCTCGTGGTGATGGGGATGTGTATGGAATGGTGAAGCTCGGGACAGGGTATTGTGAACACAGTTCTAAACTCTGAATCTGAAAAAAAAAAAAAAAAAGTTTTTTTTCATTTTGATTCAATGATAAATGTACATTTCAGAATGTGGAAATAAGTAACAGTCTTTCTAACAAAATTCTTCAACCAACATGGGTTTTTCATGAAGTAAAATCTTGGTTAAAATGAGAACACTGGACACTTCCCATGACGCTTATTCATAAATCACAAAATAAGGTATTTAAAAACCAAAGTCCACAGAGTAATAAATTGTTTGGAAGGAAAATTCGTAAAATTTCCATACTGGAATGAATCTCTTTCTAGCTTCTTAAAGCAAACAATAAGAGAAACATACAAATTGTTTTACTGACCTTGCTGAAGTACCAATGCCACCCTCTATATAATATAATACTCAAGAATACTATCAATCCAACCCAAGCTGAATTATTAGACTAGATATTTTAGAACCCAGATTGAAAAATAAGACCTAAAACGTGTTTGGAACCTAAGCCCTAGATTCCCATTTCTGAGATTTTTAATGAGTGTGTTTGAGATTCTTTAAAAAAAAAGAAAAAAGAAAAAGAAAAAAATCTATGGTTTCTTTTATTTAAAAAAATTTACATAGATTGATCTTTAAATTTTTAGAAATGATTCTGACAAATTACTTTTCATTTCCACAGAAGATAATGGCCCTATTAAACGAAATAATAATAGGGCATGGATTAAATGGGCTCTAAAAGGATATGATATTGATGTACCTACATTTTCCAGCTCATTCATTGAAAGGATTAGCTGTAACTAGTGCAGTAGCTATAAAGGTTGAGAGAGACGGGTTCCAAAGAACTGCCAGATGGTCAGAAGAAAATATTTTACAATAGTGTTATTGGAGCTCTTCACACAAGGACAGATATAATCTAGCTTTGAGAGCTGCCAGGTATTAATGCACTATTACCTTCCATTTGTAAATAAACTATGAGTTATTGTCACAATGTTGGAGAAAAGCAGAAATTTCCAACAAAGTATCAAAGCTTGTCATAGCTAGGCAGTTCTCACCAGTTTTAAGTATTTTCCCATTTCATATTTAAAAAGCTAATTGTTTAGTAAACAATGATCAAGAACCCACATGTGTCAGGATCCACAGAAAATATAGAACTTTACTCTCTACATTGCTAGCAGATTTTTAGCTAATCAAAATTTAAAAATCATGCTAAATGGGTGAACCCTACCCAGACAAAAGGCATACATTTTTCTTAGGTAATTATGGCTTTTTACCGACATGCGCAATTACTCAATCTAATCATTCAATGCCAGTTAGCAACTTGCAAATACGAGGTTTGGCATATGTACTGAACACCTGTAACAGGATGCAATTATTCTGAACCCCATATTTGGAAAACATGACTTTATCTGTTCCTTTTTGTTTTCTTATATCCTCTCTCACCACTACCTCACCATCCAGAGCCTTCAACAAGTAAGTTTCTAAAACCAAGACCCAAAGGACTTCTGATTTTAAGGGTCCCAAGCTTGCTGTCATGAAGTTCTTCTGAGCTGAGATTTCATTATGGTATGGAATTCTCTCCTTTATATCATTATATTTCTATTTTGTGCTAACATTCTAAATAGGCTTCACAGATTAAAAGTGCTGTATGATTAAGCCATGCTTGTCAGGCTGTTCATTAGTGGTTCACTGAAAAGGACAATGCTAATTCCAGCAGGAAGTAATGGAACATAAAAAAATGTATATCAAAATGGGTGGCTGGGTGATAGACATTGGGGAGGGTATGTGCTATGGTGAGCGCTATGAAGTGTGCAAGACTTGAATCACAGATCTGTACCTCTGAAGCAAATATTACATTATATGTTAAAAAAAGAAGAAGAAGAAGAAGAAGATAGCAGGAAGGGAAGAATGAAGGGGGGAAATCGGAGGGGGAGATGAACCATGAGATACTATGGACTCTGAGAAACAAACTGAGGGTTCTAGAGGGGAGGGGGGTGAGAGGAATGGGTTAGCCTGGTGATGGGTATTAAAGAGGACACGTTCTGCATGGAGCACTGGGTGTTATACGCAAACAGTGAATCATGGAACACTACATCAAAAACTAATGATGTAATGTATGGTGATTAACATAACATAAAAAAAGAGAAAAAAAATGTATATCAAAATGTTGAAGAAAGACTTTCAACCAATTCCACAAGGATACCGGACCTTCATTTTTTTCCTCCCATATTCCTTCATAATTTATTTTTTGCACAACTTGGTTTTTATGATTCAAACTAAGTTTTCATTAAAAATGAACAGAAAGTAAGCAGGGGTTCTTAAGATTCATGGAGTGAATTCAGGGAGTCCATGAACTTGGAAGGAAAAAAAGTCCATCTTTTTTTACCAACTAACTGAAATTTAACATTTCCTTCAATTACAAATGTAGGCTGTGAACAATGATATTTTCATATGACATTATAGTTGTTGCAGTTATTTCAAAATGCCATTTAGTAGCTCATTTTTAATGAAAAATTACAATAGTTATTAGAGCTGCAACTAGATCTTATTATTTTATTGCATTAATAAGGAAGCACATATATTACTATATCACAATTGTGTTTTAAACATATTTTGATAACTGTATTTCTATGTAATTGGTTTCTTTTGTATTCCTATAATTTTATAAATACATTTGCAACATTATTTTGAGAAAGGATCCATAAGCATCATCTGATATCAAAGGGGCCCATGGAATAAAAAGGGTTAAGAACTACTGAGGGATTATAATATATACACTTAAACACCATCTACCAAATAATATCATGTTTCCACTTCTTACTGGAACATAAATTAGGATTAAAAAAGAACACAGATACCCAAAGAATAAAAAAATGCTAATTCAAAGGCATACATGCATCCTGATGTTTATAGCAGCATTATCTACAACAGCCAAATCATGGAAACAGCCCAAGCATCCATCGACTGATGAATGGATAAAGAAGATATGGTACACACACACACACACACACACACACACACACACACACATGGAATATTACTCAGCCATCAAAAAGAATGGCAACAACATGGATGGAGCTAGAGAGTATTATGCTAAGTGAAATAAGTCAGTCAGACAAAGACAAATACCACACGATTTCACTCATATGTGGAATTTAAGAAACAAAAATGAGCAGGGGCGCCTGGGTGGCTCAGTCATTAAGCGTCTGCCTTCAGCTCAGGTCTTGATCCCAGGGTCCTGGGATCGAGCCCCGCATGGGGCTCCCTGCTCTGCGGGAGGCCTGCTTCTCCCTCTCCCACTCCCCCTGCTTGTGTTCTCTCTCTCGCTGTCTCTGTCAAATAAATAAATAAAATCTTTAAAAACAACAACAACAACAACAAATGAGCAAAGGGAGAAAAAGAGAGAGAGAGAGGCGAACCAAGAAACAGACTCTTAACGATAGAGAACAAACTGATGGTTACCAGAGAGGAGGCAGGTGGTGAGGGGATGGGTTAAATAAGTGATGGGGATTAAGGAGTGCACTTGTTTGTGATGAGCACTAGGTATTGTATGCAAGTGTTGAATCACTATATTGTCCCCTTGAAACTAATATTACACTGTATGTTAACTAACTGGAACTTAAATAAAAACTTAAAAAAAAAGAGCCCAGAAAGTGGCATATTTCCTCTATAAAATGGTGATATCACTGGCTGGTAAATATTATTGATTATAGATTCACTGCAAAGGATTATGGCCATTCAATTTTTTTGAGGAATCTATATTTGGTTAAACAAGATGTTTGTATGTAAGTATGTCATCAATGGAAACCTATTATTCACAAATTGGTACCAACTTCCTGGGATGAAAACTTAGTTACAAAGATAGTTAACTAGTCTGTGTGAAAGTTGAACCTTTGTGAAGACAGTCACACCTCAGTTCATCAAATATAGTACAGATAAATCAACCAATCAATTAACAGGTATTTAGGGAATTGCAATATTGACACCCCTAGACAGAGAGCTATTCTCCAGAAGAGAACACAACTAAGTTGAATTTATTATGTAATAAACAACCTCTGAGTTTTATCAGGAGAAATTTCACAGTTATTGAAAAGGATTTTAATCATCCCAAGCTTTATCAGAGCAGAGATCTAATCAGTAATTTGGGACAACATATTTTCCTTATAAAATATAACTTTCTCTAAAAAGTTTGATTTCATGGCAGATTGGAGCATATGTTCAATTTTCTACTGGCTATGAAATAGAAAGGAATCTATACGCATGATCCTAATTACCAAGTAAATTTTAGACTTATTACAATTCTTATAATTCTGTCAGAATGACCTCCTGACAGAGTTTTCTCCATGGGATTTTTTGGGGGAGAAAGTTCCAGAGTTCAGTGATGCAGGTTTGTGATGACAGAAACACAGGTCAAAGCTGAAACTTACAGGTTGATCATGACCCTGTTGCCTCTTGAGAACTGCCACTTCCCTGGCTGCTTGATGACTGGATTGGACTTTAAGAAATCACATTTTATCCAATCAGTGAATATACCACAGAATCGGATGCGGAGCTTGATACAAACAAATTTCTAAGCTCACCCACCAAATGAGATTCAGTAGGCGCAGCTGGCTTCACTGGTGAATTCTACCAAACAGTGAAGGAGAAAATAATACCAATTCTTCTCAAATTCTTTCAGAAAATTGAAAAGGAAGAATACTGTCCAACTCACTTTATGAGGACATTACCCTGATACAAAAACCAGACAAAGACATTATGAGAAAACTCACAAGCCCAATATCTCTCACAAATATATATATCCCCTGTTATGACTTCTATTTAACACTATAGTAGAGGTTCTAGCCAGTGCAGAATGGCAAGAAAAAGAAATAAAAGATATCCAGGTGGGAAAAAAATAAGTAAAACTGTCATTATTAGCACACAGTATGATTGTCTATGTAGAACATTCTACGAATCTACAAAAAAATAAAAGCTAATAGAACTAATAAACTTAGTAAGGTTGCAGGATATAAGGTCAATGCACAAAGTCAACTGTATTTCTACATACTAGCAACAAACTATTGGAAGTTTAAAAATTTTAGATAAATTTTACAATAGCATTGAAAAATACAAAATTCTTAGAGATAAACCTGACAAAAGATGCACAAGACCAGTACACTGAAAATCACAAAACACTGTTGACAGAAACTTAAAATTTAAATTAATGGAGAGAGACACCATGTTCATGGGTTAGAAGCCTTAATGCTCTTGTCTATTCTCCCCAAACTGATCTACTGATTCAATGCAATCTCAATGAAAATCTTGCCAAATAAAAATTGACAAGCTGATTCTAAAATTCATATGGAAATGGAAAAGACCTAGAATAACCAAAACATCTTTGAAAAAGAAGATCTAAATTGGAAGACTAAGATTACCTGATTTTGAGACTTAACTATAATGATAAAGCAATCAAAGGAGCATGGTTTCAGTGTAAAGATGGACAAGTGTGATACTATGATTTATAATAAGAAATACATATTTGATCTTCATCCTAGTTTCTAGCACAGAGCTTCTAACACCCTTGGAATCTCCTAGGTGGTGAAGAGGGATTAAGGTTTCTTTTGTTATGTTAATAAGGTAACTTTTGGAATGCCCCTAAATCACCTAAGGATGGGGGCTGGTTGCCAGGGGAACCAACCACGTGATTGGAGGGTTGGAACTTTCAATCCCACACCTCCACTTCTGGGAAGAGGAAAGGGGCTGAAGGTTGAATCACTCACCAATGGCCAAAGATTGAAAACAATAATGCCTGTGTAATGAAGCCTCCATAAAAACACAAGAGGACAGGTTCAGAGAGCTTCTAGGTTGGTGAAGGTGTAGAGATTTGGAGAGAATGACATACTCAGGGAGCATGGAAGCTCCAAGCCCTTCTGCATACCTTGCCTTATGCATCTCTGGATGTTTATCTTTATCCTTCATCATATCCTTTTATAAAAAAACAGTAACCCAAAGAGTAAAGGGATTTCCTGAGTTCTATAAGCCACTCTAGCAAATTAATTGAACCCAAGGAAGGGGTTGTGGGGACCTGTGATTTCTAGCCAGTCAATCAGAAGGTAATAACCTTGGCTTGCAACTGGCATCTGAAGTGGAGGGCGGCCTTGTGGGAACTGAGCCCTCAGCCTGCAGAATCTAGGTAAATAGTGTCAGAACTGAGGTGAATTATAGTACACCCAGCTGGCCTCCTGAGCCTTGCTTGGTGGTGTGAGGGGAATCCCTCCAACATACACCCCTTGGAAACTGGGTCTCAGGATACTTTTTAACAAGTAAACCAATGGAACTGAACTGGAAATCCAGAAATAGATCCACACATATACGGACAATTGATTTTTGACACAGGTTCAATGACAACTCAGTGAGAAAAGTATAGTCTTTTCAACAAATAACGCAAGAACAACTAGATAGCCATATATAAAATAAGAACATTGATCCATACCTTGTATCATATACCAAAAAATTACTCAAAATGCATCATAGGCCTAACTGTGAAACTTAAACTATAAAACTTCTTTAAGAAAACACAAGAGAAAACATTTGTGACCTTGAGTTAGGCAAAGAGTTTCTAGACATGAACACAAAGCATGATCCATAAAAAAAAAGACAAGAAACACCAAAAGGATGAATTGGACTTCATCAAAATGAAAAACATCTTTCTTTGAGAGACACTGCTAAGAGAACGAAAAGGCAAACTACAGATTGGGAGAAGATATTTGCAAATCATGTATCTGCTAAAGGACAACTCCCAAAACTCAGTAAGAAAATAAAAGCCCAAATTAAAAAGTGGGCAAAAAAACTGAACAGACACTTCTCCAAAGAAGATACATAGATGGCAAATCAGTGCTTGAAAAGATGCTCAACATCTTTGGTCACTGGGGAGGTTTACTTTAAAATAAACCTATTAGAATGTCTAAATTAAAGAGACTCATCATATCAAGTATCAGCAGAACTCTCCCACAAGTGCTGACGGGAGTGTAAAATGGAGCCACCACTTTGGAAAATAATTTGGTAGCTTCCCCAAAAGTTAAACGTATACCTACCATAATGATCCAACCATTCTACTCTTAAGTATTTACCCTAGAGAAATGAGAGTGTATGTCTATATAAAAGCTTGTGCATAAATGTTCATGACAGCTTTATTTATAATAACTAAAAACTGGAAACAACCCACACGTCCATCAATAGATAGACAAACAAACTGTATATCTCCATACAATGGACTACTACTCAGCAATAAAAAGAGGAAAGAACTATTGAAACACATTACAACATGGATAAAGCTCAAAACCAATATGCTAAATGAGAGAAGCCAGATGAAAAAGAGTACAACTCATTTGATTCTATTTACATAAAATTTGAGAAAATGCAATTTTCTAGTGTCTGAGAACATATAATGTTTGTCTAGAAAGGGATGGGAGGAAGAACTACAAGGGAGCCTGGGAAGTCTCTTGGGGGTAATGAATAGGTTCATTATCTTGAGGGTGGTAATAGTTTCATGGGTATATACTTAAGTCAAAACTTACCCAGTTATATACTTGAAATACATGCAATTTATAGTAGGTCATTTATACTTCGAGAAAGCCATTTTACAAAAAATTCTAACCAAGCGATCCTGACACTGTCAGATTTTGGAACTACTGGACTAAACCAGAGCCTTCAACACCTGCGCCACCTTACATAGAAGGCTGTCTATTCTGTTTTCGAATAGTTTTCAAGAAAAAATATTTCAGAAACTCTTTGATGACATGCTTTAGTGTTTAATGACCTCAACAGGAAAAGAGTTCTTCCTTTACCTAACCAAACTCTTGCTACATTTAAGCTCATTTGTTTTATATTCTCCCCTGTGAAAATGAAAACAAAAAACTGCTCCATAAACTGACATGACAAATCCTAACAATGACATCTATCTGCTGCTACTCAACAAATGATTATGAGATGAAATAATATATCTGTACAATTTGAAGAGTGGCCACTCTTCTCTAGTCTGAACTTTAAAGACATATCCATTCATCATCTTACATATCTAAAAGGTTTTTTTCTGGACCCTCTAGCTTTCCTGCAGTGTAAGATTAGAGTAGTCTGAGAGTTGTGATTAAAATGGACTATTGCAGAGTAATGACTTCTAGGCTTCTCCTACTTGTAAATCACATTCCTTTTTACACACTCTAAAATTATGTGTTGCTTATAAAGAGTAACACAGGGCGCCTGGGTGGCTCAGTCGTTAAGCGTCTACCTTTGGCTCAGGTCATGATCCCAGGGTCCTGGGATCGAGTCCCACATCGGGCTCCCTGCTCGGCAGGAAGCCTGCTTCTCGCTCTCCCACTCCCCCTGCTTGTGTTCCTGCTCTCGCTATCTCTCTCTCTGTCAAATAAATAAATAAAATCTTTAAAAAAAAAAAAAAAAAGAGTAACACAGACTTGCTCAGCACTACATGGATCAGGTTCCACTATTGGCTACCACGTCTTTCTTTGTCATATTTATGGCCAAGCCGCTTCCACCTTGTATCTATCTTTAATATTGCTCATGATCACAACAGCATGTTGTTATGAACTTGGTACCATTGCCCTTCACAGAGTCTATAATGATCCATTTTTATGGTTTAAGACCATTTCATTTACACTGTAACAATCTTCCCAAGTCCTTGTATCATGGCTTTCATCAACCAACATGTGAGTTTATTTTCAATTATTTATCCATGACAGAGACAGACATTCAGAATAACTCCAGCATTAGGATACGCATTTATAGAACAAGATTCACTGTTGGGGCATCTGGGTGGCTCAGTCCGTTAAACGTCCGACTCATGATTTCGCTCAGGTCATGTTCTCAGGGTTGTGAGATTGAGCCCCACCTTGGGCTCTGCACTCAGCATGGAGTCTGCTTGAGATTCTCTCTCTCCTTCTCCCCCTGTCCCTCCCCCTGCTCGCATACACACACTCTCTCTCTAAAATAAATAAATAAAATCCTAAAAAAAAAAAAAGAATAAGATTCATTGTTGACACCTAGCCCTCAGTAACCATTTTCAGCTGTGACTTGTTAGAGAAGTGGACCCCTTCCTACAGGAATATGGTCTGCACTGGACCACATCCTTTGAGTTAGTGCTAAAATGTCATGTGTGACTGTATCAAAATCCTTTCTGAAGTTCAGATAAATTACATACCCTGCTTCCTAAATGTCTGAATAAACTGTCAATCTCTTGAAGAAGGAAATTAGATCAATTTGGTACAATTTGCTCTTTGCAAAGCCAAGATAGTGACTACTCAGTGCTTCATGCTCTCCTATGTGGTGACTAATTGATTATTCAATGATTTCATCTAGCACAGAATCTTTAAAGGTATCAAAATTAACCTGACTGGCTTATAAGATATATAACTTGCTCCCCTTTAAAAAAGCTGGGCACTAAAACTGCTTTGGTTGAATCAACAAGCCTTTTCACCATTTTTTGTCATTTCATGCAGATACCCAATTTCCTACTTTAGACCACAGGACCTCTAGGGAAGTAACTCCATCTTGCTTATCTTGTATTGCCTTATAGAACTGAATACTATACTATATGTATAGCAGACATAAATACTTATTGACTTTTAGAATTTTAACTCTAAAAGTTATTGTTGAGTTCCATAAGTACCTCACAATTAACAGTATTGAGTTAATTTTAACTTAGTGTCTCACACCTCAGCATTCTACTCAACAACTTAGAAAGCATTTAATATTATCCACAAATTAGCAGTGAAACAGTGTTTCTATAGGTAGGACTTGTCTTTATAACAGACTTCCATTTGGGGATAAAAATGATTTCAGTGTGGGCCAACATTACTTATATAGGGTGAATACAAGGCAATATCCCCAGGTCCTCTGGCGCATTTCCACAGTTCACAACTAAAACTATGCCATTACTTTCATCTTATCCTACAGGCAATAGGGTAAGGAGCAATCCATAACCTCATTGGATGAGGTTCTATTTTATAAAATATTCAAGTACAATTTAAACATCACTGAGGATACTTTAAGCAATTAACTGAGGTCAGCTTAACAAACCATTTTATAAACTACCAATAAAAATAATAAAGGCTCTTTTTTATTGAGAATTTATGTGCCAAGCATATTGCCAAATTCTTTATTGCCATTAACTCTTTTAACTCTCACAACAACTCTATGATGTAAGGCAGTATAATTATCTCCATTCTACAGATAAGAAAATTGAGGCTTAAGGTAATTAAATAACAGCGAACATAAAACAGATGAACATAGGGGAAGGGAGGGAAAAATAAAATGAGATGAAAATAGAGAGAGGAGCAAACCATAAGAGATGCTGAACTCTAGGAAACTGAGGGTTGCTGGAGGGGAAGTGGGTAGGGGGAAGGGGTAACTGGTGATGGGCATTAAGGAGGGCACTTGATGTAATGAGCACTGGGTGTTATATGCAACTGATGAATCACTAAATTCTACCCCTGAAACTAATAATATAGTATATGTTAACTAAATTCAATTTAAATAAAGAATTTTAAATAAATAAATAAATAAATAACAGGCAACAAAGCTGGCTAATTAGAGCAGGGATTTATTTATTTCCTATTTTTCAATTTAAATTTTACGTAGTTAACATATAGTGCAATGTTGGTTTCTGAAGTACATTCAGTAATTCATCACTCACATACAACACCCAGCCCACCTCCCTCCATCAACCCTCAGTGGGTTCTCTATTGTTAAGAATCTCCCTCTCTCCTTTTTCTCTTTTTCCCCTTCCCATATGTTCATCTGTTTTCTTCCTTAAATTCCACATATGAGTGAGATCATATGGTATTTGTCTTTCTCTGACTGACTTATTTCACTTAGCATAATATACCCTACGTCGTTGCAAATGGCAAGACTTTGGGGTTTTTGATGGCTGAGTAATATTCCAGTACACACACACACACACACACACACACACCATATCTTCTTTATCCATTCATCAATCGATGGACATTTGGGCTCTCTCCATAGTTTGGTTATTGGTGATAATGCTGCTATAAACATCAGAGTGCATATATCCCTTCAAATCTGTATTTTTGTATCCTTTGCCTAAATACCTAGTAGTGCACAATTGCTGTGTCGTAGGGTAGTTCTATTTTTACAATTTTAAGGAACCTTCATACTGTTCTCTAGAGTGGCTGCACCAGTTTGCATTCCCACCAACAGTGCAAGAGGGTTCCCCTTTCTCCACATCCTCGCCAACACCTGCTGTTTGTTAATTTTAGCCATTCTGACAGGTGTGAGGTGGTACAGAGCAGGGATTTAAATCCTTGTCTGTCTTATTCACAATCCTGTTTGGCCATTCTGTGGGCCTATGACTTGCCAAGGGTGGCTCTAGGTACTGAGAGAGAAAGACAAATTAGACACAGTCCCAGCCCTCAAGGATCCTACATTTGTGACAAGAGGAAGATGGTTCATTACAAGGATTTTTGCTGTCATTGTCATCTCTCTATAAAGTGGCTTTTTTGTCCGGCATCCATAATGAGTGCTCTAGAGATTCCTGCCCAATTCTTGGGAGGCTCTCTAAAAACTTCCCCATGCAAAGAGTTCCTTAGGGATGCTCAAGCTCACTTTATCTTCTCTTCAGCCTTTACCTCTCACTTAACCCAAATGTCCTCCTTTTTCATATGCATATCTGAGTTTCTAATTAAACAATGCTATCTGTGTAGTCCCAAGAATTGTTGCTCAGAAATCTGAAATTCTTAATTTGAAACATACAGGAATCTCCAGGACTTCCGGCAGTGAGTTTACCCAAAGATAAAAATAAGGTATTAGGAAAGTGTTAATAAGGTGTTATAGGCCAACTTTCTTTTCTCCACAAACTTTCCATTTTCTGCTGCTCTCTGGGAGCCAATGTTGACTAGGAAACAGGAAAACAAGTTTATTTTTCCCTTTCTGTTTCTCTTTGGAATATTCCACTCCCACTAACACTCTATGGTACAGCTGATTCCTGCCATACTCAGGCCATTTGCACCTACACACATAGCCCATTCAGGAAGACAGAAATTTGACAGACAGGAATTTGAACAAGGACAATGGTCTCTGTCTTTCTCAATTTTTGCTGTAAAATAAATGTTTCTAAATCTTAATGCTGTGAGTAATACTTTTTTTTTTCCTATTAATTTCCCAAACTGAAAACTTGGGCTAAATTCTGTTTTTCAGAAATGTGTCTCTTGGGGCACCTGGGTGGCTCAGTCAGTTAAGTGTCTGCGTTCAGCTCAGGTCATGATCCCAGGGTCCTGGGATCGAGCCCTGCATCGGGCTCCCTGCTCAGCCGGAAGCCTGCTTCCCCCTCTGCCTGCCACTCCCCCTGCTTGTGCTCGCTCTTTCTCTCAAACAAATAAATAAAATCTTTTTTAAAAATTAAAAAAAAAAGAAATGTGTCTCTTTACGTTCTATACTTACTCTTCTTAAATTTATCCCCTAATATAAAGGTTGATGAGGATTTATAATTGTTTGGGCCAACTTCAGTTTGGGACAGTGTGAGAATCAGAGATGGACAATGTTGTCTAAATGTCGTCTGGGCAAAAATGAGATGATTCCAGGGGAGAAATGTATTTGAGAAACATTTCTCAGGGGCACCTGGGTGGCTCAGTCGGTTAAACATCTGCCTTCGGCTCAGGTCATGATCGTGGAGTCCCGGGATTGAGTTCTACATCGGGCTCTTTGCTCAGTGGAGAGCCTACTACTCCCTCTGCCCCTTAACCTGCATGTGCTCACTCTCTCTCTCTATCTCAAATAAATAAAGTCTTTAAATTAAAAAAAGAAAGAAAGAAAATACATTTCTTCTGTTATGTGAAAAGACACAGGGGCAAAACTGCATGGTGAGCTTCAGTCTTTGTAACAACAGACCTGACCGGAAGCGAAAGAACTTATTTTAGAACACTGGAAAATATAAAAGTTCAGCTGGAGGGGTAGATTGAAGGTGGGGGATATGATCTGAGGGAAGGGAGGAGATTTTGTAGGGCTTTGAAGACCAGAAGGCTTGGGACTTAAAGTTGCTGAGTAAAGGGACCCATTGCAGGTTTTGCAGAGGAGAGCAGAAGGAAGGTTAAGGGCTCTGGAATCAGAACGAGGCACAAATTCCTGTTCTATTTCTGTTGGGAGCTTAGTTTCTGTGGACTACAAAATGAGGTTAATGAGGCTTACTTCACAGAATTAAACGAAATAATGTGTGAAAGTGACCACCGGAGTGTCCTCAGCAAGGGCTAGATTCTTTTCCTTTCAGAAGAGTGACAGGAAGCAAATGCGATGTCCGATTTATCTGGCAGAAGTGGAAAGGATTCAGAGGAGTGATTGGTGAAGAAGAAAAACCAAAGCAGGAGAGCGGTACAGAAATGCCAGTTACGGTGATAAAAATGTGGACGTGAGATGGGAAAGAACCAAATCCAAGAGACATTCTTAAAAGAAAAAAAAATATATCAAACTTCATGAATAGTAAAAGATAAGAAAGAGAAGTCAAGACAATTCCAAGATTTCTTGCTTAGGCACTGGAAGAACAGTGAAGGAAACAGACTTGAATGAGGGTGAACAGAAATGGTGACTTTGGATGTTATCCTTTTTGATATATTGGGTTTGAGGTAAAGTTAGAGCATTCAAGAGATTATGCCAGGAGGTGATTGGGAATATATAGAATAAGTAAGAGAGAAAGCCTAAAGCTTTCTAAGTCATTAACCCAAAGATGATGGATGCAGTCAATAGGCTAGTGGAATTTCTAAGGAATAGAGAGAAGGGCGGGGGAAAGCTATGGACTTAGAGCCATGAAGATTACCACTCCCCTCCCCCTAACCGTACACATACAACCAACCATATGCTCATCAGGATCATCTTTCTAAAACATAAATCTAAAACATAATCCTGATGTTGACACACACGCCCTCCTTATTAAAAATAGCCTCATTTACCTTTGATGTTCAATAATATAACAGTAATATCCAAATCTTCACAATATAACCCTGCCCTACTTCCACATCACCCTCTTCCTGTCTGCTCTCCCTGTCTCTCTATCTCTCTGTCTCTCTATCGCTCTGTCTCTCTCTTTACTTCTTCTTCCTCTACCAACCGCTTAGCAAAACTCCTTACCTTACTCAGAACAAGACATAGCTTCTGGGTCTATATACGCTATTCCCTGGATGAGCAGAGGAATGAAAATAGTATGTTAAGAAGATTATTTTCACCAGGAGAAGAGCAGAGATTATAGTCTACTTTTTCCCATCTCCACTTCTGGCCACAATAATACTACACTTCCCCATACTTAGTGTTAGCAAAGACCTAGAGCAGTTGGAACCCTCAAGCACCGCTGGTGACAATGTAAAAAGAGAAACCATTTTGGAAAACAGTTTGACAGTTTTTTATAAAGTTAAATATTTGCTTCCCATCTTATCCATCCAGTGATTCCACTTCCTATATTCTCAAGAAAAATCAAAGCCACATCCATGCAAAGACTTATACATTAACATTTAGAGTACCTATATTCATAATTGTTCTAAACTGGAAAAAAACCCTCAAATGTCAATCAACAGATAAATGAATAAACAAATTGTGTGTGTGTGTGTGTGTGTGTATATATATATATATACTAAATAAAATAGAACATATATATATATATACATATACACACACTACATAAAATAGAACACTCATCCAGAAAATAGAATACTAATCAGCAATAATAAGGAAAACACTGACACACACAAAAACATGTGTGAAATCTCAGGAACAATATGTTGTATGATATCATTTATCTAAAACTCTAGGAAAGACAAATCCAGTGTCCTGGGGAAAGTTGTGGGTTGTACTGGGAAAAAGCACAAAGGTACCCTTTTTGGGATATAGATATCTTTAATCTTGATGAAGTGATGATTATATGGGTGTGTGGGTGTATGTGTGTATACCCGTATATATACATACATGTATATATGGAAACACCTACATATAATATATGTATACATTTAATATATATACACATATATACTTAGATGTACATAAACTGAGATATATACTTACATATGGGCATGGTTATACACTTGTCCAAACTCATCAAAATACACTTAAACATGTACACATTTAAGTGTACAAAATAAATACACTTAAATATGTACATTTTTTAAAAAGTGAAATCGAGCTTTAAAGGTTGATTTTTAAAGGTCCCTGTCCTGGAGGACCATAAAATTGATCTGATTTCTTATTAGAAAAACTTCTAGTGTCTTGAAGTTTGTTTAGGCATACAATATTAAGATGAAAAATTGCATTAAAAAATTAATTATGTAATTAGTTGTCTAATGCTGTCTCACTGCCTTCTTATCTGAGCTTTGAAGAATGGGGACTGTGTGTGTCTTGTTCATTGACTACTGTATCTGATGCCTCCCCTAGTTTAGGTAAGACCTAAAGGAGTATGCAAACAGCTATTTTCTTTGGTCCTCACAGAGATATAAAGTGCTAAATATCTCAACTCCAGGCACTTCTGCATGTGATTTTCATGTCCTTCACCCATTGTCTTCCGAAATATTTTAAGCAAGAGATCAGTCATTTGGTCTTTTAAAACTGGTAATATAAAATAGTTTTCAGGAAGGAAAAAAATCATTGCTCAATCATGATTCAACAGCTGCAAGATTCAAGACTAAATGGGAATGTGGTACTGCCGGACTTGCTTAGGGGACTACTTGCTGTGAGTATGCCTTTAAAATACAATGAGTAGGTAACCACTGACCTTTAGAATACAATGTTCAGGTAGTTGGCAGCAAGAAAGAATGAAACAGCTAGTTACTAGGCACAATCAAGAACATTTAGAGAAGTAGGGGCGCCTGGGTGGCTCAGATGGTTGAGCATCTGCCTTCGGCTCAGGTCATGATCTCAGGGTCCTGGGATCGAGTCCCGCATCGGGCTCCCTGCTCCTTGGGAGCCTGCTTCTCCCTCTGCCTCTCTCTCTCTCTCTCTGTCTCTCATGAATAAATAAATAAAAAAAATTAAAAAAAAAAAAGAACATTTAGAGAAGTAGAACTATGAGTGAATGTCCCTTAGTCTGCATTACTAATTGGAGAATACAATTATTAGTTCCAAAACGTTAATATTTTTATAGCATTGCACTGTTAGTAAAGTACACCCTTTTACACCCTTTTCTTTTCAGAGAAAAATGTGAACATGCCATTGGGAACACCGTCAGGTTTTAAAAAAACATGTGTAGGATGACTTGAATATCAAAATCGGCTTCCACATAGTGTCAGAAAAGGCCCAGTCCAGGCATTAAGGTGTGATGCCACACTGCAGTTACCTGTGAAAGTAGAAGGATTCCAAAATGCAAGAGAAGCCAGACTAAGGAAGGTAAGAAATGGCAAAAGAAATAACCTTGAAGAATTTCCCCCCATAAGCAAAACATTCTACTAGAAACATAAAGATTTTAAGCAGCCACCAGCTATAAAATTCACATTACTCTTCATCTGAAATGACTTTATCTTTTAAAATATAAATCCCCGGGGCGCCTGGGTGGCTCAGTCGTTAAGCGTCTACCTTTGGCTCAGGTCATGATCCCAGGGTCCTGGGATCAAGCCCCGCACTGGGCTCCCTGCTCGACAGGAAGCCTGCTTCTCCCTCTCCCACTCCCCCTGCTTGTGTTCCCTCTCTCACTATGTCTCTCTCTGTCAAATAAATAAATAAAATCTTCAAAAAAATATATATAAATCCCCTATTAGACCCTAGCCTTTGGAATGCTATAAATATTTAATGGCCCAGATAGTCTCAAAAGTTACCCAATGCAATAATTTATTTAAATAACATTAAGCTCTTTTTTTTTTTTAATGAAGCTGAATGAAACATTAGATCTTTCAGTACACACATTTTTAATGGTCAGGTTGGATAACTTAATAAGACAGTCTTATTAACACCAACCACATCATTGTGCAATGATGTTTGCTAGGTCAGGTGGATTAAACGCATTTTTGGCTTAGGATATTTTCAACTTAAAATGGGTTTATCGACACATAACCCTATCAAAAGTCCAGGAAGATCTGTATATTCATATGGAGAAAAGACTTTACCAGAAAAGGTAAAGTCTTTGAAAATTTCTCTTTCTAATCTCATCTGGAACATGCTTGTTCTGCCTAGTTTCCAGACTTGCTATATTCTGACATTTGTTTAGTCAACCACAACCACAGCAAGCAGGATGGCATTTATCTTTTATAATAATACAGAGTACTCTGTCGTAAAGTAGGGTCACTGAAATGAGTAATAATCCCACCAGCATCTAAGGTACAACCAGCAGGGTCCAGGTCAACAGGCAAGCAGCCGATAATTTGCCCCACAACACTGAATTTCATCTGCCCACAGCCTCTATCTACTGATTATACAATCAATACACCTCAGATGAGAAGAGCTAACAACTGACCAGGGCAGATCAATGCTAGCAAATAAGCGCTTCATGACAAAAAGTTTGATAATTACCATTCTGAAGCCGTGTAAATGTTGTTTCTATTGTAACAACATTCATGATGATACTGCTATGATTGCACTGTTATTATAGGTTTAATGTTAGGCAATCAAGCTACAGTGGTCTAGATATCAACAAACAGCATCAAAAGAAAACATCAAATTGTCCCTATTCTTTTGACACTGTAGCTGAGAAATTTTTCTATGTTAGTGGCCCTAAATGAACAATAATAAGTGACAATTTAGTGGAAAACACTATTTTCACATCTTACAAAAGTCATGCAATATAGATTGATACAAGTATGATTATTTCTAGGGCCACTTGAACCAGGGGATTAAAATAAATTCAGTCCTGTGACCATGGTTTTCTTTCTTTGCTTTTTCTCACATACATTATTTAAAGAGGATTTATGTAAATTTTCTCTGTACTCATAATTTTTCGAGCATTAGTGCAGTCATAAGTACAGGGCACCTTGGCTTGATTTAATTATTACTGTTTCTAATACAGCACACTTTATTTTATTTTATTTTATTTTTGAGCCCTGATTGCTAGTTCATTCTCAATCATTAACATTTAGAAGAACTAGTCATTACTGGTTTTCAATAGCTGCTTGGGTTCCTATAAGCACTAAGAGTCTTAAAACACAGAAATGGAAAACAGACATTTCAAAGGTAGAACAAATCATGACTCCTAGAGGTAGGGTTCAAGAAGCCCTGGGTGTGTGGGCACCGAAGTACACAAATTCTTAACTTTTCCATTTGCTTTTTAAAAACCACAAGGAATTGGGTCTCAAAAAACTAGGACACTTCATTTCTGTAAGACGCTTATTCCTAGAAAAAAGTGGGAACCGACTTCAAAAATGAAAGCCTTTTCAAAAAGAATGGCAGTCACTTTGGGCCATTATAATCATTTCTATGAGGATATGTCTGACTTTCAATTTGGGCGACACACATTTTTAATTGTCCCTTCCATCAAAACATCCCCCAGCTGCACCCAGACAGCAGTAAAGTTACCTCTCTAAAACTTGTCTCCACAGCCTGAGTGGCCAAATCTCTCACCCTGTCTGGAGTCAATCAGCCACCTTTCCATGTAGATAAGAGATGGGGGGTGGGGGGAGTGGGGAGCACTGCTAAAGAGTTTGTCAATAGCTCAAGAGAGAAAGGGCACACCAAAACCCTTTTGTGGGCAGCCTTGCAAGCAAGATTTTCAGCATGCTCAGGGGTTGCTACTAAATGTCTTTTTCAGCCTCATTCTCTTTCTTTCCATGCAGCTTCTACCTCGCCATAGAGTCAAAGAATGTGATGTATATTAAAATGCTTTGCCTCTCAGATGGGGTTCATCTTTATTCAGGGACAATTTTGCTGACTGACAGGTAAGCGTTTGGTGCTGAAATTGGACCTGTACAAGAGCTTTGCATTTCATTTGCTCCATTACACCAATGCATGAATTACTGGGCTTCCACGTTGGCATCTTTCCATTACTTTCAAATATCTGACATGAGCAAAATGACTCATCTGACATTTCATGGTAACAAATTTGTTCCAAAAAGAATAGAACATTATTATACTATTTTATATACGTGGGTACCACAACCTTCCACCCTAATCTGACCAGAAATTATAAGTGTATAAATAGTAGTTGATATCAGTTTAAGAAAATATGCTGCCTGTGACAGCTGGAAAATATCACGGTAAGAAATATGTCTGCTTTTTTGTATTACCCACTGTCACTTCAGCCTACTTCCTGAAATGTTAGCAAACTTTAGTTGAAGATGTAGCTTTGTATTTTGGTTTCATTGCCACCCTGGAGTAAACTGTGAGGCACTATTTAGTCCAGGGCACCAATGTGTCAACTTTTTCACTTTTAATCAGTTGCTTTAACATGTGTTCATTTTCCTTAGAGAAACTTCTTGAAACAGTACAGGTAACACATTGAGTCGAGGAGTTATGAGGTCTCTACCAGTCATTCCTCATAACCAGTCCTCTTTGCTGACCAGCACAGAATTATCTGGTCTTCAGATCCTTCTAGCTCTCTCTTTCCCTTTGAATGCTTTTTTTTTTTTTTAGAGCAACGATTTTTTTTTTTTAAGGTTTTTTTTTATTTATTTGACAGAGAGAAACACAGCTAGAGAGGGAACACAAGCAGGGGGAGTGGGAGAGGGAGAAGCAGGCTCCCCGCGGAGCAGGGAGCCCGATGCGGGGCTCAATCCCAGGACCCCGGGACCAGGACCTGAGCCGAAGGCAGACGCTTAACGACTGAGCCACCCAGGCGCCCCTAGAGCGACGATTATACAGACCATGACTCACGGTCCTTTGGATATCTTCTCATCTCAAACCTAACATCACATCCAATTACCCAGTTTGCCTTGTATAATTAGGAAGGTGTTTTAATTCTTTGCTAAAGGCCAGTGTTATCCTAGAGAGCCTTGCTCAGGGTAGAAGATTAGAGAAAAAAGAATCCTAGCTTTATGACTCAGCCAGGAGTTTTTCCCACCTCTTCACTTAAAAATACCTCAGTGACACATTACAATCTGCCATCTAAAGCTGAAGATCACAGATCTACACTCAAAGAAGGGTTTTTCTAGGTGACAGTATAATATTTCATAAAGTAGGAGCATAATTATGTGACAGCAAAATTTAAAATATCATGTTCACTGTTAGTATGACTACATCAAATTAATACAGTATTATTTCCATATGAAATTATTAGCCTCATTATTATATAATGGTATTTTCTTTAATAAATGGTCTCTTTATATTATAAATGTTAAAGTACTTTATATTATGGTATATCCTTCTTACCAATGTTAATTTACCTTCAGGCATTATTCATATGCTGAATTTATATAAAGCCATGATAAAAAAAAATGAGACATTCAAAAAGTCTCATTACTTTTGTCATTATAACTCATCTGTATTTAAAAAGCCTCTGGGAATTCATGGCATTTCCCTGGTACAACCAGCATCAAAGTGTTTTGCCTACTCTGGGGAATCATATAACTAGAATGCTCATAGAAGGTATTGCAAATTTGGATAACATATACCTTTAAAAAAACGATATTAATAAATGGTCCAAGAAGTAAATCTTTTAGAAATAAACTCCTTGAAAACAGGTCTAGCACTGAACACAAGCATCTTTCCACAGAAGCTGAATGAATGAATGTTCTTTGCAATATTTTCATCTTGGTTATGAGGAGTGGGGCTATTTAAGTGTCCAGGATTATCTTTTGAGTTGCATTTTTAAATTGTGCAAGTGAGGCTATTTCTGAACAAATCATAAGCACTCTGTAGCTTCAACAGTGCTGTAATCCTAATGTGCTACCTCTCAGAACTGGTAATCTCACCAACCGTTCTCCCCACCTGCTCCTACGCTTGCTGACCACTATCGGTGTGAGGCACAAGATCACATTCACTTTGATCAGTGATCACACTCATGTTGGGCCCTGGGGAATCCAACAAGCTTTCTATTTTTCTCACAATAAATATCCTCCTCCATTCAAACTTGCCCCTGACCCTTCATTTTCAGTAGATGACTGCTTCTTCCCAAGTTACTGAATATATTAAAGCCACTAAGCCCCACATCTCATAACTTCTGTGCTCTTCGCTTCAGATCTGTGTCTTCTTTTGCTTCTGCCTCTCCCTCTCCTATCTGTGTTCTTGATCTCATCTGTTCTCATCTTCTCTGAGCCCTACTCCACCATCTGCGCCCTCCTGACGTGCAACATCTCCACAGGAGTGCTCAGATCTCCCAGATCTGGACAGAGACTGTCCCCAGAAAGGGGGATGCCTAGTGGGTACCTTAGAGTCTGATGCATACTTTACAAAGAGTCAACAAATATTTGCTGGGAAAATAAATGAATGATTGGGAAGGGCAGCAAAATATGTGACCCCAAAATATTCCACTTTGGCATGTGGATTAGGTTGAGCTGAAGGCAATCGAGACCCAGCAGACTTAAGAACAACTTTGACCTCTCCCTCAACTACCTAAAAGAATTTGTATAGGGGGCCAGAGATAACTTTTTACCTGAAAGACCTGTCTGTATGGCAGGACGAACATCGAATTACCAAACATTTTCTCTTCCTATTGTCCTGTGAATTACCCTACTCCCCTTTGAAGCCCTAGGTCCCTATCCCATTCCTTAGCTCAGGATGGCATACAAGCCTCAATTGCCCAACTTGTCCTTGGGTCTCTTACTTTCTACGGGGCTCCCATATGTATGTAATTAAATTTGTTTTTCTCCTGTGAATCTGTCTTCTTTCAACTTAATTAAGAGACCAGTCAAAAGAACTTAGAAGGGTAGAGGAAATATTTTTCCTCCCCTACAATCAAATATTGAGTAGGATCCTCTAAAGGTTTAATGGTATGTGAAGCCACACACAAAAAGGAATAGCAACAAAAAAGATGAGGATATTTATAAGATAAATCTAACAAAAGTGGGTAAGACTTATGTGAAGAAAAATATATAATGCTACTGAACAGAACATTTAAATAAAGAGAGAGACAGACCATGTTCCTAGATGGAAGCATTCAATATTCTAATGATGTCATTTCATTGTCAAATTACTCTATAAGTCAGTGCAACCTCAATCAAAACCACAACTTGTATTGACAATATGTTCTTTTTATTTTTGTGTTCTTGATGCTCTAGCACCTGGGACTTGATCCTGTAGAGTATGCCTCAACTGGGGATAACTAATTCCCTAGAGAGAGCAAACAACTTCCCAGCAAGAGTGCCTTTAATATACAAACCAACCAATCTACAGCCCACATCCCCAACCATCTCCTTTATCAAATTCTCACACACCAAATCAATATTTCCCCTGCTCTCAGTCATCCCAAGGCCAGGTACCAGACAACTAGGGACCATTCCTATAGCCCAGAGACCACCAAAATTATTCAAACTACCCAATACTAAGCTTACTAAGCATACCTACTCTGCCTCATCTATTCGTTCCATGAAAACTCCAGTAAAGGCTCTGGGCCATGCTCCTCCCTCTCCTTTTCCACTTCCTGTGGAATGTGGCCCTGCATGACATGTTCTGCCTCTTGTTTCTAGACATCTGTGAGTATAAGCTTCTTCCTTCATGACAATCATGACCATATCTGTGTCCTACCAACTATGATTAAAACAAATCTTGGGTACATTTTAATATACAACTTGCATTTTTTTATCCAATTAACAGAGTCAAATGGTCACCTGGAAGAATGGATAAGAATAGTCCACAAAATGTTTAAATAAAAGAATAAGCAAAGAACCTGTCTGATCAGAAATCAAAATATAACTATAAACATATAGTAATTAAGGCAGAAACTGACAAATCAGTGAAACAGAATAGAGCCTTTGTGGCAAATCATATAACTAATTAAGGATTAATATTCAGAATACATAAAGAACTTCTACAGCTCAACAATAGCAAAAAAGAATAATAATAATAACCTGATTTAAAAATAAGCAAAGGATTTGAATAGACATTTCTGAAAAGAAGATATACAGATGGCCAAAAAGCACATGAAAATATGCTTAACATCACTCATCATTAGAGAAATACAAATCAAAACCACAACGAGATACCACTTCACACCCACAAGAGTGACTACTACTTTTTTTTCAAAAGACAAAAAAGAAAAAAAAAATCAGAAAAGAACAAGTATTGTTGAGGATGGACAGAAACTGGAACCTATGTGCCTTGCTGATGGGACTGTAAAATGGTGCAAACAGTAAAGCAGTTCCTCAAAAAATTAAACATAGAATTATTATATGATCCAGCAAGTCCACCCTTAGGTATATACCCAAAAGAAATAAAAGCAGAAACTCAAATATATATTTATGCACCCATATTCATAGCAGCATTATTCACAATAGCCAAAAGGAAGAAACAAACCAAATGTCCATCAACAGATAAACATTTTACAAAATGCGGTATGCATATACACTGGAATAATATTCAGCCTTCAAAGAAAACACAATTCTGTCATATATTACAACATGGATGAACCTTAAAGATATTATGCTAAGTGAAATCAACCCAGTTATCAAAGGGCAAATATTTTATGATTCCACTTACATGGGGTACCTAGAGCACTCAAATTCATAGAGACAGATTAGAAGAGTGGTTGCCAAGGACTTAAGGAAAGGGAGAATGGGGAGTTATTATTTAACGGGTGTGGAGTTTCAGTTTGGGAAGATGAAAAAGTTCTGGAGATGGATGGTGGTAATAGCTGTACAATAATGTGAATATACTTAATGCCACGAAGCCATATACTGAAAAATGGTTAAAAAGGTAAATCTACATTATGTACATTTGATCACAATTAAAAAAGAAAAATATTTTAAGAGAGCAGAGTAATTATCAATAATTCAAGAAAATAGTTCGTGAGTGACATGTCAGATGCAGTGTTCTAATGAATGATTTCCTATGTTAATGCCATCTCAATATAAGTTCTGCAAGAGCCATACCTTCTATTTATTTTTGTTTTTTTATCTATACCCAAGATTATATCAAAGAAGGCCTTGGAACAATGCTATATGCATACTATTGATCATGAATAATTGTGCAAATAAATGAAACCCACTACATACATGGATTTGTAAAGTAGTTATTTGTTGTTAAGTCTCAGAAACAAGAGAATACACAGGTTTTGCTAAATACAGATACTATGTTAATAAAAGAGTTATGATGCCTAGCTACTAACTGTGAAAAGAGCAGACTAGATTCAAATGAGGATAATGTTTTAGTTTCATTTGCATAGAACCAGGTCTGTGTGTGTTTATTTGAAAACATATTAAAATATTAATAAAACCTGACCTCAAATACCATCCCAATGAGACAAATTCTTTCTTCCCTCAATTTTAAAGGAAACCCTTCCTCTTCTACCTCACCTCTACAGATTCTTCATTTTTCTATCTGGAAAACAAAAACAAAAAACAAACCTCTAGTTAAAGTCCACATCTTTCAATATCACTATACAAATGTACCTTTTTATTCAGCTCTTACCTCTTAGATCCCCTTACATTGATAAAAGGACTGGATTTAAAATATCAGCTCTAGGGCACCTGAGTGGCTCAGTCAGTTAAGCAATAGCCTTTGGCTCAGGTTATGATCCTGGAGTCCTAGGATCGAGTCCTGCATCGGGCTCCTGGGAGTCTGCTTCTCCCTCTAACCCTCCCCCCTCTCATGCTCTCGCTCTCACTCTCTCTCTCTCTCAAATAAATAAATAAAATCTTTAAAAAAAATAAAGTATGATATCAGCTCTATTACCCCAAAACAAAAGAAAGACTGCATTAACCATTGTTTTGTTTATTGATCCTGAAGTCACTTTTAACCTTGCCACCATGTTCTGGATCTAAGGACCTGAACTTCAGATTATCTAACCTTTAGCTCAAGATACTTCTTATTTTTATTTTTTGTATCAAAAAGTGCCCGTCTAAAAGTACAATAGGACTAAAACATGACAGGCTGTCTTTTGAAGTTAAAATATGCAGCACCACTCCGATATGCTACCAGTCTCTGGTGATCTGCAAACGTGGTCCCCAGATTATTTGAAAAGAGCCTGTGGCCTGCTTTTATTGGTTTTACAGTCTTTTAAAAAGCAAGATTATTCACACCAAACTATCTAAAAATTAGGCAACTTTGATCAAATTTGCAGAAACAGGAGCAGATAAGAAAAGTTCTCAGCATTGGTAGTTTCCATCATAGACCGCTCCGGTTGTGGTTCGTATCGATAACAATAAACATTTATTTAGTTCTGACTGCAGATAAGGAACTGTCTTCCCCCATGTAAATGAACAGATATGGCCATTATGAGGAGACTCAGATAACAGTATTTTGTTAAATTCCTGGAATGCAGTTGTTTGAAAGAAGATGATGAATCTATTCCTCTAACAGATTCAGCATTGCCACAGGAACTTCATCATAGTTCAGTCATAAATTAATTGTACAGTACATTTATTCATCTATCATTCTCCCATAACAAGTCTGATCATGAGTGCTTTGTATGTCTCCATTTGGCATACTGGAGTTTTATTCATTTAACAGGATTATTTATTAATCAGGCATTTATTGAATAAGGTTTAAAGGAACTCAATGGGTCTGATACAGAGTGCATTAGATCTATCATTAGGATTATTTTTATTTCAGGTATTCCTTTAAATGGGCCTCATTGTTTTGGGGGAAATATTACTCATAAGATGAATATTTTCACTTAAAAACATTTATCCTGGCTTTATGAAAGAACTGATACGGGGCTAATCCAGTTAAAAAGAAAAAAAATTAACTATGTAGCATCTCTATGAATTTGGTATTTAGAGGGGAAAAAACCACTTCTAAATTAATATCTGATAAAGGAATAATCCTAGTTAAGAAATAAAATCCTCCTTGATCCAAATGGCAACTTCAGAAAAAAAAAAAAAGATAACCAACAACTATAAAAACTCTCCACACAAATAAAATCTGCCATTTGCTATCAAATTCACATTATCAGGCTGATATGCCATTTTGCCTTCTACCAGAGAAAAATTGTCATTGCAACAAAGAGCATTTTATTTGAGGACTAAATGAGTAATGACTGCACTTGAAGCTAATGCACAGAGGAAATTGAGGAAAGAGGATTGGCGATGACTAGGGCCCAAGCTTCTCTTGGTAACAACACTCCTTGAATATTCTAGCCCACATCTCTCAAGCCAGCCACCACCTTCACAAAGAGAGATGGAAAACTGAGCAAAGGGATGGGATGAGAGATAAGAAGAGTGGCAGGAAAATTGTGGAATTTGAGGATTAGAAGAGATTTTACAGAAATACCCAGGGACAGTAATAAGAGAGATTGGGAATGTGAAGTTATTAAACAAAACTCATTTTTAAAATCGGGGGGGGGAAATGCCAATGACTCAGAATCATTTCAATGAATATATTCCATTGGATTACATATGCAAATTTAGTGAAATAACTCCAAGAAAATCACCATTCCTATAATAAGCTGTAAGAAGCCTATGATATTTGCATCTTGATTTATAGACCTTTACCATGTACACAGAAATATTGCAAGTAACTGAACTTAGAACTTTTGAAAATGAAAAACATTTATTTTGAAGCAGTGAAATGATATTATCACCAGTTATTAATGATTTTTCCTATTGAGTTGTCTCTAGGTACAACTGTTCCATGAATAAAAATCACATTCTTGTGATTTTTATTCATGAGGCACAGTCTCAGAACACATACTTAGTTTGGGGCTCTGTCTAGCATTAATCTAAACAATCCAGAAACTGAGGTAGGATGGCCAGAGCAGTCAGGTGAAATGCTAAGGCTGGCATTTCAACCACCATCACTGTACTGAAGCCCAGACCTGACCACTCCACCTTATGAATATATCATGAATGTTTCCACTTTTCTCCCTTCTGTCTCTTCCACAGCTCTCTCCTCTCAGAACCCACCCCCCCATTTCAGACCTAGCCCTTTGTGCACTCTGTAAACAGAGAGTTCTTTAAAAGTACCAGCCTGTGCCTATCATCCCTGGGCTTTGTGCCTTCAATACCTTCCCAGTTGCTTTTAGGATAAAAGCCAAAACCCTCGCCATGGCCTATGAGGCTCTGCAAAAGCCTGGCTCTTTCTCTGTCCTCTCCCTGTTTTGCTCACCTGCTCCACCTAGGCTGGCCTTTCTATACTTTTAGTTCCTTCAGTACCAAGCTCTTTGCTACCTCAGGGACTTTGCATCTGCTCTTCCAGCTGTCTGCTTTGCCCCACCCCTTTGTCTCGATCTCCAGTGCATCCTTTAGATATGTGTTTAACTGACACTTTCTCAGGAATGTATTCTTTAATCACCCTAGACCCACCCTGGCTCTAACAGCAACATTTACTACAATTGTAGGTAAGCAGTTAACCTCTCCAGGACCCAACTTGCAAACTCCATGAGGGTAAGAATGAAATTTGGTCTCATTCACCAGTTTCCCCTAAATAAGCACTCAAAAAATTAAAAAAAAAAAACAAAATCAAAACAAACAAACAAACAAACAAACAAAAAACACCTGCTGAACGAATAACTCTAGATCCACAGAGGGCAGAGAACACCAACTTTGAAACCAGCTTCCACAGCTGTTCTGTCAAAGAAACAGTTAATCCTGGTTTGGCTCCCAAATTTTAGACTCTACCACAAGTCAATGCTAGCAGGGTTGTGCTAGGACAGTAGACATAACTCCAGAAGAAACTTGACACAGGAAATCCTCCCTATCTATCTTCTTTCAATTTTCATCCCTCCAATGTCTGGGGTTTTTTTATGTATGTTTGTTTGTTTGTTTGTTTGTTTAAGAGAGTGAGCGGGGAGGGGCAGAGAGAGAGAATCCCACACAGGCTCCACGCCCAGTGTGGATCTCTCAATCCTCGACCCTGAGATTATGACCAGAGCTGAAATCCAGAGTTGGACGCCTAACCAACTGAGTCACCCAGGTGTCCCTGTCTATGTCTTTTTTTTTTTTTTTTTTAAGATTTTACCTATTTATTTGACAGAGAGAGACACAGAGAGAGAGAGGGAACACAAGCAGGGAGAGTGGGAGAGGGAGAAGTAGGCCTCCCGCTGAGCAGGGAGCCCGATGTGGGGCTCGATCCCAGGACCCTGGGATCACGACCTGAGCCGAAGGCAGACGCTTAACAACTGAGCCACCCAGGCGCCCCCCTGTCTATGTCTTAATAGCAATCTTTTCCTTCCAGAAAACAATCTCAGCCCTAAACTGAGCTTCCTCCAAGTGGGACCCCACTTCCACCGGTGCACTTGCTTAGACACCGTTAGTCAAAACTCTGTCTGTGTTTATCCCTTCCCTGACTTTATGACAAAGGATTTGCACAAGAGAGAAGCGAGATGTTTCCAGACTCTCCTGAATGAATGTAATTTTTCCAGTTCATAGTTGTTGCTCTGTGCAGTGCTTACAGAAGAAATACAAGTGTTCCTCTTCCGCAGACATCATGCCCATGCAGAGGTCACCCACAGCTCCGTGGTCCTGTGGAGAACATTTTAATATGCCACTGACTGATGGCTGGATTGCATGTCACATAAGCCTGACAGTAGGGCTGAATTAATGTTAATGAGGACAATCTGAGAGTTCTCTGGATAACCCAGGACTGAGCCCATACTACTAAAAGAGCTACAGGAAAATTTCTGTCCCTCTATTACATCATCCAATAATTCCATACTGAGACCACTAGATTTGATGCTCTTTACAAACCCACACAGGAATCATTTGGTCAACTGGTAACACATAAGCAGAATTTACTTCTGGAATACTGGTTCCTATGGTACCTGTCCTTCTCCCTCAAGCGTCTGACTTTGGCTATTTAATGACACTCCAATGCTGCTTTCCACTACCACTAGGTTTTTTGGGGTTTTTAAAAAATTTTATTTTATTATGTTATGTTAGTCACCATACATTACATCATTAGTTTTTGTACCACAAGGTTTTTAACCCTAGAATCTTGTCTTCCTGAGAAATATTCGCAGATCAGGGTCCAATTCTTAAATACACATTTTACATGAATCCTTGTTATAAGCATAAGAGACAGCACCAACTGAGATGTTTTTAACATGTATGTTTTCACAATAGCCAAAAGGAGGAAACAATTTATCTTAAAATTTTTTAATTGAGAGTATCCTTTAACTGATTATTCTTAAACAATTCCTCAACCCGCATCCACTCATAAATGTCAAGTGGACTTCTCAGATTGCCGGCTGAAAGGCCTAGATTTGTTTTGATTCTGCCACAACTTCTTAACCTCCTTTCCTATGGCTGGTTTAAAAAAAAAAAAGATGTTAAACGTCATATTTCACCGCTGTGGCGAAGAGGGCTGCTTGATCCTTCCACCATCAACTAGAAGCCCCGACAGTGGCCTTGTGGTTCATAGGCCTTTAGGACTGCCCCTGTGTGAGTCAAACAATAGCTCACATAGGATCCAGCAGCCAGACTGAAAGGAAATTCCAAATTCTGCCCCAAAGGACTAATTGAACTTAGCAATTTGTTCTTTTTCATAAAAAAATACTTGTAGTACCTTTTTGTAATACAACAATAAGCCACCATGTGGATTTCTGCAGAATTCTGGAACAAAGCCAGAGCAACAATAGCTCTTTTTCCTTAGGAATAAGACCCATATGTCAAAATTTATCTAGAAACTCAATTTGGCTTGCTGCTTCATCATGCTAGGAGAATAACTACAAAATTATATTACTGTTCATTATGTCCAGGGGGACCCCAATTTATTATGATTTGTGCCAGAGTAAGTACAGTAGCCTCAGCAATGACTATTGCTGGATGGAGATGTGCCAGTCTCATAATGGTTATGAGTGGATCATAATACTATACTTGGTTTTTGCAAATGTTTAATTGACATGAAATATTCAACAGCCGGTAGAGATAATTTGTGATCCTCAATTCCTTTTTATCCCCCTCTAATTTACCCAACAGATTTACTGGCTATATACACCCACACGTGCACTCACATACAAATACATGTTGTTGTATGACAAAACAATATTGTGTGGCAAACTAGCTCTCTGTGAAAACAGCATCATCAACTTTCGAGAACTCAGCCTTCCTACTTATTTTTAGAGCTGAAATAGTAACACCTGTGGCATGACCAAGACTCGATCACTTATTATTAAGACAATGGGGAAACCTTTTAAAAGTGGTTTTGGCTGAACATAGAATCACCTGGGGAGAATTTAGGTGTTTTGTTTTGTTTTGTTTTGTTTTTTAATTCCAGACCCAGGCCACACTCTATCTCACTTAAATTGGGTGCTCTGGGGTAAGATCCAGACATCAGGTTTTCTTCCAAAGCTTCCCAGGTGAATCCTATGTGCAGCCAAATTTTAGAAAAACTGCTTTAGAATCTGTTTATTTTCAAGGTCTTTGTTTCTCTTTCTGTAATGTAAGTACAAGCTAAAGCAATATTAAATTACAGCATCCTCACGTGTCAGTTCTGGAAATAATCTTAAAAAAAATCATCCAATGTGATGTCTTCATTTTCAAGAAGGGGAGATGGAGATTCAGAGGGTCAAATGACTTCCCCAAGTTCTCTCAGCAGGTTGGTGGCAAGTTTTACAGTTGCATCTCCCTGCTCCAATCCACTGTTCTCTCCAAGACACCACATTACCTGAGTACTCACTTTTTTTTTTTAATTTTTACTTCTTTTTCTTAACCCAATTTATGGATTAAAAAAGTGTTTGGTACCATCACCATGAAGCCACCTCTGCCATATTAAGTGAATATGAAAGTTAAACCATTTGGAGGGGTCCTCTTAACCTGCACTCTGTTTGGAAATGCAACACACAAAGATGAGAAAGATGATACCTTCTCCAAAGAATCCTACAGTCTAGTAGAAAAAATTAGGAACCCTTCCCTCTTTCTCTCCCCTGCCCCAGAAAAAAAAAAAAAGAAAAGAAAAAATTAGGAAAAGAACACACGTGACTCTGGCATCAGGCAGACCAAGTGAGGAAGCAATGAATAGCCCTGGGACAGCTCTTTGGACAATGATTCCATCTGGCACAACCATAACAGCAATGATACTGCAAGGTCCAGTGAAAAATTAAAGTATTATCAGCTTGATAAATAGGGAAATACAGGTCTTTATTCATCCTGAATTAAGTTCCAGTCAACTAATGTGCTTTGAACCTAAACCTTATTAATAATATGAAACTACTGACTCTATACTCCCCCTTCAAATTATTATCTTTACTATTTTTCCCCTATGAGACAGTATCAGAGCAAAAGGGTAATATTCACATAATGAAAAATAATACGACTATTAAGATAAAATTATAGAGGAATATTTAATCACACTGAAATGTTCAAAATATATTTTTAAGTTTAAAAAAGTCAGATTAGGAAAGAACATCCAATAGGAAAACGGCTATCTCTTCAACAAATGGTGCTGGGAAAACTGGACAGCTACATGCAAAAGAATGAAACTGGACCACTTCTTTACACCATAAAATAAACTCAAAATGGATTAAAGACCTACATGTGAGAACTGAAATCAAAAATTCTAGAAGAAAGCTCAGGCAGTAATGTCTCTGACATCAGCTGTAGCAACATTTTCTAAAAATGTCTCCTGAGGCAAGGGAAATAAAAGCAAAAATAAACTATTGGGACAACATCAAAATAAAAAGCTTCTGCACAGTGAAGGAAACAATCAACAAAACTAAAAGGCAACCTACTGAATGGGAGATATTTGCAAATGACATCTCTGATAAAGGGTTAGTATCCAAAATATATAAAGAACTTATCTGGCTCAACATCCAAAAAACCAATAATCCAATTTAAAAACGGGCAGAGACATGAATAGACATTTCTCCCAAAAAGACATCCAGATGGCCAAGAGACACATGAAAAAATGTTCAGTATCACTCATTATCAAGGAAATGCAAATCAAAACCACAATGAGGGGCGCCTGGGTGGCTCAGTCGGTCAAGTGTCTGCATTCGGCTCAGGTCATGATCCCAGGGCCCTGGGGCTGAGCCCCACATCTGGCTCCCTGCTCAGCGGAGAGCCTGCTTCTTCCTCTCCCTCTGCCTGCCACTCTGCCTACTTGTGCTTGCTCTCTCTCTGTCAAATAAATAAATAAAAATCTTAAAAAAAAAAACTAAAAACCACAATGAGATATCACCCCATACCTGTCAGAATGGCTAAAATAAAAAACACAAAACAACAGGTGTTGGCGAGGATGTGGAGAAAAAGGAACCCTCTTGTACTGTTGGTGGGAATGCAAACTGGTGACAGTATGGAGGTTTCTCAAAAAGTTAAAAATTCAGTAGTTGCACTACTGAGTATTTACCTCCAAAATACAAAAACACTAACTCAAAGAGATACATGCACTCCTATGTTTATTGCAGCATTATTTACAATAGCCAAATTATAGAAGCAGTCCAAGTATCCAACAATGGACAAATGGATAAAGAAGACGTAGCATATATATATACAATGGAATATAATTCAGCCGTAATAATAAAATCTTGCCATTTGCAATGAATGGACAGAGCTAGAAAGTATAATGCTAAGCAAAATTCATCAGAGAAAGACAAATATGATATGATTTCACTCGTATGTGGAATTTAAGAAACAAAACAAATGAGCAAAGTAAGAAAGAGAGAGAGAGGGAGAGAGAAGCCAAGACACAGACTCTTAACTATAAAGAACAAACTGATGGTTACCAGAGGGGAGGCAGGTGGGGAGATGGGTGAAATAGGTGATGGGGATTATGAAGTGCACTTGTCATGAAGTCCACTGAGTAGTGTATAGAGTTGCTGAATCCCTGTATTGTACACCTGAAACTAATATAACACTGTATGTTAACTATACTGGAATTAAAATAAAATAATTAAAAAGTTAGATTATAAAACAGTACATGTAGTATAATCCTGGGTTTTTTTAAAAGAAATACTGATTTTTCTATACACTTGTGGGAAATATAGCCCAAATAAAGAGTAAATACCTCTAAGTAGTGGGATTTTAGGATTATTTTTATAATAAGAAAAATATCTTTAAAATTCAATAAAAGTAGCCTTGATGAGATTTAATTTCATCACAACTTTATTTTTCTCTTCTGTAAAATAGGAATAATAATAGTTACATCACAGGATTGTTGTTTAGCTCAAATGGTATAATGTCTGTTTAAAAATTTTTTAAATCTTTGTATATTATGAAATGGATACTTCTCATTCTACCTGTATCCCACCACCTCCACCTCCACCATCAGTACTGATGGATGCAAGTCCTCTTACGTGGGCTGGGCAGGTGGGGATGTCATATGTTAAGGGCTTGGCTTTGGAGACAGATACAAATCTTGGCTTACTAGCTATGTGGTGTTGGACCAGTTACCTCACTTCTCTAGGCCTCAGCTTCCTCATCTGTGAAATGGAAATAATAATAAAACCTACCCCACAGGGCCATCGGGAGGATTAAATGAATTAATACTTGTATTTGGCATGTACTGGAGGCTCATAAAGTGTGAACTTTTATCGTTGTTAATAGTTGTGCTACTAGGGGCACCTGGGTGGCTCAGTCCATTAAACGTCCGACTCTTCAATCAGAGAAAGACATGTATCATATGACCTCACTGATATGAGGAATTCTTAATCTCAGGAAACAAACTGAGGGTTGCTGGAGTGGAGGGAGGTGGGAGGGATGAGGTGGCTGGGTGATGGATATTGGGGAGGGTATGTGCTATGGTGAGCGCTGTGAACTGTGCAAGACTGTTGAATCACAGACCTGTACCTCTGAAACAAATAATGCAATATATGTTAAGAGAAAAAAAAGAAGAAGATAGCAGGAGGGGAAGAATGAAGGGGGAGGGATCGGAGGGGGAGATGAACCATGAGAGACGATGGACTCTGAGAAACAAACTAAGGGTTCTAGAGGGGAGGGGGGTGGGGGGATGGGTTCGCCTGGTGATGGGTATTAAAGAGGGCACGTTCTGCATGGAGCACTGGGTGTTATACGCAAACAATGAATCATGGAACACTACATCAAAAACTAATGATGTAATGTATGGTGATTAACATAACATAATAATAAAAAAAAGTCCGACTCTTGCGCACATGTGCGCGCGCGTGTGATCTCTTTCTCTAAAATAAATAAATAAAATCTTTTTTTAAAAAACCACACACAAAAAAAGACAGAGACCTGACAGATCAAGAAAAACAGGACTAGTTTGTTGTGAAACGGCTCAGGGTCTGAAGTTCTAATGTACAATCCAGGGTGGCGTGGGAGGGGGTGGGGGGCTGTTAGCCCCTCTCACTAGCTCAACATGTCAGAGGAATACTGACTCAAAGTCAGCAGCTAGGTAGAATGTCACAAAGGCCTCAGCAGAATACCCCAGCCAATTTTCTACCAAATGGACCTTGTATTTTCATTCTACACAAGCTCCTTACCTGCAAAAGCAACTCCACCACGCTGCTCCTCACCACCACCACCATCACCACCACCACCACTCTGAATGGAGGCTCAGTTTTTTCTACTTAAACTCTCCCACCTTGTCCAGAGCTCAGTTCTCTACTTGGCCACTGCCTAGTGATTTCCCAGAACTTTCTTAACCAATCCCTGCCCTGAGGCTTTGCACGGGACAATTCCACTCCCCGGTACATTTAGCAGCATCAGACTGACTTCACCTTCTCTGCCACAAGTGAGTGAGGGTCCCTGAGTATGACCAGATCTGCAGGCGCATCGTTAATGCCTTAGTGGCCGCTTGTCCTAGACCCCATATGTTGCTTCCTGTCTATCTACAGCTTAACCTAGCAGATTGAAAAACCCCTGATGAGGAATTCCATTCACCTCCTAAAAAGGAGGCAGAACATGTTTGCCAAAAAACTGGCTGAACTGATTGAGGGAAAATGGGAATATTAATAAAAGGGCCTATAGGTATGACTTAGAAGAATTATATTGGGAAAGGTCACCACGTCATCTCAGGAGAAAACAAAGTCAAATGCCTATTTTGCCTATAATGATGGTTAATTTGATGTGTCAACTTTACTAGGCCATGGATGCCCAGATTAAACATTATTTCTTGGTATATCTGTGAGGTACATGTTTCTGGATGGGATTAGCATTCGAATGGGTGGACTCAGTAAAGCAAATGGCCCTCCCCAATATGGGTGGGCATCATCCAATCCCCTAAGAGTCTGAAAGAACAAAAAGAGGGGGAAAGGGAGTTTCATGTCCTTTCTGCCTGCCCACTGCACTGTGACATCAGTCTTCTCCTGCCCTTGGACTGGGATTTATATCATTGGCTGCCCCAGTTCTCAGGCCTTCAGATTCGGACTGGAATCACACTACCTACTTGCAAATCTTGGGACTTCTCAGCCTCCATAATCATGTGAGCCCGTTCCTCATAATCAATCTCCTGATAGAGAGGTAGAGAGATAGAGAGATAGATATATCTCCTATTGATTCTGTTTTTCTTGAGAACCTGACTAATATGCCTATATACCAATTCATCAAGATGAGCAATAATTAAATTGTGTGTAAAAAATGTATTTACATAAAAATCTAATATAAATAAACAAAGAATAAAGCAGAGGTTAAGAAAGGAAACCAGCAATGGCAGTCCTATGAGAATATATATACTATAAACCACCAGTCAGATGGAGAATTAAGATGATCTATGTCTAAATCTAGATACAAAATTGATATTTTCCTAAGATATAGTAGTGATGAGGAGCTTCACCTTGCCAGACTTATACTGTAAAGTTGATAGGAACTTATAAAACATGGTGTCAGAAAGGCTAAATTCCAGAATGCTGGAGTTTACAACAAGAAAGAAAAAAATGATAAAGATTAGAAAAGATTGGTTGGAACAAGAAGATAAACAAGAATGTTATAGGCCAAGTGTCCAGGTTGTGCGATATAATAATGAAGGATGACAGGAAGACGGCAGTATTTATCAATTCCTTTTTTTGCTCTGATTTAAATTTCTCTCTGGGAAGGATAGAACAAGTTAAAAAGAAGGACTCAAAGCCCCACCTAATATGTAGAATAGTAAAAAATAAAATAAAATAAATAGCATGAAGTCACTTCAGGTGAATTCAAGTGTACAAGATTAGACGATCTACATCCCAGGGTACTGAAAGAATTTAAGGGTGAGTGTGCAGACTCAATATTAGGAGCTTTGAGACAATCCAAAGAACAGGGGAGGTGCCAAGAGAATGGAGATAAGTATAGGCTTTGTTCATATTCTTTTAAAAGGTAAGAGATTAGGTAAAACTATAGCCCAAAGAGTGTAACTGTAACACCTCCCCTCCTTAAACTGTAGATATTAATAAAGGAAAGTATGCTAAGCTCATCTCATAGTCTTTTTTTTTTCTTTTTTGACAGAACAATCAGGCTGTCGTTAGAAGAATGCCACAAAGTAGCTCTTCATTTCAAGAAGGCATTTAACTAAGCCTCAGGAAGATCCTTATGGACAAATTCAAGAAAAACCAGCCAAGTTAGTTGATGGATGTCAACCTGTCTTAGAAGAAACTCCCGAGAATGGTGTGTTTAGATCTAGCCCATTCAAAAATTGTATTAACAACTTGGAAAGGGATGTCAAAGACAAACTTTTTGGCTGTTTTTCCAATAGCCAAAGTGGGAAGTTTAGTTAATGATCTGGATGATGAAAAAAATTTTAATTGATTTTGATTGGCATAAAAATGAGTTTAAAACCAATATTATTCAAATTCAAATGAAATTTGGCAGATAGAAATATAAAGAATCTTATTTATCCTAAAACAACTAAAGTCAAATGTAGAAATTCGAGAAGACCCAGGTTGCTAACAGTTCAAATGAAAAAGATGATTTTCAATAGTCATAAAGTGCTTTATCATGAACCAATTCTATAATTCTAATTCAATCAACTGTTTTGGGCACTGTATGACACTCTTACCTACTCCTTAATTAGGCTTCAGTAGTAGTGGGCCCAGATACAGATGTAATAGTCTTCTATACCAGACCCTGTGCTAGACACATCTTTCAAAGGGATGACAGATTCAGTAGAGAAGAGGGTAAAAAAAAAAAAAGTAAGTGGTGTAAAAAATAGAAATTCATAGTCTGAAGAAATAAAGACTTTAAAAAACCATGTGAGTTGTCCTCAAATATTTGAGGGAGTCTCATGAAAATAGGCTGGTGCTCCAGAGAGAGAACAGAGAGTGTATATTATAACAGAGAGGCCCATTAGGCTCATTATAGGGTACACTACTGTTGAACCACACTACCTCAAAAGAAGTGCACTTCCTCAGAGTAAAAATGCTCACAGATGTGTCAAGATGCTTCTTGGAGGCGTTCCTGCAATGGGCGGAATAGACGGAAGAGAAGACTGTCCATCCCCTTTCAACACTACCGTTCCATGATCCCATGAATATTGCATCCTAATTAAAACAACACCATCACTGGGTTGTGCTTCTAATCCATAGCTCTCAAGATGGATAGCTCCAGTGGTTCTAAGCCTTTGAAGAATCATCTGTCGTAGATACTGAGAATTAACTAATGAGTCTCTCCGAACCTTGTCTCTTGAAGGTGGACTTTTGCCTTGGGAAACATCCTTTGAGGCCACAACAGAAGGTACAAGCATTCCTTATATCCTTCAACATATGTAAACCGGCCCACCCCAAGGTCTAAACTTAGCAAGCACCAAGGAAGTTGTGACAGTGAGAAAGAATTTTTTAAAAAACTGACAATACGGGCACCTGGGTGGCTCAGATGGTTAAGCGTCCACCTTCGGCTCAGGTCATGATCTCAGGGTCCTGGGATGGAGTCCCGCATCGGGCTCCCTGCTCCTTGGGAGCCTGCTTCTCCCTCTGCCTTTCTCTCTCGCTCTATCTCTCATGAATTTAAAAAAAAAAAAAAAAAAATCTTAAAAAAAAAAAAACCTGACAATACTACTACAGTTGATAATCTCAAGGCAAGACTCATCACATACACTTTCATTTAATGCCAGGCAGGGTCCTGCTAACAGGTATTTAAAATTGACTGACATGGGGGCACCTGGGTGCTCAGTCTGTTAAGTATTGACCCGTGATTTCATCTCAGGTCTTGATCTCAGGGTCGTGAATTCAAGCCCTGCATCGGGCTCCATGCTGTGTGTGGAGCCTACTTAAAAAAAAAAAAAAAAAAAAAAAAGTAAATTGACTGACATGTGAGAGAAGGGGGGGCAACTTAAATTAATAAAAGACAGAGAGCAATGACTAATCTAATTCTTAACCTTCCCCCTATTCCTTAATATATTATTGTTCTCCTTTAATATATTACTATATATTAAATACAAGGAACATTTATCTATCCCTTATATTTTAAAAATATCAACACAGGGGGCGCCTGGGTGGCTCAGTCGTTAAGGATCTGCCTTTGGCTCAGGCCATGATCCTGGGGTCCTGGAATCGAGCCCCGCATCGGGCTCCCTGCTTAGTGGGAAGCCTGCTTCTCTCTCTCTCCCACTCCCCCTGCTTGTGTTCCCTCTCTTGCTGTGTCTCTCTCTGTCAAATAAAAAAATAAAATCTTTAAAAATATTTAAAAAATTTAAAAAATAAAAATATCAACACGGAATGGAAACATCCAGAAAATAATTAAAAGTGCCTTTAAAAAAATCATCTCTCCACATAAAGTGGTCACCTGCTGTTACAAGCAAATGGACAATGACTCAGAAATTTGGTACCAACCAACCTTTTAATTATTTAGACATTTTTTCCCCAAGCCTTTCCTAAAGATATTGTTACTACTGTTCCTGATTCTATTTTACACATGGAAGAGGGAAGGAAGGAATAAGGTGGGTTGTTCAAGGTATTCCAGCAGGTCAACTCCAGATCAGGAGCAACACCATCAAACCATCCCAGTAGTATTCCCCCTCTTCGAAAATGGATTGCCAAACAAACAAAAGGATTGCCCTCAGGGTACTGCAGAATTAAGTGCCTTATTAAACACAGTTAAGTATTGCTTCCTATTTGTTTCCTGTGTGAGTGTTAGTTCTTCAAATGAGAGAATGCATTAGCATTTAAACACAGCCCCCCTCCCCCCAAAAGAGAAACAAACCAGAAAACATTCCAAATGCTTCCTTCAGTGCTGCGTTCTGGCAGAGCTGTGAATATGATCGAAGCAATGCCAAAAAGAGAACACAACAGCAGTTACTACCATTATCATTGCTAGTGGACATTTCTGTGACAAATAATGCTTGCAAAACACATTACCATTAATTATGAATGAATCTTATGTCTAGGCAAATTAGTAAAGAAGGCATCTCCTCTGTAAAAAAAAAAAAAAGACAAAGCAAACCACATAAGGGAGAGTAAAAAAGATCAACTTCCTGCATACTATTGCATTCATGGGGTGCATATTTTCTGTACATTTTCTCCCTGAAATACAATTACATCCTTCTAACTGGCATCTATTTTTAATAACCTTTTACTCTGCAATGACGATGCCACTTACACAGGCAGGTATGACCCTACGCTCCCCTTTCTGCTGCTTCCCAGGTCTTGATTTCCTTTCCAGACAAGCCAGACTTCCCTCCCCTCTCTTCCCATTCACTCCTCAACCCACTGCAATCTGGCTGCCACTCCTTATTACCCCCTGGAAGCCTCTCTGGCCAAAATCAATAATGACCTCTTTGTTGCTAAATTCAATGACACTTTTCTGTCCTCATCTTACCAACGTCTCTGCAGGATTTGACATGGTTGACCACTTTCTCCCTCTTGAAAGTTTCTCCTCCCTTGGTTTCTATGACAACACCTTCTCCTGGGTTTCCTCCTCTCTGGGCATTACTTTTCAGTCTATTTCCCATGGTTTTGTTTGCTACTATCCACCCTTCAAATTCATGATCACAGGAATCTATCCTAAGCTCTATTCTCTTCTTTCTTTATTCCTCTTCTTCATTCTATGTCACCTACTATCATGGCTTCAACTGCCCTTAAAGAAGAATCCTGGATCTGTTTCTGCAGCTGAGACCTCTCTGCTGACCCCCAGATCTCTAAACAGCTGGCTATTGGGACAACTCTTCTAACTGCCCCACAGACTCCACACACTCAAAATACCTAAAATGAAATTTACCTTCCTGCTCCACCTCTTCTTCTAATTTGTTCTTCTTCTTGTGATCCCTGCTTCAGTATTACCCATCACATAAGCCAGAGACCTGGGAGTCACACCTGATTCCCCCTCATCCCTTACCCCATACATTCAAATAGTCCCCAAATCCTAGTAACTCTACTTTGTTACTAGATCTCTAACAGTCCCCTTGCTTTCCCATCCTCACTACCAATACCCTTAGTTTAAGGCCTCAGTGTTTTGTTTTGTTGTGGTGGTGGTGGTGGTGGTGGTTTTTATCTGAACTATGTCAACAAGCCTTTGACTGGTCTCCCTGTCTCCGGACTAACCCCCCTTCCAATCTATGTTCCATGAAAATATTGTAAAAATATGAATCTGAAAATGCAAACCATGGCCATGCTTTTATACAGGACTGTCTAATACGACTACTGCTTCTCTCTCCAGTTTCTTCTCTCATTGCTACCCCCTTTCCACTCTTTTTGGTAGTTCCAAGACCACTCTTGTCAAGTCCTTATATACATGCAGTTTCCTCTGCTGGAACTTCCCTCTCTCCCCCTACTCCCACTCCAACCCAAACTACCTCCATCTGGTTAATTTCTACTCATCTGTTCGATTTTACTTATCTTATTTAACAGACTATAATGCTGCACTTACTATGTACCAGACACTGTTCTAAGGGCCTTAGGATATTAATCCATTTTTATTACCCTCATTTTATAGATGAAAACATGAAGTACAAAAAGGTCAAGTAACTTGTCCAAGAGCACACAGCCAACAGTGGCAGTCAGGATTCAAACACAGTCTGGGTCCAGCTTCCACTTACTTAATTAGTAGGAAGACTTTTGTGTTCCTACACCACTGAATGCATCCCTCTGTCATAATGTTTAACTAACCACTGGTTTTTCCTACTCTCTTGTCCATCTCCTCCATGGAACAGTTTCTCGAAGGCAGAAACTATAGCTTATTCATCTTTGAAAGTCTAGTGGTTATCCCGGTAATTGCTATTGAGTATGTAGACACTAGATACTTGTTCAATGAATGAAGTGAGTAGCAAAAAAAGTCACAGTGAATAAGCAAACTTAGTATTTCTAAAACCTAAACAAGAATCCATTTCTTAAGATTCTCCATACATTTTTATTTGCAAATCACTTAATATTAATGTCTAGAGCCTCTTTTTCAAAGTTTGCGTTTTACAGAACCAGAGTACCCAACCAAACAATAAAGGTAACCAATTAAATGAAAGATACTTCGTAAGAGGGATGTCTTAAATTTTAAACCCATTAACATGTCTTCATTTGGTAAATTATTATTTTTATTTCATGTAAAATTATAATTAAAAACTCCACCTGAGCTTTGAGAATAACTGTACCATTCATTAGAATAGAGCAAAAAAGGATACAACTGTGGAATATCTTACTGTCCAACTTTGGTAGGCTACAGAGGGGAAATGCCATTCTTTCAGCACATTCGTAATTTAAAAAAAAAAAAAAAAGTGTTTCATCCCTGGACAGAAGGATGTCATGTCTTTTTTTTTAGAGAGAAAGAGAGTGAGCATGTGCAAGTGGGAATCAGGGAGGATGGGAGGAGGGGCAAAGGGGACAGGAGAAAGAGAATCTTAAGCAGGCTCCATGCCCAGCACAGAGCCCCACTTGGGGCTCTACCTCATTACCCTGAGATCATGACTTGAGCTGAAATTAAGAGTGAGACGCTTAACTGCCTGAGCCACCCAGGTGCCCCAGAAGACCATGTCCTTTTAATGGACAAAACAATACAGGTTAAAAGTCAACTTGTCTTTTCTTAGGAGTATATATATATATATATATATATAGTTACCCCAGAATCACAGCCCTTGCATAAGAGTGTAAAATAAGGAAAGTTCACATGCTATCTACACATGTGACCTTCTGGCTCAATGGTCAACAGAGTGTCAGTAGTGTATTACTGTGTTGGTCAGTTACAGATATTTGAATACCATCTGCTACTTGCTGAAAATGTTACCGATTTTATACAAGACTCTGATGTGCCATGAAACTTTAAATCATAGCACATATCTGGTACTTAATTTCTGTGACAAAGGAATATTCTGACCTTGAACTCTTTGGCTAAGCATCATTTTACCTTGTACAAACTTCATGCCAAGGGGAATATGGCATATGGACATTGCTCCACAAATGTTTGCCATGAAGAATAATAGATTTTAATACACCCAAAAGAGAATTTTATATTTTAGGCTAAATATCTGAAAACCCTTGTCCTGTCAACTAGAATAAGAACCACAAACCTATTCTTCTAAGCCCAGGATGACTATATCAGCTAGTGAGCCTGGGACAGTCCTAGTTCATGCTACTGTGGCACAATTATTAATAGCACCCCCTTTCACTCTCAAAAGTCTCCCTGATGGTATGATAAATTATATGGTCATCCTAAATCTGTCTTGTCTGTTAGATTCTCAGAGATAGATGTAAGACACCAGCCAGACCACACTTACTACTATCTAGAGGAATAATAAAGAATGGAAAATCATTCTCAATCATATACATGCCAATAAATCTGAAGATTTATGGCAGGTATGAAAACAATTTTAACTCAATATTAATATTAATGTCAGCAGTACGGACGACATATTAATATTACTTGTCCTAGATGAAGAAGACGTAGACTAAAAGGAGAGCTCTTCTCTTACTTTCTTTCCAACTCTCCTATTCCCTTCCTCCAAATTGTTCTTTTTTCTAAAATCACTGCAGATTTGTCTAATGACTATCAGGGGGAAATGTCGTACCTAAACTACATAAACTTCTTCTATCCCTGAGGCAGAATAACAGGAGGCAGTCACCCAATGGTTAAGAGGTAGGCCTCATAATCAAACAGACTAGTTTTCACATCTCAGCTCTCTCACCATACACTGTGTAACTCTGGACAAACCACTTAGCTTCTGTGTGTCTCCGTTTCCTCATTTGTAGGATGGGAATAATATTAGCAGGACAGTTGTGAGGGTTAAATAAGATGATGCCTGCAAATTGTGTAGCGTGGTTCCTGAAACATAGTAAGTGTTCAATAAATGGAAACTATGAGGGTGAGTAGTTGTCTCAGTCCTCAAACCAGATTTGGAGCATGGCTACAGTATTGGTGTGCAAGGACACCAACTGTATAAAATTCCAGAATCTTAGAGTTGTTATGGACTGTAACAATCACCAAACCAAACACTGAAGAAACTGCTTTAAAATTCATTGGCTTTTAGGTCTTGCAAGATGTCTTGCATTATGTACAGGAATTTAGGTAGATGGGCATTCACTGAATAGATCTTCCATGTCTAGGGAACAATGTCAAGCCCTAGATAGGTAAGTGACTTGGCTCAGTTTGCACAGCTTGCTAATGAGAAAGCCAGAAGTAAAATGGAGTTTTAAAATTTTCTCTTTTAAATTCTTTTTTTTTTAAGAGTTTTTATTTATTTATTTGAGAGAGAGAGAGCGCGAGCACGAGGTGGGGGGGGGGCAAAGGGGAGAAGGCAGAGGGAGAGGGAGAAGCAGACTCCCTGAGATCATGACCTGAGCCAAAACCAAGAGTCAGTGGCTCAACCAATTGAGCTATCCAGACACCCCTCTCTTCTGAATTCTATTAAAAAGATTCAGAAGTGTAATGACGGTAGACAAGATATCAGTGTGTATCACTGTGAACATTTATCCACACTGTATGATAGAAACCCATGTTGCACTTTGCCTGGAGTAAGTTAAACTGGTTCTGATATAAATTCCAAGATGCCCTTAAGGAAAGTTCTTCATAGATGTACAGAGGTAGATCATGTATAGGCCTCAGTTTTCTCTTATGTAAAGTGGGAGTAATATCATGTGATTTCCAGGGATGTTTTGAAGATCAAAGTAACATGCAAAAGCACTTAGTGCAGTGCCTCACTGTCATGTCCCAAAGTTTACTGTGCTGACAATGATCTCTATTCTTCCACACAAATTCATCTATAGTGACATAAAATTTCAACAAATCCTTCCCATTGCTGCCATTTAAAAAGCATTCTTTGGTTTAAAGCCCAGCCAGGGTGTTTTAAGAAAGCATGGGCCTCGCTGCTAATGGACCGGCTGTGTCCCAGCATCTTTTTGTTGGGAACTCTCTCCTGCAACTGAATGTTAAATACAGATCACAGGTGACCCTGATAAAATGACTCAAGTAAGCAAATTTGACACTTTTCTTTCCTATGCATAAAACTCCAGGGAGCTTCAAGGCCCATCAGTAATGGCCAGAGGAATACAAAGGGCAACAGGCACAATTCCCTCCAGAACTTGCAATCCCTCCAACATTATGCAGAAGCCATCTGCTTGGAGTCACCCAGACAATGGGAATTTGAGGTCTCTGCGCTCGGGTTTCTAAAGTAAATTTACGAATTCAATGAATGTGACATCTAATTTCTTTGGGCAACCTAAGGGAAAGAATAAAGATCTTACAGATGTGGGTTTCTGCCCCCAAGTTAAACAGTACTATGTAATTTTGTGATTAGACTACTGGGGTGTACTCTACCTGGAACTTTGGAACACCACCTGGAATTTTGTGGCTAGGGGGAATAGATAGCTTTTTACCAAACCAAACCCTGAAGAAACTGCTTTAAAATTCATTGGCTTTTAGGTGTTGCAAAATGTCTTGCATTATGTACAGGAATTTAGGTAGATGGGCATTCACTGAATAGGGAGTTTAAAATTTTAGCCCCAAGCCCCATTCTTGGCAGTCCCTGTGAAGATACACAAAGAATATATAAAACATCCATAGTTCCCTTCATATCTTGCAATGACAGCATTGGCTTGATCCCAAATTACAAGACAAGTGGAAAAGAGGGAACCACAGAAGAGGACTCATCTGGACACTGCAAGCTCCTAGAGCTCTCTTTTGGTTTAGAAGACAGTGAATCAATGCTCAACAGAAATCATCTGGTTACTGACTTCTTCCCATATTCACCCCATGGAAATAGAGAAAAAGATATGAGGGGCCTATAAACTCCCTGTGTTCACGGTCTCCCCAAGAGCCTTGCTTAACATTAACCTTCTAGTAGACATTTCATAATCAATTTAAATCATTTACTGTCCCACATATGGAATTTTCATATATGCATTTTATATGTAAATACACTCTTATATGGTTGTCAATTTAATATATATGCCACAAGTAAGAATATATATAAGCTGATGTTCTTTGTGTTGACACTGTCTCTTTAGCAAGACATTTCTGTAACTAGGACTCCCTGTACATACTCCCCTCCCCCATTCTCTGCCCACCTTTTAATGTTACTTCCAATTCTGACACATCAAAGTGAATCTCTCATATTTTAAAAATCCTAGAATCTAAAGCTAATAAGAACTACACACTAAGCAAGGGAAGGATGGAGTAAAGATGCTCTCCACATAACACCATGACTTTGAACGTGACAGAGCTGGATCAGGAACAAAAATGTGCAGCCAATGTTCAAGAAGTTCAAAAAGACCCATTCTGTCCTTCTAAGATGAAAGCCCGGCAGAGGGTGGGGTTGGAGGACATCACATAGGACATAGGTTAACTGGAGTTTGAGGCTTTCGGGGTCCTTAAGATAAGCCAATAAACAAAAGGATAATGATCCTCTGTCAAGAAATGTTTTTAAAATACATGAGTAGTTCAAGAGGTTGTGGCAGGTGGCTTGACAGGAAAAAATGGAGTCTTCCTGCTGTGAGAAAAGATTCTTCTCTTCCCTTGGGGCGAATTATGTTTGCCACTCAATGTACATTTTCCGTGTTTTGGGGATTATAGAACTATAATCATAGTACTCTGGTGAGGAATTCCCCCAGGGGGTGCCTGAGTGATTAGTCACCAAAGAGAGCCCAAAGGAGTGGACAGGGCTGGTAAACTAAAGAAAGCCTTAGTCATTCACTAGCTTCAGAAGATCACAACCATCTCTTTCTACTATAAATGAACTGGGAACATTTTCTTCCAACAGGAAGAAGAACTTAACAGATGTGAAAATAGAAAAAGGAGATCATGTTTTCCTCTGGCCCAGGAGGAAACTACTATGGAACAGACTAGATTCAAAGAGAGAAGACACTTTAGTTTTCAATACTGCATGACAAATTTCCCACAGATTTAGCAGCTTAAAACAGCACCCAGTGATTTATTCATCCTCAGGTAGGTCAGAAGTCCGGCATGGCATGGGTGGATTCTCTGCTCAGGGTATCACCGGCTGAAATTGAGGCATCAGCCAGGCTTTCTCATCTGGAGGCTCTGGAGAAAAATCCACTACCAAGCTCATTCACGTCGGTAGAATTCGGCACCTTGTGTTTATAGGACAGAGGTCCCCTATTCCTTGCTGGTGGTCACCCAGTGGCCACTCTCAGCTCTAGAGGCCATCGACATACCTTACCATGTGGCTCCTTCCATCTTCAAGCCAGCAAGTCCTTCTCATGCTTCCAATCTCTAACTTCCTCTAGCCTCAGATTTAAAGGGCTCATGTGATTAGGTCAAGTCTACCCAGATAATCTCCCTGCCTTAAGGTCAACTGATTTGGGACCTGAATTATCACTGCAAAATCCTTCCACAGCAATACCTAGATTAGCGTTTGACTGAATACTTGGGAGACGGTGTGTGTATACCACGAGTCAAGAATCGTGAGGGCCGTTCTAGAATTCTGCTATCAGGGGTCATGGTTTCATGTAAGACTATGATTTCCTAGTTTAGAACCAGTGAAAACCAAAGCACAGAGAGAAAAATGGGTCTTGGACAATGGCAGAGCTTCCAAGGCTCCGGATTCACAGAAAACTCTAGACTGGGACTAGAAGTGACATGTATTTGTCTAATATTCTGTGATATCCAAGAGAGTCTGGAATGAGAAAGGAGGGGACCTGGAGCTGGCTGTCCCCACAAACTATGCTATAGGAAGCACACAGTAGGATGCTAAGTAAATCTTTGTTGAATTAAAGAACTAAGCCTATTTGGGGGCAAACATTAATTAATGTTAGAATCACACATCTTAAAACCTCACATATGTCTATGCTTTTGTCTTTCTTCCACATCCCTAAATTTGTGGGGAAATGTCCTGAGCTAGGGCTTTTCCCTGCTCCTCATCAGGATAGTTAGAGTGACCAGTACCTCAGATGGGTAGGTATGCCAGTGGCAGGACAATGCAACAGGAGGGACAGTCAGGGATGGACAGCTGTGGGGATGATCTCTTTCCACCTGAGCTTCAGTTCAACCCCGTCCTCCCTACTGCATTATAATTAACTAAATTTAGGCCTTTATGGATAAGGAAAGAGAAGAAGTAATACAATTTGAGCATTTCCTGTGTGCCAGACACTTTATATAATTACTTAATAATTTAATATTTTAATTAATTTAATTATTCTTATTTAATTCTCATAACAACCCTATGAAATGGGTATTATTTTTAATGAACAAATTAAGGTACAGAGATGGGATCTGAAACCACAGTCTTTCCAATGCTAAGCTCCAACCACTGTGCCAATCTTGTTCCATATATTGCTGTCAACTTGTAATGATTTCATCCACTGTCCTTTAGGTTTTAGGTTAATCTTTCACCTACCATTCCCTGACCCACTCTTCTTCCTTGACCCCTGAAGTCCCACCTCGATCAATCCTGCTGAGGAACTGTCGTCTCAAACCATCAGCCTAGAACAGATTTTATTCTTACTTCTGCTGAGTGAATTTCCAAGGGGCTGCCTAAAGGCCGGATGAGACCACCAGTCCTGGAGTGGAGGTTTCTGTACCTGAATCATAGAATTCTCTGAATTCGAGTGCACTTACATTTTTGGGGGGGATCAGAGAGAGACATATGCTCCTGAGCTCCTTTCATCCAATCAGGTTCTGCTCTCCATCCACGAGACCCCTCACCAACTGACACGTTTCTGCAGAGCCAGGCAAGCCAACCCAAGAGATTTATCCTGATTTACCCTTAGGGATTTACAGTCTATATTTTAAAGTGGAAAATCCCATGAAAAAGGCACATTTACAGGGGGAGAAATGAAAGCAACACCAAGTCGTGTGTCATTTCGTTGTATGGTCAGTCTCAGTGCGCATTGCACTGTATCAGCATTAGGGAAAATTAAGTGAGAAAAACATTACAACAGCCCAGGGACACTTCTACCTAAATTTTGTGATTACATTTTAAGTGCTCTCTGTCACAGATATCATAAACTGATTAAATCATTTCATGCCTGACCCCTACTGACTATGCTAAGTGAAAAGAGAGGGCTATTAATAACTACCCATTTCTGACAGCTGCCCAGGGGCAATGCTGCCTTTTGCAGTGCTGAAATGAGTCCCCGGCTCACTTGCTGAATGCTGAATATTGATTCATATTATGAGTGTTGTCAAACACAGAGTGCAGTGCTGCCGATCCGTAGTGGCAGGTCATCAGGAATAGCATTAGCAAATGTCAGGTCAGGAATCAAAGGCCTGCTGGACTCTTTAGGGATGAGATTTATCGATTCCATAAAACGTGAAACAGATCAAGTACTTGTGATGATGGAAACGGTCGTGGCAGAATGAGGCTGAGCCTGCTCTGATGTAGACCTCAGGACAGATGCGGTACACAAGTGACCATGAAAGAAAATGCTAGAAGTTGGAATGCCCGGGACAAGGACAACAGCAGCTTTGGGCTAAGGAGATTTGGGGGCTAAATGTCAGATCTCAGATGTGAAATTGGTCAAAGGTGTATGTGGGGTATGTGTGTGTGTGTGTGTGTCCTACCAGTCTAAGGTATTTCCAAGAGCCAAATCCAAAAGAATGGGATCAGATGCTGTCATGAATATGACAAACAAAAGGTAACTGTCTATGTAAAAGGGGCAATTTGTTATTTTATTGACATCTCTTCTGAAGACACTTAAAATATATCTGGCTTCTGGATTTCCATCACTAGAAATAATTTTTTTAATAAAATCCTCCCATATTGTTATTCCATTCTCGTATTATTCCGCGAGGTGTCCATTAAAACTGTAATTTTTGTAATTCCCCTAGTGCCTTTATCTTGATATAGTGAAAGAAGAAAGAAAGAGAGAGAGAGAGAGAGAAACAGAGAGGGAGGGAGGAAGGAAGCCCTAGACTAGAAGTCAGAATACTAGATTCTTTTAATTCTTGTTCTGCTATTTATCTTGTGACCTTAGGCAAGGCACAACCTCCTATATCCCAATTTCCTCACCTGCAAAAAAATAAAAACCAAAACCAAACAAAAAGTATATGTGCCCTAGCTCTACAAAAAGGTTTTAGGTAGAAAATCAATAACGGATCACAAGTCCCATAATGGAGAGCAGGGTACATATTCATCTTGATGTTTTCAATACCTAGTAAAGTGTTTGGCTCAGAATAATAATTAATTTTTCATTTAACTAAAGGAAAGATGGATACGCTCTGAGACTGTAAAGGTTTACTGTTACTCTTATTGCCTCTATTATTATAAATTTGTTTGCTAAGTATGTAATACTTGGTCTAGCAACACTGGAAATGTTTTGAAACTTGCATTGCTTAATGGAAGTTTGCAGAAGTCATAATTTGCTTTCACATCTTCTAAAAGCAGACCACAATGCCATCTTTAATTTTGCCCCATACTGTGCCTGGAGCCTTGAGCTCTCCATAAGGGAAAGCTAGCAGCTGTGAAGTTCTAATTGTTTATTATATTTCAATAGGTAAATGTAAATTTGTTTATTTACAGCTTGTAAGAGTTCCCTTCTAGAGGAAAGAGTTCTGCTTTCTAGAAGAAATTTGCTCCTTTGACCACTGTAGTATGTCCTCATTGATTTGCTTTTATCTACAAAATGCGTTTCGGAAAATTATACAAAATTACCCTTTTTAAAAATTATTTATAAAAACTTAGTCATCATTGGATTACATCAGCTTATCCTACCTTTTAAATAATTTACATGTGGTTTATTGTTTCTTTTCTTCATTCTCACTTAAATTCTAAATCTTCCTCTGATAAGAAAAGAAAAAGGAAGAAAAGGTGTTAGGATCTTATAGACCGTCCATCAAAGGATCACTCTAGTCTTGTTTTCAATGGGTTGATGAGAGAAAACGAACAGGTGCTACAGGTTACTCAGCTGTTCTAAAATTAAAGATTGATATTTTTCCTCTTGTTCTATTAGCGGACCTTTAGTGACATGTTAGCACTGGATAATGGTTGCAGCAGTTTAAGCCCCATGCTGTGATTTTTAACAGAAAGCCCTGCTACAGCAGCAAACAATGACATCTCCCCATAGCCAGTAACCTAATAAGGAAGCAGTTGCAGCCCTAGGCAGTTTGACTAAACAGCTAGAGAAATCTGACTTCCAATGTACTAAGTCCACTTTAAAGACAATGGCCTGGCTTAATTAACACTGTATTCATTTGTAACTCAATCAATTTAGAATTTTCGTCCTTTAACCATTGACTCTGCCAGCTTAAAAAGAAAAAGAAGGCTCAAGCTGCTGAAAATCCCTCTTGATTTACAGAAACAGGAATTTCTGAACCAGCACTAGAATAAATAACCCTGAACTTTAATTGCTAAGTTTCCCGAAATGGCTAGGTAATCGTAAAACCATCTTTTAATAAAAGAGTTTCATTGACTATTTTGGGAATAAGCTTGGAATGTATTTAATGTAATACCAAAACAAATTATTTTCTTGTACTCCTCTTTTGGGGGGCACTAAATTTAAAATACTAGATCTTGCCCAAAACTATCTATTTTGAATTATTATCACCAACAGTAGCCTAGCAGATTTTGTCTAGCATGCTTATGGGGTCTCATAAATTTCATTTGGCCTATCTTGGCGCCTTGGCTTTGGTTTGACCAATATACACCACCCTCTGAACAGAAATTAAAATAAATGCTAACTCGATCGTATTGTTCATTGACACTGATTTTCATCTTAAAACACATCAGTCAACAAATAAGGTTAATTAGGTAAGACTAGACTAAACTAGTATTCTGAATTCTCCTAAGTAAGGATACAATTTTAAGAGAAATAAAATATATAATTACTGCATGAGATCAACCAGGTTGTGTAAATATTTGGTAAATATTAGAATTTGCAGCCTTATAAAACCAACCACGTAATCTTTCCTGAAAATCTTTGCATTCCGCAAAATTATGTGCTAAAAAATAACAGGGCTTATGAGGGTTGGGGCAGACCATTCAAAACGTGTTAACCAAAGCATAAATGAAAATAATAACATTATTTAAAATTAAAAATACTATTAAAAATACTAGCACAGTTCATCTCCACTGATATTTACACTTAGCTTCACAGTCTATTCTTTGCAGCCTTAACCTTGAGGCTCATACCATTTTCATGAAAATTAAAAGTATGGATAATCCAGAGCATAGCATTCTTCACTAATTCATGTTTTTAACACAGAGGGAAACGTCCGTGCAGCCTCTTCACCTTCCCTTACCGTCATCCTCACAGTTGGCTTAACATCATGGAAGGAACAGAGGTTCTTAAAGCCACTACAAGAGCCACTATTTGCACTAAAAGAAGGCACTTCTGAAGACTGTCAGCTTCTCTCTTGAGGTCTTCATAAAGTGCCAACGTTTTCTCTTTAATTGAAAGAGAGCTTGCCCCAATGGCTTCAAAACATAAATCAAAAAATAGGAAAATCTCATATAAACCAACAAAATTTCCACATCATTCCCTACTTCATTCTCCTATTTACCAACTAATAAGAGATAATTTGCATGAAACAAACTCTTGGGTACATAAGCCATGTTCTCTGTTATAATAAGAAAGGAAAGTATGTATGGCTTTTAAAAGCTAATGAGGGTGAGGAATGGACGCTGAAGAGAAAGAGGATCCCAGCTCTCTAACCTGGTACCCAGGGCCTCCCACCATCTGACCATTAGTCTAGAGTTCCAGTTTTATTTCTCACACACAGCTCTCGCTAGATGAAGCCATGCTGGAATGATCTTTTATTTGGTCCTTAACCTTATGCATTCCATAACTGCTATTCTGAATACCAGGCCTGTATCTGGGCCTGGCGCTGATTCTACTACCTCTTCCATGAGCCCTCCCCCGCCTCCATCCTCCTCTGACCTACTCATTTCGCTCTTTCTAGGTAATGCCTCCTGACCTGCCAGCCAAGTTTATAGATAGATAGATATATGTGCATACACAGAAATACATACATATGTATGTGCATGTCTATGTATAAAAAAGAAAGAGAGAGTCTTAGCTCCTTAATTCTAAGCAAGTTGAGTGGAGGTCTTAGTTGTCATCTTCCTCTTGCTTTTTTTGGTAACCCCCAAATGCCTAGCAGTGTTTATGCATGGCAACAGCTCTGTAAGTATTTATTCTGGATTTTTTTTTTTGGCTGAGGGCCTTATATGGAATCGTATAATAACCACTCTGCATTTGATAAGTATACTCCAGAGAGTTGAAAGAAGTTATGAACCAAACAGTATCTGAAAATAACTTATATACACAAACTTAGATTTGAGCTGATTATATTCACAGAGATAAAGATATGGCTACTTCTAAGAATTCACCCTAAAGACACACCTGAACATTGCAAAAATACATATACACAGGGTTATCCCTTGCAGCATCTTTTGTTAAATTTAAAATATTTTGAAACAATCTAAAGGTCTATGAAGAGTAAAGTGGTAAAGAAACCATGGTACATCAACACAGTGGAGTGATTCATAGCTATAAAAAAGAATGAGAAAGATTTCTATGAATCAATACAGTGATTTACAGGATATATTAAGTGAAAAAACCAAAGTGCAGTAGTATATATGGAAAGGTTATCTTTTGTGTAAGAAAGAAGATAAAATAAGAAAATACACACTCTGCTTTTTTTTTGGCAAAAGAAATATAGAAAGGATAAACCAGAGACTAAGGAGATAAATTTGTTAGAGGAGCAGGTAAGAATGGGTGGAGCAGTGGTAGGGTGGGGAGGGAACAGAAAGACACTTCTTTGTGTTATATACTTTTGGACCATAGGAATACCTTATGTATTAAAAAGATAAAATAGCACAAAACCAGCATGATGAGAGGAAAGCCCTAAAATGCAACACGAATAAAAACAAGTGAACGTAACCTTATTTCAATTAAATATAATAACTACACTGAAGGTGGCAGAGGTTGGAGGGGGTAGGTGGGGATTAATTTTATACCTCAGTCTACAGACAGAAAGAACTATAAACAAATATTGAACCCAATAAATGGGTTTGGTTTTTGCAGTATTTATGGGTTAGCAATTCTGAAACTATTTTCTGTATTCTAGGAATCAGCAAATAAATAAATATATTGAGGATAATAGGAGCCAGGTTTTTCACTGATAAAGGAGAGAGTTACAAGTACGAAATATGGTGTTGGAATAGTATTGAATATATCAATTTGAGTTTATATATATAAATATGAATTTTTGTAGCTTTGTTCCCTGCGAGAGCCCAAAAGCAATAACATCCCAATAATAAGGAGCACACCTAGAACCCACTTCTGGGTTTCGAAATAACATCTTCCACTAAAAGGAACCACTGTTCCTTGGAGAACTGGTTGGTGCCATGGCTGGACCAGGAAAGTATAAGTTGAGCCTGGAATACCTTGTTGTATCAGAAAATAAAAAAGAATACAAAAAAGATAGGGCCATGTCAAAAAGACAAAGGAGTCAGCTTGAAGGGGCTTCTACTGACCAAATCCGGGACAATATGAGCACCAGAATAAATAATGGAAACAAAATATTTTAATCCATTGAATAAAACAAGAATCCACGAGTCCATACTAAAATGCATGTATGCATACATACATACATACATACATACATACATAAGAAAGGGGAAATGGGAAGCTCTTCTTTACAACAGAATGTCAACTAATAAATGTAGAGGTAATTATTTATACAATAATAATAGATTCAAGCATGATTCACCAATGAATGCTAAAATTGGTAGGTGAACATTGATGGGGAATAAAATATTTAAATAGTCTTAAAGCTTCTCTCCACAATTACTTATTGATCACAAATGGAAAAATGGTAACTGTACAATGGAAAACCTAGAAGTCATCACCTTTGTCATCACCAAGTGGTTAGGTCAATATCACCAATAATGGAACAAACCAATATGATGTTATCCCCTGATAGGATGCACTGGATAAAGACACCATCACTCTGTGATATGCTTGCCAAAAAGCATAACCTGAATTTGATCATGAGGAAAGAAGACAAACCTAGGCTGAAGGACATTCGGCAAAATAACTGGCTTTTACTCTTCAAAAATGTCAAGATCAAATGAGACAAAGAGAGACTGAGGAACTGTTCTGGATTAAAGGAGACTAAATAGACAGGACAAGTATATTAAAGGCTTGATCCCGAACTGGATACTGGTGTGGGAAAAATAGCTATAAAGAATATCAAGATAATTGTTGAAATATGCATATGGATTGTGGGTTAGATAACAGTTTTGTATAAATGTTAAATTTCCTGATTTTGAGAATTATACTGTGGTTAAGAGAGTATATCTTGAGATAATTCACAGTGAAATACTTAGGGTAAAGGGATATACCATGTCTGCAACTTATAAGATAGAAAGATAATAGATACAGATATAAAAAGATATATTAAAAAAAGAAGTATTTTTATATATAAAGATTATACAGATAGATGGATAGAAAGAATGTTAATGTAAATAATTCGTGTGTTCAAGTACAAAGTATAGGAGTTCAAGGTCTGTAAGTTTGAAGCTAAAATGTTTTTCAAGTGTGTGCATGTACATAAATATATAATGTGTATGTGTGTAAAAAACATGGTCCACATACTACTTCCCCGGGAGGGTTCATTTCCCGCTGAGAAACTCCGGGTCAGTTAGAAGGTAACTTTGAAGGAAAGACCAATCTATCCCCAAAGAAAGGAAAGCCATCAGAATATATTGAATATGCTGGTTGCCTTAGTGTAAAATAAATTTTTTAAAAAAGAAAAAGAAAACAAAGCCAGTGAGAATCCAGGAGACCAAATGGCCTACAATCAGTCATCTATATGGAGTCCCTCTGAAAACATGTTATCAGTAAGAGAAGAAAATATTCATAGGAACTCGAAGATGGCAAAATAATGAGTAAGTCCTGCTTTGCCTCAGACATCCTGATTCATGCCAATGTCCTGCCATGTTACTCATAAGACCCAAAAGTGTTCAAGTTTGGATGACAAATTATATGATCATTTTACAGAAAATTAACCATATGGCTTTCATCTTTGTAAGAGTTTCTTCTTCCTCTTTTTTAAACTTTTCCAACTCATGTTTCATTTCCTTCAGATGAATCACCCTATCTTTTCTGATTTCCTCTCTCTCTAATTCTGGTCTTATTTTACAGAAGCAACTACTTCATTAATTTTTTGTTTGTTTGTTTTCTATTCTTTCTTTCTTTATATCTTAAATTCATGTTCAGATATAGTTCTTGCTTCTGCTCTATTCCAACACTTTTCTGGTAAGCTTATTTGTCAATTTTTTTGTTTGTTTCTTTTCTTCATTTTCCTTGTAATATTTCAATATTGATATTGCTGACTCTTTCTGTTTGTTTAATTATTACTCATTTTTGAGCAAGGTGAATTTTTCCAAGACTAGCTATTTGCATGAGGTTCATGTTGGGGAGGCCCAGAGCCACATTCCAGACTGTTAGGCTATGGGTTTTTTTTTTAAGATTTATTTTTCTTAAGAGAGTGAGAGTGGGGAGCAGGTTGCAGAGAGAGGGAGAGAATCTGAAGCTGACTCCACATATAGCATGGAGCCAGACACGGGGCTCCATCTCACAACCCTGAGATCATGACTTGAGTGGAGACCAAGACTTGGCTGCTCCGCCGACTGAGCCACCCAGGAGCCCCTTGGGATATCTAATAGGACATAAGACTGAATAAATTCTCTGAGCCTTTCCTTCACCTGAGCTAAATGAAGTTAGCACTCCAGGACTGTTCATGATACAGTCTCTCTTTTCTCAACTCCATCTTCCTGAAAGCCTGCTTCCTTCGACATGCTTCATCCTGTTTCTCAAGACTTTATGCCAAAATTTTCAGGGAAGTCTATGCATCCATTCCCATGATTTTAAAAATGAGATTTTTGGATTTGCCCCCCAGAGTAAATGTGGAGGTAACTACCATCTTTACTCTGCCACTTCAAAACTGTATTTCTAACACAAAAGTGTGATCTGTCACCCTGCTAAAAAAATCTTCGATGGCATGCAACTAGGATAAAAGTAAAATTCCTTAATATGACCTTACAAAGTCTTCATAAATTTTTTCAGTTTTGTTGCTTGAATTTTCTGCCTGCCCAAACAGTGTGCCTTAATAGTGATGTCCTCCCTGGCTCCCATAGAAAAATGAATTTGCCCCTTTTTTGTGTTCCCATTCAAAGTATTCATCTTACTATATCTACTATGCATTGCCATTATTTATTTGCATGCCAGGTTTCTCCAACATACTTTAAGCTCCACGAGGGCAGGCAAATTGTCAAATTCATCTCATGTATCAGATACAGAACGTGACCTGCTGTAGGAACTCAGTAAGTGTTTGTGACACAGGTCTAAGTACGATGTCAAGTGCTATCGCATGCGAGCAGATATTTAAACTTCTGGATTTCTGGATTCCTTCCTAATTTTTAACTATTTTCTTTCTGTATACCAACACGTCATCAGATTTACTTCCTTATGAATTCACATGCCCATATATTTGTCAACATAATCTATATGTGATGGTATTAATAATTGTGATTTCTTAGACATTTGTACACTGTAACGTCCATCCACAAAACATCTTATTGTTCCAACATATTGACACTTCAAAAGCAAGTAGCTAGCCTCTCCCTATGCTGTAGGTACCATTTTTTAGTGGTTAGTTGATTAAAATATTGATACAAAATGACACTGGGTCAGCAAGGAGCCAGATTTGGAAAATGCATGTACATACATATATATTACATATTGAACTGTAGGAAAGCACTATAAGGAAAAGAATCAAGAGTGTTAATTCCCAGTTACTATGACATACATTTGTTTTAAGTTAGGTAAATAGTCTCTAAAAATACCCTTTCCTGCCTTTTATTTTCTAATGCTTAAACTCCTGTAGAAGATGCCTGAGAATGATGGCATCACGCTGTAACTTTGCAATAAGACCAAAAGAAAAAGAAAAAGAAAATGCAGAAACGATCTCTTTTAAATGTACTCAAAAACATTTGGCTTCCTTTTCTTAAAGGGAACCTGTGTGTAACTGAAAAAAATACAAGTATAATATCATGAGATTCAAAGGTTTATCAAAATTGCTGTGATATAGACAAACCTCAAGTAAAATAGACGCCGATACATACCAAAGGGATTTGTAGTATTACTATTTATTTTACATAAAATAGATATACAAGATGTGAATGAACAGTAATCACAGAGTAGGAAGTCCAGTGGAAAAGGGGATATATGACCGGAACCAAAGCACTAACTCCTGTGATGAATAATGCTCCAGCCTCTGATAAAACTGTGAATATAATGTCAGTTGTCTTTCTTATTCAAATGAAATTTCTTGTACCCACACCAGCACAGCAGTTATGGGCTGTCAGCCAGGACATTTAAAGAACCTTAAAACAGCTGGATTTTACAAAGAAATCCTTCATAATGGGGTTGTACAGTCTCAAATTATACCATGGTATATTAAACAGGGCAATTTTTACAAGGAAAACCATATAAAACATTGTGTAAGGAGAGATGTATATATTTCTAGGATTTGAACTCCATGTAACCCTATATTAGATCCATTATTTAAAAGGAGATCTGTTAAGAATTGGCCTTAATTCTTAACCTTAAAAACAGAGTGGAACAAATCTATTGAAATTCCTTGGAATAATCTTTAAAAGAATAGGTTTGTTGCGGCACCTGGGTGGCTCAGTCGGTTAAGCATCTGACTCTTGATTTCAGCTCAGGTCATGATCTCAGCCCTGTGTCGGGCTCCGCGCTGGGCATGGAGCCTGTTTAAGATTCTCTATCTGCCTCTGCCTCTGCCCCTCCCCACTGATGCTCTCTCTTTCTCTCTCTCTCTTTCTCTCTCTCTCTCTCTAAAAAAAAAAGAAGAAGAAGAAAAATAAATAAACAAAAGAGTAGGTTTGTAAACTACCTAACAGTATAATCCAGAGAGGGAAGAATCTGTCCTCAGTTTATCTTGCGACTAGAAAATGAGATTTTCATAAGTCATATATTTTTAGAAGTCAGTCTCTGTTCTTTATGCTAATATATTGGGCTCCCAGCAAGTTCACATGCACAATGGGGAATGTCCTTCTCATCATCTCTTATTTTCTCTGAGGCCACTACACTATTAAACTATTAATAATAATTTTTACAAAGAACATATACCTGCAAGCATTGTGAAATTGTGAGAGGCTGATAGTGGATATTTTAAATACTTTCTACACGTTAACATTTCAGAATGATTTTTTAAAATTAGAATTTAAATAATTTCTTAAAATACATCATAGACCCTCCCCTTTCCTTTTCTCTCATATATGAGACAAGAGCACTGGGGAGGCACATCACCTATGACCATCAAAAATTTGAGATCATTCACCAAGTGAAATGGGTCTTGTTTTAAGAATAGTGATAGTGCATGTGCTTTGGCCCTTTAAGAATCTCAAAGTATCCAGTTGGGGAAAATACATTGACTGAACACTGACAAAGTACAGTGCTGTTGGAATCATTCACATCAAACACATCATCAGTAATTTTCTAGAGAAAATGCCAACAGTGTGGCTAAACTTTTTGGTTAAACAATGCTTTTAGAAGTGCCTTAAGAACTAAAATGAGTATCTAAAAATTCTTTCAAATGCTATAAAGGCCATTAGTAGATGAACACATTTGTCAACAATTTAATTTAATATTTTTAAGCCATCTCAAAGTCACATAGTGGTAGTTTTTTGTTTTCAAAGCATCACACTTGTTACTGATATGCTATATAACAAATAATACATTCTGAACTTTTCTTTGTTTATTAACAAGCCCTTGTAATTAACTTGCTTTTAAATCATAAGTATGATACTATTTTAATTTCCCTCACATTCTCTACCCTATCATTTGAAATCACATTAAGCTGACTCTTAGAAGGCCACCTGGTGTAATACTATGACATTGAAGTGAGCTGTTCTGGTATGCAGGCAACACTGACAGTCTTCTCTGCTAAAATCCATCTCTCTAACTGATGACAGAACTAGGGGAAATTAATTTTTGCTATTCATAAATACCTGACAGGTTTAATGTAAATGTTTTGAAAAAGACCTCAGCATATGCTGCACATACATTATATGCAGCACTGCACTGGAATATTGTATTTGAAACCCGTTCAATTTCCAGATCGCTACTGCTGAAACTGTTGAAATGTCTCAAATTACTCACAGATTGCAATTTTCTCCATATACATGTAAATAACAACAGAAATCCCCATGAAACCTTTCAGTCACTGGAAAAATCAGCAATTTGACACTTAGGACAAATTTCTCTGATAGGAATACTATGAAAATGCAGGTAAACCTGACAAATCACTGAGCATTAGTCTAGCTCCCCTCCTGTGGTCAGAGCCAAAGAACTTATTTGAAGGAGGCTGTGCTCATTTTTAAGGCCCAGAAGGGCTGCTGCAGAATGCCTGCTACCTCAGAAACAATCCTGGCCCAAAGCAGATGAGTCGGGATCTTTCTGGTAAAGGTGAACACAGAGTCATTCCTTAAGATACCATACACAGTCCCAGAGACACACAGGAACACTTTTGTTTAAGTGTACATGCGTAATAAAGACCCTTGCAGGTTCGACCCACTTTATGAATTAGATATATCCTAGAAAAGTCAAGTGTAACTACGCAGGGAAGCTTTTTATTTAAATAAATTCTACGAAGGAAAACCATCTGTAATGCAATATCACCCATCACTGATCTAATTTTCAAGTTTTATGTTCATTTTCAAGTTTGAGTATCAAGAGAATAATAACGGTAGTGCATTGAAACACATCAAATAGGTTAAAAATCTATGAGTTCATAACGATATTAGAAAAACAAGCCAGGGCGCCTGGGTGGCTCAGTAGGTTAAGTGTCTGCCTTTCGCTCAGGTCATGATCCCAGGGTCCTGGGATGGAGCCCCACATCAGGCTCCCTGCTCAGCAGGGAGTCTGCTTCTCCCTCTGCCCCTCCCCCCGCTTGTTCTCTCTCTCTCTCTTTCTCTCTCTCTCTCTCTCAAAAATAAATAAATAAAAGCTTAAAAGAAAAGAAAAGCCAAATACACCTGGTTGGTCTCTTTTGGAGTATGCTAGGGAACAAATTCTGAAAACTGGAAGATAAAGGGAAAGAAATCAAGCATTTAATCTGCCTTTCCTATAACTGTACCTCAGGTTATTGATAAGAGAAATTTTCTCTGTATAGAAGTATTCCAGCTAATAAATGAAAAAAAATAAACATATTAGAATATCACCACTTTGCAAACCCCTAATGAAATAATGGCCACTAACATCACAACACAATCAGATACTTGATTGAAATAAAAATGCAGAGTACAACCAATGAAGTATTCTTGTCCCCCCACCCCAAAACTTCTTAAGCTAACTACCAGTTCACAGGAGAAAAATGTATTCGACAATACCACAGAGATGCAATGAGCAAATCCTGAATGCGAGAAACAACAGGAAGACAGACCCAGTTTCTGAACGTGAGAAACAACAGGAAGACGGACCCAGTTTCTTTGACAAATAAAGATGCAAGGGAGAGGGAGAAATGAGGGACAGGAAACTATAGATTAAAACCATAGGTTAAAATGCAATGGGGGATGTTGTCTTGCTCCCAATTTAAACAAACTGACAGTTAAAAAAAAAAAGTTATGACAAATTTGGGAAAATTTGAGCAATGATTAGATGTTTGATGATTTTAAGAGATTGTTGGTCATTTTTAAGATATGATGATAGTACTGTGTTAATTTTTTTTTTCTTAAAGTCTATCTTTTAAAACACATACTAAAATATGTATTGATGAAATTAGTGGTGTCTGTAATCAGAAATGGTTCAGTTGGTAGGAGGTGGGATTGGGGAGAGGGACAGATGGAAAAGACCGGCCATGTGTTGATAACTGAGGAATGGGTAGCTGTACGGAGGTTCAATATATATTATGCTCTCTACTATTGTGTAGTTTTGAACTTTTCTATTATAAAAAAATTTTATTGCACACAAAACTAAGGAAACATTATTTCTTGTAAAATTCTAAAATTTACTGCCTGACTAATAGTAAATTGGGAAGTTAGGAGGGGGAGAAGCTACAAAAAAGGAAGAAAATACTTCTACCTGTGATAATCAACAAGAAAGGAAAGAATAAATTCAGCTGAAGAGACAAAATTCTTACTAGATCCTTCCCAATTGGTTGGTTGAACTAAATAATCTCTAACTCCTTTTCCACTATGAATTTCTATAACTCTACAGCTTTAAAAATAACTATAAGGGATTAATACACAGAGCACAGAGGGTTTTTAGGGCAGTGAAACTACTCTGTATGATACTGTATGATAATGGTGGATACATCTGTCCAATGGTGGACAGATACATATACAGATACATATACATATGCATCTGTCAAAACCCATAGGATGTATAACACCAAGAGTAAGCCCCAGTGTAAACCTTAAAGGACTTTTGGGTGACAATATCCTGCTGTGTAGGTGCATCAGTTCTAACAAACGTACCAGTCTGAGGCAGGATGTTGATAGTGGGGGAGGCTGTGCACACATGAGGGCAGATGGTATGAGAAATCTCTGTACATTCTGCTTAATTTTGCAATGAATCTAAAAGTACTCTAAAAATAGTCTATTTCAAGAAAAAAGAACTATAAAACACTCATGAACGTGTTGCACAAACTCAACATACTGCAGTTCTTAAAGGTGTAGATTATGTCTAAGTGTAAATAATCTTAAAATATTTTAGGACATTAAAAAAGAGCTGGAGTGCTTGCCTAGAGATGGGGGATTGGGAGGAAATGAGGAGTGACTGCCAATGGGTAGAAGGCTTCCTCTGGGGTGATGAAAATGTTCTCAGTTTGGTTGTGGGTATGGTTATAAAACCCTCCGGATATACTAAAAACGATTGAATAATACAATTTAAAGAGTGAACTGTACAATATGTGAATTATACCTTAAAAAAGCTCTTATTTAAAAAGTTGAGGGGTGGGGCACCTAGATGGCTCAGTCGTTAAGTGTCTGCCTTCGGCTCAGGTCATGATCTCAGGGTCCTGGGATTGAGCCCCACATCGGGCTCCCTGCTCGGCAGGAAGCCTGCTTCTCCCTCTCGCACTCCCCCTGCTTGTGTTCCCTCTCTCGCTGTGTCTCTTTCTGTCAAATAAATAAATAAAATCCTTAAAAAAAAAAAAGTAATAAGAGAAATTTTCTCTGTATAGAAGTATTCCAGCTAATAAATGAAAAAAATAAACATATTAGAATATCACCACTTTGCAAACCCCTAATGAATATATATACATATATATACATATATAAAAAATTTATATATATACATATATAAAAAATTTGAAAATTATCTGTAAATATCCTCAGCCTTATGTAACTTCTAAGGCAGTAGCTATTAATGTCATAAGATTATTAACATTTATATTCAATTTACTGGGATAAAATTTCAGTTTGAAATATTGGGAAAGAGGCATATTGCTAGAGACAACAGTTTTGAGATCTAACAGACCCAGGTTTGAACCCTAACCCTGCTACTTATTATTTGGTGACCTCAAACAAATGAATTATCCCCTCTCAGCCTCAGTTTCTCATCAATAAAATGAGTACAAGGACTTTCACCTAATAAGATAATGATAAGGACTGGGCCCCTGGGTGGCTCAGTCAGTTAAGCATCTGCCTTCAGCTCAGGTCGTGATCCCAGGGTCCTGGGATTGAGTCCTGCATCAGCTCCCTGCTCAGTGGGGAGTCTGCTTCTCCCTCTGCCCCTCTCCCTGCTCAGGCACTCTCTCTCTCTGTCAAATAAATAAATAAAATCTTAAAAAAAAAAGATTATGATAAGGACTGTATGACATAGGATGCTATAAAGCAGCTAATGATCAAAAAATGGAAGTAACCCTAATTTTTCTGTGAAAATATGCAGTGAAATTTTTGAAAGGAGGTAATATCTTTTTAGTATTTATTGGTACAATTTTTCTAATGGTTGTGATTGGATTGCAGTCACCAACAAGATAAATGTGGGCAGTTTTAATAACAATTATAATCTAATTTCATATATATTTGTATCATCTAGCCTGAGATGTTTGTATAAATGCCTAAAAATACTTCCAATACTATTACTACTATTACTATAACTATTAATATACACTGCACACCTTAATTCCACTTCTTCTCATATAAAATAAAAGGTTTTAAATGAATATTTGAGGAAAATAATACAAAGCGTTGCTTAACAAGCTAAACTGGTTTATTTTATTTTATTTTATTTTATTTATTTGAGAGAGAGAGAGAGTAGAAGGATGGGGCAGAGGGGGAGGGAGAGAGAGAATCTCAAGCATGCTCCACGCCACCGAGCACAGAGCAGGGTTCAATCCCACAACCCCAAAATCATGACCTGAGCCAAAACCAAGTGTCAGATGCTTAGGGGCACCTGGGTGGCTCAGTTGGTTAAGCGTCTGCCTTTGGCTCAGGTCATGATCCCAGGGTCCTGGTATCGGGCCCTGCGTCAGGCTCTCTGCTAATGAGGGAGCCTGCTTCTCCCTCTCCCCGCTGCTTGTACTCTCGATCCCTCTGTCAAATAAATGGATAAAATCTTAAAAAAAAAAAAAAAAGGAGTCGGACGCTTAACTGACTGAGCCACCCAGGTGCTCCTAAACTGGTTTTTTTATTATGATGCTTTGCACTCATGTTGAGGCTCTTAAACTACTTCAAGTAAAAAGAAAAGATCATAGGAGGCATAACAGCTATTGTTTCAAAGAAAAGCAGAAAAAAGAGAATCATTCATTCATTTAACCATTCCACAAACATTTTCTGAATTCCACGTATCATGCCAGGCCTGGTGGATTAATGATGAATGTTGTCCACCAGGAGTTCCCAATCTATTGTCACACACAGGTAAGTAAGCAAATAATTTCAATAGAATGAAATAAATGCTAACAAGAGGGATGGCATAAAGTAGGGCATGGCTGACTGCAAAAATAAGGAATCCTTCAGTACCATGCAGTGCAATGATTAGATAAAGGGCAGATGGCTCAAGCCCCAGTGTTTAGTTCATTTATTCACCAAATATGTACAGGTGTTGAGGATACACAAGTAAACAGGGTAGACCTAATGCTCCCTAAGGAGCTTCCAGTCTAACAGAGAAAGTAGGCAATGGAAAATAATTACATTAATGTCTTCAAAGTGCTAGAGTGGGGCACATAATGGGTGTTAACAGGAGTACCTGGCAGAAGAATGTCAAGGCAATAAGTTTGCACTGACATGTTACATTATTGTGGAGTTTTGTGAGACAAGCTATTTGAGTTACTAAAATATGCTATTTTAAAATTCCTGTTTAGGGGCGCCTGGGTGGCTCAGTCGTTGGATGTCTGCCTTTGGCTCGGGTCATGATCCCAGGGTCCTGGGATCAAGCCCTGAATCAGGCTCCCTGCTTGGCAGGGAGCCTGCTTCTCCCTCTCCCACTCCCCCTGCTTGTGTTCCTTCTCTCGCTGTGTCTCTCTCTGTCAAATAAATAAATAAAATCTTTAAAAATAAATAAATAAATAAAATTCCTGTTTAATTTCACATGAGCCATTCTGACTCACCTAGTTCACTTCCAAATTTTTAAATTTCTCCTATTTTTTTACAAAGACATCGTCCACTTGGTGGATTATTGACTTAAAGTTTAAACAGTTTACTGATTACTTACCTGCTCTCTAGATGAGTCCTAGTTTACTCCTTACCATAGAAATTGGTACAAGCTCAAATAACATGAAGCAAGCAAAGCATGACCCTAACATAATGATATTTGAATATCAGTATCATTATACTCCTCCATTAGCATACATGATTCACAAAAGACTTTATTAAGAGCTCAGGAAATGCATACCCTAAACGTGTTGTTCTATACTCATGAAATACTCACAGCTCCTTCTAGCCAATTCACCTCCCCCCAATTCCATTCCCATTTTAAGTTGATTTGCACCGACAGTGCAAGGAGATCTGTACAAGGTTAGCAGTTTCCTTCTCACATTTGTACCAGAAATACTGTATACTAGCTACCTTTGGGGACCTGGGGAATCCAAATGGCTTCTCATACTTTATCTCCCTGGAAGTTCAAACAACTGACTATATGTTGTTTAATAAGAATTTCCTTCAACTTTACTCCTTACTGACACAGTGCATTCACAGGATGAAAATGCTCTTCAACATTCATTCTACCTTTTTATTCTATTTATTTTCTCCATTGTGCTCTTGTCTTCTTTTCAAATTTTACAGCTTGAGATATGTTATAGATTTCAGATTGTCTTTAAAGCTGGAAACAACCCCTCCACCAAAAAAAACCCACCAACAACAACCAAATAAAAACAGATACTAAGGGATGCCCAGCATACATTGCTTGATGATGAAGAAGATGATAAGGGAGAAGGAAAGAAGAAGAGAAATAGAGGAAGAAAGAGGAGGAAAAAGAAAGGCACAGTAGGAGAAGAAACAGAGAAAAAAGAAGAGGACAATGAAAAACATAAATAGGATTAGACCATTAGCAAAAGGAAGGAAGGCTATAATAAAAATAACACCATCTTTGGACAGAAGCGCTTTCATCTTCAATAAAATAATATCTTTTTAAATTTTTTTTAATTTATTTTTATTTTAGAGAGAGAGTGCATGTGTGAGCAGGGTGGAACAGAGGGAAAAAGATTCTGAAGCAGACTCTGAGCTGAGCTCAGAGCCCAACGTGGGGCTCCATCTCACAACCCTGAGATCATGAGCTGAGCTGAAACCAAGAGTCAGGGCTTAACCAACTGAGCTACCCAGGTGCCTCTTTAAGAAATATTTTTTTAAGTAATCTCTTTGCCCAACCTGAGGCTAGAACTCACGACCCCGAGATCAAGAGTCACATGTGCTACTAAGCCAGCCTGGCGCCCCAATAAAATAATATCTTGAAACCTCCATTTGGACGAGTAGGAGAAATTCCTGGATAAGGAATGGGGGGATGGGAGACAAGTTACCCAACCATGGAGTCAAACTGTATTACCTACCCCCTGAATTTTACCATCCCTGTGGTAGTTTCAAGACATGGACCCAAAATTCTTCGATACTCTTCCCATCAAGCAGTGAATTCTGTGTCCCCTTCCCTTGAATCTGGGCAGACTTAGGACTGCTTCAAGCCATAGAATTCACGGGAGAGATGCTATGTGACTTCTGAGGCTAAGTAAGAAAGAGTATACCACCTGGGCCTGATCCTTGCTCTTGCAATGCTTGCTATCTGGAGGCCCCCTCACAGAACATCCCCTCTCAGAACCCAGCACAAGCTACAAAAGGCCCAAGCCACAGGGAGAGGCCCTAATGAGGTAATCCAATCAACAGTACCAATTAAGCCAGCCTTTTAATCATCTCAGCTCGGGTACCTCTTTGTGAGCAAAGAAACCATCTTAGAAATGGATCCTCTAGCCCTCCTTACCAGTGGAGGCCCAGACATCATGGAGTGGAGAAGAGCCATCCTTGGGGTGCCCTTCCCAAATCCTTGACTGATCGAATTTATGAGCACAATAAAGTGGCTGTGATTTCACATTAAGGTTGGTTTGATTTTTTAATGTAACAAAGATAACCAGGACAAATTTGGTTGCTGGAAGTATGATGTGGCTGTAACAAAATCTAAAACACATGGTACTGGTTTGGGAACAGGACTCTAGAGGCTAAGAGTGAGGGCTTAAAGGACAAATGTAACAAAGATGTTACTGGAACCTGGAGAAAATTAGGCCCTTGCTGTGTAGTGGCTTAAAACCTGGCAATAACTGTAGACTGCAGAGGCCTGAGAAATAGGAAACATAATTCATTTGATGATCTAGCTCGGGAGATCTGAAGAATACTGAAAGTGTTACCTGTCTTCTTTCTTGCTGCCTATGATGAAATGGGAGAGGAGAGAGATGAACTGTTCAGTTTTCAGGCAAAATTTAGAGGAACCATAAAGCAACCAGGACTTTTCTGTTTCTTATTCCCAGTCTCTCCAGACAATAAACACTTCGCAGATTAAGAAATGCCTTCAGGGGCACCTGGGTGGCTCAGTCGTTAAGCGTCTGCCTTCTGCTCAGGTCATGATCCCAGGGTCCTGGGACAGAGCCTGCATCGGGCTCCCTGCTCCATGGGAAGCCTGCTTCTCCCTCTCCCACTCCCCCTGCTTATGTTCCTGCTCTCACTATCTCTGTCAAATAAATACATAAAAATCTTTTAAAAAAAAAGAAAGAAAAAAAAGAAATGCCTTCAGGGTAAAGATCAAATCTAGGGCGCTGTGAAAAAAACACCACAGAGTGTGATTACTGTAAATCCCATTGTTAAGACCTTTGTTAAAGGGGCTCCTGGCTGGCTTAGTAGGTGGAGCATGTAACTCTTGATCTCAGGGTCATGAGTTTGAGCCCCACCTTGGGTGCAGAGATCACTTAAAAAAAAGAAAATGAAAAGAAAAGGACCTTTGTTAAGGTGATACATCATAAACCCTTTCAGACAAAGAACTTCTAAATCTCCTAAGGTCATACTTGAGGTGAAGACTTTCTCCGATAAAAAAACAGAGCTTCTAAGGATCTTAAAGGTGTTTTTCTATAGCAGTCTCACAGGGAGTCCAAGGGAGAGAAGGACTTCTTAGTAAGTATGGCTTTTGTCTAATGTAATGGGTTATAAATTTATATACAGTAAGTTGACAATGTTTTTAAAGGAATTGCATGAGTTTAAACTGAAAGGACAAATAGAGTACAAAATGAAAGCAGGCCTTTGGACCCCTAAGTTTTTACAAGAAGGAAGCAAGAGGATAAGACTACTCAGTTGCAAATAGGCCATTTCCTACAGGAAAGAGGATGACTCAGAGTGGGACCTTGAACCTACAGGGTAGAGCCAAGAGTCACAAAGAACATAGAACACGAAACATGTGCCAGGATGCATGTCTATGGATCAGTGATTGTCATGTGGGTCCTATTCCTCCCCTTTCTGAGTAGGAATATCCTCAGCAGTCACCCAGTGCCTATCCCACCACTGCACGGGGGCATGTGGGAGGGGCAGATAGCATCTCTCTAGTTCATAGGACTATAGAGAGAGAGAAACCATACTCAAGGAAACGCATGGCTGAGGACCTTATCTGCACTTGATCTTGATTTGGATGACAAGTTCCTAGACTTCAAGTTGTCATGAAGGGATGACATGAGAACGTAGGGGAGCATTATGAGTCTATTTTAACTTAAGGGGAAATGTAAATAATTTCTGTCTCCAGCTCACCTGAGGATAGGATACCTCTTCAGTGGTATTCTTTTAATGACTGAGATCTCCTCAAGAACATGAAGAAGGCCCATGGAATTTTACTAACTTCTAAAGTTCCCCCAATCCACTAAGGATCATTGGCTTGACCAGCTGAGAAGACTCATACTCCAGGATTCACCGACATTGGCTTTTTTCCCTTCCATTTCTTTCCTAGGCACCTTCTTCTTCCCTCAAAAGGAGTAGTCTCACTTCAGCCAGTCATTTGAATAATGAGAGCTATTCCTAAACAACTTATCTTTATAGAAGGCTAAATAAAAAGTGGTTGAAAGCATGAGCTCTGGAGACAGATCACTAAATTCAAATCAAGTGGCTCTGCCACTTAGTAGCTTTGTAATCCTAGGAAAGTTGCCTAACCGCTCTATGCTTTAGGATCATCATCTATTAATGGGATAATAACAGCACCGACCATGTAAGATTGTTGTGCAGAATAAGAGATAAAGTGTAAAATGCTTTTAACAGCCCCAACCATGTGGGGTGAGCAGTCCATAAATTTAATACAGTTTACCACAAAGCAAATTCACCTACATTATCTCATTTTCAATTTGGTCCTTCAAACAACCCTGTGGAGATAGGTAGCACTGATATCATTATCCCCACAGTATGTACTGAGGAAACAAGTTAAGAGAGATTAGGTGAATAATCCAGGGTCATACAACTAATAACTCCTAGAGTCAGTCTTTGAATCCATATTTTATGACTCTAAATCCAATGCTTTCTCCACTCTACTATGCTGCTTTTGAAATAAGAGGAGCAGGTACCATGACCATCACTTAATAGGTATAGAAATTGCTTCCCCCAAAATAACTCACCCATGATGATATGAGTTGATGAATGGAAGTATTGCACAGTGATTAAAAATGCTTGGGTTTCCTCCTGCACAAAATGAATACACTAACTAGCTCACTGGGTTGTTGGAACCAAATGAGATCATGGGTACTGAGTTCTAAGCAATGCCTAGCACATAGTAAAAGTATTTAGTAAATACATATCTCCTACGCCCTGTGTCACAGATTTTTTTTTTTTTTTAAACAAACCATGCTGACTCAAGTCTCATTTCTTAAGTCTTCGTGGTAAAAGAAAGTCACTCAAGGCTTGCGGTTAATTATCTTTCAGAAATTATTCTTGACACTTTGCTATGCATGTACTAAAGCGGAGAGGGAAAGTACTTAATAAAGTGAATATAAAATATTTTTATTTATTAGATGGTCTTCAGTTCAGAGAAGAAAATTATACAGGTTCAAAATTACAAACTGGAAACCAGCTGGTTTAAAAAAAGAAACAGTTAATAATATACATAATACTCTCTATGAACATATATCTCTGCTTCAAAATATGTTCCAAGGGAAGAATTTGTGTCCCAGCTTATTTATAAACACATGTACAGGGGGAAAAAGTTCAATTTCCATCCGTGGAAGGAAGCAATCTATTTCGCCATGGGTCTGGAACAGTTTTAACAAGTCCGAGATACACAATAGCAGCAATTTCAACTTTTCCTAGCACTCTATTATGCTGAAGCATCTCATGGTGTTTCGTGATAGTATTAAAAGTTTATCCATCCCAGAAGATTAATAGTTAAAAATCAGTTCCGTAGCACTTTCATCACATTTGGCCTAAAACAGCTCAGAAAAGCGATGGCATCTGTTTTACTTTTTAGGCGCCATTATAAAATAAGAACAGATAACAAAGAAAGAAGTATCACATGGGAGGTGTGTCCTGGACTATTCCCCCCCTTCCTCTGAAAGCTGGAGTCTATTCTTTCCCTTTCAGTATTCAACTGGCAACACTTTAGCGTTGTCTCTTCAGGATGACATGTTCTAAGACATTCCTCCCACTCACATTTGTCACAAACCTGCACTCACTCACTTGATTTCATCTGGGCACGTCTACCTAGCTAAGCTCCATCTGTCAGAAATATACATCGTAATCAGACAGTTAAGGACACTTGTACTCTGGAGAACACCCGTGTATCATTTACTTGATGTCCTACAGGTTCAAGTGGGAGAGGAGGAGCTTTTCCATACATCTTTGGTTTTTAAAAAAAACTCTTCGCAAAAGGAAGTAGATTAAGGTAAGGGATTTGAGGTTTGTATAGGGGCAATTCAAGTAAATAATTTAAGTGAGTTGATTAATTTTTCAAAAGTCTCTATTTGCAAGAACACATAGTAGGTTCATGCTTTCTATTGTCACACTGGATTATTCCTCCTGCTTTCACAGCAGCTGTTTTGGAAGTGACCTTTAGCTAACATGATAGGTTTTATTTTCAAAAAGAGCACTACAGATATCACATTAATACACAATGTATCTTTTTTTTTTAAAGATTTTATTTATTTATTTTGACAGAGAGAGAGGGAACACAAGCAGGGAGAGTGGGAGAGGAAGAAGCAGGCTTCCCGCTGAGCAGGACCCTGGGGCTTAATCCCAGAACCCTGGGATCATGACCTGAGCCGAAGGCAGACGCTTAACGACTGAGCCACCCAGGCGACCCATTATACAATGTATCTAGAAGGTGTGCAGAAACCAGTAAAGTTGGTAACATGCAAGGAACAGTACAAACAGACGAGCCACATGACAGTGGGACTACACATACTGGTCCCTTGATGATCCTCCATGACTCCAGTGACCAGAGACAACACTTGTGTTTTGGTCTCACAACAACAAAAGAGCACTACATTTTCTCCAAAAGAAAAAAAAAAGAGAAAAGGTGTTTTCTTTTTCCTTTTTCATACTCCTACAGTGTCTCCCCTCTAAAATCGAATAGTGGAGGAAGATCTGTGATACCTCCCCAATTTCCCAAACCCTAGCCCCACCTGCTAAGCCCAACCAAACACTAGCTAGCACCAGACCCAAGCTGGGTAAAATTTAATTTATTAAGTGAAAATGAAAACTAAGTGGTTTCCCAAGAAAAGCAAAAGAAAAAAATTCAAGTGTATGGAGATGGCGTATTGAAAAATCACAGTGTAAAACATCATTCACTTTAGGAAACAAATTAATTAAACTGTTAAATGTCAAACAAGACCCCTTATTATTCATGTCAGTGAAATTTCAACTCAGTAATAGGTGTGATAGAGATGTCACCTAATTGTTGATGATCTTTCTAGCTAAATTGTTCTCACACAGTAGCATCGGGGCCTTGAGAGATGAAATATTTATGGCTGTCAAAATCTTTCTCTTGGGGTTACCCACTTGGCCTGTAACTTGGGATACTGCCATTTTCCACTTTGTTCCCCATCGCACCTTTCAATACTTCCTGACTACCTGGAGATTGCAAAAGGCTGGATTGTGCTCACGATAGACTGTGCATTAAAATGAAGAGCACCACTTTCCCTGTTGAGACAGTGTGCAGAGGTATTATAGAGCTCTGTGCAAAAAGAAAACTATCTTTTGGGGTTTTCTTTCCTCCAGAATAAAATCCCATCCTTCTAAAAGTACACCAGTGGAAAATTACAAGAGTCTGTTGAACAGCTCAGCAGTGGAAAATTACTGCTGTAATTTATCTAACTTTATATTTCATTAATTCTTAAGTTACTCAGAAAGTAATTCTCAGTTAATCAAAACTGAAGATTCCCCTCCAGATACAGATTGTTTGCAGACATAATGCATCTTCTGTTTTCATTATTTTTGTATTGTCTTTATTCCAAAAAGTATTTTTTTAGATTTATTTTTGGTCTCTTTAGCAACTGCTTTTAGTTATCCAAAAAATGTGGTTATAGCTTTTTTAAGGAATTTTATCAACCAGAAACTTGATTAACAAACACTTACGTACATTTATGCTATAATAAATTTTTCCAGTTTTATTTTGAAATAATTGACATACATCAATGTATAAATTTAAGGCATACAGCATGATGGTATGATTTACATATATTATGAAATGATTATCTCAATAGGTTCAGCTAACATCAATTTCTTCATATAGATACAATAAAAGGAAAGAAAAGAAAAACAGGAAAAATTTTTCTCCTTAGAACTCTTAGGATTTACTGTCTTAACAACTTCCAGGTATGCCATTCAGCAGTGTTAACTATAGTCCTCATACTGGACCTTGTATTCCTAGCACTTATCTTATAACTGGAAGTTTGTACCTTTGACCACCTTCCTCCAATTTCCCATCCCCCCACCCTCCACCCCTGGTAACCACAAGTCTGATCTCTTTTTCTGTGAGTGTGGTTTCGTTTTGTTTTAGATTCCACATAAAGTGGATTCATACAGTATTTGTCTTTCTCTGTCTGACTTATTTCACTTATCACAAAGCCTTCAAGATCCATCCATGTTGTAGCAAATGGTAGGCTATAAATAGACCACGACTTCTTTATCCAGTCTTCCACTGATGGACACTTAGGTTGTTTCCATGTCTTGGCTATTGTAAATCATGCTGCAGAAAACATGGTGAAGTAGATATCCTTTTGAGTTCAGTATTTTTGTTTCTTTTGAATACTCCCAGAAGTGGAATTGCTGGATCATATGGTAGTGTATTTTTAATTTTTTGAGGATCCTCCATATTATAAGTTGTACCAATTTACAATCTGACCAACAGTGCACAAGGGTTCCCCTTTCTCTATATCCACACCAATATTTGTTATCTCTTGTCTTTTTTATAACAGCCATTCTAACAGGCGTGAGGTGATATCTCCTTGTAGTTTTTGTTTGCATTTCCCTGATGACTAGTGATGTTGAGTATCTTTTCATGTACCTGTTGGGCTTTTGTCAATATAATAACAATTTAATTATTATAATGATGATTCAAAGCCCTTCAAGATCCCCAAAAGCTTTCTTAATTATAAAGATTAAGCTGTATTTAAAATAATTTTTTTAAAGATTTATTTATTTATTTATTTATTTGACAGAGAGAGACACGGCGAGAGAGGGAACACAAGCATTGGGGAGTGGGAGAGGGAGAAACAGGCTTCCCGCGGAGCAGGGAGCCCGATGTGGGGCTCGATCCCAGGACCTGGAATCATGACTTGAGCCGAAGGCAGATGTTTAATGACTGAGCCACCCAGGTGCCCCGGTATTTAAAATAATTTAATTGTTAACTATGTTTATTTTTTTAAATAGTATATAATAGTATTTTTCTTGAAAGGCTATATAGTTAAAATTAAGTGTATAAAATGTTTTCAAACATTCAAGGGCAATGAGTTAATAGTATGTCTCTTTAGCTGTCCCAAATATAGCCATTTCAATACAGAGGCATTCTTATCAAATTAAATTTTTTTAACCTTTAAGAAAGATGCTTCGCTTAGTTATGTATACTAGATACTAAAGCCAAATCTCTCCCTTACTCTGTCCTCTGAACCACACTATCTGGCCAAGACTTAAGCCCAGATCAAAAGTAACCAACCAATATTAAACTAGAAACGCATGCTAAAAATAATTCAACAGCAAGGCTCCCCTCTGACCGAACACTGTGGCATTTACTTCATTAAGTGTTTCTAAAAAACTCTCAGTGGGAAAGGTACTTAATTTATTTACTGCATGAGTCTAACAAGAACTAGGAAAGAAATTTTAAAGTAAACTGGCATGATTTGGAGCAGGATTACTGGAACATTTGGTTTCCTATATGAGACTTTCTTTTTCACCCATCAGCCACCCTGGTGCATTTCACCATAAGCAATGAGACATTTTTGTCTGGCCTTGAGCATATGTTTCCTAATAGAACCCTGATAACAGTAAGTTCTCAAGAAAAAGAATGGCAGGGGCGCCTGGGTGGCTCAGTCGTTAAGCATCTGCCTTCGGCTCAGGTCATGGTCCCAGGGTCCTGGGATCGAGCCCCCGCATCAGGCTCCTGCTCCATGGGAAGCCTGCTTCTCCCTCTCCCACTCCCCCTGCTTGTGTTCCCTCTCTCACTGTGTCTCTCTCTGTCAAATAAATAAATAAAATCTTAAAAAAAAATGGCAAAGAAAATTGCTTATCTGTGACTCTTATTCTTTAGATTCTCATTCTAATATATAGAAGTCACTGTTTTGTGTTCTCAACATGCCATTTGTCACAGCCTTGTCCTCGTGCTCTTAGACTACACATAGGCAAAGGGCCTAACACCCATCGAAGCAACAGGCTAAATGTGGTGTCTGTGGTTCATTGCTTTCCCAGGGGGGTTGAACATAGAGCAAATGACCCCTAGCTTTATTCTCACCTAAGCTATTCCCTTCTTCCTAGCTCTCTACTACAAATTTCAACATGCTGTGTTGTCATTTTCCACTCAGGATTTCTAAAACCAAAATGGTGATCCTTCCTCCCAATGAAGTTCCTACTTGTAAATTTCCTGACCCATTTGCTGGTGCCATTATTTCCCCCAATTTTTCAAGTCGCATCTCTGATTCACATAACAGAGTAGTTCCCGCAATTTCAGATTTTCCTTAGAAGTAAGACCTCTGTGACTGACAGGTGAATGAACTGCCTGTTCCATTGGTCATTTGCCTCCCCTAAAAGCCCCCATGTTTTAGGATATTCTATAGACATTGTAGAGATCCCTCACCAAAGCCTGAAGGGCTATTTTTGTCAGACTCTGAGCATTTGACCCAGTGTCATAAGTTTCTTTGTACCAAAATCCAAATTTCCTCCAAACCCCTCCCAGGCCCCCTGAAAAGCCTCTATTAGTGACCAGAGTTACTTTCCCAAAAAGCTTTTTGGACACCAAAGCCAGCACACCTGAAGAATGATCTAGCAGTAGATCAAAGCTCCTCTTAAACAGAAATTTGAGCCACAAGGGAGGACCCATTCACTTCTAGGTATAATCTTTATAGATGATATTATGATGCTAATCCTAGGACCCTCTGCCTTTCCCTGGCCACTCCTTTCTCTCATCCCTTAAGTTATATAGAGATTAAGACATAAAAATATATCGGGTCAGCTCAATTTGCTACTTGACCTGGTACAGATAAGCAAGTGGTCTACACAGACTACCCAGCTTCTCAGAGGTTGTGCAGGCCTCACACCCAATAGCATCCTCCCTTGTGAATACACTAAACCATCCCTTACCCTATCCCATAAATCATAGCAACTATATCCTATGATTACCTAACATATTCCTTCAATATTAACTTAATTATCTTAACATATTCACGAAGGATATGAGGAGAAATCTAGGCATGAATAGCATTGATATAGCAATAACCCTTACATAAAATTGACCTTGCACTTAATCTGTCAGAAGTTTCTCCTGTTAATACAGTCATTCAAAACTATTTACTGAGCATCTGTCATGTGTCAGGCCCTCATCTAAGAGCTGAAAACAGAGCAATGAATAAGACAGACAAGGTCCTTGCTCTCATGGCATTTATAATCTCATCAGCTCTTCCTCTGCCGTTCTTACCGTATCGGCATCTCTTGCTTTGGAATCAGACACCCTTGACTACCCTACACAGCACTCCCTTTTTTGAGTTTCTACCTAGTACAGTACTGGTGCTCACCTGCTCTCACAGCAAGCTAGCTCTAGGTTTGCTTTGTCCTTAGAGAGGAGAGAGCTCAGATCTACTTGGACATTCAGGGTCATCTAAGGCATGCTACCCTAAAAAAGCTTCATCTCAGCCAGCTTGCCCCTCTGCCAACCTCTCTATCTGGCCAGTCACCAAGGTCTAGCCAAGGTCTTGCCTGGCACTAACATTAAATACAGTTTATCTTACTCCTGGATACATTTGCCTCCTGTGATGCTTTTCTTGCTGGTCTCCACACAACCATTCACCCTCTTCTTTCTTTAAGTGCTGACGGATGTTCTTTTTAACTTCTGTCTTGGAAGCTGGGAGGGAGGGGGCAGTGAATGTCTGCCCTATCTTGTACAGTGTTCTGTTCTACATTGTCAGAGTAAATCGAGGTCCACAGTCATCAGAATATGTCCTTTCCCGTGCTCTACCCAAGAAGGGAGGGAGGAGCGAGCACTGCAGACTGCAAGAGAGGAACTGGCCCATCGCCCCAAGAGGACCTCTCTTTGCACGTGCACTATGCCCTTGAAACCGGCCTTTCTTAAGTCTCATAGTCCAAATGTGGGAGGTTGCTTCTAATATTAAAGCATTCTGCTTTATAATATAAAGCAGGATAACAAAAATTTTTAAACAATCAGGAGTAGAACTACAATGTATCAGACACCTTGCCTAGTCGCTATAACTGAATAATAAATTTAGCCCAGACATTTCTAGTAGTCACAGCAAACATGGAAACACAGTGTGTATATCTGTTCATTCGTTAATTCAATAACTACTATGTACTGGTCATACTCCTATGTTCTGGAGCCCTCTCCTCTGGCCCCCATCTAATTCTGTGTGAAAAACAGAGCGGGTTGGGTGCAGGCAGGGGCCTGGTTGTCAGGTGAGCTGGCTGTCTGCAGCAGACCACAAAGAAGAGCTGCCTGAGGGCATTTCTCCCTCTGCAGGGCTTGGAAATTATGAACGACAGCAGCACCAGCCATGAAAATAAACACATATAAGAAGTTATTAAAACTCTCATCAGAATGTTTTTTAATTCCATGAAAATTCACGGCTTCTTGTGAATAATATTAACACCAATGTAATTAAACAGGATATTTTTTTTTTTCCTGAAGTGGCTCTACACATAGAGATGAGGGATAGCATGTATCTTATCATTGCAAGTCCTTCTAGAGATCCTAGGAACACTGCATTCATTTTACTTACTTTGAGAAAGGAAGTCTGTTTACACTTATTTTAAGAAAAAAACAAAAATATATATCAAAAATTCAACTTTAAACAAGTATAATAAAACCATTTTAAGTTGGCTTTACATCACGCCTTCAAAATTTTATACAGATACGGATTTAGGTTTTTTTTTTTTAAGATTTTATTTATTTATTTGACAGAGAGAGACACAGCAAGAGAGGGAACACATGCAGGGGGAGTGGGAGAGGGAGAAGCAGGCTTCCCGCGGAGCAGGGGGCCCAACGTGGGGCTCGATCCCAGGACCCTGGGATCATGACCTGAGCTGAAGGCAGACACTTAACAACTGAGCCACCTAGGTGCCCCAGATTTAGGTTTTATATGCTTTAAGTTATCTTTAACCAGTTGGCCTTCTAATATAGAAAAATCATGAGTTTATTTTATGATAGTTCATATACACCATATACATCATATCCCAGTACAAAAAAGGTAGGGGATCCTTGAAAGGATAGCAATAATGAAAATGAAAGGGTAGGAAAAATGTTCTTTAACTTTAGGTACATGTAAGTCAGAAGAAGAGGTGCACTGTCAAAATGAGATAAATGAAAGTATAATTTTGTCCATGTTTAAAATGCATCCATTAAAGCTAGGTAATAACAGTAACAGGGGCCACCCCTCGAACGCTGACATGCCTGATGCCAAGCTAAGTGCTTTATGTGCACTTTGTGTTTTCTGATTGCACCCCTACAGCAAATCTATGATTTATTAGCCTCAGTTTATTTTTTTTAAAAATGAGACACAGAAAGGTGAAGTTATTTGTCTGAAGTCAAAACGCTGGGTAAGGGGAGGAGCTAATAACTTTAAGCCCTGTTTTTAACCACTACACTACTGCAGAGAAAACACACACACACACACACATAAAAAGAGGGAGAAATTTTGTTTATAGGATGACTTTCTTTTTTGTGCGTGTGTGTAAGTTGTTTTTTTTTTTAGTAATCCCTACACCAACATGGGGCTCGAACTCACAACCCTGAGATTAAGAGTTGCATGCTCTTCTGACTGAGCCAGCCAGGAGCCTCAATAGCATAACTTTCTTGGAGTTGACTTAATTCTGGTAGAAACTCCTAATTTCATTGCAAACTGGTACTTTTGAGTTGTACCTTGAGTACAACTGCTCTACACTTCCTCAATAAAAGGCAGGTAATGAAAATACCTATCTCAAAGGGATATTAAACATGAAGCTTAATGTAACCTATGCAAAGTGCTTATAAAAGGCATTAAATAAATATAAATTATTACGATGATTATTACTAATATCAGAATAGAAGAGGAAATCAGGGCAAAGAGCATAAGAGAAAAAATGAGATGAAGTAAGGGTAGGTACATAAAAGGCATACCACATGGTATGGTATACTAATTAAAGGTAGCCTATAAATTTGGTTCAATTTTTTTTTTTTTGTAGTCAATACAAAGAAGAAAACGTTATGTGTTACAGGATTCATAATGTCCATCAGATCTTTTTTAAGGTGCTCCAAAGAAGTACAACCAGTCCTTGTTCTGAATGAAGGTCACTAAAGATTTAAGGTCTGAATTTCAAAATTGAAATGAAAACTACTTTGCCTTTTGCCTTCAATTTGTAATGACAAAAAGAATTTACTGAAGCAAGCTAGAAGTTTTAACAGACTTGCTATAGAAGAAAATTTAGCCATTAATCTGTCATTTCAGTCAAAGCTAAGCTCATTAATAACTTCTATTCAGCTCCAAACTGCCTTCAATTTTTCTATTCCTTTCTGATGATAAGGACCCACATATTCAAATTTCCAAAAAAAAAAAGTGAACAAGTTTTATGAATTCCAAAATGAACAGGTAAATAATATTGAAGATAACGCTTTTCTTGTAGGCACTACCTTTCTAAATGCCTTGTGAGCTTTTAAAATTAAAACATTTTAAAGAGTATGTTTGCCATTCTGTCACATAGTCATTTTTATAAACATTTCAAATTTGAAGATTTTTTGATCAGCATAAATTTGCAAGATAAAAATGATACCTTGATTATTTAAAGTAATATTAGCTAACACATTTTGAAATATGACAAAAAGCAAGAATGGTTTAAACAGAGTTAATTTAGGAGGAAAATTAGTCAGTAAAGTAGACTTATTACAGAAATCCAATTTGATATAAAGAGATGGGTTTCTTGAACTATATTTATACTATAAGAAATACCTCATGTTATTAGTCATTATTAGCACTAAAATTCTGGGACTGTCAGTAACTGTATTTATAGAGTCCCTCTGCAATGAGAAATAAGGTTTAATTCTGACCAGATTATAATCAGGATTTTAACATAATTTCAAGTACAACAAATAAAGAATAAATTACATGAATATTGACCTAAACCAACCACCATAATCCCCGAGTGTCAAAAATCAAGTATAATCAGGAACAAATAAGAAAAATAATTTACTATATTTAAATAAAAATCTCTGAAAACTGTCTCATATTCCAGGAAGAGAATCATCCCTTTATATTACAAAATCCTTAAGGAATGAAAAAATTTCTTAAATAGAAATAAATACATTCTGCAGAAGGGATGAGCTCTTCCTACTCGAACTTCAATTTTCTTTTTTTTTTTAAAAGATTTTATTTATTTATTTGACAGAGCGAGACACAGCGAGAGAGGGAACACAAGCAGGGGGAGCAGCAGAAGCAGGCTCCCCGCTGAGCAGGGAGCCCGATGCGGGGCTCGATGCGGGGCTCGATGCGGGGCTCGATGCGGGGCTCGATGCGGGGCTCGATGCGGGGCTCGATCCCAGGACCCTGGGATCATGACCTGAGCCAAAGGTAGATGCTTAACGACTGAGCCACCCAGGCGCCTCTTTATTTAATTGTCTTGCTTTGATATCCCTACCACTCAGCAACTAGGCATTTTCTACTCTCTCTGCCTTGGAACAAACACACATTAAAACTCTTTGTTTCTCCTTAATTTAACTGAGACAAACTTGGCATTTTTAAAATGCAACTGTATTTAAAAACTTAAAGAAAGGAGCAACTAAACATCCATTAGCAAAAGAAAAAAAAAATCCCAAGTAAAACTTCATACTATATACAAAAAATCAACTCAAAATGGGATATGGAATGTAAAACATAAAACTACAAAATTTAGACAAAACCACAGAAGAAAAATGTTCAGGATCTAGGACTAGGAGAAGAGTTCTTAGACTTGATGCCAAAGCAAAATCCACAAATAAAAATAGATAAATTGGATTTCATCAAAATTAAACACCTTTGCTCTGCAAAAGACCCTATTAAGAGGATGAAAACATTAGCTGCAGACGAAAGGCAAATAATTGCAAAATAATTACCTACCTGACAAAGGACTAGTCTGTAGAATATATAAAGAAGTCTCAAAACTCAATTATGAAAAAAACCAAATAATCCAATTAGAAAATGAGCAAAAGACATGAACAGATATTTCATCAAAGAAGATATATGGATGACAAATAAGCACATGAAATACCTTCAACATCATTAGGCACTAAGGAAATGCAAATTCAAACCATAATGAGATGTCACCATACATCTATCAAAATGGCCAAAATAAAAAATAATGACACCACCAAATATTGAGAAGGATGTGGGAAAACTGGATTGCTCATACATTGGTAATGAACCATGGTATAGTCACTCTGGAAAACCTGTATAACTAAAAATGCAATCACCATACAATCCAGCAGTTGCACCAGTAAGTATTTATCCCAGAGAAATAAACGCTGACATTCCGAAAAAAACTGTACGTGACTGTTCATAGCAGCCTTATTCATAAAGCGCCAAACTAGAAACAACCCAGATGTCCTTCAACAGGTGAATGGTTAAAGCAACTGCGGTACATTCATACCAGGGAACACCAGACAGCAATAAAAAGGAACAAACTATTAATACATACAACAATGTGGATGAACCTTAAGGGAATTATGCTGGGTGAAAAAAGCCAATCCCAAAAGGTTATAATACTGTGTGATTCCATTTATAAAACATTCATGAAATAACAAAATTATAGACATACAGAATAAATTAGTGGTGGCCAGAGATTAAGGATGAGAAGAGGTAGACATGTTTATAAAAAGGCATCCTTGCAGTGTTGGAACTGTTTTGTATCTTGCCTGTGCTGGTGGATACACATACCTACATGTGATGAAAGTGCATGGAACTAAATACATACACACATGCACACACACACAGCTGAATACACATAAAACTGGAAAATCTGAATAAGGTTAGTGAACTGTATCGATGTCAACTTCCTGGTTGTCATGTTATATACTATTATTTAGCAAGTGTTACCATTAAGACAAACTAGGTAAAGGGTACACTGGATATCTCTGTATTATTTCTTATTACTGCATATGAATCTACAATTATTTTAAAAGTTTAAATAAAATAAGTGAAAAGAAAAAGGATATAAGTTAAAAAATGTTCAAAATAGTTTAACAATATAATTATTTCTGATTTAATAATTCCAATAAAAGTGGTAAAAAAAAAAAAGACCTTACTAGGTCATTTTAGGACAGGGCTACCCTTCAAAAACAATCACTGTAGATTAGCTGATATAGTACATTAAAAGTAGCCTCAAATTCTTTGATAATGGTCCCACTGAGAAGTAAGGTCTATTTCCTTTCCCTTTGAATTTGGGTAGGCTCTGTGACTCCTCTGACCAAGAGAATACGGTAGAAATGACACTGCACCCATTTCTGAACCAAGTCCCTAACATACTGGCAACTTCCACTTCCTATCTCTTGAAACACTCACTATTGGAAGCCAAGTGCCATGTAAGAAATGTGACTACCCAGGAACTACCATGCTGTCAGAAAAAAAAGATCAAGGCACAAGGGGACACCCTGGAGGATGACAACACACGTGGACACAGACTGGACAAAGAGCACCAAGGCATTTGACATGTGAGCAAAGAGCTATCATCAGTGATCAGCCAAGCCTTTCCCAAATCCTTAACCCCAAAAATCATGAGCAAAATAAAAGGGTTGCTTTAATTCACTAAGTTTTGGAGCAAATAACCAAAATAGCTGACAGCCCACAGGCACTTTGCCTAGATGTCTTCCCTCGGTAGGCTGGCCTCCGGATGAGTGGGACCATCTTTTTTCCTGATACATGCCTTCTACCAAAATACTCTGCTCTCTTCAAGGACATCTTGCCCTCTTCTTTTCTGATTCTGACATTACTCTCTTTCCCCTGGAGTTCTCTATCACTCAGCTCCATATTCCAGTCTGAGGGATGCAGGTAGTCATTAGTCAAAAGCAGTGTTAACCTACACCCTTGAATCCCAGCAAGATATCTAGTCTAGTGTTTTTCAGCCTTTTTGTCCATGTTCCACAGGAAAAAAAAAAAATGTGTTTTATATAAGAATAAATACATAATCACACACAAACGCACATGCACACACACATACACACACCTATAATTGAAAGAAAAGAGAATTATAAAACAGGGCATATCAGCAGTCATCATCACAAAAATTAAAAATAATTAGATGATTGGGCACCTGGGTGGCTCAGTCAGTTGAGCACCCAACTCTTGATTTGGGCTGGGGTCATGATCTCAGGATCATGAGATCAAGCCCCCATGGGGCTCTGCGCTGAATGTTGAGCCTGCTTGGGATTCTTTCTCTCTCTCTCCCTCTCTCTGTCCCTCTACCCTCCATCCCCACCCCTGCTCATGCACACACACACACTCTCTCTCACTCTAAAAAAAAATATTAGATGATTAAAAAAGGAAATGCTTTCTATCTTCCAAATTGTGTGTCTGATTAATATAAAATATTTTCATTTAAATATTCTCATTTAATTGACTAAGAGTATGCAACTAGAGGGTATTTTATTATGGATAATTACTGAATAAAGTTTGGTCTTCTCTTCTAAAATCAGTGTTCCTTAAGGAATAATCACAATGTCACACTTAAATTAATAATGCTTGAAAGTGGATATGCATTTATAGGCTATCCATGTTCTTTTTCCTTTAAAATGAATACCTAAATAAACCAGCTTGAAATAGTATCTAAACCATCAAAGTCCAGCCGGGGAGGGGGTTTACTTTGTGTTTTTGTTTTTTTTTTAAGATTTTATTTATTTGACAGAGAGAGACACAGCAAGAGAGGGAACACAAGCAGGCGGAGTGGGAGAAGGAGAAGCAGGCCTCCAGCAGAGCAGGGAGCCCGACGCGGGGCTCAATCCCAGGACCCTGGGATCATGACCTGAGCCAAAGGCAGACGCTTAACAACTGAGCTTAACGACTGAGCCACCCAGGCGCCCCGAGGGGGTTTACTTTGAAGGGTTCCTCACTAAAAACTGAGTAAGTTACAATTCTCATTAACATAGCAAACTAGAAAAGGCTAACACATCATCAACCATTACCTATTTGACGGTGATTAGTGCACTGAACTAATTCCTAGGACAATGCAGCACAGAAGGACTGAAATGCAGGCTTGGCAATGTTTAAAGGAATGGACAGGGTGCAAGGACATGGGAGATGGGAAGGCTTGGAGTGCAGAAAGAGAACAGGCCGTGGGAGTGATGAGAAAAGGATCCTTAACAGTCACAGGGTGCATGAGAGCACTGGGCAGGGTTTATGAGAGGAAAAAGACAATTCAGTTGATGAGGTATGGCTGGTAAGTGTGGAAACATCAAAGATAAATGTGTACCTATTTGATGATTTTTGCCAAGGCAAGCCTTCTATAACCTTTATATTTTCTTTTTTTTTTTAATATTTTATTTATTTGACAGAGAGAGACACAGTGAGAGAGGGAACACAAGCAGGGGGAGTGGGAGAGGGAGAAGCAGGCTTCCTGCGGAGCAGGGAGCTCAATGCAGGGCTCGATCCCAGGACCCTGGAATCATGACCTGAGCCGAAGGCAGACGCTTAATGACTGAGCCACCCGGGCTCCCCAATAACCTTTATATTTTCTAATGTATGATCTAATTCAGACATTTGAACTGTGCCTTAAAAGTGTTCCCTGAGTAGAACCAGTGTTTGAATTTGTCCAAGTCTTGGTTGAGCTAAAGCTTATGTAGAAGTTACTCTATCAATTGGAGAAAGTATCAAGAAAGATGGAATAGAATGTTCCATATGCACCAAGTGATAGAAAACTTAAACTTTACAAGTCTCTTTCCTTATTCCTCTTCCAAAGTACATTTCTAGATTCTACAGAAATATGTAGCATTTTCAATAGACCCTTCAGAAGTGATGGAACATTTCTCTTTTGTTCTTGTATATTCTCTGGTGCATACACAGTCAATGGTTCTACCTCACCCAAAGAAAGTGTCCAGTAGTAATAAAGTGTCAATGCTTTCTCAAAAGAAAGATACCAAGCATGGTTATAAACAAAGAGAAATAAACTACTAACTACCAAATTAACTAGAGTTAGACTGGGGGGAAAAAAAAAGACTACCTTTGCAGAAAGAAAAAAATTGTCATATATATGTATATAAAGACTAAGATTTGTCATAAATACCTATGTAAAATATTTACATCAAATATATTTATGTGTATTATGTAAATCGAAAGTTAGTACTAAGTATAATCCCCAGAAAATATGTTTAAAAAAAAAAAAGCTAAGAACACACTAACAAAATATTCTCTACATCTTTGATCTTCAATGAATTTGAGAAATGGTGAAATGCTATATTTTGGTTGGAAAATGGAATCAAATGTTATACGACAAAACAAACTAACAGGCTGGCATACATAGAGCATAACACATGCCTTAATTTGGGTCAAGCTTTTATGATCTAATCAACACAAAGAATCAACCCTCTGTACAATCTTAGGAAAATTTTATTTTTCCATATAATAATCTAGAAAAGTAACCTCTTAAGATAAATGACAAAAACAATAGCTTTGAAAATTTTATAAATATTACAGAATTGAAAAATAAGGCACACTGGGATGCCTGGGCGACTCAGTCAGTTAAGCGTCTGCCTTCAGCTCAGGTCATGATCCCAGGGTACTGGATGGAGTCTGGCATCAGGCTCCTTGCTCAGCGTGGAGCCTGTTTCTTCCTTTGCCTGCCGCTCCCCCTGCTTATGCTCTCTCTTTCTCACTGACAAATAAATAAATATAATCTTTAAAAAAAAAAAAAAAGAAAGGAAAAAAGAAAAATAAGGCACAAAATGCTTTTTTAAAAAAGATTTTATTTATTTATTTGAGACAGAAAGAGCACAAGCCGGGGAGGGGGTGCGGGGGGAGCAGAGGAAGAGGGAGAAGAGATTCCCTGCTGAGCAGGGAGCCCAATATGGGGCTCAATCCCAGGACCCTGAGATCATGACCTGAGCCAAAGGCAGATGCTTCACCAACTGAGCCACCCAGGCGCCCCAGGCACAAATTGCTTTTTAAAGAATAACGTCTGATAGTTCGTACTTCAATATAATTTCAATAAGATATAAGCTCAAAAGTTTTTTAAAAGGAGGGCAATTCGAAATGTATCATGGATTAATTGTAGAGTTGTATTTGCAGCCTTAGATGGAAGAACTTCAGTAGATACTGCAAAAGCCACACATGAGAACCAGATGAATGATGTTGAAGGCACACATGGGGACAGCACCCACTTTGAACCTATAGTCTTTGGCTTTGTGCTTATGTTTTAGTCAATGGTGTTGCAGGCTATTGTCCCTGTTCATGTATTTTAATATTTTCATCAAGTGAATCTTATTTTATTTACTTCTTGAAGAGTAAAATAAAGAGTGAAATTCTGAAAGTCTAGAATAGATAATAAATATGTACATAAAATCCAACTCAAGTGTGGTTCCAATACATAGTAGAAGCTTTTCATATTCATTTCAACCCAAGGTGTAAAACCAATGTCATCCCCATGAATGAAACATGTAAAGACTAATCCTGAGTAAGAACTACAACCATCCAAAAAGATCACAAAACAGATTGACTTGATACCATTCTGCCAAAAGCCTTTCATGTGAGTCCTGAAAATCCACATGGTTCCACAGCACAAAAATCACAAACAATCAATTTCAGAATTGATTCTCATTCAGCTAGAAGACCTGGGACACCCTGAGTAATCTTAGGAGAATTTCATCAATGCTCACCAGGCTTGTAGAGGGCAAGTTCAGTGAATTCCCATTTTGTTGTAAAGACACGAGATGTATGATCTCTATTATCCACAGTTAAGTACTTAAAAGACATACGATAAAATTATAAAGACAAACTCCTATTTTGTAAGAATTGTAATGATTTCTCAGTATGTCCTTCACACTGGAGGAGAACAATCATGAAGTAAGTATGATATGAACACAATAGAATTTAGCCTGACTATATTCAAAGCTTCAATTAATTTTAAATGATCAAATGACTGTACTGCCGAGAGACAAGAAGCCATATAGGTCTTTTACATGATCCTACAAAGTAATAGGCAGAAAGAGGTCAGTCTCCAAGGTCAACATATGCACCATTAGACACATCCAAGAAAAGAACTTCACATAAATGGCTGTGGATAGTTCCGAAGACAGTCCTTGTTAGCATAATTACTCAAACAGTACTTACAAGTTTCTCCTCAGATCTGCCCATTCTTGAGGATAAGTAACTGATAAAGACATATTTTCTTAGACATCAAAGAATTCAATTAAAAAAAGAATGAACATAGGTCATTAATCTCATAACTGCAACTAGTCTTTAGTAACAGGATCTCTTACAATACAGAAGATTTTGCAAAAATGACATGGTTACCTATATTTTTACTACCACCACCACCCCGAACATAGTACCTTCACTATGCCAATCCAAATGGGAGATTTCGGATTATAAACTTGAGAAAAATCCTTTCCCCACCCCCACCTCCATCATCAACACCAAATTTAAGACTTGAAAGTGCTCAGGGTAATTTGGTTATTTCCAACAATCAAAAGAGACCAATCTCATATGGGAATATTGGCCAATAATTAAGGAGATATCAGTTGCCTTAGCAACAGATTCCTTCCCAAATAAGCACTGTTTTCATTCAGCAGCCTTTAGCCAAAAGGGGAATTAAATCACTGAAATCAACAATTCCTTTGTTTAGCAAACAGAACAGCTTTCCAGGTCTCAAGAAAACAGACCTCTCACAGTTGGTCCAGCATTGCCCAAGGTAGCAGTTTAGTTGAATAAGCCAACCTCTTGAATTGCAGGATTTTATCATCAAAACCACTGCTAACAGAACTGCTAGCTTTTGCCAAAGAAACATGACAAAAGAGAGCATCTCCTAAGTGATACTAATGAATATATTTAGCTTTATAGATTTTAACCTTACTGAGAGAATGTGTATGTATGTGTTTCTATGTCTACATATATTGATGTAGTTCCAGATGTCTAGCTTAACTAACAGCTAATCAACCCACACCGTTAGCTAATAAATAGCTTCTTATACTTCAATTTCTAAGTGTAAGAGTCTAACCTCGTGTAGGACAATTCTAAAAATGTTCTACATGGGTCATTACCAAAACTGAGAAAATGAATAGTTCCGTTCCTGAATGTTGATATAACCTGGCCCATTCGGCAAACTGTAGTGAGGTCGTAGCATCGAGGCTGTCTGGAGAGGTTAAGTATCATTCATTTTCTGATAAATAATAATAAAAATAAAAATAATAATAATAATAATAAAATTAGTAAAGGCTCACTATGACTGATGTCTCTCAATAGAGACACATACTTAAACTGCCAAGGGCTCCCCAGGTTAACACTCTTGCCACAGAATGCTTATATTCTAGCCACACTCCAGGATCACTGCCATTATCTCCATAATCAATCCGCTTACCTTCCCAATCTTTCTCCACTACCACATTCCCTCTACAGTCCTACTTCCTCTCTACACAGGCCCCCCTCTTTGCCACTGCTGACCTAGGCTCCAGATTTCTCTTCAGGCAAGAAGACTCCCTCAGCCAGCAAGTGTCTAAATTGATCTGTGTTAAGATCCAGTTCTAATGACCACAATTTTCACCTTTCTTGCCGTTCTCTGACTTCCTAGAGCCCTTTGCATTCTCTCTGTCCCCGTCTCAGTCTCTCTTTTTGCTTCTTAATTTTTTTAATTATAGGAATAATACACGCTCCTCAAAACAAACTGCAGTAATAGGAAGGGATATAAAATAAAAAGAAGAAAAGGCCCTCTGTTTAGAGGCTTGTTCCCCAGAGGCAGTCATTGTTAATAATTCTGGTGTACAACTTTCAGGTATATGTTTTCCACATCTATATAAAACTTCTTTTCACAAAAATGGGTCTTTCTTACTCTTTCTCTCTCTCTCTCTTAACCTTTTGGCATGCCTACATAGAGAATTTGAATTAAAAAAAATCAAATATGAAGGGGTGCCTGGGTGGCTCAGTCGGTTAAGTGTCTACCTTTGGCTCAGGTCACGATCCCAGGGTCTTGGGATCGAGCCCCGCATTGGGCTCCGTGCTCAGCTGAGAGCCTGCTTCTCCCTCTCCCTCTGCTGCTACCCTGTTTCTGCTTTCTCTCTCTCTCTAATAAATAAATAAAATCTTTAAGAAAAAAATCAAAGATGAAAGAGTGAATTCCCTGAATCCAATTCATCCCACACATTGAGCTGTACATATGCACTTAGTATTTCTTATCCCAAGTACTTTGTTCCACCCTGTCCAATACTATACCATTTCCTTTTCTATTTATGAGAAATAAAGTGTCCAATTCTATGCTATTCATTTTTATGATTATGAAAAACAAACAGAGACAAAGTATCCCCAGTGAAACAGAAATGTGTAATTTTTCGGGGCACCTGGGTGGCTCAGTCATTAAGCATCTGCCTTCAGCTCAGGTCATGATCCAGAAGTCCTGGGATCGAACCCCGGTCGGGCTCCCTGCTCAGCAGGAAACCTGCTTCTCCCTCCCCCACTCCCCCTGCTTGTGTTCCCTCTCTCACTAGGTCTCTCTCTGTCAAATAAATAAAATCTTTAAAAAAAAAAAATGTGTAGGGGCGCCTGGGTGGCTCAGATGGTTAAGCGTCTGCCTTCGGCTCAGGTCATGATCTCAGGGTCCTGGGATCGAGTCCCGCATCGGGCTCCCTGCTCCTTGGGGGCCTGCTTCTCCCTCTGCCTTTCTCTCTCGCTCTGTCTCTCATAAATAAAAAAAATAAAAATAAAAAATAAAAAAAATGTGTAATTTGTCAACATCCCCATTATTAACTGAGGTGAAATACTCAATCAGCTAATAAAATTTAAAATCATAATTTTTGTATGAAGATATATAAAACCAGCATTCTAATTTATTTTGAAGAGTCTTTAAAACTATACTTGGTTTTAATTCATATTTTGTCTCATCTTTAACAAAAGAATCATAATAAATGTACTGTATCTATGAATAATAAATGAGGATATTCTCCCTATTCCAATTAAAAAACCTCATACCTGAAAATGGCTGAGGTTCTTTGGCTAGCAAATAATTGCAGCCAAAGACTGACACTTAACTTCTAAATCCACCATCACACTAACAATGCAACATATGATGCCAACACATACCACTGCCAGAAGTACCTAAGGTTCTCACAAGCAAATGAGTATATCAGAGTCCCGGACGCCTACACTTTAGACTTAAGTGGCCAGTAGAACCAAGCATTTACATTACTGTGGGTTACCATTACTCATTTAAATGTTATTTCCCAAGTTCCAAACTGGGACAACTACTTTTGTGACCTTACAAATTTATCTGTGAAGAGAGAGAATTCAAAGTCATATTCTCTTTGGAATGTAGAAGACCACCAGATATTAATTAACTCTACCTGGAAGGCTTGGTTATCTCATGTGCAGTACTGAAAAGCAGGGATATTCATCTCTCATCATCAGCTAGTATTTAATGAGTGCCTACAGGGTATATGGCAATGTACGAGTCACCTACAAGGGTGGGCTCTAAAGGCTGTATTAGTCAACAGTGGAAAATGCTGTTGTGGGGCGCCTGGGTGGCTCAGTTGGTTAAGCGACTGCCTTCGGCTCAGGTCATGATCCCAGGGTCCTGGGATCGAGTCCCACATCGGGCTCCCTGCTCGGCGGGAGGCCTGCTTCTCCCTCTCCCACTCCCCCTGCTTGTGTTCCTGCTCTCGCTGTCTCTGTCTCTGTCAAATAAATAAATAAAATCTTTAAAAAAAAAAGAAAATGCTGTTGTTACTCTATGAAATATACATGAAATCTGACCATATTTTCTAGTGAGCTCTACTTATGCATACAGAATAAAGTAGGGTGCCTGTGTTTCTTTGAATCTGTAGGGAGTGCTCACCTTTCAGCCCTCACTCACTAGACAACAGCTGATCTTCAAGTATTGACAATACTGTGCAGTAGTGTCTGAAAAATCTGAGTACTGAATACTCTTTATGGTTATGGGACAGTAAGGGATCAATTTATTTAAAGAGCTTTGGTTTATTCTAGAAGGAAAGTGTAATAATGCTTGTTAAATTAATAGTCAAATCTTTAGATGAGTCAATATAAAGGAAAGTGTAAAATTGTACCGAGGACTTTTACCACAGAAACCTGAAACACTTCAAATGCTTTGACATTTTGAAAATTATAAACTTGGTTATGGCCCCATGCAACTATGGCCTTATTCTGAATACAAGATTGGGGGGAAAAAAACTTTGCTGAATTTAAGGTGTACAATTATGTGTTGCTCTTGACTTTGAGATTCAAGAGTTCATAAGAAAGTAAGAGATTCTGTCAAAAAGTGATTATATATGGAAGAAATCTAATTTAATCATTAATAAAAATGAAACTGGATCTACTCAACAGCAGCCCAACAGAATGGCAGTAAAAATTTTGGCTGGTGCAGGTTCACTGGCCTCATACTGATGGGGAATGAGAAATGCGCACAGTCTGCTTGAACTACACTGTGACCTGAATGGGGCCTGACTAGACATTTCAGCTTGGGTCCAAATCTGTCTTGCTCACATCACGGCCAACAACTAGTAGTGAGGAAGAATTGCTTCTGACTGACATCCTTGGTCAAGTACTGGAATCAACAGCATTGAAATCAACACTACAAAGGCTTTTAAAAACCCCAAAGCTGTCAAGTTACCCAAATCAAGTGATGACATTCTTGACAATATATTTTTATGAAATTTTTACATATTACAAAACTGTAAAAAAAATTTTTTGATATAAAAATGTTACACATATGTGATTTTTAATAGATCTCAAAAATAATAAATATCAACTCTTCTGGAAGACTGCAGAAGCGTTTGTTTCTTAATGAAAAGGTAGCGAGGATATTTTCAAACCTAAACACGCTACTCATTCGGATGTAGGGATGTGGACGTAACTAGGGTTTGTCCATCATTTCTCTATACCTGACATGCATTCGACAGATATTTCCTGAACAACTACTGTGTGACGTGGGTGAGAACATGAAGCCAAATAAGATACAGTCCCTGCCTTTGAGGAGCTCTCCAACTAGTGATGATGTGCTAGTCATGATGTATGTCTCACACAGTGAAAAAGAGACAAGAGTATTGCTTACAAGAGCTTCACAGAGGGGCACCTAACCCAAGAGGTGCAGGCGATGAGATAGGTCAGAGAAAGCTTCCAGGGGATGTTTTTGATTTACTAGTTATAAATTTTATCCAAACCTTATCTGCCATGAAGGAGTCTCTCTTTCTTATATTCACTGATATGTTTTAGGTAACGCTAATCCATATTCTCTCTAAAAGAAACCATATTCTCTCTCTTTTTTTTTTAAAGATTTTATTTATTTATTTGAGAGAGAGAGAGAGCACATGAGAGGGGGGTAGGGTCAGAGGGAGAAGCAGACTCCCCGCTGAGCAGGGAGCCCGATGCGGGACTTGATCCCGGTACTCCAGGATCATGACCTGAGCCGAAGGCAGTCGCTTAACCAACTGAGCCACCCAGGCGCCCAAAAACCATATTCTCTTGATACAATTTAAAATGGTAAAGAAAAGGGACTAAAAAAAGAATTTTTTTTTTTTTGGAAGGGATTCCTTTCTAACCTCCCAGTGCACTATTGTCTTAGAACCACAATGAAGCCCAGGAGAGCTGTTTTCTTCTTCCACATCTTATCCTGTGATACTCTTTAATCATTTTAAATATAGAAGACAGACAAATAGGCAGTATGGGGAGTAAACTGGCAAACTGAACACTTAGGTTACAAACACCCTTTCCAGACAAAGCTCTTGCCGTACAATCTGCTGCAGAACACTGGAGAAAATTTAAATCACTCTTTCACAAACTGTTCAAATTGTAGGAAAATACAGAAACTGACATAAAACAAATACAGTGGGTACACCCATCCATATAACACCTGCACTGTTTTGTCTTTGTCTGAGAAGAGTATTAACCCATCTTTTGTTGATGGCTACTAAACTTAATTTGTTGCAGTTTATAAGGGATCTAAAGGGGGGAAAGGTGAACTTCCATAGTATCAATTATTTTTAATAGCCCCTTTTCCCCAATACTTCTATCCTGCCCAAAGAGACTAAATCTGAGGCAGGACTTCTTATGCATTTCATCTCTCCTGGCAACCTGAGATCACCACACCATCCTGTAATGCATCTGCCAGTCTTTGTTGTCATATAAGAACTTAAACTTTGAGCCCCTGTGGCTCAGAAAGTAAAATGACACGTCCAAGGTCACAACTGCTAATTAGAGCCAAAACCTTCCTATCTGTGCCTGCTAAGTCCTTTATTCCTCAGAATTCTCAATCAAAAAACTGCTTCCAGTTCCCAAAGGTAAGAAGAAGAACACAACTAAATCTATTTGCTCTGAATCTCTCTAATGTCTGTTTCACTTCCTTAAATTAAAAACAATCTTATACTTTGAATTGCATCTTAACATTGAAAAAGTTCCCCATTTTTATGCCCTAGTCTTTTATGTTACTAACATTTCACATTCTATGTACTATGCCTTGACATCACACGTTTTTAAAATTTGAATCAAATCCTAAAGAATGAGAGCATCTCAATTTTTTATATCAACAGAAGGAAGGAAAAAAAAAAAGTGACATGGCATCTCTCTCTTGCCCACCTAAACACAAAAGAAATATATTAAAATACCACTCACAGAATTTCAAGAGGACACAATTCAAAGGATAACAATAAATGCAAGTCACCAAGAGTTGACATTTCCATGACCTAAGCTTCTTGTATACTGTACCTCCCGTTCATGTCTGCTGACATCCAGGAGTAAACCCTAAGGGAGTTGTTTTGAGTGAGGGTTTCTGTGTGTCTCTTTGAATAGGAATACAAAGTGACAGAAAAATAACTCAAAATTGCTATAAAATGAATGGTATTTCCAAATGTGCAAGCAAACAACATGCACTTTAATGTAACACATTTCTTCTTATTTGGCAGTAAGTTAAAACGTATGTTGTTTGAAGTTTATATAAAATGGATGAAAAGGTGTTATTTGTGTTAAAAATGAAACCAAATTACTAAGTGGTTTAAAATCCATGGCTTTTCTTATCCAAATGTAGCCAGTTAAAAAGTAATGTCACTTGAAGAGTAAAAACAAATCAGGGTTAACAGTTAACTGGTCTGCTTGGTTTTTTTGTTTTGTTTTGTTTTGTTTCTTGATGAAGGAAATAAACAAAGTAAAAACCTTCAAAAATGTGCACTTAGTCATTACAATTTCACAATTTTAACACAATTCCAAAAAAACAAACAACAAAGAAATTTAGTTACCCCTTAACATCAAGTACAAGTATTTTTCCCCCCGAAGGCTTTTTCTTCTATGAATCACCAGAGAAAGAGCTTTCAAAAAGCTTAGTCTCACTTCAAAAAGGAAAAGTCAATGGCAGCAGGTAAAAATCAGGTGGTCAAAATGCCCTCATCAACTGGCCCTGGGGAAAAAAATCTCATCAAGAAAAACATCAACAAAAAGCAAAAATCATTTCTATTAAATAAATTATTTTCACCACCAAGAGTTTGATTAGCGCTTTGCAAAGCAAATAAAAACAAGAGTATGTACTCTTGAGTTGTTTAAGAGACAGAGAAAGAACAGGTTTTCAAATGGGACTGGAAGATTAGAAGAAGTTCAGAACTAAAACTTGAAGTTTTGTTGCTTGGTTTTACACAGTCTTATCCAAAGGTATTTGTTTCTCCAAACAAACAAACAAACAAAAAACCAAAGGTATTTGCTTCTTTGGCCTAAGGTCCCTGGCATAGGTGACTTTCTTCTAATGTTCTCTTCTGTAACTGTTTAGGATTCAAAGTAATTTTCTCTTCTGTTGACCATTGCTTAATATAGCCAAAATAAGATCTAGTACATCCACAAAAGATCACATAATTTGGCTCTAATAAATACAATCAAGGAAGCATGTTTTGTTACAGTAAATCCTTAAAGTAGGTACAAGTGCCTTAAGAGAAAGTTTTATCTTCATGTATTGTTTTTTTTTTTTCAAAAAATTTTTTTAAGATTTTATTTACTTATTTGACAGAGAGAGAGCACAAGCAGGGGGAGCAGCACAGGGAGAGGGAGAAGCAGGCTCCCCGCTAAGCAAGGAGCCCAGTGTAGGACTTGATCCCAGGACTCTGGGATCATGACCTGAGCTGAAGGCAGACGCCCAACCAACTGAGCCACCCAGGCACCCCTTCATGTATTCTATGAAGAACTGTAGCCCACTTTGAACACTGATAAATGTTACATTAAAAATATTTTGTCAGGGTCCCTGGGTGGCTCAGTCTGTTAAGCATCTGCCTTTGGCTTGGGTCATGACCCCAGGGTTGAGTCCCACATCAGGCTCCCTGCTCAGCGGGGAGCCTGCTTCTCCCTCTCTCTCTGCAGCTCCCCCTGCTTATGCTCTCTCACTGTCAAATAAATAAATAAAATCTTAAAAAGAAAGGAAGGAAGGAAGACATTCTCTGAATTTCATGCTTTCCAAGATTTTGCTATAAATTTGTTAGTGTCCCAAATAATGTTTATCTCAAGGTACCTAAGGCAATTAGTTACCAATTAAACAAGGCCTCTTCTAGTTTGGGAGGTATAATGGGTAAAAGAGCAGTAGTAAGAAAAGTATATGATCCAGCCCTCACAGTGACAAAGAACATCAAAAGGAGGTCATATGTACAGACATGAGAGATATACTGACAAAAATGAAAGACAAGCCATTCATCATAGGGCACTGGAATTAATATTTTTATAAATTATGCAACTACCCTGAATCTGAGGTAGTCACTACCTTAGAAATTTGAGATCTTGGGGCGCCTGAGTGGCTCAGTCATTAAGCGTCTGCCTTCGGCTCAGGTCATGATCCCAGGGTCCTGGGATCGAGCCCCACATCGGGCTCCCTGATCAGCGGGAAGCCTGCTTCTCCCTCTCCCACTCCCCCTCCTTGTGTTCCTTCTCTCGCTGTCTCTCTCTCTGTCAAATAAATAAATAAAATCTTTAAAAATAAAATAAAATAAAGAACATAAGTTGCAATACTCATGTACTCAAAATCCAAAACATTTCATTGGGCACCTGGGTGGCTCAGTCGTTAAGCGTCTGCCTTCAGCTCAGGTCATGATCCCAGGGTCCTGGGATCGAGCCCCGCATCGGGCTCCCTGCTCCACGGGAAGTCTGCTTCTCCCTCTCCCACTCCCCTTGCTTGTGTTTCCTCTCTCGCTGTGTCTCTCTCTGTCAAATAAATAAAATCTTTAAAAAAAAAAAAATCCAAAACATTTCAAAAGGAAGATACACAGAGCTTTTAGTTGCAAGATGAATGGGAAGTGGCTGTTGAAAATTAAATAATTAAACACTTATGGAAAAGTCTGATTCAAGAGCACCTATCTGTTGCAAAATAATCCATGTGTTTTTCCTTTTCTTACAACATATATGTGTGAAAAATGTGATTTTCACATTTCCCTGGCAAATATAATTAAAAAAACAAAATATAATAACTGGATGTTATAACTACTGTGTAGATCCAACTATGAAGCACTGTCCTTATATTAAATAGGTGTGTGATAAGACATAAAAACACTGTTCTCATTGAAAGGCTTTATAAAACCTCATTTTAAATTGAATTCTTCTTGTTCTTTATACAGTAATCCAATTTTTCTATTATGTTACCATTATTTCTTCCATTCTGTTATAAAGTTTTCAAAGCATAAGAATCACAGTTGGGGAGCGCCTGGGTGGCCCAGTCGGTTAAGCATCTGCCTTCAGCTCAGGTCATGATTCTGGAGTCCAGGGATCAAGTCCCGCATCAGGCTCCCTGTTCAGCAGGAGAGTCTGCTTTCTCCCTCTCCCCCTGCCATTCCCCTGCTTGGGCTCACACACTCTCTCTCTCCCTCACTCTCTCGCTCTGTCAAATAAATAAGTAAAATCTTTAAAAAAAGAAAAAAATCACAATTGGTACTTCTCACAGGAATTAGTTTGTAAAGTTTTTGTTTATTTTTCCATAATTTTAATCCAAGTATTGCAATCCACTATTACAGCTCATGAATGCATTTTGAAGTTCTGCCATGACATCATACCATAAAAAGTATTCCACGGACGAATAGATCTGGAAACCAGTAGGCTAAAGGAAGAGTGATAAACTTCCAAAATTAAATAGTATAGCAAAACAAGAAAACACCACTTAGTGAAATCAACTCAAATTTTGAAAAATAAATCAAAATTAGAGATTATTAATATTTTAAACATATCTAATAAAACAAAGGCTTTTCCTAATGTGTAATAAATATCCTTGAGCTTAACAAATGTCCTGATTCCATATTTTATAGCAACACAATTGAACATCACTTTATCAGAAAGCTATTAAAATAATAGGTATTACTGCATTATATACAGGTAAATTTACACAGTTCATAGCCCTAAAGATAGACAACTGATAGATATTTTTTTAAAAACACATGGTAGGGCACCTGGGTGGCTCAGTCAGTTAAGTATCTGCCTTCAGCTCAGGTCATGGTCCCAGGGTCCTGGGATCGAGCCCCGCATCGGGCTCCTTGCTCTGCGGGGAGCCTGCTTCTCCCTCTCCTCCCTGCTTGTACGCTCTGTCTCTCCTTCTCTCTCTCTCAAATAAATAAAATCTTTAAAAAATAATAATAAAATAAAAAATAATAATAAATAAATAAAAATTTAAAAAACACATGGTTTTTGGAGAGCTAATGCCATTAATGTTGGTATGAGACCCATATTTCATGCCATTCCTTCATATGTTTAAAATATTTCTCATACAGTTATACATGAAAAACCTCAATTTAGAGCTCTCTTACATACTACAGAAAGCTTTACAAAGCTACCATGAATATGAGGCAGAAACTACCCGAAGCCAAGTGTGCCACAATATAAAGAAAATACCAAAGAGCATTTGGAATCTAGCCGATAGGTCATAAATATGAAAATCTCCCCGCTGAAGCAGAATACTTCACTGACGAAGATGTGGTGTCAAAACCCTTAGGAAAAGTGACAACTGGAACCACTGGAGAGCCACTCTATTGAGAACTGTGGGAATTTCTAAATTAAAGGGCCTCGTGGTCTTCTGTCTATCCATTTGAATGCACAAAATGATGGAATTCAAGGACTTGCATCCATTTCACGTACCACATCCCAGGACACAGATTGTGTCTGTGATTGCCTTCACACAACGACCAACAAATACAAAAGGAAGAATTTCATTTGTCTTCACTCTAGTTATTTGCTTTGGGCATTGTCATTAAATCACACAGTTTATATTTGTGGTATGACATAGACCTCTGCTCTTATGACTCCAATATAAAAATTTCACTTATTAAAAACACAGTTGATTTGAAAGAAAGCGTACCAATGGCAAAAATATGAAATTCAAGCCTGGCTTCACTACCTGATTATAATTATGACTGGAGTTCATATCTCAACTTGGTACAATTAAAAAAAAAAAAAACCCACCAAACTCAAAACATTTGAGAAACGATCATCTATAATAACTTTGCTATCAAGTTCTTTTTTAGTTGTGATTCAAGAACAATTTGAAAATATCACTAAACTCTATGTCATCAGGAAAAAGAAATGATTTCATATCTTTATAATGTAAGCAGAGACTTTCAAGAAGGGCACACTGTTATTCTGAGAAAAAAAATGCTGTTTTAGAACCAGGAATACCAGACCCTTTCAAGGTTCTACTTTATTGTAAAAACTTCACTACAACGACAAAAGGAGGTAAGTGCCTAAAAAAGAGTCCCAAACTCTTCATCCTAATTTTGAGTACTGACAAGAATGATGTATTTCAAACTGATCAAATCTATCTACAAAATAGTTAAACACGGGCACCTCTTACACTATGAACCGCTGACTTACAGTCATTCATATGATCATTGCGTAGCAGCCACGATGCCAGGCACTAGTCACTAAACAAGACAAAGTTGCTCCCTCGAGAAGTTTACAGTGTCTGGAGGGCAGGGAGGTGGGGTACCCCAAGGACTGGTACCATGGGAGCATGAAGAAGAGTACCTGGCCCAAACTGATGGGTCAGGAAAGGCTTTAGAGGGAAATGGTTCTCTGCTGAGCAATATGTGCTCGAAGCTCAATGGTTTTAAGTTCTATGACTCAGACCCCCAGCCTCTGACAGCATTCAAGTACTTTATAGACACCAACCCGTGTAGGGTAGGACCCACAGCACACAGAACATTGCAGCATTGTGGCATGTGCCATGAGTTTTTGGCTCAGTGAATGACACTGATCTATCTCATCTGTGAACCACTTACCCCAAATCAGAAAAAGAGCATCCAGAGCTCCTTCTCCACTTCCCGGCCTATTTTTCCTCTGCTCTCTACTTTCAAAGCCTGCAAAAAATGCCTGTCTCCTCTCTTTTTTTGTTAAACATGTTTGTTGAAGTACAACCTACATCCAGAAAAATGAAAATAAAATCATTGCTGAAAGAATTATCACAAGTTGAACACACCCACATAATCATCACCCAGTTTAAGAAATGGATTATTCCTCATAACCTGGAAGCTTCCCTTGTGCCCTTTCTCTTCTCCCCAGATGTAACCATCACCCTGATCTCAAGACCACAGTTTTGCCATCCTTTGAACATTATATAAATGGAATCACATAGTAGGCATTATTTTGAGTCGGGCATCTTTTGCTCAACCTTATGTTTGTGACATTCATTCAGGATGTTGTGTGTAGAAGTAGCTGATTCGTTTTCTTTGCTTTTATAATAAAGTATTCCATTGTATGAAAGAACCACAATATTTATTCAATGTTGATGGGCATTTGTGTTATTTCCAGTTGTATTAATAATAATATTATGAACATTCTTGTATGTCTTTTGGTGCATATACATACACATTTCTGTATGGTCTACTATACTTAGGAGTGAAATTGCCAGGTAACAGGATATGTATCTGCTCAGCTTTAGTAAATACTGCCAAACAGCTTTCAGATGATTTTGCCACTTCTATCAGTAGTATGAGTTTCGTTTGCTTTGTATCCTTACCAACACTTGGTTTTGTAAAGTTGTTTTTTTTTTTTTAATTTTGGCCATTCTCTTGGGGGTGGGTGTATTGCTATCTTATTGTGGTTTTAATTTGCATTTCCCTGTGACTATTTAGGTTTAGTATCTTTTTCTATATTTATTGGCCGTTGGATATCTTTTTTGTGATGCCTGATCACGTCTTCTGCATTTCTGAAATTAGGTTTTCTTTTTCCACTGATCTGTAAGAATCTGTTTTATATTCTGGAAACAAGTCCTTAGTTTGTTATACGCATTGCGAATATCTTCTCCTACCCTGTAACTTACCTTTTCCCTTTCTGAACAGTGTCCTTCAGTAACAGAAGTTCCTAATTATAATATGGACCAATTTATCACTCTTTTTCTATATGGTTGTTTTTCATCCTGTTTACAAACTCTTTTGCAAAGGGTCATGAAGATACTCTTACATATTTTTGTTATAAGCATTACTGTTTTATGCTTCACATTTAGATTCTCATTCCACTTGGAACTGATATTTGTAGATGGTGTGAGGTAAGGGATCATGATTTTTTTCTATAAGGCTATCCTGTTAGCTCAGAATGTTTTAGTGATTGCTTCTTGGCCTTTTGGCTAAGATCAAGTGTAGAATGTTCCATTGAAAATTTCATCTCTCTCTTTTGTTCTGCAGTGCCCCCTGTGTCAAAAATCAAGTTTCCAGGTAGGTATGGATCTGTTTCTGGACTCTCCACTATTCCATTAGACTTCCTCATCTTAGACATTGTCAATCTTTATACCAATACCACACTTTCTTAAGTACTGTTATAATAAGCCTTGATATCTGGTAGTGCAAATCTTCCAACTTCTTTTTCTTCAATTAAAAAAAAAAGATTATCTTGACCATCATTGGTCCTTTTTATTTCTGTATAAATATTAGACTCATTTGTTAATTTCTGCTAACAGTACCTCATCTGTCTCTGTCCCAAATACCTCAGATCACTTTGGAGTATGTTTCTCCCCAGGAGGACTCTGTGTAATAAGGGGCACTAAGTTCTGTAGAGAAGGCATGAGGTACAGTATGAGGTGTTTCAGATTGAAGTTTATGGCACAGGTTGAGGGGCAAGCCCTTGATTCTTAGAAACTTGCTTGTGTCCCTTAGAGATTTTGCAAGGAAACTTTTTTAAAGAGACAACTATTCAGACTTCTCTAGAAATATATTTTTATGATAATTGCCAGCATCATATACTTCTAAAGTCTCAGGGTATATTCAGAAGCTCCATTCATATCACTTTTTAAAAACAAGGGGAGGGGGCGCCTGGGTGGCTCAGATGGTTAAGCGTCTGCCTTCGGCTCGGGTCATGATCCCAGGGTCCTGGGATCGAGTCCCGCATCGGGCTCTCTGCTCCTTGGGAGCCTGCTTCTCCCTCTGTCTCTCTCTGTCTCTCATGAATAAATAAATAAAATCTTTAAAAAGTAATAAAAATAAAAAATAAATTAAAAAAATAAAAACAAGGGGAGGGGCACCTGGGTGGCTCAGTCGGTTAAGTGCCCAACTCTTAATTTCTGCTCAAATCATGATCTCAAGGTCATGACATTGAGCCCCACGTCAGGCTCCACGCTGGGCATGGAACCTGTTTGAGAGTCTCCCTCTACCCCTCCCCAACCCACTCACACGCTCTGTCTTTCTCTCTCTCTCTCTAGTAAAAAAAAAAAAAAGAAAAAGAAAAAGAATTTTAGAAGGCAAAGGGTTTTCTGGGATTACTCTTCTTTTTTCTTATTTTATTTTATTTTTTTATTATGTTATGTTAATCACCATACATTACATCATTAGTTTTTGGTGTAGTGTTCCATGATTCATTGTTTGTGTCTAACACCCAGTGCTCCATTCAATACGTGCCCTCTTTAATACCCAGCACCAGGCAGATTACTCTTCTTTTAATTAAATTCAGTTTTACGGGATGCCTGGGTGACTCAGTTGGTTAAGTGTCTGCCTTCGGCTCAGGTCATGATCCTGGAGTACCAGGAGTGAGCCCCGCATCAGGATTCCTGCTCAGCGGGGAGTCTGCTTCTCCCTCTGCCCTTCACCCAGCCAGTGCTCTCTCTGACTCTTGCTCTCTCAAATAAATAAATAAAATCTTAAAACATAAATAAATAAATCCAGTTTTACTTGAATATCGGGTTTTGGGGGGTTTTTTTCCCCTTTTCGGGCAGAGGGAGAGAGAATTTTAAGCCGGCCCTACGCCCAGTGCAGAGCTGGTCACAGGGCTCAATCTCACAACCCTGAGATCATGACCTGAACCAAAATCAAGTCAGACACTTAACCAACTGAGCCATCTATATGCCCTGAATATCAGTTTTTTAAATGAATAATTTTTCACATAATCATTTTTGTTTTATATTATTATGGGAACTGCAACAGTATTATTTTCCCTTAGAACTTCTGCTAAATAGGGTGCCTGGGTGGCTCAGTTGGTTAAGCGACTGCCTTCGGCTCAGGTCATGATCCTGGAGTTCCGGGATCGAGTCCCGCATCGGGCTCCCTGCTCGGCAGGGAGCCTGCTCCTCCCTCCGACCCTCCCCCCTCTCATGTGCTCTCTCTCTCTCATTCTCTCTGTCTCAAATAAATAAATAAAATCTTAAAAAAAAAAAAAAAAAAGAACTTCTGCTAAATAATGACTTTCATATGCTCTTATAGCTTTGTTGTTTTGGTTTTTTTTTAAGTTTACTTACTTTTTTAGTAATCTCTACACCCAACATGGGGCTTGAACTCATGGCCCTAAGATCAAGAGTCACATGCTCTACCAACTGAGACTGCCAGATGCCCTTGTTCTTACAGCTTTGAATTCTCAATGCCCAACTTACAGGCAAACTTTAGAAGTACAACAGTGTAAACCTAGAAGTCAAGAATCTAGGATTCCAGTTTGAGCTGTACCATCAAGTATTTATAACTACTCATATATAGACTTTCTCTACATAAGAGAGCAATTGTATTGCCTATGTTTCACCTATTATTAACCAAGTGATGATTTTAAGGCTAGTACAGTCCATTAGACTACAAAGGACTTCAGGACAGGGACTGTTGGATCCCTACACAGTAAAAATAGTAAAATGCAATAATTGTGTGAATTCATGAGTAATTAATTTTTATCTCATCATTGTTTTTCTGAAAGGACATAAGGGAGACTAAGAAAAATACTTAAATTGAATGGGAAGTTGACTTTAAATGTCAAGTAGGGAAACTAAATTTCACACTGGGTTTCATTCTCCTCATACTGGTTGAGGGTGGTATACCCACTTAGGTGAGAGAGTAGATGGGGCTGGTCAGTCAGGCCTGAAGGGGAAAATGTCAGTTGCAGGAGTCTTCACTGTGTTTTCATACCGTGTAAGCATGTCTTGCCCACAGCATGTGTGCTATGCTTACTTGTTGATTTGATTTGAGAGCATTCGAAACTAGAGCACTAATACCATAATTCTTTATGATATAGGTGGTACCTTTAAAAATGTTAACTTTAAGCAGAGCCTAATTTTATATGCCCATGGCTTGGAAGGTCCCTTTTATGGGTCATGGAACCAGATACACATGGAGACAATGTGCCATCCATGAAGGGAGAGAAGAATTCTCCCATATACTGGAATACCTGACATGTTTATGACACTAACTGAGCTTTCTAACAATCATTCTACCCTATACAGAAAAATGCATGCTCATTAGTAATACCCAATGGGGATTCTATATAGCATCAGACCTGTGAGAGAACAGGGCTCTCCTAGGGTAAATAATAGAGTCCAGGAATTTGAGAGTCCATTTTGAGAGTCCAGGAATTTGTAGAAAGCCACACGGAGAAAAAGATTCTTGAGGTCCTCTTATTTTAAATCATATGACTCAGAAAATAACTATGCTTATATAATAATATTTTAGCTAAATGTTTATAATAAATATCCTTACTTAAATTTACAGAATTAATATTAACAAACTCTCATTTATTTGTAACCCAAGCAACTAGAAAATTCAATCACTATCAAATTCTTTCCCCATAAAACAGGGCTCTAAAATAGCAATAGATGCTCATGATTGTAATCAATGAGACTAAAGATCACAATGGGCCTCCTGAATAATTTTTTTAGAAGGGATTATTTTTAGTATGTGTTTAAAGTTGTTTATGTTATTATATTCTAATGATTATAAAACTGGTCACATGTACAGTATATACACATGGAAATTGGTTAAACAGAAAAATTCAATTAATGAGAAATTCCATTCACCAACCATTACTTAGAATCAAGGGCTTATTGTATCTGCTGCTTTCTCAAAGCCAGACATATCAGTCACTGTGCTTCCTCTCTTAAAAATCTTTCCCTATCAGTGTATTACACTATTCTGTAAGCCCTAAAATTCCCCTTAACATATGTGAGTTAATCTTATCCTGTCTTTTCAAATGTTAAGTAATTTCTATGAACATCTTTTTTAGGTGATATTTTACTAATATTAAAGTTTACTATTATTGAATATGGGGAAATAAAATATAAAATCATTTTTAAATAAATCAAAAAGAATTTTAATTATAAGGAATTAAAAAGAAATGCTAAAATATGGGATTAAATGAGTCTAAACCATTCAAGCTTAACCAAAGAGCTCATTTTCCTTTTCCACATTTATGATGTCTAAAATATTTTTTATTATATTTTTAAAACCTATATACATCTTAGCTGCTGAAAACAACTCCAAGAATTCACAGTATCTGACTCATCGAAAGCTTTTTCATTCATCAAAATAACTTTACTTACAAAAAGTAAAAATCAACATTAATAGTAAGGGAATATCTTATTAAATAGCAATATAAATTCATTGAAGGACAAAAATTATTTCATTAAAATACTTCATAAAATTTATGAACTAGAGCAAAGTGATCACCTTTACATGTTCACAATTTATATGAGAAACTAACAAATTGGTATTGATTTTAACATAAATTTCTAAAAAAAGAATTGCAAAAAAAAATGGAATGTATCTTGTAGTATCTTGGTGTACATCTGCCTGAAATATTTTTAGAGAGGCCACAATGCTCCCAGATAACCAAGAGAGCCTTGTCTTAAATGATGGATCATTGCTATGTAGCTAGCTATTTTAAACATGCTAAAAACAACAAGGACAAAAGAAATATATTTGCACATAATTAAATTGTTTTGCCATCAAAAATAGGTTTTATATGAGCATATAATAGTAAAAGTATTCAAAAATAAATTGATTTGTATTTTTGCTGCTAGGATCTGCTTTAAAAAACAACATAGATAGGTTTGTTAAGTGGCAGATGATACACACACAAAATATTCAGATCATGGAAGGTTCTTAGCAAACTTTTTTGCTTTTATAATTATTTCCTTTCATACCCATCAAATGGGATATGTAGGTGTATGTAACACTCATCATTTTTTATGAAAAACACCATTCTGAATATACAGATAAATGTTTTGATATATAGATGAACAATATAGGCATATATCTCTGATATGATCCAAATATGCCATACCTCATAAAGCTACATTTCCTTTATCTGCAAGAATGTACATATGCATGTCTCTGTATATGCACAATGCATATAAATCTGTATGTTTTAAGAGTTGAATAATATATTTACTTAACAGAAGCAGATTAATCCCCAAAACTAAATTCAATAGAGCTAAAAGGTATCTAATTAATAAAAATAGATCAGCTGCAGAAGAATAAGTTTAACCTATTCCCTTCAAAATATATTAGGATACTTATACAGTGCAGTTAATTTACTATTCTGCTATCTCAAATGATAAATACAGAAAACTTAGTCTTTCCTAAATTAAAAAAAGATGGGATTCCCAGACTTTGATGTTAATTTGAATAAATTATCATTTTTAAGTTCTGGATAACTAATTTGAACAATAAGCCAAAGTTGCTGAATTTCTCAATAAACATTTCAGAAGCAGGCTTACCTCTATTTTAACTTGAACCAAAAACTAGTTTCATTTAGGATTTTGCAACTCTGATCTAAACAAAATAACAGGCAGGGAAAATTGTTTTTAAATAATCACTGACCATTACAATTAAATGAATAACAATCTTTATACCTAATGTGGGTTTATTTTGGACAGGTGGAGGGGCGTGTGTGTGTGTGTGTGTGTGTGTATTTGTGTGACCAGCCACACTGATAATGACTGCCTCTTCTCAGAGCAGTAGGTGATTGAATCACTCTAAGAGCACTTACTTGCTGAGTTCTGAGTCGACTAATAGGAAATCACAGTATTATTCAAAACTCCTTTTTATTAAAGACAGTTACAAAATCACTCTTTTATAGGTGCTACAATTTGGTTCAGAGCCTCCTAGAAGTTGAATGACAACATTAAACCATTAACCACTCAGCTCCTGAACACGAGGAAAATTATGCTCGTATAGCAAGTAGGATTTCCTTCCCAAGATTGCCACGGCAGTAAAAATTAACAATGAATTATTCTTGTAATTGGGGGGGAGGGGTGGGAGGGGTAAGGAAAAGGTAAAAAAAAGTTCCTGTCATGTCTTTCCCTCAGATTACTTAAAGATTTATACTTCATAATGTAACATAATGTAAAATTAAGTCTGGGAACAGTTGTTTGGGGACACGATTTAAAATATAAAATGGAACTTAACTAACGGTAATTTTCTCATGTACCACATTCCAAAGAAGAGCCCTTACAGTGTAAGGATCCCATGAGTTCATGACAGCTTTATTCTTAGACCCACAGATCAAGCCATTGTTATGCCCTGAAACTGCGGGAACTGCTGCCACCTACAGGATATGAACAATAATGGCCGTGTTTTACTCAGCAGTACCCTCTATTGGGGACAGAAATGTGCTGAATGTGTAAGCACTTTTCTTAACAGCAGGTGGCCTCACTTTTGCTACAGATTTACCTCAGAAACGTTGGTTTAAAAGCTTTTTCGTGTTTTGTAAAATAAACTCCAACTTCCACCAGAATCTAAAGTTGCTAGGTGATTTGAGAAGGAAAAAAACACAGCCTTGAACTCTGCAAATTCACTTCCATAAACAGTTTTACGAAGTCGTTCCCCAGTTGCTAATCTGGTATCACTTAGTGCCCCACTGTACCAACAAGGCCACAAAAGAGAAAGCCTTTCTGCTGAGAGTCACTGCAAAGGGACAAGATGAAGGAAGTGTTTATAGAGTGTAGAACGCCACTTCCCCAGTTAGTCCCATCTTCCTAGAATTTATTATACAGGTACTCTATAATGAAATAACTATAAAGCTGAAAGCTTCTTAGGACATTCTGAGGTTATGCATTTTAAAAGTCATTTACTGTGGAGGATTCAAAAGCTCAAACCTTTACGGGTAGTAACGTGTACCAAAGATGCCACCATAATTTTTCTTAGAAAAGCAAATTAACTTTTCTGTGTTGTATGGTTAATCATCAAATGACAAAACAAAGGGATTCCCTCTGTTTTTATTTTGTCCGTATTAATTAAAATAGCAAATGCCTTTATTACTGTTAAAGATTTGGGAGCTTTTTTAAATGTTCAAAAATAAAGGGTGTTATAACCAAGGGCAAAAGTGAAGGATGTCAGCATATTCAGAAGCCAAAGTAAAATAGTCTTATAAACGAAAATCTTGTAACAGAAAACCATTCAGAGGCAAGTAGCACTCATGCTGTGAAAATAGTGTCCCATGTACTGCAGCAGACATGCCATTAACGGACAATTCTAATTCAACAGCAAGATATCACAACTGCTAAACTCTAAACCTCTAAATGGGATTCCTGCAAATGGCAAGAAAAAAAGTAGACTTAGAGGACAAAACAAGGCAACAAACAATACTGAATCTGGAGCTATGAAAAAGCAAATAAAACTATTATTGAAATATTGACTACTCCTAAAATACTAGACAGATGAGTATTGACAAATTTAGCCAACTCTCCAGATGTTTATCATGGTTCTGTAGAAAAAACTTGGGATCTGTTTCTGAGTATCATTCAGATCTTTGGTCACAAAATCACAGGTTCCTAAAATATATTTAATATACACTGCTCTTAATTTTACACATTAAATCTATGGTACATATATTCTTTAAGGCCACTGAAATAAATTGTCACTGCAGCCTTACATACACTGTATTTGCCATGTAGACCGGTAGGAAGAAGTATTATCCCTCCCTGTGTGTGAAGTAGCTTGTTAACCCCATGAGTTCACACATCACCATCCTTCACCTGTAATGAGGCTTGGCCCATACCTCCACCATCGTGAATATGCTGATAGTCCTGAATTGAGGCCTATCACCTTCACTTTTTCTTTATGTGTCTAGCCTGCCATCATCTTCTTCAAATGACTTTTGTGCTACGGGCAAGAGCTCTGACAGACTTTCAATCCTTTCCATAGTTGAGAAATGGCAGCTAGGCAGATTGGAGGAATAGAAAAAGCTGTAAGTGCTTAATCAAAAATGTACTAGCACCTCAGAATTCTAGATAACTGGACTTTACTTTTATACTTTTGAGTTTTTACAAGTTTTTTTTTCCCCAGCTACCTACATGAGCCATTTTTAAATTGTTTATTTAATCACTACAGTTTCAACTTTAATTTTTTTTTTCAATTTCCAAACCATGGTGGGTAAATATGGTTTAAAAAGTTTTTATTTGTGCGGTGCCTGGATAGCTCAGTTAAGTGTCTGCCTGTGGCTCAGGTCATGATCCTGGGGTCCTGGGATAGAGTCCCTTATCAGGCTCCCTCCTCTGCGGGAAGCCTGCTTCTCCCTCTCCCATCTCCCCTGTTTGTGTTCCCTCTCTCGCTGTGTCTCTGTCAAATAAATAAATAAAATCTTAAAAAAAAAAAAAGATTTTATTTATTTATTTGTCAGAGAGAGAGAGACAGCACAAGCAGGGGGAGCGGCAGAGGCAGAGGGAGAAGCAGGTTCCCCACTGAGCAAGGAGCCCAATGGGGGACTCGATCCCAGCACCCCGGGATCATGACCTGAGCCAAAGGCAGACACTTAACTGACTGAGCCACCCAGGCATCCCTACTGTGTATTTTTTAAAAGATAGTGATTCGATGTATGGACAGATATAATTGTATATGGTAATATATTTTCATAGTTTTCTTCAAATTTTGTTTACATATTCTTCTTATTTTCCTAAATTCTCTATGTCCTCACTATAATGCTTTCTCAGAGTCTATGTCCCAGAACTATCTTTGATTAATTACATGAAAACTTTCTTTTATTACTTCAGTAATAAGCCACTTAGATAATAATAATAGCCATGATATAGTATGTATCTCCCATTTTTGTCATGTGTTAGGAGTGTTTTATTCATAAACATTGATCCTTCAACCAGCGTTGTGAGGTATTATCCCCATTTCACAGCTGAGGAAACAGAAGGACAGGAAAATCACGAGACCTATGGATTATAAATTAAGTGCTCTTTTCATTAAGCAACTGTGGATATAACTTAATTCAATTCAAAGAAAATTATTGAGCAACTGCTACATAGAACACATGATGCAAACACATTTTTTTTGCAAGACAAATTATTTTACAAAATTGGTTCACAAAATTCTTAAAAATGCATAAAGTACTATAAAAACCTGAATATGACAAGATTTAAAATTTCATTGTATTCTTGATATATATTACCACACAATAAAATAAATACATTTCACATCCAAAAAAGTTAGCAGCTGAAAGTGTGAATAGTTGATGTTACAAAGTCGTTATCTATCTCATTTCAAGAACACATTACAATATGCACACCTGTAAAGGGACTCCATATTGATAATGAGTGGGATCATTTGAATTTATAATATTCTTGATCTGTAAGGAATTAATAATCTCCTACCTCGTTTTTTTTCAAGAACATACTTTTACCACTTTTGTAGTGTCTTCATTTTGAAAGCACTTGGAATAAACAGTTTAAAAACTGTAATTTTCCTTGTAGGTGCAGTGTTAAATACATTATCGACTCAAGCACCAAAGAACTACAGTGCTACCCTGAGGACAAAAGGCATTTTAGATGTCATAAATATATTAGAGAGAAGGCTTTTCTTTAAATCGTCAAGTAAAGTCATCTCATTCTCTTTTTTTAAACAGTGATTGAATCTTGTTTTACACACAAAAAAATCAAATGCAGTAACATTTCAGTCACACATTATATAGCAAGAAACAAAGGAAAAGGTTTTGAAGTATATCCTAAAGCTTCAGTTCTAAGGGACGTAGGTAGATGAGCAGATGGTTCTCAGAGAGTGCAGTCACAGACTATTTCCCCTTCAGAAATTTCTAAATGATGACGCATTTTGATTTGAAGGGTACTGTTGATATGCCCACCATATGCCTCTAGTAAATCAAAATGAAAATGAGATCAATCATGAGGCTCTTTGAATGAAATTTTCCTTTAAAATAGTGGGCTATCCCACTCTTTTAACAGTCCTCCTCCCTGTGGGGGCCATCCTTGCAATATACACTGGATGTTGCTAGCTCTGCTTGGGCACACCAGTTGATTCTTTCCAAAATTTCTACCTATTCTTAACTATGTTTACAAACTCCTACTTTTCAAGTAAGATCCAGTTTTATATTCCTAGATTCAAGATAACAAGTTCCTACCATTTACTAAGACCTTCTTTTTGTTTTTTGTTCAGCTTTCATTTATCTACCTTCAACTTTAAATCAGATAGTAATAAAATGTATTAAATGCTCAAGGGGAGGGGCACCTAGCTGGCTCAGTCGGAAAAGCATGAGATTCTTGATCTCGGGGTCATGAGTTCAAGTCTCACGTTGGGTGTAGAATTTACTTAAAAATTAATAAATAAATAAACTTAAAAAAATGTTCAAGAGGATACAAAAGAAATATAGAACATGACAAATACTAAACTAATGCCACATGCATTAGGAAGATTACAATTTGGGTCTTTTCAACTATATATTTGGGGGGTAAATATTAGAATCAAGTTTGTTCAAATAATAATATACCTGAATCATGTCTATCACTATGTCTTAGGTCTTATCATTCTTGTGCCTGGCCAGTATTTCACGTTGAATGTCTATGTTGTTGTTGTAAGGATTCAGTTTACTCAGCCTTCAGTTTACTTAGAGCCTTCTAGGTACCAGGTACTGAATAAGGCAAAGTTACTAGTTTGAGAAGCTTGTATTTTTAGCAATATAGGAGAGCAAACATGGAAAAAGTACATTTCAACTGGGATCTATATAGATGTTTCAATGCATCTATAGTGGTGTTGATACAATTGATAGAAATAACATACAATGCTGTTTGGAACACAGAGGAGGAGCACTTGGCCTAATGACGTGATGGAGAGACCAGGAAAGACACCCAGCTCAGGTGTCTGCTGAATTTGAATCTGAGGTAGTCACTACCTTAGAAATTTGAGATCTTGGGGCGCCTGAGTGGCTCAGTCATTAAGCGTCTGCCTTCAGCTCAGGTCATGATCCCTGGGTCCCCCGCGTTGGGCTCCCTGCTCCATGGGAAGCCTGCTACTCCCTCTCCCACTCCCCCTGCTTGTGTTCCCTCTCTCGTTGTCTCTCTCTGTCAAAAAATAAATAAAATCTTTAAAAAAAAAAAAAAAAGAAAGAAATTTGAGCTCTTGCTGGGTTGACAGATATGCAGGAATTAAACAGTAACAAAACATGTTGACCTGGGGCGCCTGGGTGGCTCAGTTGGTTAAGCGACTGCCTTCGGCTCAGGTCATGATCCTGGAGTCCCTGGATCGAGTCCCGCATCGGGCTCCCTGCTCGGCAGGGAGTCTGCTTCTCCCTCTGACCCTCCCCCCTCTCATGTGCTCTCTCTCTCACTCTCTCTCAAATAAATAAATAAAATCTTTAAAAAATAAAAAAAAAAACATGTTGACCTGGTTATATATTTTTTTTTTCTCAAAAAAAAAAAAAAAATTACCCTAGCACGTGACAAGTTCTTTCTCTCTCTTTCTCTAGATGCTTATCTTCTTTTTATACCCTAAATTTCTATTAAGTTCAAGAGATATTTCATAGTTCCAAAGAACTATGATGTTGATTATGGTGCTCATCTACCATGTATCATGTCATGAAATTAATGGAGTTCTAAAACATCATTCTTCTTTTTGCCCTGTGCTGCAAGTACACAGATAACCTGTGCTAGAATTCATATAATTGCTGCTGGAGAGTTGTCAATTTGGATGGTGCCTCACAGATAATCTCTAAAGAGAACAAATGATTCCACTTTGCTGGATGAAAGGCAATTATTAAAAAAAGGCGGGGCACAAATAAATGATGGGTACCCCATTAACCAAAATTCAGCCACAGAGGACTTTGATCCTAGCAAGTCTACCACCTCCCTGCGTAGTTGAATTTTCTCTTCATAAACTGTTTAGTTTTTGTCATTTAGGTTTCTACCACACAGTTTATTTATTCCACATTAAACTGTAAATTCCCCAAGGACAGAGCATTCTTTTTCTATTTTGTAACCTCAGAGTATCTACTAAAAAATTCCACACAGAGAAAAATCGTGGGATGTAAATATTTCATTGTCTGGAAGGTGGAGCTTCCATATGAAATGTAATTTTTATTGTACATAACTTAAATCTTCCCTAGATAATTTCTCTCTCTAAATCACATTTTTAAATTTAAACTGTATTATTAAATTATTTCTAAAATGTGCTCTTTTTAAAAAAGAAAGGTCTTGGGTGCCTGGATGGCTCAGTTGGTTAAGTGTCTGCCTTCAGCTCAGGTCATGATCCCAGGGTCCTGGGATTGAGTCCCGCATCAGGCTCCCTGCTCAGTCTGCTTCTCCCTCTCCCTCTGCACCTCCTCCCTGCTTGTGCTCTCGTGTTCTCTCTCTAATAAATAAATAAAAATCTTAAAAAAAAAGAAAAAGAAAGATTTCTGATATATCAGTGGTAATCCAACAACAGAATTATTTATTTAGTTCTGATTTGTTAGTGGTTCAATGTTTAATTTTTCAAACATAGATTATTAGCATTTTGGTAAATAAAATGTAAAATCTACTAATGAGGTTTCAATTATATAAACTGTTTGGTTTCTTCCTATGAGGCATATAATTTTCATAAAGCAAAACAAGAAAGGAAATGCCCACAATAGCACATACTTTGGCCAGTAACAATCCAGGTCTCTGGTTTTCTTTTTAGTAATAATTGATGGTAGGATGTACCACATGGCAGGCAGTAGCACTATTTCACCAATGGAAACATTCCTTCTGTCCCCTCCCGCAAATTCAGGAGGAACGGGAAAAACCATCATGGTAGAACTGCCCATTTAGACATACTGTACTGGAAGAGTAAATGTCCAATCAGTTGCCCCCCATCATTCCTCTCTTCTGGCTTATTCCTCATGATGACAACTGAAATGGGCTGGTTTCATATCAATCGCAGGAGAATTAGGAAAGAAATGTGCATAGATTTCAAAGCAGCTGGTAAAAATACAACTTGATGATTATATAAGGTATTAAATGTATGGGCAGAAGACATGAACAGACATTTTTCCAAAGAAGACATCCAAATGGCCAAGAGACACATGAAAAAGTGCTCAACATCGCTCGGCATCAGGGAAATCCAAATCAAAACCTCAATGAGATACCACCTCACACCAGTCAGAATGGCTAAAATTAACAAGTCAGGAAATGACAGATGCTGGCTGGGATGCGGAGAAAGGGGAACCCTCCTACAATGTTGGTGGGAATGCAAGCTGGTGTAGCCACTCTGGAAAACAGTATGGAGGTTCCTCAAAAAGTTGAAAATAGAGCTACCATACGACCCAGCAATTGCACTACTGGGTATTTACCCCAAAGATACAAATATAGGGATCCGAAGGGGTATGTGCACCCCAGTGTTTATAGCAGCAATGTCCACAATAGCCAAACTCTGGAAAGAGCCCAGATGTCCATCAACAGATGAATGGATAAAAAAGATGTGGTATATATACACAATGGAATATTATGCAGCCATAAAAAAAAAAAACCACGAAATCTTGCCATTTGCAATGACATGGATGGACCTAGAGGGTATTATGCTAAGCGAAATAAGTCAATCAGAGAAAGACATGTATCATATGATCTCACTGATATGAGGAATTCTTAATCTCAGGAAACAAACTGAGGGTTGCTGCAGTGGTGGGGGGTGGGAGGGATGGGGTGGCTGGGTGATAGACATTGGGGAGGGTATGTGCCATGGTAAGTGCTGTGAATTGTATAAGACTGATGAATCACAGACCTGTACCTCTGAAACAAATAATATATTATATGTTTAAATAAAAAAAAGAAGAAGATAGTAGGAAGGGAAAAATGAAGGGGGGAAAATCGGAGAGGGAGATGAACCATGAAAGACTATGGACTCTGAGAAACAAACTGAGGGTTCTAGAGGGGAGGAGGTTGGGGGGGATGGGTTAGCCTGGTGATGGGTATTAAAGAGGGCACGTATTGAATGGAGCACTGGGTGTTATATGTGAACAATGAATCATGGAACACTACATCAAAAACTAATGATGTAATGTATGGTGATTAACGTAACATAATAAAATAAAATTTTAAAAAAAAGAACTCAAAGAATTCAAAAACAATGTATATAAGTAAATATATTTTATTATTTGACTCCAACATTTAATCTCATCAACACATAACTTTTGTTTTATTTGGAGAATCAAAGTCTGTTAAAAACCAGGTTCCAAAATGCTGTTTTCTGGCTTGTCTAATTTCAAGAAAGTAATCTCTTTTTTCTAACAACTCCCTGCCTTCTCTACCAACTGTGGCTCCTACATGATTATCAACCATGCCTTACTTTTCTGTATCCTCAGGCCTACTTTACATTGCCTCATCTACAAATATTTGTTAAAATGAAAAAGGAGATATGGAATATCTGTATTAAGTATAGTTTAGTACAAAAAGGGTTTTAAAGGCTCATACACAAGTTCAAACCTTAGACAAGTTATTAATCTTCACAACAGCAGTAGTAATAGCTACCATTTATTAAATGACTACTATGGTATCTACTCTATAAACATTATCATATTCAATCTTCACAACAAGAAATAATAACCACTCAAATGAACTTCATAAGCAAGTTTCATGCAATGGTTAAAATACGATTGTTTATTTTATTCTTTTCAGAAAAATCATAAGTAATCCCTTTAAAAATCTTCACAACAACCCTTTGAATTAAGGTGTTATTTTTATCTCCTTTTTACATATGAGAAACTCAAGACTCAGATAGGAGCAATTTGACCAAAGTCACATAGCTAGTCAGTGGTGACTGACAAAGTCCATGTTCTTTCTAATATGCCAGTTTACTTTCCCAATGCCTACTAAATGGGCATAATATTATCTACCACACAGGGTTGTTGTAAAGTTTACTTTAAAAAAAAATATATGGGGACGCCTAGGTAGGGCAGTCAGTTAAGCATCAGACTCTTCGTTTTGGCTCAGGTTGTGATCTCAGGGTTGTGAGATTGAGCTCTGTGTGGGGCACGCTCAGTGTGGAGTCTGCTTGAGATTCTCTCTCCCTCTCCCTCTGCCCCTCCCTATCCCATCCCCATGCCCACTCTCATCCTCTCTCTCTAAAATAAATAAATAAATCTAAATAAATAAATATATGAAAACATGATTGTTGCCCAGAATAAATATATATTAGCTTTCTTCCTTCATCACCCAACTGATCCCCTTGTTTTGTGGATCTAAAATACCTAATAAATACCCAAATATATTTTACATATTTTAGATTTTATATAGATAACATATATATTTTCATATATATAAAATAAATACATATATATGCATATATATAATATGTCCCTTACTTATTTAAATCTATATTCTTCTTACCTGCTATTTATTAGCTCTTAGACACACACATACACATAAATGTATATGTATGTGTGGGTCGATATATGTGGGTGGTATATACATAAATGTGTGTTTGTATCAGTTAAACTAAATCCCATTTACCAACCTCTCCTATATTCTATATCTCAAGCACAATGCATGTATACCACCCATAACACTCAGTTCCTTGAGTTAACCTTTTAATTATTTCCTTAGATTAAGATATTTAATCATTCCTGGTTATACTGCTCATTATCTTTAAATTTACACATGGCTATATCTTTCCTTGAGCAGGGAGTCTGCTTGTCCCTCTCCCTGCCCCTCCCCCCGACCAACTCATGCACGCATGCACACGTTCTCACTCTCTTGCAAATAAATAAAATCTTTTAAAAAAATGAATTTCCAAGACCAATACTTTGGCCAATCTTTGAACTTCACTAATTTAAAGCATTTCATATATAATTTAAGTAATTTAATAATATGTAATATTGCCTTTTCATAGGATAAGAAATAATAATAGAAAATACTGATACATTTAAATACATACAATTTTAAAACAATTTTTTAAAGTCTAAAAGAAAACAGCTGGGGAAGAAACATTAACAAAACATGAAAAACAAAAAGTTGATATCCCTAATATTCAAAGAGATCTTAGAAATCAGTAAAAAAAAGATAAATATAGCAATGGGGAAATGGACAAAAGAAAAAACAATTCACTGGGGCACCTGGGTGGCTCAGTCGTTAAGCGTCTGCCTTCGGCTCAGGTCATGGTCCCAGGGTCCTCGGATCGAGCCCCGCGTCGGGCTCCCCGCTCGGCGGGAAGCCTGCCTCTCCCCCCTCCACTCCCCCTGCCTGTGCTCCTCTCTCACTGTGTCTCTCTCTGTCAAATAAATAAATAAAATCTTAAAAAAAAAAAAAAGAAAAAACAATTCACAATAGAAAAAATGCATAGGCTATAAACAAATAAAAAGTGGTTAACCCCACAAGTAATCAATAAAATGTAAATAAAAATTCAATAAGGTCTTTGCCAACTGACAATTTCAAAAAAGAGCTAATCCTAAGATAGTTGAAAGAAGGGAAAAACAGACACACGTACATACTATATAAAAAGAATTTTTCTGGATATTATTTTACTAATATATAGCAAAATTCAAGTTTCTTAAATCAGGACATTAGCATGCTTCTTAATTAGAAAAACCAAAAACCCATACTTCTGAATTATAAAAAACAGAAACTATGACAAAGCTAGTTGACAAGGTATCTCCATGAATGACAAGCTATAACAGGTGGGAACAAACCATGGACACCTCAATTCACTAGCAGGTACTCCCTGGAAAGCAGAGAAGGCCAATCTGAAAACCACAACTGAAAATGAAAGAGACTATTGCCCACTCCAATTTGCAGATGAGAGTGCAAACGGTCTTGTGAAGGACAAATGGCCAGAAGTGGGATTTGAATTGAACAGGATGGTGTAATAGGGCCAAAGGAAAGAGACAATCCAGATAAAAATGGGGGAGGAAAAGAAACAGGAAATCTCATAAAGTCACATTTTCAAAAAGACATGAATTGAGAGTTCTAGAGCTATAAAGCTAGAAAAGCTATTCTGATCCAATCTTCCTACCTAAATGTTCAGGATAATTACTTGTGAGCCACAAAAAAGACTGGAGTTGAATCCCTTGGAAAGTTACTATTAGAGAGAAAAGAATGGAGAAAAATTATATCTGCAGTTAATAAAAGCATAACAGAAAGACATGCCCACAAAACAGATGGAAACTCTTAAAACTTAATATTTCAAAACAACCCAAAAGAAATTAAGAAAATGAAAGAAGATATTAAAGAACTAAATCAGAATTAGAACACTCACAAATAAAGTGACAAAAAGCAAAAATATTTAGAAATAAAAAAAAATTTCAAAAATAAAAATAAACCAGAAAGAACATGAAAGCAAATAAACAAAGCTGATAATGCCTTAAGAGATACAGAAAGCCAAAAGGGGTAAAAATCTTAAAGCCAAAAAGAAATGAAGAAAGAGATCATAAAGATGTGAGATAAAGTAGTATATACAGAAGGCATAAAAAAGATTAAACATACATATAGAGGCTCCTAAAGAAGAAAGTAAAAGCAATGGAGCAAATGTTGAAACTAATTAAAGAAAATGTTTCTGAAATTTAACACAAACACACATGCATGCGTGCATGCACACACAGACACACACACTTAAAGCTTCACATTAAAAGGACACACCATACACCTAATCTCTGGATATCAGACAAATAGCCAAGTCATTTACAAAGGAAATTAAATCAGATTGTCATCAGATTTCAAAAACAAGGTTTTATGCCACAATGCAGTGAGTTAACATATTTTTAAGACAGTGTAAGACAGTTAATAGAAAAAATATGAGCTAATAATTTTCTATCTAGCCAAAATAACTTTCAAATACAAAGAGTTCAAACTATTGCAGACATGAAAGAACTCAGGATATGTTTCCATGAATTCTTCTTGAGGAAACTAATAGAAAATAAGCTTTAGCCAACAGAGGCCAATTGAGTTTTAGTGCAACAGTGTCTGCCACTCTACATGCTCTTCTACAATGTAACCTTGACCCTCCTCCATTGAGGTAGAAATTGAGTCCCCTTGAATCTGGGCTGGCCTTCTGACTCATCATAATCAATAGAAAGAAGTGGAAGTGATACTGTTAGAAAAGGCCATGCAGTTTCTACCTGGTTTTGTTAGATGTTTGTTCTTGGGGATGGCACCCACCATATAAGATGTATGACTAACCTGAGAACTCACGTGTAAAAAACCACATGTAGGCATTAAGGATAAAAAGTCCCAGATGAATTCAACCTTCTAGCCAACCACAACCAAGCAGAAGACATTCAAACAAAGACATGGGAGTCCTGGCTCCTCCAGATCACTCCACCCACCAGCTGAATAACCTCAGTCAATACCAGGAGGAAAAGAAGAGGAGCACCTGAGCCATGCCTGAATACTTGAACTGCAGAATTGATGAAATATATATAAATAGTTGCTGTGACAAGCCTTTTTTACACATCAAATTTACTGTTTTAATAATTTTGTCTTAACCATTTTTAAGTGTACAGTACAGTAGTGTAAACTTCATGCATATTATTGTACAACAGGTCTCTAGAATTTTTTCATCTTGCAAAAGTAATATTCTCTAACCATTGAACAAGAACTCCCCATTTCCCTTTACCCCAGTGCCTGGAAACCACCATTCTACTTCCTGTTTCTAAGAGTTTGACTAGTTTAGATACCACATATAAGTGGAATCATGCAGTGTTTGTTGTTTTGTGACTGGCTTATTTCATTTAGCATAATGGCCTCAAGATTCATCCATATTGTAACAAATGACAAGATTCCTTCTTTATTAAGGCTGAATAATATACCTTTGTATGAATATGTCTTATCTTCTTTATCCATCCATCTATTGATGGACATTTAGGTTGCTTCCACCTCTTGGATATTGTGAATAAAGTGGCAACAGACATGAGTATGCAAATATATCTTCAAAACTCTGCTTTCAATTATTCTGTATATATACTCAGAAATGAGATTGGTGGATTATACAGTAATTCTATTTTTAGTTTTTTAAGGACCCTCTATAGTTTCCCATAGCGGTGGCATCATTTTACATTCCCACCAACAGCACATAGGGTTCCAATTTCTCCACATCCTTATCAACATTTATTATTTACTATTTTTTTTATAATGGCCATCCTAATGGGTATGAGGTGATACTTCATTGTGGTTTTGATATGCATTGTTCTAATGATTAGTGATGCCTAACATCTTTTCATATGCTTGTTGGTCATTTGTATATCTTCACTGAAGAAATGTCTATTCAAGTCCTTTGCCCCTTTTTAAATTGGATTTTTTGTATTTTTGTTGTTGAGTTATAGAAGTTCTTTATATATTCTGGATACTAATCCCTTATTAGATATACAGTTTAAAAATCCCATTCCATAGACTGCTTTTTCACTCTGTTGATTGTTTCCTTTGCTGCACAAAAGTTTTTAAGTTTGATATAGTCCCATTTGTCTGTTTTTGCCTTTGTTGCCTATGCTTTTGGTGTCATATCCAAGGAATCATTCCTAAAACCAATAAAATGAAGATTTTCCCCTATGTATTCTAAGAGTTTTAAAGTTGTAGGTCTCACATTTAGGTCTTTAATCCATTTTGAGTGAGTTTTTGTTCATGGCATAAGGTAAGGTAAGGGTCCAACTTCATTCTTTTGTATGTGGATATCCAGTTTTACCACCACCATTTGTTGAAGGGACTCTCCTTTTCCTATTGTGTAGCCTTGGAAACCTGTCAATTAACATTTTGACCACTTATGTGAGGGTTTGTTTCTGGATTCTCTATTCTGTTCCATTCATTTATATATCTGTCTTTATGCTACGGCCATAGTTTTGATTACTGTAACTTTATATGTTTCAAAGTCACAAAGTGTGAGGCTTCTAGCTTTCCTTTCCTTTCTCAAGGCTATTTTGGTTATTTGGGGTCCTTTGAAATTCCATGTGAATTTAGGATTTTTTTTCTATTTCTTAAAAAAATACCATTGGAATTTTGATAGAGATTGCAATGAATCTGTAGATCACCTTGGATAGTATGGATATTTTAAAGATTTATTTATTTATTTGAGAGAGACAGACAGCACATGGGGGGAGGGGCAGAGAGAGAGAGAATCTTCAAGCAGACTCCCCGCTGAGCACAGAGCTTGTTGCAGGGCTCAATCTCATGACTCATGAGATCATGACTGAGCTGAAACCAAGAGTTGGACGTTTAACTGACTGAGCCACCCAGGCACCCCAATATTTTATGCCTGTATGGACATTTTAACAATATATGAATTCTTCCAATCCATAAACACAGGGTATTTTTCCATTTATTTGTGTCTTTTAATATTTCTTTCAACAATATTTTGTAGTTTTCAGCATACAAGTCTTTCACTTCTTAAGTTCATTCCTAATTACATTAGTATTCTTAATGCTATTGTAAATGGAATTATTTTCTTAATTTTCTTTTCAAATAACTCACTGTTAGTTACAAAATGATTTTTTTTGGGTTGATTTGGTATCTTGTAAATTTGCTAAATTCATTTGTTAGTTCTAATATATTTTTTGTGGACTCTTTAGGGCTTTCAACATAGAAGATCATGCCATTTGTGAACAGACAGTTTTACTTCTTCCTTTCTAATTTGGATATCTTTTGTTTCTTTTCCTTGCCAGATTGCTGACTAGGACTTCCAGTAGTATGATGAGTGGAAGTAGCAAGAGGGATTACTGATTCAATCTCTTTGCTAGTTATATAGGTCTGTCCAGATTTTTATTTCTTCATGATTCAGTCTTGGTACATTATGTTTCTAGAAATTTATCCATTACTTCTAGACTACAAATTTGTTGGTGTATAATTGTACATAGTAGTCTCTTATGATCCTTTTTATTTCTGTGAAATAAGTTGTAATGTCCCTTCTTTCATTTCTGATTTTGAGATTTTTCTCTTTTTTCTAAGTCTAGCTAAAGGCTTGTCAATTTTGTTTCTTTTCAAAAAACCAACTCTTAAGTTTCATTGATGTTTTATTATTTTTCTATTCTCTATTTCATTTATTTCTGCTCTAACTTCCTTTTATTTCCTTCCTTTTGCTAGGTTAGGTTTAGTTTGTCCTTCTTTTTCTAGTTCCTTGAGGTATAAATTTAGGTTACTGATTTGAGATATTTCTTCTTTTTTAATGTATGTGTTATTTCTAAAAGTCTCCCTGTTAGCATTGCTTTTGCTGCATCCTATATATTTTAGTATGTTGTTTTAATTTTCATTTGTGTCAAGATATTTTTTAATTCCTCTTGCAATTTCTTCCTCAATACATTGGTTGTTCAAGAGTGTGTTGTTTAATCTCCACATATTTGTGTATGTCCCAGTTTTCCTTTTGCTATTGATTTCTAGTTTCATTCCACTGTGATTAGAAAAGATACTTGGGGGGCGCCTGGGTAGCTCAGTCGGTTGAGCGTCTGCCTTCGGCTCAGGCCATGATCCCAGGTCCCTGGGATCAAGCCCCGCATCGGGCTCCCTGCTCATCAGGGAGCCTGCTTCTCCCTCTCCTACTCCCTCCTGCTTGTGTTCCCTCTCTCACTGTGTCTCTCTCTGTCAAATAAATAAAATCTAAAAAAAAAAAAAAAAAAGAAAGAAAAGATACTTGGTATGATTTCAGTTTCTTACATTTGTTAAGACTTGTTTTGTGACCTAACATGTGATCTATCCTGGAGAACATATTTTGTGTGCTTCAGAAGAACGTGTATTCTGTTGTTGGATGGAATATTATATCTATGTCCGTTAAGTCCAGTTTGTCTATAGTGTTGTTCAAGTCTCTTTCCTTATTGATCTTCTGTCTTGATGAACTATGCTTTATTGAAAATAAGGTATTGAAATCTATTATTATTATGTTGCTGTTTCTCCATTTGGTTCTGTCAATATCTGCTTTATATATTTGGGTGCTCTGCTGTTAGGTGCATATATATTTATAATTATTATGTCTTTCTGGTGAATTGAACCTTTTATCATCATATAATGTTTTACACTGTGTCTCTTTTGACAGTTTTAGACCTAAAGTCTATTTTGTCTAATGTAAGTATAGTCAGCTCTGCTCTCTTTTGGTTACTATTTGCATAGGATATCTTTTTCCATCCTTTCACTTTCAGTCTAAGGTGAGACTTCCATATCTATTTCCATATTATAGATATTCCATATCTAAAGTGAGTCTTCTGTAGACAGCATATACTTGGATTCTTTTTTTTTTTTTTAACCCATGCAGCCACAGTATGTCTTTTAGTTGGGGGTTTTAATCCATTTACATTTAAGATAATTAATGATAAGAAAGAACTTACTATTGACATTTTGTTAATTGTTTTCCATATGCCTTGTGCTTATCTTGTCTCTCTTTTCCTCTCTTGCTGCCTTCTTTTGTGTTTCATTGAGTTTTTGTGATGACATGCTTTGATTCATTTCTAATTTTCTTTTGTGCATCTTCTGTAGGTATTTTCTTTGTGATTACCATGGGGATTACATAAAACATCTTATAACAATCTATTCTAAACTGATAACTTTAACCACATACAAAAACACTACTCCTCTTTTATATCCCCCACATAGTAGTCTCTTTTTGTCCCTCATTCTGTTAATGTAGTATATTGCAATGATTTATTTTCATATGTTAAACCATCCTTGAACTCTGTTCTGATGTCACAAATTACATCTTTGTTACTGATGTCACAAATTACATCTTTTTATAGTTTATATCCAGTAACAAAGTTTTCTATTTTTATGTTTTTATCTTCAAATTCTATACTTGAATTAAAAGTGATCTACATACCCCATTACAGTATTACAGGATTCTGTATCTGTCTATATATTTACCTTTATCACAGAGCTTTATATCTTCATATGCTTTGGTGTTGCTGTCTAGTGATCTTTTGTTTCAACTTGAAGGACTCCCATTAGCAATTCTTGCAAGGCAGGTCTAGTGGTGATGAACAACCTCAGCTTTTGTTTATCTCCATTATTTTGGAAGAACAGTTTTGCCAGATACACTATTATTGGTTGACAATCTTTTTCTTTCAGGACTTTGAATATATTATCCTACTCCTTTCTGGTGAGGTATCTGTTGATAATCTTATGGGAGCCCCTTGTACATGACGAGTTACTTTTCTCTTGCTGCTTTCAAGATTTTCGCTATCTTTGTCTTTTGACACTTTGATTATAATGTGTCTTGATGTTGGCCTCTTTGAGTTCATCTGAGTTGGAGACTTTTCAGCTTCTTCAATTTAGGTGTCCATTTTCTTCCTCAGATTTGGGAAGTTTTCAGCCATTATTCCTTCACATAAACCCAGTCTCTCTTTCTTCTCCTTCTAGGATTCTCATAATGCAAATATTGATCTACTTAATGCTGTCCCATAAGTCCCTTAGGCTTTCTCCACTTCTCTTCATTTTTTTCTTTTTTTTTTCTCTGATTTCATGATTTCAAATAACCTGTCTTCAAGTTCACTGATTCTTTCTTCTGCTTGATCAAGTCTCATCTTGGTCACCCTCTAGTGAAATTGTTAGTTCAGTTATTGTATTCTTGAGCTCCATAATTTGTTTGGTTCTTTTTTCACAGTTTGTATCATTTTATTGGTATTCTCATGTTGTTCATGCATTGTTTTCCTGATTCCATTTACATCTCTATCTGTGTTCTCTTGTAGCATGTTGAACTTAAAATGATTATTTTGAATTCTTTATCTGGTAACTTGTAGATCTCCATTTCTTTAGAGTTGATTTCTGGAGATTTCTATTTTTCCTTTGATTCTAGCCATATGGGCTATGTTTCCATTTCTTCCTGTGTTTTGTTTTTCATGTTGTGATATATGCATTTGAAAACACAGCCACATTTTCCAGAAAGAGAGAAAGAAAGAAAGAAAGAAAGAAAGAAAGAAAGAAAGAAAGAAAGAAAGAAAGGAAGGAAGGAAGGAAGGAAGGAAGGAAGAAGGGAAGGAGGGAGGGAGGAAGGAAAGGAGGGAAGGAAGGAAGGAAAGAAGCAAGCTTGAAACAGCTCAAGCCTATAGATCTATCAATTTACAGAGAATACAGAAAACAGGAGCTCACATTAAATGACAATTTGGACATGTAATCGGCAAAATTCAGACTCCATAAGAAAATCTACAGGACAAAAAAGTCAGTGTCTATGACAAAGTGCAAGGGGAAAAAAATAAAAGGATATAAAGAAACCTATAGATTAAGAAGCATTTTTTAAAATACCTGATACTTAAGTTATATTTCTATTCTCTCATATAATGTTCTTACACACAAATATTTTCTAAGTAATAAATATAAGGACTTTATACAATGACACACAAAATAAAATCTTTCATCCAGCAACAATCCGTGTGTGTGTGTGTGTGTGTGTTAACTGCAATTTTCTTGGAATACCAAAAATAAAAGAAGGGAAGTTAGGTCTCTTCTTAGGAAGTCAATTAAAGAATGATAAATCCAAATAGCATGTTAAGAAGTTATTAAAAGTAATAATGATGGGTGCCTGGGTGGCTCAGTCAGGTAAGTGTCCAACTCTTGATTTTGGCTTAAGTCATGATCTCAGGGTGGTGAGATTGAGTCCCGCCCTAGGCTCCATGTTGGGTGTGGAGCCTGCTTGGGATTCTCTTTCTCCCTCCCCCTCTACTCCCCTACCCTATTCGCATGCTCTCTCTCTCTCAAAAAAGAAAAAAGTAATAATGATGTTCATATGATGTTTGTTGCCATGAAAAAAATCCAAAACTAGTAAGTGAAAAAAAATGCAGGTTACCCAATGACATGCAAAATATAAATTCATTTATTTAAAATAATACATAAGTACCTAAATATACATAGCTCTCTGGAAGGATAATAACCAAAATGTTAATAGAGAATTAATAGCTTTAAATGATGGGAATATGAATTATTTTGAGTCATGAGAATATGATTTATTTTTACTTTATTATTTATCCTGTTCTGTACTGTTCAAAATTCAAATGAGTGTGAATGTGTATTATATTTTTAGAAAGTTTTATTTTTATCTTCTAAAAAAACCCATAGAATAAAACCCTCCATTCACTCAAACATTTAATATCAATTTGATACTTAAAAAATATTAGTATCTTCTCCAAAGACACAGGGTGAAAGGAATAAAATTGAAAGTGAAGGTATGCAAGCTTCTTCTATTCCATTTTACTCAAAACATTTGGAGGCCCGATTATGTTCTACCTATTAATAAATTCACTTCCAGAAGAAAACGGCTCATATTTTAGAAATGAATTAACCCTTTCAGAACACAAGTGTAGGAAGTATTATGCAAGGATACAGTATGAGCTCATTCCAATGTGATCCATAGAGAAATCCCATATACCTAGGGTAGACAGGGTATGAAACCAAAAAAGGTCAAGGAATTCTGGCTCTACCCTAACCTCATTAGTAAGTGGTCATGTTGCCATTCTAAATAGTGCTATATACACCCAAGGCATATACATAAAGCACCAGCAAAGCAAAAGTAGCAAAATTAATTTTTAAAAGACTTTGACAGAGAATATTACTTTGGATATAAACTTAATACTCATTTACATTTATTCATTCAGAAAATATTTATTGGGCACCCTATATGGCCCAGATTCAGTGCTATGTGCAAGGATAGTGATGAACAAGACAGTGACATTCCCTGTTCTCCTAGAACTTACATTTTAATACAGCAACACATTTTCAGCTAAATAAATTTCTTCTGCTTGTTCCTGTAATTAAGAACACTGACTCTGGAGCCAAGCTGTTAGGTTGTAATTCCATCTCACCCATTTACTAACTATATAACTTTGGGCAAGTTCTTTAACATTCTTTGCCTCAGTTTCCTCAGCTGGGAATAATAATACCTCTTCTCAGAGTTTTTAAGTAAGTTAATAAGGAATTTAAGTGCTTAGAAGAGAGCTGACACACGCATTAAAGACTAAGGAAAAAATTCATACACATAGAATTTTATTAGATTTTTCATAGAGATATTGGCCTGGATTACAACAAGGTGCACGAAAGCACTTAATTTTTCTTTAACAAAAATATACTTATTTTCTTTGTATTCAAAAATTTTTGAGACGGTCTGGAAACCAGGGATTGAAAAAATAGTATCATATTTGATATGTGCGTCTATTTGGCAGAAACATACTCCCAGATGGAAAAAGCTCTCCTTAAGAACCTATCATTCTCTGAAATCATGTCTTTGTCTGCTTATTGTATTTCTCATTTACAAAAAAGAAAAGAAAAGAAAAGTAAGTTCCAAAAGGACTATACTGCCAGTGCCCAAGACAATGCCTGAAATAAATGGGTGATCAATGTTTTTTAAATGAATGAACAAAGAGAGTTCCCATAACACAAAACTGTGAACTCAAGAGAATTTGAAGTAAATGTTTTTGACAAGTTTGCAAAGCCAAAATCCTCATAAAAAGCATGGAACTTTATTATATATTAAAATAATCATTAGTTAAAAACAGGACTGTTCACCATAATTGTAGTACATTTTGATACAAAAAGGAATAAATAATGGTATATGTAAATAGAATATGCTCTTCTTTATAATACCAGAGTCCTGTTAGCATTTGTGTTCCATAAAAATAAATAGTATTTCTGGATTCTTTCCATTTTGGTGTTGTTCATTTTAATTTTTGCTATGAAACAAATTAATTCATTTTCTCTTCTTTAAGAGAAAAAAAATGATCAAGTTCTCTGTCGTTTTGGTCATAGTATTAATTTACATCTATTTCAAGCTCACATATTAAAAGAAATCTGACTTACCACAAGCAGCAAAGTTTTAGTGTTTGAATCAAATCACTAAAGACAATTTTTTTAAAAACTTTACATTTCATAGCCCCAAGATCCTCATTACCTAACCTGCATAACTGTGCCTACAGTTTAATTCCAAAGAGATAACACATAAAATCTTTCAATTATACCCTTTTCTTTTGAAACAAGTTATTTACATTTTTATGGAAATTATTTGCTGTGATTGAAGATTAACAACATAATGGAAGTAGTCACAGCTGTTTTTTTCCCCTGTTACGTTATCTATAGGTGGAAAAATGAGAAGCTTTGATTATGCAAATTAAAACAGAATCTATTATCTTCTTCCTGATCTATGTCCTGATCATAGAGGTTTTTAAGCAATGTTAGTTTCGCACATTAGGAATCACAGTCAGTTAACTACTGCAGCTAACCGATGGGCTATATTTGCAGACTCTATCAGTTTGACCCAGCTTCCAGAGCTTAATGGTCCTCCAGGCTAAAAGAGAAAGCTGATCCATCAGGCTTGCATTAGCATAGAATCACACTCGAAGCTTATTGATGTGTGTTCAGCATAACTACCACCCCCAGAACCCAGCTCAGTCCATTATTTTCATTTTATCTCAAGTCATTTGTATGGTTGTCTGCCCCAGTTAAAGCTCCAGCAAGACTGGTACTTAAATGAATTTGTGAGAAGGGAGACAAATGCCCCCTGAACTTTCAGCACTTTGCTATCAAGGCTTGCTAACATAAAATATACTAGTACTCTTAGGTCCACTTAGTGAGCATATCAAGAATAGCTTATTGCAGGGGGAAAAAAGTCACTTAGTACCCTATTAGCCAAGAAGGAGTGTAATGATTAAATGATTTTTTTAACTGTAATTTTAAAGCACTGCTCTGATTCCTGCTGAAAGCTATTTATAAAAAAATAAATTTCATAACAGCTATGTCTTTGCTGCTTAAATACCTATCTTTTTTAAAATACAGAACACACACTAAAATAAATGTTCCCAGTAATAATACATTTCATCACCTAGGGAAATGTTACATTTAACGGTAACAAGAAAAACAACAATCTATAACAACTAGGCATTTAATGTGCACAAAACCCCATAATAAGAAGGGATTTAATGTGTGCATAAACCCTGTAATGGGTTTGTATATAATCAGGCATTTGAGGTATACATAAAATCACTTTAATTGTAAATCTTTAAAATGAAAATAAAGTGCTTCTGTAGCTGTTTTGAATATACAATAACTATTGAAATTCTAAAGCTGGTCTTCAAAACTATTTTTTATGAATTTACATAGTGCTTACAGCTATAATTCTGAGGGAATCTGAAAAGGGTACTGTTCCCAAACCTTTTTATTTTTATTTTTATTTTTTTTATTTAGAAGGAATCTGACTACAAAGGTGAAGTGACTAGACCAGATCCCATAGTGAGTTCGTGTAACTAAAACTCAAAAAGTTGGTGGTGAATTTTCAATTTGTTTATCTGTCACTTAAAATTCAGTGGTATTTTTGCCCCACTGTTTGTCTTACTGCTATACTTGGGAAGTCCAAACCTAATCTGAGAGTCTTTGCATCACAGCTAGATTTCCTCTTTATGTCCATCACTACAGGCTTTGGAAACCTCCTACTAATCCAACTGGGGCAAAAAAGGAAGAAAACAAACATTTTAAATAATTTAATCTATCAAGTATTGCTGTAGATGGATGGCTCCAACTATAATCTTCTTTCATCCATTCCTCTTATCTCCCTCAAAGAGAGATTAGACAGAGAAGAGAAAGTTAACTCGCAAACTGTTCAAGCACAACACAAGGGCTGGTTGTTGGATTTTTAAAAGCTCTGGCACTCTCAAGATGAATGATCACCTAAAAACTTCTTTCGAAATGCCATTTTCTATTCTGAGATACACCGTCAGACTGAACACCACAATCCACTGAAAGTAGGATTAAATAAAACGGTGGACTGATAAAGAAGCAAACATTTATTGAGTACTGACTCTCCGTCAGACATTATTTCAGAGAGACCAAGTTATCCTTCATGGAGGAGCGAGCTATCTCAACTTCGTAAAATCTGGAATTTTTGTCTTGAGAAGAGAATTTTCAAGAGGATAACAATTACTGAGACTTTCTAATCTTTCCTTGGTTTCTCTCATTATTTACCCCTATTTTTCAAAGACCCTCACACAGTAGGCACTTTTAAGAAATACACCTTAAGGCAAGTTGATACTCTCAGAAGGAGATCTTGGCATTCCTTGGTTTTCATCTCTTGGCTAGAAAATGATAAATTTAAAAAAGGAAGGTCATCTCCATTTCTAAGTATACAAAAATGCATTTAACCATATATGTTTTTGTTCGTATGTAGACAATGACTCTGGAAGGATACTAAGGAAACTGGTCATTGTGGTTACTTCCAGGCAGGCAAACTAAGCTGATGAAGGGCCAGGGATGGAAAGGAGACTTTTCATAGTATATGCGCTTTTGAACTTTGAATCACAGAAGTGTACTACCTACTCAAAACATACATACATACATACATATAAACAATTAAATCATATTCAACTGTCTTTATGATGAATGTTGATCAGCATCACTGCAGCTGCAAGCTAAAGCAATAATTGTCTTCTGAATCCTGTACTTTACTATTTTAAATAGAATTTATTCTAACAATACAGCATAGAAGCCTGTTTGAATGAATTAGAGATAGTATCCCAGACACTAGCTTTGTATAAAACATTCTTGAGCTGGAGAAAGTGGAGTCTTAAAATAGGAAAATAGGATAACTGATTACTGATCTTTCAGAGAAGAAAAACATTTAGCATGAGGATTTCTGCTCCAATTATAGTCAAGATCATGAAGGCAAGGATAGGTAGGGTGCCTCAGCCAAAATATTTTTTCTTATGAGCCCCTTCTTCCTAACCATATTTACAAGTAAAGCAAAAAAGAGGAGAGTTATTGGTGGTGATTTCTTTAATTTTCCCCTAGTTCCTTTCCTCCAAAAGAGAGAGAGAGGACATGTAGAAAAGGAAAGTTGGCTGTAGTTAAACCTTTTCATTCTAAGGTCTTTTTGCTTCCTTCATAAGAATGTACAAACTTCTATAATAAATTTGAGAATTAGAGGGTAAGAGATCTAAAAAGAGGTCAAGAAGACCTAAATATTCTTCTACAGCAAATAAAGAGTTAAACATCCACTAATAACCTATTCTTTTCAACTACATAGATCCTGTTATTTCTCTTAATAAAGGACTAGAATGTTTCCCAACCCTACAGTCAGGATGCATCCAATCATATCTAATCTAATTCTTCTGTTATAATTTAAGTCCTCCATCACTAGTGAAAATAGTGAACATATATTTTCACACACACACACACACACACACACACCACAGAGACATAAATACCTTTTCATTCAAGTTGCATTTTTCAAGAGTCTAATACCTACTAGCAATATGTTAGAATTCAGGGTGATCTGACTTTCACGGAACAAATATTTGAATTATACAAAGCACAATTTAGGTTACAAAGATAGGCAGCATATAGCATGTCCCCTACTGTTAAAGTTTATACTAAAAAGAGTAGAAGCCATGATTCCAACATTTTATAAATCCCACCTCATGCTACTTAATACCTATGTTGATAAATGTCAATCAAATTAAACTGAGTTCTCACTCTGACTTTCTTTTTTCCAAGTTAGGATAACTGATAACTTTAACCTTTCAATTAAAGAGCCAGGTCTTTAAAAAGGAGCATTCCAGCTATAATGGATTCTGAAATTAATTTTTTTAATTATAAAAATTTAAGTAGAAATAGAAAATGAATTTTGAAACAAAAAAATAAGAGATAACTGGTATCAAGCTCTTTCCAAATGCCAAGCATTGTTCTAAGAACTTTAAATGTTTCATTCATTTGATCGTTATACTAAACCTGGAAGGTGGGCATGATCTTTGTTATTTTACAGATAAGGGAACTGTGGCACAAAGAAGGTAAATAACTTGGTCAAAGTTCTACAGCTAGTAAGTGACAAGGCTGAAACCCAGGCAGTCAGGCTCCAGATAGAGTATTTCTTAACCACCATATAATATTCACTCTCAAAACACTAAAGTTTACTTTAAGAACTTTTCAACGGGTGTGTTTCATTGGACCATATCCCATTAAATTCTTCCAGCTGCAATGGATGATAATTGGGTTGGAAACCTTCTCAGTATCTTGCAAACCACTGCCATATCGTATTTTCCTCAAGTCCTCCATAGTGTATCATGGCAACACAATTTCTTCACCTTTTCCTGCACTGCTCAGACTTGAAAGTACAGTTTAAAGGGAGAGTAGACAGAAAGGATTAAGCCAGATAATACAGAAAGCATTTACTAGAATTACTGGTAACTTCCTTCATCCTGCCCGTCTTTAGAGCTAAGCCTCCTTCTAAAAAACATATTTCTAGGTTTGGTTTTGGCATCACCAGCACTGCTTTCATTTTGCCACTGGTTTCCTCCCCAAGAATAACATTACCAAATGTGACATTATTTCATTAATTGTATGGTACCATGGGTACCAAGTAAACCAAGATTTCAAGAGGGTCGCTTCACAACAAAATCAAGAGCTCAAAGTTCAGGGTACAAACTGATGGCACTGTTGCTAGAAATAAACTAGATCCTGTTAGATGAACAATATCCTCTCTAGGTTTAAATAAAATGTTTATTGAGGTGTACCAATTCTTTCATGTCAGGAAATTCCTTTGATTCATTGATATAATATAATTCTGAATGAGAGTACAGTAGTGACCTAACAGGAAAGCCTCTGCAAAAAATGCTTGACTTGTACATAGATTCATTGCTACATTATGCTTGGGGACATTATGTCTTTCAAGAGGTAAGTAAGATACAGAAATAGGTCAGGAATGAAAAAGTCTATTGGCTATCAAAGATCATTTGCTTTATTTTCCTAATTTAAGGTTTAGTCCCTAAGCAAGGCTAGCACTCAGTCACTAGCCCTTTGGGGACCCAGAGGAGGTACCCTGAAAGCATGGAAGGGCAATGAAGACCCATGAATGGAGGTTCCTGGCAATGTATCTGGAAGTGGATGACTCTGACATTTGTAAATTCCCAATGCTATAGATTACAAGTTCTTTTATTGGTTGGAACATGATTGGATATTAGGCAAAATATTCAATTTAGTTACTTAATTCACCCAATTTCATCGAATAATGTACTGCTACTTTATTCAGACTATATTTAACACAAATCCTCAATGTTGAACCTAAAGTTTCTATTGTAAAGCTCTAATAATTAGCTGTGCTTAGAAAAAATAGCAATTAAATTTCTCAATTTTTGCTGAAAACAGGAAAAATTGAAATTATTTACTATGATTTACCCTATTATTTCTATGAGTTTTTAAATATACCCATTTTATTTAAAAATTGCAGAACAAACTTCACCAACTTTTCTAAGAATTGTCAAAGTCAAACGTTACCATCCCCTTAAAATAATTTCTCCAAAATATGCAGTGAGGCAGATTACTTTCCTTCTCTCCTTCCATGCTATTCTAATTCTTATTTCCATTAAGACAACACTGCCTCAAGCTTTATGCCCATTTCCAAAGACCCTCCTATTTCTAAAAAGCTACTTCTTTGAAACTCTGAAAGACTAAAAAGCAGCATTGAAAAAACACATTTTATGGTCACTCTTAAAGGCATTTTACTGGACTGAATATATCACCCATGGCAGAGGGGGGGAAAAAAAGGAAATGTAATTTTAAACCTAGGACCTAGAGAGGATGTCTAAGTGATTCATTAAAATATGCATTAAAAACTAATTCCGTACTCTAACAGTGACATCTGTCCCCCAAAATGGACAAGTTTACTTTTAATAAAAATGTGTGCTCTATAAACTACATGATACAAATTTCCTTAAACTAAACTGAATCCATTCTCTGTACTAAAGATGACAAAAATTATCCCACTAGCTGAATTTCATTGCCAAGCTGTCAACTTGAATTTCTTCTGTTTAAAAATAGCTGTTCATTACATTCAGTAATGGGCTGTCAAAGCACTACAGCACTGAACCTGTATCATACACAGAAGCAATTGGGCAATGTGCATTATTATGTTTAGATTACTTGCATTCTTTACAAGACCGCTGGGCTAATTTTAAATGAGATGGTTCACTTGAACTCAAAATCTATTTTATCTTACCTTAAAGCTAATACATGTTTTGCATTTATGATTCACTAGTGCAAGCATTAATAGGTAAGAAAAAAAACTCATTGAATATATGAGTGTAAGCAAACATGCACATATGTGTGTTCACGGGTTTATATGTGGTTTTGCTCCCTGTCGTCATATCTATTTTTAATAATAGATGATTGAATTACAACACCGGGCACACCAAATTAGATCATACTGCCAACATGTGAGCAAGCATTGTCATCTCCATGAATACATGATAGCTTGTTAACTGGAAGCATCACTCCTAAAGCATATAGTGTTTGATATTTCAGCATAGTGAATCAATTAGACATCTTTTTAACTAGTTAATGTATAATAACTCACCATATAATTGAGTATGGGATATTGTGAACAACTTGAAAAAAAGCACATAAAATCCGCAGCTGGATCGTTCTTCCACAGCATGATAGCATAACCAAAAGGCATGCAACAACAGCTACGGGATATCAAATAGATGACAACTAAACTGGTCACAAATGACTTGTAAATACATGTAATGAATGCAAGGACCAGGTTAATACATTTTTTTTTTATTTTCACAAGTCTTTATTTTCATTACATTTTTCATACACACGACCTACTCGTAGAGTCATGTGAGAAGAGATCATAATAGTCATGACACTGAAAGATAAATCTTACTTTTAAAAATCCATCTCCAGATTCCTACCTCAGAATATCAAAGCTATAATGATTTGCAAACTCATAGACTCCATCGTTCATGAAGGTAAAATAAACTTCAGTATTTCAGCAAGATTAAAACTCTATAAGCCAAATCTGCCAAGGAAAATATTTCAGGGCAGGAATAATAATGTTGCTTTGTGGTTTGTTTTTTTTTTTAAGTACGTTTAAGAAAAAAGGGGGTAAACATACACACACTGTATTTCACTGTTGCTTCTGTGAGTCACCAATACATGAGGCACATGTGCGACCACAAGTTGAGTAAAAACAATAAGAAAAACACCCAAAAGATGCAACTATTGTATTTATTTACTTTGAGGAAAATATTCTGTCTAAAATCTGAGATAATCAGAACTATGCTTACTCAGAAGCCTAATAAGCATGATTTATCAATGCTCTTCACTCTCCAAGATATACTGGAAATAAGAAAATTTATTCTATTTTAAACTAACTTAGGTCCTCAGATACATCCACATTTTATTCCTAAAACTCTCCAAACACTTCATTTCATCATGGCCCCTTTAACAACATGGAAGATGATCCCAGTTAAAAACCATTTTTTATGTAATTGCCCTATTTCAGCTAAAAATGCCTAAGTTAGCTTTTTCAACCACCAACCAAATATAAATAGGGTACAGTGAGCAGATTTATAATTAAGAATCAGTTTTGTGTTTGGCTAACTAGTTAAATAGGTGCTAATGGCAATACATAAATTATATTGTACCTGCATCGCTTTGCTTAAATTAGAGAAAATTAAAATATTTATATTTTTTCAAAAATGAAGTAAATTGGGGTGCCTGGGTGGCTCAGTCGTTGAGCGTCTGCCTTCGGCTCAGGTCATGATCTCAGGGTCCTGGGATCGAGCCCCACATCAGGCTCCCTGCTCACCGGGAAGCCTGCTTCTCCCTCTCCCACTCCACCTGCTTGTGTTCCCTCTCTCGCTGTCTCTCTCCCTGTCAAATAAATAAATAAAATTAAAAAAAAAAATGAAGTAAATTACTGTGGCCATTTGGCTATGACATTCAGTCACAATAGAAAACTCTCTCCAAAACTTTATTATGAAAAATTTTGAATATACAGCAAATGTGAAAGAATTTTACAGAGAAGACCCATATACCCACACACCTAGAAGCTACCGTTCACATTTTACTATGCTTGAATTATTACAGACTGATCTGACGGAGAAATTTTTAATAAAAGATAAACATGTTTCATAAGAATAAATTAAATAAAGAGTAGCAAAAAGAGTGTAATGCTTTACTGAATAATGAACCTATGAGGTTAATAGTTACTGCTTTTGATTGCAGCTAGATTCTCATAAATGGCCGTCTCCATTTTTAAAAACTATGATATCACTTGGTCTTAATAAAAGGCAAATAAATCTAAATTAATTCTACATTAGATTCTGATTATTATATCTTGATTTGAAGGGCAAAACATGACTATAATGTTGGAACAGACTTCATCACTTGGAAAGAATATGGACCAAGAAACAAAAAATCATTTTAGTTTGTTTTTGAATTACAAACCAAGAATTAGGATAATGATTTTTCTAATCATTAGTGTATCAGAAACTAAAACTATTCTAATTTAACATTATGCCTGCATAATATGTGTGTTATGAAAAACAACTATTCTACTTCAAATCTCTACTTCAGCAAAAAGAATACCACTCATGGTACTCTCTCTAGGAACCAAATGTGTTTCTTCGACTACAATAAAATTATTTTTTTATTAACCTATAAAATTCCAGCAGATTTGGGGAGTTAATATTTTCTGCTTTTCACTTATTTTATTTATGTGGGAAAGTTTTAAAATTTGAATCACAAACAAGAATACCAGCTTAACTTCTAATTTTCATTTTCTCAGAGGAACATTTGCAAAGAATGTTCAGTACTGTTTCCTCCAAAACTTTGATTGGGCACTTCCTGCAAAACTTCACCAGGTCAGAGAGCATAGGGATTGAAAAAACAATAGGTAAAGCACATTTTTAATGCTCAAATAATCTTTTATACATTAAAGACTTAAGTGGGAGAAAAATTCCTAAATCTCAAAGGCCACTATTATTTAAATAATTTTTAACAAGTATTACTAGAACTAGAACACTGATTTCTGTTTTATTGAAATATTTTTCATACCCCAAATTATTCGGGGGTCCACACAGAAAGAGTGAATTGCACTATTTATTTCCCCCTTTTCCAAAAGATAAAAAAGTGTACGCTAATTAAAAGTGAATAAGCTTTTCAATATTTTTTCTCCAAAGTTGAAAATGACTTTAATTTGAATATTTGGTTTTGAAACTATACATGAACATGCATGGGTAAAAGTGTATCTAAAAATATGTTAGTGTACACAAGATATGCTTAATCACCACAAACTATGTTTAAGCAAGTTTGGAATGCTTCATACAGCCTTTTAACGTTTTTATTTGTTGATGAACCAACAATGTTTGGCATAATTAACGCTAAGATCTTCAAAACTCAATGACTGAAAATAATTGCTTCTCTTTTCTTTCCTGAGTACTCTGAAGCCCAACCTAAAGATTTAGAGCTGACTGGACAAATATAAAGGATGTCAAACACAGTGACCGCTGACATACCATTCAAGGCACATGGAAGAGAGTTCAGGCTTGAATGCTTCTAAACTGCTCATTGGTAAGATCAGCTATCAGTGAGACACAGTATAAGTCAGCATTACTCACTGAGCCTGCTATGACCTTCAAATCATTGCTCCTGGGGCATGTTCATCCACCAATTAGTTTATATGCTCACTAGAAATCCACTGCTCAGTAAATGCACTGGTCTCTCATTCCACAGTGTTGATGAAGTGTGTGTGATGGCTTTCTCTTCGCAACTTGACCCCAAAAGCTGACCTATCTCAGGCTGAAGCATTCGAGTCACTTTGAGCACCCCTTGGCTATCGTGGATTTTGTTACTTTACTTAAAAGCTACCACAGTTTAGCTGATTTGACAAACAGAAACGTTATGGTGACTATGAAATGCCTTACGCAAAACAAAACAAAAGTCAGAACTGAATTTTCCAGTTTTATTCACAAAAGTGGTAAGTCAACATTCGCTAATACTTTCAGAAGAAGAAAGTTCCTTGCTGTTTTTAAACAATTATAGTTAGCACAAATCTGCCGATCCCATCTTTTCTAAAATTTTCTAAAATTTTGAAAATATTCTCCTTTTGGGCAGGGTAAAGTCCAATGAATAAAAGGAGACACATTTGAAAAATAATTTTAAGATGATATGATAAGACATGATAAAAGGTTGGATCTAAAAATGAGAAAAAAGTAAAAGAAAAAATCTCCAAGTTTTCTAAATATCGACATACAAAAACTGAGGGCACAGCCAAAATGAGAATATTTAAGAAGGGAACTAGTGGTGGATAACACAAGTAAAAAGGCCCTGCGCATAACTGTAAACAGTTAAACAAAAGATCCCAGCCGAGAGCTCTATCAGCACAGAGATTGCTAGTTAAATAACATGTATGGGTTTATTTTCAAATAACTTGAGGATAGAGCTTGAGGACAAAACTGTCCTGATTCTTCCCCCTTCAGGTTCCCACAAGAGGAGAAAATGTTCCCCTATTCTTTCCACAAAGGAAGAAGGAAACTAAGGGGTCAGTCTTGAACTCACTTCCGACCTGCTTCTTGGAAAATGATCCAATTGAGGTATTTGGCCTTTTTATAGCAGCTTTATTTAAATATAATTTACATGCCATAAAAGTTCACCCCTTTAAAGTGACCAACTCAATGGTTTATCATGTTTTTACAGAACTGTGCAACCATTGCCACAGTCAATCTTAGAACATTTTCATGATTCCAAAAAGAAATCCTGTATTGTTTAGCACTCATTCCCTGGTCCCTGCCAGAGGCAACTTCTAATCTACTTTCTGTCTCTATAGATTTACCTGTTCTGAACAGTTCATACAAATGGTATCATGTAATATGTGGGGTTTGTGACTGGCTTCTTACACTCAGCAAAACGCTTTCAAGGTTCATCCCTATTGTACCATGTATCAATAATTCACTCCTTTTCGTTGTTGAAAAATATTTCATTGAATATTTATACCACATTTTGTTTATCCATTTATAACTGGGTCTTACAGCAATACAAAATAATACCTGAGAACAATAGTTTATAACATATGCTTATAGATAATCATTAGTGAAAAATCACCTTACAGATGTGAATTACATGTCATATTAGCTATTTGTGCATTCTCAGTTGGGTGAACTTGATTGACTTATAGAATTAGTAACATTGACTTATAAGATATAAACCATAAAACTGCTAAACTTTAATAACACCAAGAATTAATCGTTCTGAAAAGTTAGTGAAAATATTGAAAGAGCAACATTTAAGTACTTAAATTAAATATGTGCATGCCTCGTGACCCAGCAATCCTACTCCTGAGTATATAGCCCAAAGAGATTATCACACAGCATCACTGATTGTGGTAGAGAATTGCAGGCAATCTAAGGAAGTGGAGAAGCAAAGTGTGGTGGATGCTTATCAGGTAATACCATGTTTTTACCGGATGCAACAAATGGAATGAATATGCAGCAATGTCGCTAAATCTTGTAATATAACATTGAATGAAAATAATTAAGAAACAATACAATCTCTAGCATAATACCCATTATATAAATTCAAAATACACAACCCAATCCAAGTATGCACTTTATAAGAACACATTAAAACAAACAAACAAGAAAGTGTCCATGCAGGACCCATGATGATAGTGTGCCATAAACTGAAAAGTTTAAATTACTCAACACTTTGTATCTAGGGTCACAGTAAAAAAAAAATTTTTTTTTGCTATTATTTTTTAAAAACATTTGCTGTCCCTACCTGGTAAAGGAGTATACTTTTCCACCCTATTGACAATAAGCATGGCCATATAGATTGCTCTGGCCAATAAGATGTGAAAACAAATGTTTGAGGCCCAGCACATCATTCACTATGTTTCTTTTCCATCTCGTATAATTGTTCTGGAATGTGCTTCATCATCCTGGGTCCTCGATTGAAGACAACATGGACTAGAGCCACAATAAACCTAAGACAAACATGCAACACACAAAAAACTTTGGTGTTGCAAGCCACTGAAATTAGGGGGCAGGCTGTTTGTTATCGCAGCACTACCTATTCCATTATGACTGATATATTCACATACATCTACATGATAATTAAATCTGCTCCAAGTTTACTTATCCAAAACCACTGCACAGTACCAATGTTATGGATATGGGTTGGGGGGAGACAGAAAATACAGCCCTTACCTCTAAAGGTGTTATAGAAGAGATACGTAAAACAGGAAGATAGTAAGAGGAATCAATTACCCTAGTGAAAAATCACACTCGATGATGAGTTATAAAATGTGGGGTTTAATCCTACTCTTTCTACATATTACTCAAATGCCTTAAGGCAAATCTCTTAACCACTCTGAATCTCCATTTCCTTATCTGAAAATTAAGGAAGAAGGGTATACTCTAAGCTCCAAGGTTTTTCCAATTCTGAGGTTCTATGTTTCTGTAACAAAGTAATATTTAGATGGGTCATATATCCACTAAATAAAAATAGAACTTTAAATGGAGATAAATTAAAATTATTTACTCTTGTCTTAAATGGTTCGTTATACCAAAATTTTGTTCACTTGTCAGGAATATGAGTTATATTAAAGACAGAACACTTGAGTAACCAAGTATAGACTGCCTTCATAAATGCTAAAGTGGAACAGGAATAAGCAAAGGCCCAGATGTGGCAATTATCAATATGCATGACAATGAAAGTAAGGACACAGGTGAGGCCATAATTCCTTGAGTTACAATGAGGAGTAGCAGAAGGTAAATGTTAGGGCGAAGACTAATTGATAAAAGACCTTAATCTGAACCAAAAGCATACAGGGTACAAAAGAGGTGGAAAACAGAGGTGAAAGGAGGCCACTAGGTCTGAACTTGGGTTGCTGAAGTAAATGAGAATATAAGGGAAAGAGCAAATCCAGGAGACTCTGAGAATGAATAATCAACACCACTGAACCTGACATAATTGACATTCAATGAATATTTGTTGACTGGATACAGAGCCTGCAACTTTTCAACTAAGAAATTTTACTTTCTCCAAATATTCCCAAACCAAACACAAAGACCCATTTATTGATGAATCATATTACCAAAACCCTCTCTCTTTCAGTAAATAGCACCTCCCATGAGATTAAGATCCCAAATAAACTGTTTCAGGCTTTTTCAACCACCTTTGTTCACACAAAGAATAGGATGCGCTGAGAAACAAGCTACTTAATGTCTCATGTGCCTCATCATGCGCCCTTGCTGATGTCCCTCATCATCCCCAACCCTAGCCCATAACTATCATGCTAGCTACACACCACACTTAGCAGCCTCTTGATAGGCTTACATGACTAGCTACTTGTGTATAAGGGAGAAATTCTGCTTATAGAAAAAGAAATCTATGCATATTAAGCTCTCATTCAAAAGTTCAGCAAATAAATTCTTGCCTCAAAATTGCGTGTAATAACGGACAGTCTATTATCAAGTATTTCTTTAGTCTCTTTGTCATCATTCAGGTATCTATTGCTCCAGGATTAGTCATGTTTCAATCAGTCTACTCTTTGCAGAATGATGTATCCTTCCCTGCCTGTAGCCATTACTGATTTCTCTCATTCCCCAACATAGGTAGCCTTTGTTTGGAAGATTTTACATTTGATGATCATCAGTTCAGCATTTAATTTTGTAATACCTGTACTATTTTGTTTGTTTGTTTCAGGTCAGATAGTGAGTATGCAGGGGCTGTTCAGTCAGATGGAGGGCAAGGATGTCTTTCTCAGAGAGATTACAAAAGTTCTACAAAAGAGCACAAGTTCTAGGAGTGAGAGAGGATTCAAAGTATCCTAACACTTCAAAAAGCAGAGAAATCAGTGAATGAGACCATTAACATAGCCTTAATTCTAATCAGCATCTTTAAGTTCATAGTAGTATCTGACCTATAATAATGCTCTACACATTTTAGCTTTACCTTCCTGGGGCAGATACTATTCTTGTTGTTGTTCCTGCTGCTGCCTTATTATTATTAGGCAAGAAAACATAGTGGTTAAAAGATCCTCTAAGTCAAATCAGAGATAACCGCAGGCCCACCTGACATCTTGACTTCAATCTCATAAGATTGCCAAAATCACACAGTTTAGCTTTCTTGAGTTACTGACCCTCAAAATTTTTAAGATAATAAATGTTTTTGTTGTTTTAAGCCACGAAATTTGGGGGTAATTTGTTATGCAGCATGAGCTAACTAATACACACAACTTCCCCTTACCTCTCATTGGCCAGAATGTGTCACAAGGCTACCCATCCAAGGGAGTCCAGGTAGTATTTTCACTGGGCATGTTTTTGCCCTTAAAAAAAAAAAAAATCTGAGTTCTGGTTTTGCTTTAAAGGAATAAAGGAATGGAAATGGACATCAGGTATGCAGCAGCTCACCTCCTTGAATTCAATCTTCTCCAGAAAGAAAAACAGTCTTCAGAAAGGAAGAGAAAGATAAACAACATAAAGAAGAAAACACAGCCCACAATAAGTAAGAAAACAATAGAAGGTCCAGTAGCTGCTTTAAGAGGGTCTGAATCTCCAGCAAAAGCAATCTATATTTCACCATAACTAAATTTAAAACTTGTATCTATAATCCGCTCTCAGTAATCACACTGAGGAATCATGACAAATGACTGAAAGAAGGAAACAGGTGGATGGAAATGCTGTTATGATTTTCTGGAAAAGATAAATAAGTACATATAAAAAACTTGAACAGTAGCTTAACGTCCATGATAAAATTCTGTGACTGATTATAAACTAAGTAGTTTATACATGTTTAGAAAATGATGCAGTGTTTAAGAGTAGACCAAAAACATGCTAAGAACAAGTGTGGGAAGTGTCATAATGCTTTCTTGCCCCTAACCTTGCCCTTGACTTTTCAATATTTTTAGCAGTGACTTAAGACATAAAAGGGATGCCTATCAAATGCTCATGTGACACACCTGGGAATGATACATATAATAACAGAATCAAAATTTTAAATGATCTTGACAGCTTACAATTCACATATCCAACATTCATATATCCAACAATTCTAAGAAGTTATTTCATGGAGTTAATTTTTGTCTCCTCAAAAAAGACACTAAATTCATCAGGGCAGGATTGAATCACACACTTTTTTCAAAACTTCCTATGGTACCCATCACAGTGATAGGAACACAGAAGGTATTTCACTAATGTTTAGTGACTTGAGTTGAACTGTACCAAGTACAAATGCAGAAAAGTTTAGAATAAATCTGTCATCCAGGCAACATAATGCCTCTTACTTTTTCCCTTATGCCGTATCATTTATCTCCTTCAAAGACCTCTTCAAAATCGAATTTTTCCAGCATACCTTTCCTGAGCTGCCTTTAGTCCTTTAAAGAAAGACTGCATTGGATAAAACTTTGGAGGATACTTAAAAGCCTTGTCACTTTTTTCTTTCCTTATTTTTGTCTCAGTATTACAGCCAGTCTGTGCCATTAGACTAAGCTCACGAGGCTGCGTCGGGAGTGTGTTAAAGCTTTTTTCCATACACATGAAGTGAGAATAGATGCACACCCCGTTTGCAGAGCTGCACAACATAACATTTTCTTGTTACAATTCAATATCATTGCAGCAAGATAAGCACACCCCATAGTCTCATTTAACAGACATGAAGAAGTCAAGCTCTATTGTTCAATGTCACAGCCAGCCAGCCCTGCATGATCAACCTTTATTCTTTTCTGGCTTCATTATGAGGATGATGCCTTTCAACTGTAGTGACTAAACCTGTTAAACTACAAAGCAAGAAATTTATAGAACCTTTATACGAGTAATACTGAACAGCTTAAATGTAAAACCTACAATTAAATTCCAAAACTAAGCACTTCACCCTCAAGAAAATGCTAAGTAGTTCTTCAGCAACATTCCTGATTTACATACCCCAAAGATGACAGGAGTTATATACATATGTGCTGCAGCGATATTAATAGTAATTTTTCAAGTAATGTTCAATATAAAACATGGTAATATTAACCCATGCGTTACAAAACTAATAAATTGCCCCTTGGCATACCAGGGACAGGAACTATGCTTTTTCATTTTCAAAAAGCTTCCTTTTGTCAGATGAAAAGCCCCAAGAGTAAAATATTTCAGTATAGTTCTGTGATAACAATGGATATGCCATTAGATTACCATACAAGTGAATAAAGCACCAAATGATAGCGAACATTTTCTCACACTTTAGATTTTGATGTGAAATGAGTCTAATTATTTATTCATAGACTTTTCCTCTAAGGAATTCAAGGCACTATATTTTAAATCTTCAAACACATATTTCCTAAGCTCTACCAGGTAGGACAGAAGAACACGTGGCAGGGAAGAAGATAAAGAAAAGCAGCACAAAAGAAAAGGTAGTTGGAGGAACTCAAGCATGTCTCAAACCTGAGGTGGTATTTATTCATTCAACTCTTCTTTCAGTCAGTCCAACATTTACTGAGCACCTATTATAAGTCTAGGTCTGTGCTAGATGTTAAGGAAATAAAAATAGCCCCTGCTCCAAAAGCTCACCAGACAGAGAGATGACACACATATACAGTGATAATTACAATATGTGCCAAGTACTGTAACAGAATGATAAAGTAAGTACTGTGGAAGCACAAGGGAAGGAACCACTGGCCTGAAGGAATGTGGAAAGGCTTTAACAAGTAGGAAGCATTTCAACTAACTGTATCTAGAAAGAGTAGTAAACGTCTGTCAGAAAACTGAGAAGAGAATCTTCAAGGTAAAGGTAATATCGTATTAAAACACAAGTTGTCGTCAAAAAGTTTGACCTGTTCAGGCAGTATTGAGAAATACAACATGGCTTATAGGCAAGAGATGACACTTAGTGCCTAGAAATCATAGGCTTCAAGTTTGTACTAGGAATAGACTCCAAGAGTGCCTTAACTATGAAAACCTTGGCACTAGATTAATCAAAGAAAAGTGAACAGATATAAACTATTCATATATATGAATAAATAATATATGAATAATATGTATATTAATAATATGAATAATATGTTATATTAAAATATTTAACTTTAGGGGTGCCTGGGTGGCTCAGTCGTTAAGCGTCTGCCTTCGGCTCAGGTCATGATCCCAGGGTCCTGAGATCGAGCCCCGCATCAGGCTCCCTGCTCTGCGGGAAGCCTGCTTCTCCCTCTCCCACTCCCCCTGCTTGTATTCCCTCTCTCGCTGTGTGTCTCTCTCTGTCAAATAAATAAATAAAATCTTAAAAAAAAAAATTAAATTAAATACTTAACTTTAGGGGCGCCAGGGTGGCTCAGTCGTTAAGCGTCTGCCTTCGGCTCAGGTCATGATCCCAGGGTCCTGGGATCGAGCCCCGCATCAGGCTCCCTGCTCTGTGGAAGCCTGCTTCTCCCTCTCCACTCCCCCTGCTTGTGTTCCCTCTCTCGCTGTCTCTGACAAATAAATAAATAAAATCTTTAAAAAAATAATAATAATAAATAAATAAATACTTAACTTTAGTACATATATATTTATATATGTATATGTTTTCTATATTGGTTATATATGCACTTGTCATATACAGTTTTGTTATGTATATATTTGTTTTATATATATAGACCCAAGGACGTTTCATGTATATATAAAATATATACATGTAACAAATATATACATTTATATACACACACATAAACATGCAGCTCTATGGGAATTATAACCAATGCTATTGGGCTTCTATTCTGCCCTCTGCTACGGCCACTGATGCTTTTACTAGGTAGCTGATGGTTTTGCTAGGTAATTGGAACAACCAGGTCACCCTTGCCCTCATTCACCTCATCTACACAATTTCTTCTCTTTTTTTTTTTTTTAAGATTTTATTTATTTATTTGACACAGAGAGAGAGAGACAGCAATAGCAGGAACACAAGCAGGGGGAGCAGGAGAAGCAGGCTTCCAGCCGAGCAGGGAGCCCGATGCAGGGCTCAATCTCAGGACCCTGGGAACATGACCTGAGCCAAAGGCAGACGCTTAACGACTGAGCCACCCAGGTGCCCCACAATTCCTTCTCTTAAACTGAAGTCTCTCAAGTAAAGATGTGGTATCCAAGTCAGACTCTGCTGATGTTCTTTATCCCTAAGCTGCCACCAACCAGCACATCCCTCCAGCAACAAGGGCACTGCCTGCCTCCAAGAGCCACGTTGAAGGCCAGCCCAACATGTTTTCTCCAAAGTGCTATGGGGCAGCTTCTTTTGCTCCCCCATCAATCCTATATATAGTTGCCCACAGCAGGTGCTGAAAGGAAAAACAAAACAAAACACAGCTTGTCTTAGAAGTCCAGATAAAGAAAATGCACAAAAAACAGTGGCTCAGTATAGAATAGATATAAAAAGGCAAGAATGATATGTATAGCTGTTAAGTTCCCAGGTCACCTTCTACAGTAAAACTAGTTGATATAAGGAAATATATACCTACAGAGTTATAAGGCAGAGGACCTAGCACTAAATCTGAATTATGTCTATATCAAGTCACCAAAATTAAAAGAAATACAAAGGCATTATATTGTTCACTCTGTGTTGGGTTAAAGAAAAAAAAGAAGAGCAGAAAAGAAGGGGGAAAAAAAGCACAAGAAATGGTTAAACATACCACTTGCCTTTTTTATATAGTTAATCATCTATATTTACTAAATATACAAAATGACATCTACCATGGGGGAAAGCAAAGACAGAGTTTTAGTTCTCAGGACTTTTCTATTTGCAAGCTTAATGACACAGGCCGAGGGTGAAGACGTCAGTGTCATCATTCTGATTTAGCCCGGATCTTAGGCAAATTACTAGTCATAATTTAAAGGTCAAAGAACTTTCTGATCCTGAAAACTCGATACAGAGAAAGAGAAACCCCTTATTTTCCAGTAAGTCAAATCAAAAGGCATGAACCTCAAGTATCCAGAAACCTCAGATTGAAAAAGAGACTTGAATATAAACATGTAAAGAGACACAACACAAGAAAAGTGTTCGGATACTTACCAGGGAGCAAATAAGCCGGGGGAAAAATGCTAACAAAGTAGAACCAAAGGAATATATCAAAGGGGAGGACATGACCTAGTAGATAAATCCCTGAGGTTCTGGCCAGGTAAGCACAAAGTATAATGCTAACATTTATCCATCTCATGATGTGGAATTCAAATTAGTGGAGGTGGCAAGACTAATGTAAAATAGGCCATTTTGAGAACACAGCAAGTGTAGGCTAAAAGATGAATGGAGATTTCTGACTACCCCAAGTAAAAGAGAAATTCTGTGAAGAATAATACCAAGATATTCAAAATGGATAATGAGAAATAAGAAAGAGAACAAAGGTTCTATGATTAGAATCAACACCGATAGTAAAGAATTATAAGAATGTGAGATTCTTCTGTGGAAAATGAATGTCTTGGAAGCAGTGCTATCTAAATGGATCTTCCTGATATCCATGCCCAGTATAGTAGTCATAAGCCACATGTGGCTATTGAGCAAATGAAGTGTGGTTAGTGGACTGAGGAAATGAGTTTTCAATTTAATTTAAATTATATTTTATTTTAATTAATTTAAACTTAATTTTAAAAGCTATAGGGTTAGTGGCTACCATACTGGATAGTGTAGCTTAAGACTTAAAGAGTTTGTTGGGGCACCTGGCTAGCTGCTGAGTGGATAGAACACGTGACTCTCAATTTCAGGGTTGTGAGTTCAAGCCCCATACTGGATGGAGAGATTACTTTTAAAAAACGGGAGGGGGGCAGCATCTGGGTGGCACAGTCAGTTGAGGGCTCGACTCTTGGTTTCAGCTCAGATCATGATCGCAGGATCTGAAGATGGAGCCTGATCTCAGGATCTGAAGATGGAGCCCCACATTGGGCTCTACACTTAGCACAGCGTCTGTTTGGGAATCTCTCTCTGTCTCCCTCTCCCTCTGCCCCTCCTGCTCGTGTGCTTTCGCTCTCTCTCAAATAAATACATAAATCTTAAAAAAAAAAAGAGTTTGCATACTGTTTACAGATGTAACAGTGGAATAAGTATATGCTTTGAAATCAGACCTGGATTTCAAATCCCAGCATTGACATTTATTAGCATGGTATCGTGAAGCAATCTGAATGTCAGGTTCTTCATTCAAAAAATGAAAATAATACTGTATTACCTTTTTTTTTAAGATTTATTTATTTATTTTAGAGAGAGAGAGAGTGCAGGGGGAGGGCACAGAGAGAGGGAGAGAGAGAATCCCAAGCAGACTTCCCGGTGAGCATGGAGCCTGACTTGGGGCTCGATCCCACAACCCTGAGATCATGACCTGAGCCAAAACCAAGAGTCGGACACTTAACCAACTGAGCCACCCCAGCACCCCACAGTTACATCTTTTATACAACCAAAACAAGTTTATAAATTAAAGACAAACAAAATTATTAGACCAACTAAATTCAAACTGAAGTCATCAATTTATTGTGATGGATAATGTTTTACTAAAACTGGATTTCATAGTAGGAAGATGTAAACCTCATGTTATCTTTAATTTGAAACAGATGAATGGTTATGAGGACAAACTTTGGAGCCAGGTTGCCTAAATGCAAATCTAAGCTCCCCATTTATTAGCTGAGTGGCCTTGGACAAATTATTAAGCCTGTCTATGCCTCAGTTTCCTCATAGGGCTAAAAGTACCATCCTCCCAGAGTTACTGCCAAGATAATATGAATTCATATGTGTAAAAAACTTAGAACAATGTAACAGTAAGCACATAAAGTTTAGCTATCTATATTTTTAACTTCAATAAAACCAACAGGGGTGGCAGAAAAAGACTATATATGTTGATAGGTATCTGGAGCAGATGACTTGAAAAAGAAGTCCACAAAACCCAAAATCTGGAGAAGGCAGTAGTTCTTTGAATCCTATTTGGCCATACCTCCTAACTGTATCGACTGACAATGATAAAGTAGATGAATCTGAAATATAATTTAAAGTAGATCTGTTTGGGGCACATGGCTGGCTCAGTCAATAGAGCATGTGACTCTTGATCTTGGGGTTGTGAGTTCAAGCCCCATGTTCGGTGTAGAGATTACTTAAATAAATAAATCTTTTAAAAAACAAATAAATAAAGTAGGTCTGAGTCTTTTAAAGTTTAATATGATGTACTGGGTTATATACTGCCATGAGCTGCACATTTGTGACCAGCATGTGGTCAAGTCCCAGAGAAACAAAATACAAAGAAAGAGAAATGAGCTTTAAAAATTCTAGAGGTTTGCTTTAGTAAACACTACAAAACACTGCCATCACCCTGCCACATCCACCTTGCATTCTGGATTTTGTTTTAACAGAAAAACATATTTATATTTGTGTACACACACACATACAACACACAACACACACACACATCTACCTATTTGGTTGGGGGAATTAAAGAGAAAGCAAAACTTTAATCTCAAGTAACACTTATCAAGCATCAATCATCTGAAACTTCATCACATAAAAAATATTTAATAACATAGTGGCATTTGAAATACTAAGCTAACAAAGTCTGTGCCTTGAATTTTAGAAACACTGGCTCATAAAAGCTTTCTATCTAAAAATGTCCCCCAACAAATTAAAATATTGCTTTTCTATAATCTACACTGTCAAGACTGGGTGAATGAGTAGCACAAAACTGGAAACAAAAGACATCTAACGATTTGGGTAGAAAAGCAGAGTTTTAGAGATAATCCCATTACAGTATACAAGGACCTTTTGCTGACATCCCATCTTCAACTCAACTCCTACTTATTTCTCCCTTTTCAGTTCTATCTCTGTGTCCAATTGTCCCTTTCTAACAAGTTGCCAAGATGTCATCTGTAACTTCTCCCTCTTCCCTTCCTCCCCACATTCGGTTTACTCCTTCACCAAATTCTGTCAATTGTACTTTCTTAATCTCTGGAATTCACCCACTCAGTCTCTCCCTACTGCCACATCACCAGCCTCCTAACTGTTCTCCCTGCTTGCTCTCCTCCATTCCATTCTTCACTCTGCAGCAAGAGTAAAAGTGTTTCTAACGCACAGATTTGGTCACATCACTCTATGAGCTCCCTACTGCTTTCAGGATCAAGTTCACTCTCTTTGGCATTGGGTTCAAATGGCCTTTCACAATCTGGATTTTCTGCTCCTCCAGTCTCATCTTGATTCCATCCCTGAAAGGTTCTCATTCAAGCCTCACTAAATAGCGAGTGGTGGCAACTCACTAAGCTCTCCTTCTTCACTTCTGGGCCTTTGCTTGTGCGGTTTCCTCTAACTGGGGCATAACTTCCCTCATGCCCCCAGGTACCAGCATAGATGTCCCTGCCTTCAAAAAGCCTTCTGTGACTTCCCCCAGGCCATGCTTGGATACTCCCATTATACTAAAACCAACTCTCTCCACCTGTCTATCTCTTTCATTAGACCGTAAGTTACTCATAGGCAGGGCTGTGTCTTATTGGATCCATATAGCTTCTGGCATACAATATGCACTCGACAAATACTTGCTGAATTAATTTATCTTTCACTTAGCTTAGTCTTACTAAAATTCTCTAAAATATTCGTTTTCACATGCACAAACAAAAAGCATTACCTATGAATTAAAGGCAGTCATATCATAACACATACAATTCTAATCAGTTGAGGAGCCACTTTAAACTCAGGAACTTTTATTTTATTTTGTTTTGTTTCCTTTTGTTTATTCCTAAGATTGGTCATAGAATTACCTGGACATAGTTTCAGGATTTTACAGCCTCCATTTGTAACTACAATGTCCACCTTTCAGTTCTATTCTGTTCAAATGAGGACTGTTACATGGAAGGATAAAACATTTTTTTAAAGCACAAAATTTTTTTTTTCATTTAAGAGCATGGGTTTGGTGTCATACTGCCCATGTTCAAATCCTGCCTCTGTAACTTACTAGTTGTGTTACTGCGAACAAGTTACTCAACCTCTCTAAACGTCAGTTTGCTTTTAAAGCTACTGAGACTAAATGAGATAATTAATGTAAAGCATTTTGAACAGAACCTGGGACATAATAAGTGCTTGGTAAACATCATTTGGAACCATCTGTACATCAGACTGTGGCAGTTTGGTTTAGTGACTGAACTAGTCAAATCCTTCAGTATCCCCACTCTTGCTAGATCGAGTGTTGGTCTACTGGATGTTATTTTTTTTTTAAAGGAAGGGCAATTTACAATAGCCAAATTGTGGAAGCAGCCCAAGTTGTCCATCAATGGATGAATGGATGAAGAACTACATATACTACATAGACTACTATATTACATATATTGTATGTATATATACACACACACACACACACACACACTGAAATATTATTCAGCCATAAAAAAGAATGAAATCTTGCCATTTGCAAAACATGAATGGAGCTAGAGAGTATAATACTAAGTGAAATAAGACAGAGAAAGACAAACCCATTTGATTTCACTCTTATGTGGAATTTAAGAAACAAAACAAACAAAGGGAAAGGAAAGACACAACCAAGAAACAGACTCTTCACCAATGAGAACAAACTGATGGTTACCAGAGAAGAGGCAGGTGGGGGGCCAGGTGAAATAGGTGATGGGGATTAAGAGTACACTTATCATGATGAGCACTGAGAAATGTATAGAATTGTTGAATCACCATATTGTATACCTGAAACTAATATAACACTGTATGTTAACTTACTGGAGTTAGAATAAAAAACAATAAAATTTTACAAAACAAAAAGGAAGGGCAAATATGAACAAAAAGCCACCTTCACTACCTAAATAATGACTCAATTCTTGTCTCCATAATTTGATATTATAAATAATATTTATCTTTTTTTTTTTTTTTTTGGTCTTTTGTAAAGTCATTTATGAGGATCTGTGGGACTGGTTTTGTCCTTACAGCCATCTGAGGGCTAGAGGAAAAGCTTTGAGAAGGCTACCCTCCAAGAAGGAAGGACTAGAACCCACTGGGGCTATGTGCTTAGAACCACTCTTGCCCCCTAGGCATCCATGATCCAATCTGGTAAAAGATACAAATACCTCTTTACTTTCTTAGTTTGACCAAAATAATACTGAATTTTTCAAAAGCAACATTACAAATGGTTTGAAGAAAAACAAAGAAATTAGGAAAACATGGACACCAGAGAGCTGAATAAAACAAGTTTCCCACCATAGGTTTGACAGCCCCAGGTCTACCACTATCCCCATGACCCACCAGGAGAACAGCTGCCCCGCAATGACCGTGCTTGGGGCTTCTTGAGGAAAGGGTCTGGAGTCTGTGTCCCCTACGCCAGTTGAAACTAGAACATAAATTAAAAAGTGAAGAAAGAAACATTCCCATCTAGGTAAACATTAACCTATCAATGAAAATCTTAGATGCCCAGCACCTATGGTTACAAGATGCTTTTCCTTAAGAAGAATAAAGGGGCGCCTGGCTGGCTCAGTCAGAAGAGTATGCTACTCTTAAACTTGGGGTCATGAGTTCAAGCCCCATGTTGGGTGTAGAGATTACTTAAATAAATAAAACTTAAAAAAAAAAAAAGAAGAGTAAAGAACCATTTACTTAGTTATTCTTTAGTACTCTTCAATAAAATGTGTACTGTGAAAAAAGGGAACGAGTTGTCTGCAATTTCAAAAATATAGGGACAGAAGAGTAAGCACTCAAATATCAAGGAGGTAAGACTTTTTAAAAATAAAATGAAACATTCAAGGATGAAATTAAAATGGTACGTTATAAATTCTGTAACTGTCAAAATCTACTTGTAATATAACCTTTCATTTTTTGTTCTAAAATGAATAACTTCAAAAAGTTTAATCTTGCAGATAGCTAAAAATACCACTATAAATACTAAAACTTTATTTTGATTTACTTGATGAAAATCTAAGATGTCATGCACAGAGAACATAAAATTTGTCCATTTGCTTGATGTTTAAAAGTTATTGTTGTAGATACAAATTATTTAATCGTGGACTATAATTATATAGGGCTTACTAACACTATCCTGAATCAGGGATTGGCAAACTAAGGACTTGTAGTCAAATCTGGCCCTTGTCATTTCTAGATGACACTCAAGCTAAGAATGGTTTTTACATTTTTTTAAGTTTGTTAAAAAAAATTAAAAATAAGAATGTGATAAGGATGACCCAAAATATTTACTCTCTGACCCTTTACAGAAAGTTTGCCAACCTCTGTCCAAAGTGATCCCTGTAGAGTGGGCCTGGTAAATTATGTTGTCCTCTTTCTCTTCCCTATCTAAGGCAACAGAGGCTCCAGAGTGAGAACTGTGTTTGAGTCCTAGATTAATCACATGCTAGCTATATGCTTTTGGGTATTCACTTAACCTCTCTGAGCCTTTATCCAATCATCTGAAAAATGGGAATAAATATAATAATTTCATAAGGATTTCTGGGGGAATAAATAAGGTACTATAGGTAGACATTCAATAAGTGAAAGCCATCCTAATCGTGCTGCGTAATACAAAGACTACCACCAAATGGAGGATATACAACTTTGTAAACAGAACTAAGAAGGCAGAATTCAATAAACCTTGTTTTAAATTTTCTTAAAAAGGTCATTCTTCTAGATAAATTAAAACATCATGAACTTTCTTTAACCTTAATATTAAACATTCTCAGTTCTTAAGGAGTAAATTTGACTAAAAGCTAAAGACACACAAAATAATAGCCATGACAGTCAAGCAACTTCTAAATTCAGAAACATAGTGATTAAGTCACTACTGGAAAGCCAGAATCTATTTTTGATTCACTTGGATCACCTTTATTTCATTATACATTTTATAACATCAAAGCAAAACATGGCATAATTTCAGGCACTGAATCATCATCAAACTGAGCTGCAATTAAGGATAAGAACATCATTAAGTTTTAGGTAATGCTTGCAATTGTAAGTAAGCAGTGCCTTTCTATTCTTCTGGAAAATGTCATTTAGGAGGTTTCAACAATTCTCCTAAACCTAGGCTGTAAGTGCCATGCTTGAATTTTTTTTGGATGCATGCCCAACAATAAATGATCCACAATGATCTGAGGACAGCACTCCCATCCAAGAACTTAATCAGATTAATGATGTATTTGTTTTATAAAAATGAAGTACATTAAGCCTGAAAATACCTAATTTACATACTAAATGGTTGCTAGGGACCAAAAATACTAGTGGTTTTTATAAAACTGAGGTTACAAAATTGTCTATTGTCTTAAAATCTGTTAGTAAATAGCAGTGAAATGCAAAATAATAAACAAATGTTAATTAGTGGTATTTATATATGTAAATTCATGAGATGGTGTACAGTTGTTCAGAAGAACCTAACGATGCTCATATTCCAAAATATACATGCCCCAGAGACAACATGATGCCATTTATATTAAGTTGGAAATAACAATAAACTTATTTGTGATGTTTTCTAATTGATTTGACCTCAAATTGTGATTAACATTCTACTCTAATTTTTTCATTTGGGGCCCTAGTTTAATATATGCAAACATAAACAGTAAATTAGCAGTCTAGGTTTCTGCCATTTTTGTTGGAAACCTATTAACAACCTTTATCTAAAAAGGGGAGGAGAGCTTTCACAAAACAGCTGAATTTCATCAAATCCTTAAAGGTGTATTAACAGCATCACTGGATGTCCTCTGATGGATTCTCTCTCTCTCATTCTCTCTCTCTTTCTCTCTCTCTCTCTCTCTCACACACACACGCGTGCGCGCGCGCACGCACGACTACTTCATTCATTCAACAAACTCATTCAACAAACACATCATTGTGTTTACCGAGCTTGGGAGGCAAAATGAGTAAGACAAAGTCACTGCCCTGTCTGCTGAGCAGATGGCAGGTAAGCAGATAATTACAATATAACAGGACAAGTGCTACAATTAATGTATAAACAGAGAGCTCTGGGCACAAAGAGAAGCCAGCCACCAACTCTGCTAGGGGACAGGTGATAAGCCACACAGATAAGTAACAGTTCCCAGTTCCTGTCACCTGAGAGGTTGGAATGACACGTGCAGGGAACAGTGAGAATAGAGAATGAGAGGAGAGGTGGTAAAGTCTACAGGCCTGTGAATATCTATATATTCCTCTAGTTTAAAAAAAAAAAACTCAAATTTCATTTAAATCATGCAAAACAACAAAAATTGAGGCTATTTTGAAATAGGTTAACTATTTTTTATACAGAAGCTTAATGTTAATAGCTTACATCTATATTTAGTAAATACTAGATACAGGGAGTAAAAAACAAAAACTGAATTTAAAAAAACACCTGAATGAAACTTTATTAAACATGAAACTTTAAATTTAAAAAATAAGTTGGATTCAGATTCAAATATCAGTTTTTATAGGACTTAGAAATATATATGCTAGAAAAGTAAGAAATGTGGGGTACCTCTAGGCAAACCTGGAATGAATATAGAGACATCACATAGAAGAATTAAACCATGATAATTCTGCTTTAAAAATTTGGGAGATGTTAAGATAAGAATGATAGAAGAAACAAAAACTTGGGGAATTAGAGTATATATTAAATATATAGGGTATATATTTTATTGCATAAAAAGCTTATAGAAGAACTAGAGAAATAGGGATTAAAATTTTCCTACATAATTACATCACCATCAAAATAGCAGACATCATTTACTGAACACTCATCTAGCTAGGTACATGGACGCTATGGAAAGTGCCTGCATTTGGTTCAATGTTTGAAATGTTGGCTGGCCAGCTTGTAACCATCATACGTAGCTGACAGCCTGCTGCCCAGCTGCCATGGCCAAAACCTTTGTTCAGAGAAAAGGGATGTTGCCTATGGAAACTTCACTAGGTAGGCTTCAGACGTGTATCCATTTCCATGAAAGACTGTTCTGGTCCCAACCCAGTTGAATATTATCTACTTGCCCCTAAGTATCCAGACATATGCCACCTTCTTTCTACCTTAGATAATTCACTCACTCAATGTAGTGGATTCATGGATATATATGCTGTCCTATTCATCTTTATCTCTTATATATATTATATGATTATTTTGTATCTATTTATCATCTTAACTGAAAACAATATACTTAAATAGGTTTACAGAAAGAAAAGGAAGAAGGGCATCATTAAGGACCTTATAGCATACTTCTCAAGAAAAAAAATTTCAAGGAAACACAAGAGCTGTAGAAAATTTAAATAAAGGAAACACTGTAAGCTGATTCATACACACAATAATATAGAGTTGCCTGTGTGCCATGATCTTTTTTATAACTAATCCATGTCAATTTGCTATAACTGCAATTATAGAGATACAGAGTAAATATTTATAACCCTAGGACCTGGCAAGGTCCTGGGCACTTAATGTTTCCTGATAATAATTCCGGTAGAGAATAAAAAATATCAAACATGTCAAAGGTGGAAGTTGAGTAGAGCAAGAAAGCTGATGATTCAGAGCAACAAGGCAAGGTTCAGCCAATTGATGAGAGATATATAGATCATACTGCCAAGGAGAGCCTTATTTTAGAAGGAAAACAAACCTCAAATGTCCTAACCTGTGTTAATATTGAAAAAAAAAGATTTGTTACTTTTAGAAGCAACAAATTCCTGCAGAAGGGTAAACCTATTGCTGAGCCATCTGTTATTTGCCATATGTATAATAAATTCAACAGAAGCACCCCCAGTGCTTCCTATAAACAGATGGTTTTTTAAAGTCTAAAACATCCTATCAGTGGAGACCACAACCAACCCCCTCCCCCTAAAAAAACCAAATCCCTCACAACCACACATCCCACAGCTGAATACTTGGTTTCTTTTCATTCAGCATACACATAATAAAGATGACACTGCAAACCCTAGACTGCCATCCTTCTGTTACCATGAGAGCAACATCTTGTCTTTGTGAAACATGTGTGGAGACAAAGGAAGACTATTCAGTTGAACTGGTTAAACATCTTTTGTACCTGGAATGTTGATGATATATCCAGTTGGCAAGGAGAAGCAATGTGGCCAATAGATAGCTCACCGACTTATTTATTTACAAAACACACACGCGTGTAGCACAAACACCACTACAAAACATTCTGCCTATGAAACATCTTTTGGGGTATACAAGCTTATGAAAGTCTAAGAAGATCACTAAACATTTCTCATATCACTAACAACTTTGAATTGAAAAATATGTTTGCAATTTACGAACAGCAAAATAATAAAAGCTCATTTATTACTTATTATTTTAATTAAGGTCTTAATTTCTATTATACCTGTCATGAATGTCCAGATCTTGGCCAATCTGAATCAATTACTTGCCTGGAATCAATCAATTACAGACATATATACAAGGTTTACCCTGGAAAAGGACATGAAATAAAAATGTATTTCAAGTCCATTGTATTTAAATAATCCCGCGTATTTTAAATTGAATTAAAATTAATAAAAATACATAAACCAGCAGATCAGCTCTAACATAACTACAGAAGAAAATAAGCAGGGTATCAGAATCTTCCCTGCTACTTGAACCAAAACATTAGTAAGCATACAAGAAAATACCTTTTGGAAGTTTAAAATACCATTCTGAAGTTATGTTTCAAATATAGCTGCTATTCACCATGTGCCAGATATTAAGTACTTTTACTTCTCATGAGTTAGCTCATTTACGTCTCACCATACCCCAGAACTCCACAGTATTATCTTTTTTTTTTTAAGATTTTATTTATTTATTTGACAGAGAGAGACAGCTAGAGAGGGAACACAAACAGGGGGGATGGGAGAGGGAGAAGCAGGCTCCCCGCCGAGCAGGGAGCCCAATGCGGCTCGATCCCAGGACCCCGGGATCATGACCTGAGCCAAAGGCAGACACTTCACGAGTGAGCCACCCAGGCGCCGCATCCACAGTATTACCTTAATAAAAGTGTAAAATGCTACTTTAAAAGCACATGAAACCTACATGAAAAAGGCAGCCCAAACGTAGTGTCTCTGAGCCACCAGAAGTTTAGGAAAGCATCTGTCACAAAGGGAGAGTTAACCTGTTAAAATTTAAGGCAGATTTGCTGTTAGTCTAAATGAAGACTTAGTCTGACCTCTATCTAAAGTATCAAACAAAGTTTCAGAGAGCCATAAAATAATACACATCAATTAATCATCATCATCTGCTGAGTCAAACATTGGAAAATAATGTCAAGAAGTTACCCTGTAATTACTTTGTGGCTCCTTGAAAACCCATTTGACATAATCACTCTCTGACGGCTGCAAGAGGGAAAATGTTCCATTTCTTCTCCCACCAGTACCCTCTTCTGAGAGCCAGGGGCATCGCTTTTCAGCACTTCCTGATCTGCCAAATGTTTACGAGGGAAGTGTGTGGGGTGCCTCCCGTAATCAGTGCTCCTGAGGCCAGTCAGGGGTTGAGAGTTTCCAATCAAAGCTGTGGATTCAGGAGAGTCACAGTCAGGGGACGGGCAATGGGCTCATTATCAGCACCCAGCGAGGAAAATTACTCAAGTACAAGAGAATCTGGTTTTATCTCAGGGACCACTGGAATATTTCCTTTTTTTCTGTCAATAACATTACATTTCCACTTACAAAAGAAACACCCAATACTCACCACATTATGTTAAACATTCTTATTTGCCAGGTTGTGGGTCACTAGTTACTGTGAACTGTGACACCTTCGTGTAAACTAGGCGAGAAGTTAAATCATCCTGAATGCAGCTGACAAAGTCTGTACTTCCCACGGGAGGTTTTTGGACCCAGGGCCACAACTGGGTGCTCTGCCTACAGCTAAGTTGATAGAGACTAACTCAAACTCCCTCTGAAAGTGAAGTACAGCCTTTTTTTCCACAGCTCATTTCCGATGTGTGGATATGGTGCTCCATCTTTGCTCTCAGCACCTACCTTTGAGCTGACAGCTGAGGCCATGTTTCCACCTCTCAGGGGTAGCGTTTTTGTTTGTTTGTTTGTTTTATAGTTTTCTATTATAATTACCACTTGGTTTTCGTTAGGGTCACCCCCCAGAAGAAAGACCTAACTTTCTGACAGCACAATGTGATAAGAGTAAAACCCCAGTACCTCAGCAACTGGATATGAGAGGAGCCTAGAAAAAAATTCCTGCAAAACAATCCTATTGTGAGGAATTGAAGCTTTAAAAATACTGTGCTGAGAACACCTGTGTTCTTATCATAGATTTTTCATATTTTCCATCAGAAGAGATATGAGTTAGGTTTGTGACACAGCAAGATTTCGAAGGCCTATTGCATTAATGAAAATGTCATCGGTGCAGTATCTTATATCTCTATAGTAAACATGGGAGAAATAAAGGCCAGGAAAAGAAGAAAGCAAAAAAGGAACTAACCAGGCAACGCTATAATAAATATTAGTTTCTGGCAGGCCCTTTTATCCAGCTCACAAGGACAAAAGGGGGAAAAGTCATTTATATGGTTTGGTACTTAAAATTGAATTGGGAAGTGCTAATGCTAGTTTTCTAATTTCCCTAAGTTTCTGAGCTCTTCCTCAGAAGTTAATACATTATAGATTAGTACATTAAGGTAATTTATCCCACTTCTCAAATTAAAATGAAAACTTGAAAGGGGAAAAAAAATATCACTTTACCAAAAAATGTTATTTACAATATCTTCAACTTAAAAACAAAACTTACCCAATAAGAAAAAAAAATCTTTCATTAAAAAGGAATAGGTTAATTGTGCCAACCTAATTTAAGTCAATATCATTCTTGCTTTTGTCCCCAACAATGCTACTTGCATATTTATGAGTAAGAGAATTCTGGATGGCTAAAAGTGAATTTACAGACTATTTCAGAGCTGGCATTTTCAAGTAACTTTTTAATAATCTTTATTATGTGCTACTACAATGATAATCTCACTTATTAAAGCCTTATTTATTTACAGTGTAGATATCTCTTATAGTAGTCTTGCAATCTTTACTAATTTAACATTACAACTTCATATCTTTTCCTAATCTCATGTAATTTACCCTACTTAATTCCTTGCTTCTGGATATGCTACATTTGCCACCCAATGAGTTTATTTCACTGGTCATTTACTTTTAACAGTAAAGCCAAACTATTTGAAGGGAATAATCTCCCTGCAAATCCAACATAGGAAAAAAAGGGTCTTATTTATCCAGCATTTTGTGCCATGAATTGAAGCTTTATTGCAAAGAGTAAGCAATAAACAAAAACACCTCAGGGGCCTGGGAGGAGCAATGTAACCAATTACATTTAATTAAATCAAAGGATGGGAGCCCCAGGGTTGAATGAGCTGAAGAACAAATTTGCATTAACACCTAGCAGCCAAACAAGTAGCTCTGGGTCTAGTCTGCAAGTACAATTGTTGCCATCTATTCTCTGCACTGAAGGGGGGCCATTAGCTAAATTCTTAGGCATTGTTTGTCCACTGATGAGAGGCTGCCTTCTCAACATTTCACTTCATCACACATGAAAATTGCCTACTAAAATAAACAGCTTCCTCTGAAAGCTCAGAAACAAACATTATTACCTGACTCCAGTTTGCAATTTGGTGAAAACTCTTCAGGGCTGCTAAAGGAGAAAAAAAGAAATGAAAGGTATATTTCCCAGCCCTAACTTTACATTTGATAGAGATCACATGTTTGAGCAGATGCTTCTGTAACATTGAAGACTACAAGGCAGGTTATTCCTCAGGCTCCACCAAGAATATCTTTGTTCTAAATGGAATACTCTGACTTGAACCTACAACAGGTGAATCTCAAACACTCAGAGCTGAAAGCCCACTGTGTTATTCAAATCACAATTCCCAAAACAATGCTCTCACTTTATGGACAGTTTCTCCCCTGGTAACTTACTGTTTTGATTACTTAGGGAATTTTGTCTTAATATATTACACACACACATCATATCTATCTATATGTATCTATCACATATTTTATGGATAGAGAATTATCATATATTATTAATACAAACTAATATTTCTAGATACATGTCATATTCCAACTGTAGTTTTGTATTCAATCCGAATAACCATAGCCAGACAGTATCTTTGCCTCTTTCTTGGTCTCTATCTTATCATACTTCCTCATCTATATGTATCTATCACAAATCCTATTTAATGAAAGCCTGCCTAATCGTGGTAAGTTAACCTAACTCTGGTAGGTTTTATTTTTTTTTAACACATTCTTCTTTTAGTCTCATTAAAATACTACACTCTCAAAAACAGAAAACAAAACAAAACCCAAATTTTTTTTAAAGATTTTTTTTTTAATTTATTTATTTGAGAGAGAAAGAATGAGACAGAGAGAGAGCATGAGAGGGAGGAGGGTCAGAGGCAGAAGCAGACTCCCCACTGGGCGGGGAGCCTGATGCGGGACTCCATCCCGGGACTCCAGGATCATGACCTGAGCCGAAGGCAGTCGCTTAACCAACTGAGCCACCCAGGCACCCAAAACCCGAATTTTGGAAGGAGACCCAGTAAATGTTAGTAGCCCACTACGGTAGATGAGGAAGTATGATAAGATAGAGACCAAGAAAGAGGCAAAGATACTGTCTGGCTACAGTTATCTGGATTGAACAACCATCCAAAACTACAGTTGGAATATGACATGTATCTAGAAATATTAGTTTGTATTAACAATGTATGATAATTCTCTATCCATAAAATATTGAAAATTTCTTTTAATATATTAAAGTTACCAAGATACTAAGCTAACAGATTCCACATTGCTTCAAAGTCAGCTGCATAGCTTAGAGGGTGGGGATGTCAGCTTGAATCTGAGAGAGATTCAAACATTTCTGAGCTGGTAAGGTGAACCTGTGAAAATTAATAAAGGGAAACCTCACTAAAATGGAGTTGGGAGGCCAGAAGGGGGAGCTCTACCTCCCTACCAGGCCTAGTACACTGCACACCCCAATAGTAAGAACTGTACCTTGAAAGTAGATACCACTTTACAAACTGGCGGGGGGGGGGGGGGGGGTGGGGAGAAAGTTTTTCTCTTTCCCTGGAAACAGCCCAGCCAAAGAGAGACTCACAATGAAAAGCCACTATACCACTAACTCCCGGTGTACTGAAATGGACTTTTTATTTATAATAGCCCCTCCCAACTCCCTCCTTTCTCTGTAAGAACAGTTCTCTCCTCTGTCCTCCAGACTTGCTTATGGTTTTGCTATAACCTGCAAGTCCCAAATTGTAATTCTCTATTCCCAAATAAAGCCATTTTTGCTGGTAAATAACTTGACGGTTTTATTTTTAAGGTTAACAAACCCATCGGACAAGACCTGTTTTGGTAAAGGGCTCAAAGGGCCCTATAAAAAAGATCGAGGCTCTTTGACTTGACCTTAAGTTCAAGACGGGTGGAACAAAGATTCTCACAACCTATATTTCAAATCCCTTCCTTAGACTCAAAGCATTCTTAAAGCGCCCAATAGATGGAGAAAAGACAAGAAAAGGCAAAATAACCTCCTGCCCCATAGTCAGTGCTCAGGTGCAGACTGTCACTCCAGCAGGCAGGGCACACTGCACAAGAACAAATGCCCGCTGCCCTTGCTTTGAGATCCTTGGAAGTCTGTAATAGTTTTACAAACTCATGGAGTCATGACAAACTTGCATCTGGAGTTGTATCCCCCAAATTTATGGCTCCCTTACACAAACTAAAGCCATTAAATCTTTCCAAAGGGTGGGGGGACAACATAACACAAGTAACAGGTTGTGTGTCAGGCTGGCGCCATGGTAGCTGAGGAGCCTCAGGGGAAAGAACACAAGCTCATTATGGTCTAGTATGTCTAGTACATTAATGGGTTGAAGCCAACAAAGTGTAGGGAGCAGGGTGGGGAGATGGGGGTGGGTCACTGAGGAAACCTCTAAGAAATCTGTCCTAAAAGTAAACAGATAAACAAAAAGTAGTGGAAAGCAGAAACTAGGCACACTGATGTGACCCTGAAGGGATGTTGGACAGGAAGAATGACTCTGGTTGTTGAGCATCCTCCATAGCACTCATGAAAAAAACTGGAAAAACGGTTTCTTTACAAGATTCTGTACGAGAGAGAAACAAGCAGTGAAGTTTTAGAATAATGGAGAGAAATATGAATGGGAGAAATTCTTGTTCCTCTGCTTTACCACTAATCACTCCACATTCTATACCGCCATGGTTATCTCTCCAGTATATTGCCCAGACGGGGTAGGGCAAGACACCACAGTAATAGAACAATACTAGATATCTAATTCCTGACAGGCAGAGTAATACCAGGTGAAAGAGGCCTTCTGTAGGAGCACTTGTGATACTCCTGGGGACTCTCAGGAATATTTCAGGGGCACATCAGCTGAGGTCCTGCAATAGCAGTAGTTATAAGAGCCAGTTATTATAATGTGACTCTATACTTCTAAACTGGTGTGAAGCCTGAGAAAATTGGGTACACACACACACACAAGAATTCTGGAAAAATCTTGTACTGTGTTTACTAAAAGAAGTTGCTACCTCTACAAATCCTTCCCCCATTTTTATCAAAAAGGAAAATAATATGGTCTGATTTGGGTCATATATTCATTATAACATGAATCTAGTATATGTTAGGGTAGCTATTGGCATCTTGGGCTCCATGTTAATTTACATTTGAAGCCTAACTGTTAATGTTAACATTTTTATGCCAAAGTGTTATGAACTATCCCATTTTGGTGTATGTGGTGGTAATCTGACCACCGTGAACCATAAGTACTCTTGAGTCTCACCAAACTACTGATCTTAGGAAAGTATTTGATTATAATCTGTATTAACATAAATTCTTAGCATTTTTTCCACACTGAATATTTTCCCAGATATTCCTACTCGCTATGTATTTAGATTTTCTTAATTGCTAGGAAATCATTCACAATGGTACAACTACAAATTTCTATTTGTACAGAAATTCAAATATCTATTTTTCTTCTGGTTAAGCAACCCCTCCACTAAGTACATTTTCCTTTTAACAGTTATGTTGAGTTGCCTTTGCCTTTGCTTAGTTCTATTTTATACAAACACTAAAATTATTTTTCAAAAAATTTTAAACTATGCTTTAGAATTGGTATAATTTCAAATTATTCTTGCAAAGCAAATTACTTGGTAAAATGATTTTCATGTGTGTGCATGCATGTTTTTTAAGTCATGGACAAAGCTATTAAGTTTTTTGCTTAATGGATTTAATCCTAGATAGACCCAGAGAGAGAATTAAATCAGTCTCCCTGAAACAGTCTCCATTGTACACATATGGCTTTTGATTTAATAGTTCTTTCACCCTTTGAAAAATGTAACCTCATTTACTCATTGTATGTTACCAAAAAAAAAATTAATAATTGAAGGGTCAATCTTATAAATCTGAAAATTTTCTTGTAGCTATATGAATGTAAAAATGAGTCACAGCCTTTTCTGTAATCAAAATAGTTCATATCAAATGTCATTGCTTTTTGATTGCTCTATTAACTATCAAAGAGTCTATAATGACCTCATCTTTATATCTCTGATAATTTGCAATTGCTGTTCTCTTCTTTTAGTCATGATATTCTTCTTCTCACAATGTGAGTAAATCTTCTCCATCAAAATGGGTGTTATAACAATGGTTAACAGATACTAGATAGGCAGATCATTAGTCTCGGCTAGATTTGAAATATTGCTGTCTTTTGGGAAGATGAATTGTATTCATTTAAAAACCCAGCCACAATCTATGCTTCAGTAGCTTTCCTTTCTTTTTAATTATTCTTTATCTTTATAACTAATATGAATGAAGTCATTATAAAAATAGAAGTATCATTTTCTTTATCAACTTTAGGTTGAATCCCTTTTTACGAGATTAAGTACAGAGGCATATATAACCCTGGTGACATATCCTAGCATTATTATTATGACTGTTACTTTATTAAGGGGATTGAAGAAGAGAAAGGAAATGAATACAGTTAGAAAGGAAGTAAAATCAAAGTAAAAAATTGTAATAAAAGAAAAGAATGACTAAAATCTATGTGATGAGAGGCGCCTGGGTACAGAGTTGGTTGAGTGTCCCACTTTTGGTTTCGCCTCAGGCTGTGATCTCAGGGTTGTGAGATGGAGCCCCACCTTGGGGTCCATGCTCAGCGCAGAGCCTGCTTGGGTTTCTCTCTCCTTCTCCTTATGCCCCTCCTCCCTGCACACGCTCTCTCTCTCTCTTTCTCTCTCTAAAATAAATAAATCTTTTTAAAAATAAAATCTATGGGATGAAAGATTCTTCCAACAAATTCCTTTATTTTATTTTATTTATTTATTTATTTGACAGAGAGAGACACAGCGAGAGAGCGAACACAAGCAGGGGGAGTGGGAGAGGGAGAAGCAGGCCTCCCACAGAGCAGGGAGCCTGATGCGGAGCTCGATCCCAGGACTCTGGGATCATGACCTGAGCCGAAGGCAGACGCTTAACGACTGAGCCACCCAGGCGCCCCTCAACAAATTCCTTTTTGACGTTCATTTTAAAAAGAATCCCTGCTTCTAGAAGGCAGCCAAATTTAAAAATAAAAATACTATTTAAGTTATGGTAGACAAAGGTCCAAAATAAATGAATCGGTACATAAAGCAGGTTTTTCTCTAAGTATTATATAGCACAGAAGCAAATTTAATAGAAGATATAAAGGACAGCTAATAGTTTTCTTGAATTCATCAAGAACTTGAACTATAAGTCTCCTTAACTTTATAATGCTATATTGTTTGCTTAGAAATACTGTTCAAAATTTCCCTTAAAACGTGTGCTGAATTTTTCTCATTAGATGCAAATAAACATTTACTTCTTTAAGTCAAAGGTTATGACATGCAATGCAGTCTTGAAACTAGCAATTCTCTAAGGGCAGGATGGAATGGTAGTAGGGAGTAGATTCTGAATAAAAGTTTCTGAAAGAACCGGTACAGTTTGAAAACAAAGCAATATTTTGTCCCTTAAGTCTGAGTCATGATATTAATGTGTTCTAATTTTGAGTAATATTAAAGAAAGGTGTGAGATTTTACTATTTTACCAAAGGGGGTATTTTTTTAGATTAAAGGACTTTTTCAGTGTTCTAGATCACATATTTTAAAAACCAAATCCCTAAAGGTTGAGTTCTGACCCTATTCTGCTTTCAGCTTTCTACGTGGAGCTGGCTGACTCACACAAGTTGCAAATTTCACACAGCAGCCACAGTCAAGAACAGAACTCAGAACACTGAAAAGCATGCATTTATTTCCTCTTCCTCTAGAGGTTCCACTAACACGACAATAGAGGAGTTAAGTACAAACCCACAACAGCAAAGGGAAAGAAAGAAGCTAACAATAGGGGAAAAGACTGGCCCTTTTATGTTCCTATGGAATACGGAAAGCAAACGTAAGAGTGGCAATTAGCAAAGCAAGGCGGACGAACCAAAACTGGAGAAGGGAGACAATGGCCTACCAGAATCCCAGAGTTTCCAGGCTTGGAAGCACCAGATACAAGGGGAGAGATGTAAGAGCAGAGCTAAAACCAAAGGGACTAATTGAGAGTCTGTATATAGGGTAGTTGGTCCCCTAGCAGCCATGTGTCTACCCAGTTGAAAATGAAACTGGACAGCCTACAGAGAAGAGATGCTGCCATTCAGACATTAGTGGAGTTCTCCACTTGTCATTCCAAGGCAAATCCCTACCCATATATGCACAGAGCTCTCAACTGGTTTCTGTTGCCTCATTCTTACATATGACTGCACAACTGAGGTTCAACAAACAGTTGAGAAAAAGTGAAAATGTCAAAGATGACGACGACCACGGCAAACGGACAAAAAAATGAGTTGGATAAGATAGAATTTGGGAAACAGATCAGAAAAAAAACATTCTGAAAGTCTCAGAGAAATTCAAGAAGATAACGCATATATAAAATATGAACTAGATGCATGAAAAAGAAAACAATTACAAAACAAGAAAGCGTTCCTAGAAATAATATGCTAGAAAGGGTAGATGACAAAAAGAAGAAATTATCACAAAAGTTTTTTTTAAAAAAGGCAGAAAAATGACTGCATATGTGTATTAGGTAATGTTAAGTGGTATTGATGTGGGAAATAAAGGCAAAAGAAAAAATTAAATTTCCTTACTACTTACAGCCCATTGACAAGTCCTTGAAACAGGCAGAGTGACCTTCCTCTAGGAACTCAGCTGCCTCGATGTTGACACTCTGCTAAGGGCAAAAGGCAATCTTAGCTTAACATTATCCCAACCCCCGAGGATCCTATGAGTCTTCTTTAACGTATAAAAATTCCTTTGGAAACTTCATCTCTACCCCCTCCCAAGATATACGTTAGCAATCATCCTCCAGGCATATGGCCCATGATACACATCTGAACAGTCTCATGACTAAGGGTTTACTAGACAGTAATAAATGACCTTTTCCTAACAACAGCTAGCCCCCTCAAACTCCTGGAAACCTTGCTTCCAAAATTTCTTCAAGACTTATGCTATCACTAACCCCCTCCCAACTTGAAAGTATATAATCAGTCACCCCACACAACCCCAGTGCAGGTGTTTCTGCCCACTGATCCTGTCCCCATGCTTTTAATAAAACCACCTTTTTGGGCGCCTGGGTGGCTCAGTTGGTTAAGCCACTGCCTTCGGCTCAGGTCATGATCCTGGAGTCCCTGGATTGAGTCCCACATCAGGCTCCCTGCTCGGCAGGGAGTCTGCTTCTCCCTCTGACCCTCCTCCCTCTCATGTGCTCTCTCTCATTCTCTCTTTCTCAAATAAATAAATAAAATCTTAAAAAATAAATAAATAAATAAATAAAACCACCTTTTTGCACTGAAGACACTTTAAGAATTCTTTCTTGACCATTTGTTCCAAACCCCAATATTTCCATGTTAGTATCACCATCAGGCCCAAGAGTGTATAATGGCTCAAATACAATGGAAATTCACTTGTACTCCTGATAGGCTGCTTTCTTTCAAGCAATCATTTATGGGTCCAGGATCCTTCTATCTGTAGTTCTACCATTCCCCTAGAGACCTTGTTATTTTCCACATTTTCCTGGTAGGAGAGGAAAAGAGAAGACCTAGCCACTCCTTAAAAGCCTTAGTCCAGGGGCACCTGGGGGGTTCAGTAGTTAAGCATCTGCCTTTGGCTCAGGTCCTGGGATCGAGCCCCACATCGGGCTCCCTGCTTGGCGGGGAGTCTGCTTCTCCCTCTCCCACTCCCCCTGCTTGTGTTCCCTCTCTCGCTGTGTCTTTCTCTGTCAAATAAATAAATAAAATCTTTAAAAAAAAAAAAGCCTTAGTCCAGAAATGGCACACGTCACTTCTACTCATATTCTATTGGCTAGAACTTAGTCACATGGTTGCATCTAACTCCTAGGGAAGTTGGAAACTTAGAGTTCAGCTCTAAGTTCAAGTATTTTGGTGTATGATCTCTGCCACAATGTGCATGGAATACCTCTAGAGAGAACACAGAGAGGGGAAAAGAAACCTGATATAGGGTCACCTCAGAGAACTAGGACATATGGCATCAGGGGTGCAAATCTACCTTTCACTGTGAACCCTTCCATATTATTTTAATTTTTTTAAATAACAGTTATATAGAAGACAGAGAAATAAAGGATTAATCTAGTTCATCCAACATTAATAGGAGTTCCAAAATAGTGAAGAGAGAAAATGAGGACATGCCAAAGAATTTCATACAAAAGAATTTCTCAGACTTAAGGATATGGGTCTTCAGATTCAAAGGACCTATACACCAGCAGAAGAATTATTCTTAAAAAAAAAACAACAAAAAAAAAACACATATCTAGGTTTTTCACTGAGAAATTTCTGAAGACCAAGGACAAAAAGAAATCCTAAAAGCTTCTCACAAAAGGAATGACAGCCTTTTCATTAGCTACACTGGATGCTAGAAGGCAACACCCAAGACCTTCACGTTCTTTTTTTTTTTTTCCCCTGAGCTTTACATTCTTAAAGGCAATTATTTTCTAACTAGAATTTACACACAAGAATAAACAATAAAGTGTGATTGTAGAAAAATTCTTCAGCTATACAAGGGCTCAGAAAAATCCCCTCCCTTTCTTAAGAAGTCACATGAAGATGTGTTTCCACAAAACAAAAAAAGTATACCAAGAATGAAGCCACAGATCAAAACCACAAGAGCTTCGACCTAGACAGTAAAAGAAAGTCCTTGTTGCTAGCCATGTTGTGGGCTTAAAAGACTAATGCAGGAAGACAATGGGGAGAAAAATGATGGAGGGCTTTAAAAAAATTAAGAAATATATACAATATAGAAGCAGTAGAAAAACCGTACAGGAAAGGAACTATAATTATAGAGAGAAAATTGTGCAAGGGGGTGGGGGAGAAAAAGCTGTATAAGAGAGACAATATGATTAAAGAACACTACTTATCTCTATATTGAATATTATTTACATAGTTAAAATAATGTACATGCTGATTACTTATAAAACTAAAAATAGCGATCTATATCTCAGGAATGTTGGAGGGTGGGTCAATAAGCTGTCTAAAATGATGAATCAAGAAATACTAGGATAAGCATATTTTTAATGAAATATGGAAATAACTAACAGAAAAAATACTTAGAAAAGTTAGAAGTGTTTGCCTTGAGAAGCAGGACAGGGGGAGGACAGGGGAGGAAAAGAGACTGTTGATTTTCATTATAAGCTCTTCAAAACAGTATCAAATGTATCAAATCTAGCATCAAATTGAATATAAAATATTTGATTCTTTGTATATGTATATGTCACTTCAATTTTTAAAACCTGAGCCCTTTCTATATCCCAAACATGGCGTTAGGTGTAGAAAACAAATTTGAAATAAATGTTAAAAATAAACTTAAATAAATAAATAAATAAAATTTAAATACATTCAAGTCTGTCTTGTTCTCCAGGATTTCATGGTCCCTGGGGAAGATATATATATGTTTTTAATTACAATTCGGCGTGATTACTGTGCTCCTAGAATATTTACAAGACGGCATCTCTGCAGCACAGTAACACAGAGGAAGGGAAGAGATGGGAAACTGATGTGGGGAAATGCTATTTGAGCTAAAAGCCTTAAAGGATCATTGAATCTGAACCTGAGCATATGATTACTTGTCCTCTCATCCAGGTTGACTCCTGGGGTAAGTCCATTAAAACCAGGACAACCAGTGTTCCTCTTGAGGAATCCATTAAAAATTATTTATGTTTTTTTTTTTGAGAGAGAGAGAGAGAGCAAGTGAGTATGAGCAGGGAGGGGCAGAAGGAGAAGGAGAAAGAGAATCTTAAGCAGGCTCCATGCCCAACACTGAGCTCGATCTCACGACCCTGAAATCATGACCTGAGCCAAAACCAAGAGTCTGATGCTTAGCCGAGTGAGCCACCCAGGTGCCCCTATGATACTTTTATTACTAGACAGAAAAGGAGGAGGAAAGAAATGCTGAGACCTAAGGTGTACCAGACATGTGGCGCATCACACCACAGTGATTCAGAAAACAGGAGCCCACTTTGCAGTGAAAACAGTAAAGCCGGGGGCTGTCAACCCAGGGAATTCACTGTTCCTACATCATCACTGTATCCCTTCATCAAAAGGCAGCTCACCTCTAAGAAAGCTCAAGACTTACCCTCCAGGTTGGGTTGGTCTGCACAGAGGGGTTTGGACCGAGCTTGCCACGTTTCCTGCTCATTCCACAAGCCCCACTTTCCAGTCTTCCCCAACGATTCTGGGAACAGCCCAACATCCACTAAATTTTATTTCTCCTCAAGCTAGTCGGCATCAGTTTCTATTATTTTGCAACCAGAAACTAGATACAGAACGAAAACAATGAAAAGTCAGAGAGATGAAAGGATTCCTAAGTCTAACTCTTACCCATTATTGTTCTAAAACTATAACTGAGTCATGTGCTTTAAGTTTTCTCTGTTTTTGATTTAGGAAGAAAAAGAGAATGCTTTCAAAACAAAGGAAATATTTCACCTGAGTAATTAAGAAGTCTATAAGCCTGTTATGAATATTAAACTAGCAAACTTTAATTATAAAAAGCAAGATAATTTTTCATTTATCTCTAACATCCTGGATCTGTGTTACAATTGCTTTCATTTTGTATTGTGAGTAGAAATGTCACCTTTTAATTTTTTTTCCGTGACACATTTTTTTAGTAAAAAAAAAAATCTGAGGATGTGTTTATTTATTAAAGGATAATTGCATTTATATACTTCTAGAAAGGCATTCTTAGCTGTGAGAGCATATTCATTTTATAACTTTAACTTTCACAGTTTTTTATCTTTGAAAGAAAAGTCCACGGATGTTTTTATCAAACATGTAAATATATTCATATGAAAAAGGATAAAACTAGATTCCTATCTTATACCATTCACAAAATTTAACTTGAAATAGATTAAAGACTTAAATATAAGAACTGAAACCATAAAACTCCTAGAAGAAAAGATAAAGAAAAAGCTTCCTGACATGGGTCCTGGCACTAATTTTTTGGATATGACACCTAAACAAAGTAAAAAATAAACAATTGGGACTATCATACTAAAAAACTTCCACATATCAAAGGAAATGATCAACAAAATAAAAAGGCAACCTATGGAATGGGAGAAAATATTTGCAAACCATACATCTGGCAAGGGGTTAATATACAAAATATATAAGGAACTCATACCATTCAATAGGAAAAATATAAATAATTCCATTAAAAATGGGCAAAGGACCTGAATAGACATTTTTCCAAAGAAAATATTCAAACGGACAGCAGGTATATGAAAAAGTACTCAACATTATTCATTATTAGGGAAATGCAAATCAAAACCTCAGTAAGATATCACCTCACACATGTTAAGATGGCCATCATCAAAAAGACAAGAAATAACAAATGCTGGTAAGGATGTGGAGAAAGGGGAACCGTCGTGAACTATTGATGAAATGTAGCAGCCACTACAGAAAAAAGTAAGAAGTTTCCTCAAAAAATTAAAAATAGAAATACCATATAATCTAGTAATTCCACTTCTGGGTGTACAATATCTGAAGGAAAGGCAATCACCATCCCAAAGAGATATCTGTACCCCCATGTTTATTGCAGCATTATTTATAATACCCAAGACATGGAAACAACCTAAGTGTCCATGGACAGATAAATGGATAAAGAAAATGTGGTATAGATATATAATGGAATACCCTTCAGCCATAAAAAAATAAGGAAACACTGCCATTATGACAAAATGGATGGACCTTGAGGGCATTATGCTAAGTGAAATAAGTCAGACAGAGAAAGACAAATGCAGTATGATCTTATTTATATGTGGATGCTAAGGAAACCAAACTCAGAGATCAGATTTGCAGTCGCCAGAAGACTGCAATGGGATGAGGGGTTCGAGAGATGGGAATTGGGGGAAGGGAGAAGGGAGGAATTAGGTGAAAGTGGTCAAAAAAATATAAATTTCCAGGTATAGGATAAATAAGTTCTAGGGATATAATGTACAATATGGTAACTATATCCAACACTGCTGTCTTATATATCTCAAAGTTGCCAGAGAGTAAATCTTAAAAGTTCTTATCACAAGGGCAAAAACCTTTTGAAACTATGTGAAGTGATGGATGTTACTAAAATATATTATGGTAATCATTTCACAATATAGACATATCAAATTGTACACCTTAAATTTATATACTGTTATATGTCAATTATATCTCAATAATACTGGGAGGGGGAGCCACATGAAATAATCAGCATGGAGTCTGCCGGTTCCTCTCCCTCTGCTCCATCCCCACTCGTGCTCGCTCTCACTCTCGATCGCTCTCTCTCTCTCTCTCTCTCCCCCCCCCAAATAAATAAATAAAATCTTTATTTAAAAAAAAAAAAACTTGGGGGCGCCTGGGTGACTCAGTCGTTAAGCATCTGCCTTCGGCTCAGGTCATGATCCCAGGGTCCTGGGATCGAGCCCCGCATCAAGCTCCCGGCTCTGCAGGAAGCCTACTTCCTCTCCCACTCCCCTGCTGGCTGTGTTCCCTCTCTGGCTATGTGTCTCTGTCAAATAAATAAAATCTTAAAAAAAAAATAAAATAAAATAAAACTTTCCAGAAAACTGCTTAAAAGAACAATATGAAGAGGAGAATATTCTAAACCATTCTGAGGAAACATTAGTTGTATATCTTAGGTTTGTGTTCTATTTTCAACAGTCTTATTTTTTGGATATTCAGTATTGCTGAGACATCAAAACTTCTCCCACAAACACAATATTAAGAATCAAATCTCAAGAAATTATCCCACAAATATTCAAAGGAAATATACAGCAAATAATAGGCAGCAGCTGACATCAACTTTCTTTGTGAATAGAGATGGAGCACTTTCTTTGTGAACCTCTTGACCACTGTGATGGATAATGCAAAAAGCTCTGGAAGTGATTAACAAAGATAATGAGGTGACAGTTAATCCCTTAGACAATTTTCAAAAAAACTTCACCCAAAGGGAGAAAGAAGGTAAGTTTCCACCAGCAGAATGCAGGCTACGAAACAGATGTCCTGGGAACAACTCCAACAAACTAATATTTTTAAGATGTAATTAAATGATTTTAGCTCCAAATTCCCTACACAACCTTCAAGGGCCTAGTAATAATCTAGGTAATGTCTCAGATGCACCTCACTGCACCAGGTTTTTGTATTTTTTTCCCTCTGCATATATATTCCCTCTCTCGCAAACGGGAGGAAAGTACTACAGGTCCCAAAACTAAAGAAAGAAAAGAAATCATGGGAGCAGCAGCAGATATTAATTAGAAAACAGCCAGAGACTTGACTGTCTAACTTATGCAGAAATATGCAAATTATACATGATGAACAGGTCACCTTTTGTTTCATATACCTGGATGTGATCCTTGGAAATTTTTAAAATACAAACCAGAGATTTAAGCTATATCCCATCATTACTAAACTCATGCTGGACTCATACAATTAGTAAATCTTTATATAAAATCACCTACAATAATTGTGTAATTTCCTCTGAGTATTCACCTACACTTGGACGATCAGTGACATTGTATGAGTATCTCTCAGATAGCAAAAAGCTCTAAATACTAAAACAGAGAATAATGGCATTACATCATCTATTGTATCTGATGATTGTGACACTCCTTGCACTTCAAAAAACGATTATTACCAACCATGAAAAAAAACCCCACAGAAAAATTAGGTCTAATGAAACTGCCACATTAGACTGATAGGGCAGATCAAGGGAACGATTTGCTTGTCTTGAATAGATCCTTGCTTAAAGGGATTCCATTGTAAACAAAGATTATTTATCACTTGCTACCCGTTTAGAAATACCTATGCTGGCTTGGTTTGATTTTGTGATGCACTTATTCTTTTACATATCTACATATTCTTTCTATGGTACATTACTTGTTAATTTTACAATTCTCATAAAACAGAGTTATGGGGCGCCTGGGTGGCTCAGTCAGTTAAGCGTCTGCCTTCGGCTCAGGTCATGATCCCGGGGTCCTGAGATCAAGCCCCCACATCAGGCTCCCTCCTCAGCAGGGAGTCTGCTTCTTTCTCTGCCCCTCCCCTCTGCTTGTGCTCTCTCACTCTCTCTCTCTCAAATAAATAAAATCTTTCAGTAAATAAATAAAATAAAACAGAGTTACATCTTCTAAACCATGACAAAAGGCATTAGCAGTGTGTTCCTCTTATTATGCTATATGCATACGGGTACCTAAAAGCCTGACTCTTATCTCCTCCTTTCCCCTTGGGGATCTCATCACTCATTATCACTGTTGCTACAACACTGTCTTGGTGGGGGAGGCTACCAATGTTACCCTTTGGTCCAAGTTTGAATATTGGATTGCACACAGAGCATTAAGGTGTTTTGATGCATTAGGCAATCAATACAGTTGCACTGCTTAGGGCCTATGTGCTTTCCAAAAACTTACAAAAATATCTAATATCTAAAAAAAATATTGTGCCAACATACAAAACAGAAACTGTAGGATCAAAATTAACAAAGGTTCAAACAAATGTCTACAAAACATAACAAGCAGTAAACTTCAATTTAACACATGTGGTTGCAATTAAATTGTATTTAATGCGGGCTATGGGTGCACTGTAAAGAGCATGATAGAATTTGCCTCCAAAAATAAGAATTCCTAAGGCCTACAAATGTCCTAAAACAGTCCTGTAACACCCAGCTGAGACTGAATTGTTTAAACCAGATCTGTAAAAAAGTTAGGAGTTAAGGAAGAGGAGGTTAGATATAATGTGACACCAGATCATTCAGTTTATAAAATATACTTAAATGTCTTCAACTTACTGCTCACTTTAGTGGACATCTTCATGGTTGTGAGGAGCCACTTTGGAAAACAGCGTGGAGGTTCCTCAAAAATTTAAAAATAGAGCTACCCTATGACCCAGCAATTGCACTCCTGGGTATTTACCCCAATGTGATTTGAGTATTGTACCTGATGCATTCCCTTCCCCCACCCCCAGTCTGAGTTTCCGGTTCTCCTAGGATTCCATGAGTTTCTTAATACTTTAATAAATTCCTTTTCAGTTAAACCAACTAGTGTGGATTTCTGTTGTTTGCAGCTAAGAACCATGACTCACATAAAAGGATTCTCCTTCCTAGCTCCTGGTCAAACTCCATGCTGCAAACTCACATTGTACCAACCTTTCAGTGCATAGCTAATGTATCTACTGTGCAAGATATGGTGAAATAGAAATATTCAGCATACAGTCCAACTTTCTTCTAGACTGACTTCTTGTACTGCAGAAGGAGGAAAATTACCTTCCCATATTCCACTGCAGCTAAGGTTCTCAATGTGAAATAGGTTGCACCATTTAGATGCACTTACACAAGATTGAAAAGTGGACATAGGACTTACCCAATTTTCCCTGCATTGGGCTCTGCACTGCTTAGATTCTCTCTCTCCCTCTCCCTCTGCCCCTCCCCTGCCACTCACTCACTCTCTTAAATAAATAATTAATTAATTAATTAGTCAGCTAAAATTGAACATTTGTAAATACTTGGTTTACATTTCAGAGCACTGGCTAAATTCAGAATGAATCCAGGCAATGCCCTACTTGGTCAAATGCTTTAGTCATGGGCTCTCAAGGCCAGTTAGTACAAGATGAAAGTTTAAATATTAAAGGGACAATCCTCAAATCTTTATATTCACTCAGATTTTAGAAACAGACCTTAAAGTTAATTAGCAAAGAATCTAAAGTGCTAGGGCTGTTATGTGAAACCATTCTCTTATTTATATAGACACATTCATTTAATAATAAAGATCCATTTCAGGGTTAAAAATGAACGATGAGGGAAAGGAGGGAGGAGCTAACAGATACAATGCTAGTGGTTTTCAGAAATTATTTTTGTCATTATACATTATACATTGACATATAACCATTGGATTTTTCATTAAGATTACATTCAAGCATCTGTACATAATTTACTATTATTGAAGATGTTGATATGTTTATGAAAGTTATTAGAACTTATACTATGTTATTTTATAATTATATACTTTTACAAATTCTAAGGGGGATCAATTAACATTTTATATGGTAATATAGTAGAAAAGAAGACAAATACAATCAAGAACTTATAAGACATATGCTAAAAGCAATAATGTACCTAGATGTAATAATTCTAGTTGCCATGTCTGGCTTAATGATTACAAAAGTCACAAAAATAGCCAATAACTCACTTTAAATTTGTGAACTGGTATTTCATTTAATATACACAAACTTTAAAAAATAATGTATCCATTCAAAAGCATATGCCATAAAATGATAGTAAATTTACCCTCTTAAAAATTATCCGCATCTTTTCAGTTATCTACAAATAAAAATCGGTAAAATTTGTTTGACTTGGCCAAATTATTTAGAGCTCATAAGTAGGGAGTTTTTTCTAATAATTTACCTTACTTGTATTTAAAATATATTTCCTGGTTAAAATAATTAGAAATTCAAATGTAAAAACAAGTGATTTAAAATATGATTTTAAAAACACACAATTTTTAGGAATAAATTTAACAAAATATGTGCAAGACCTGTCAAATGAAAACTACAAAGCTTTGCTGAGAGAAATTAAGGAGTACCTACATAAAGAGAGTCACATTACATTCATGGATTGCATGACTTAATATTGTTAAGATGTCAACTCTCCCCAAATTCATCTATAGATTCAGTGTTATCTCAATCAAAATTCCAGTAGACTTCTTAGTAGAAATTGATAAGCTGATTCTAAAATTTGTATGGAAATGTAAGAACCCAGAATAGCCAAAACAGGTTTGGAAAACACAAAGTTGGAGGACTTACCCAATTTCCAGAATCACAATCCAGGCCACAATAATCACAACAATATAGTACTGACAAAAAGGATAGATCAATGAAACAGAATAGAGTCTAGAAATAGACATATATTGAATTGATTTTCAAAAAGGATGCAACAGTAAATTAATGAAGAAAGAAGAGTCTTTTCAATACATAGCGTGGGAACAACTGAAAATCCATATGCAACAACAACAAAAAGGAACTTTGACCACTACCTCATGCCGTATGTAAATATTAACTCAAAATGGACCACAGACCAAAATAAGAGCCAAGCTATAAAACTTCCAAAAAAAAAAACATATAAGTTTTTCATGACCTTAGTGTAGATAAAGATTTCTTAGGACACGAAAAGTATGAATCATAGAAATAGTTAATAAACAGCTTTATCAAAATTAAAAACTTCTGCTCTTTGAAAAATCCATTTAAAAAAATGCAGAAGTGGGGCACTTGGGTGGCTCAGTCAGTTAAGCGTCTGCCTTCGGCTCAGGTCATGATCCCAGGGTCCTGGAATCAAGTCCCACATAGGGCTCCCTACTCAGTAGGGAGGCTGCTTCTCCCTCTGCCCCTCCCCCTGCTCCTGCACACACATGCTCTCTCTCTCTCCCTTTCTCTCTCTCAAATAAATAAATAAAATCTTAAAAAAAGAAAAAAAAATGCAAAAGCTAACACCACCAGCTGGGAGAAAGTGCTCTCAATGCAAACCTGACAGAGGACTTGTATTAAGAATATATAATGGGGGCGCCTGGGTGGCTCAGATGGTTAAGCGTCTGCCTTCGGCTCAGGTCATGATCCCAGGGTCCTGGGATCGAGTCCCACGTCGGGCTCCCGGCTCAACGGGGAGCCTGCTTCTCCCTCTGACCCTCTCCCCTCTCATGCTGTTTCTCTCTCACTCGTTCTCTAAAAAATAAATAAAATCTTTAAAAAAAAAAAAAAAAAGAATATATAATGAACTCCTACAACTCATCAGTAAGAAAACAAACAACCTAATTTTAAAATGAGCAAAAGATTGGACATATACTTCCCAAATGAAAATATACAAATGGCCAATAAACACATAAATGACACTCAACAGCAGAGTCATCAGGTACATGTATAAAATCACAATGAGATACACAACATACCCAGTAGAATGGCTACAAAGACATTACCAAGCACTGACAAGAATATGAAGCAATTGGCACTCTAATCTATTGCTGGAGACAATGTAAAATCGTAAGTACATCAGCTTTGGAAAACAGTTTGGTACTATCTTCCAAAGTTAAACATACACTTATACAGCCCAGAAATTCTACTCGTAGGTATCTACCCCAGAGAAATGAAAGTGTATGTCTACACAGAAACACTTGTACATAAATGTTCACAGCAGTGTTATTAAAAATATCCCCAAACTGGAAAAAAACCAATATCCACCAACAGATGAATGGATAAACAAATTGTGGGTCTATTCATACAATACTATTCAGCAATTTAAAAAAAAGAAATGAACAACAGATACACACGATATCGATGAACCTCAAAAACATTATACTGAGTGAAAGAAGCTAGAAAAAAAAAGAGTGCATATATGATTGCATTTATATGACACACTGGAAAAGTCTGGTCTAATCTACAGTGACAGAAGATATATCAGTGCTTGTCCAGGAGGAGAGCTGGAGACTGACTGGAAAAGGACACATGACAGCTTTTAGAGCTGATGTAAACATTCTATTGCCTGGATTTTGACAGTGATTACATGAGTATATAAAATTTTCAAAACTCACCAAAATGTACATCAAAATTGGTACATTTTATTTATGTAAATGATATCTCAATAAAGTTGCTCTTTTAAAAATGTAAATGAAAAAAGAGCAAACTAAGTCATATACTACTTTTGAAAATTTTCAATAATCTATAATTTAATTGTTCTGTTAAGATACTAAATTGTCTCTTTTTCTGAATAGAGGGCCACTTAAAAGATATCCATTAACAACAACAAGAAAAGATACCCATTAACATTTAATTATGTAGCTATGCACCTATTACTTTTTTCTTTAATAAATGCACTAAACTCAACTATACTTCATAAATTGATGCTATTTGGTGAAGCATTTAGTTAACTGAAACAATTATTCAATGTCTTGAAAGGATTTTGAGCAATATTAGTTCAGATTTAGATTGACATGAGAAGAATCAAACCTACAACCATTCACTAAACTATTATGTGCAGCTTAGCCAACATTAGTAGCAATTTCCCTTTAAAAACAATATTTGAATTTAAAACATAACACAGTATTATGAATCACAGCATGATTCAGTGTGTAGGGGTTAGAAATGAAGTACTGAATATACGTATAAGGGGATGCAAAATACTTTGAAAAGGAATACTATGATTTCTAGCACACTTCCCACCCAGGGATTTCAATTTACATTCTACGGCAGCCACTTGAAGAAATGTAGAATCATTGTTTTCACAAAATTGAAGACTTTAAACGTATAATTCCTTCTCTAAACTGTGATTTCATTATAGATTTCACACACATGTATGTGTATGTATATACACATATATATGCACATATGCAATTTGCTCTGTTTTCATTATAAATTCCTATAAGTAACGCAAAGTGACCAATTTAAAAATCAAAGAAAAAGACTCAAAAGAAAGTATAACCATTATTTTACCTATGTGATTCTTTACTTTGTATCACTATCACCATAGGCTGGAGACAGTGGAAATAACTAATTAACATAGGACTGTCAAGCTGATTTATAACTATATATAGTTTTTTTAAAAATTCAATGTCTACTCTAACTAAATCAGGATGGTGGCTACATGGATATTTCTCATATCCTCAATACTTTCCTGTGTACTTGAAATAGTTCATAACTGATAAATGTTGGAAATAACAAAGAGCTAAATTCATATAAATATGCTAAAAAATGAGGATATTAGAGTGGAAAAGGAAAAACAGCAACAGGTCTTTTGTATGTAAATTCCCTCTTCTTTAGCATCTCCATACTTCTGTTCATATAGTACATAACTTAAATACTCTCATGGCCCAAAAACAATTTGTGGCAAAGTTACACTCTCCATTATTTTGATCATTCATTCATTCAACACATATTTGCTCCTCCACTGTATGTACAGGACCACAGCACATGCTGAAGGGGATATAAAGAATAAATGGACAGACTGTGAATTACCTCTAGCTGTTGCATTCAATTGCTCATGGTTGGACATAATGCTTATGACAATCAATTCCATCTCTTTGTGGTTACCTTTATATGCTGTCTTCTCTCAACTACATGTCTTTACCCTCAAGGAGTCCTGGCTGAAGAATTATGGAGGATTCAGTGCAAATCTACAGAATTTGGTGTAGAAAACAATTTCAAAAGAATTTTCATGTAAATCTTGATTGGCTATATATCCAAAGCCAAGTTTCTTTAATAATGTTAATAATGCCTTGGGCAGCAAATCAACAATGAAAGTGAGGTTAAAAGAGTCAGTTGAAATTGAAGTGGTTAGGATGCCAATGAAAAAAATTCATTTAAAAGACTATATTGAAGACTGTAGTAAGAGATGAGGAAGGACACTATATCATACTTAAAGGATCTATCCAACAAGAAGATCTAACAATTGTAAATATCTATGCCCCTAACATGGGAGCAGCCAATTATATAAGCCAATTAATAACAAAAGCAAAGAAACACATCAACAACAATACAATAATAGTGGGGGACTTTAACACCCCCCTCACTGAAATGGACAGATCATCTAAGCAAAAGATCAACAAGGAAATAAAGACTTTAAATGACACACTGGACCAAATGGACTTCACAGACATATTCAGAACATTCCATCTCAAAGCAACAGAATACACGTTCTTCTCTAGTGCCCATGAATTGATCACATCCTAGGTCACAAATAAGGTCTCAACCAGTACCAAACCACAATGCAAATGACATATCAGATAAAGGGCTAGTATCCAAAATCTATAAAGAACTTAGCAAACTCAACACCCAAAAAACAAATAATCCAATCAAGAAATGGGCAGAAGACATGAACATTTTTCCAAAAAAGACATCCAAATGGCCAACAGACACATGAAAAAATGCTCAACATCACTTGGCATCAGCAAAATCCAAATCAAAATCTCAATGAGATACCACCTCACACCAGTCAGAATGGCTAAAATTAATAAGTCAGGAAATGACAGATGTTGGCGAGGACGCAGAGAAAGGAGAACCCTCCTACACTGTTGTTGGGAATGCAAGCTGGTGCAGCCACTCTGGAAAACAGTATGGAGGTTCCTCAAAAAGTTGAAAATAGAGCTACCATACGATCCAGCAATTGCACTACTGGGTATTTACCCCAAAGATACAAATATAGGGATCCGAAGGGGTACGTGCACCCCGATGTTTATAGCAGCAATGTCCACAATAGCCAAACTATGGAAAGAGCCAAGATGTCCATCGACAGATGAATGGATAAAGAAGATGTGGTATATATATACAATGGAATATTATGCAGCCATCAAAAGGAATGAGATCTTGCCATTTGCAATGACGTGGATGGAACTGGAGGATATTATGTTGAGTGAAATAAGTCAAACAGAGAAAGACATGTATCATATGATCTCACTGATATGAGGAATTCTTAATCGCAGGAAACAAACTGAGGGTTGCTGGAGTGGGGGGGGGTGGGAGGGATGGGGTGACTGGGTGATAGACACTGGGGAGGGTATGTGCTCTGGTAAGTGCTGTGAATTGTGCAAAACTGTTGAATCACAGATCTGTACCTCTGAAACAAATAATGCAATATATGTTAAGAAAAAAAAAGAAGAAGAAGAAGGTAGCGGGAGGGGAAGAATGAAGCGGGGGAAATCGGAGGGGTGGACGAACCATGAGAGACGATGGACTCTGAAAAACAAACTGAGGGTTCTAGAGGGGAGGGGGGTGGGAGGATGGGTTAGCCTGGTGGTGGGTATTGAGGAGGGCACATTCTGCATGGAGCACTGGGTGTTATGCACAAACAATGAATCATGGAACACTTCATCTAGAACTAATGATGTAATGTATGGTGATTAACATAACATAATAAAAAAAAAAATCAAATAATATTAAAAAAAAAAACCCTCAAGCATGCAAAGACACAGGAAAATATGACCATAAACAGAAGAAAAGGGCGCCTGGGTGGCCCAGATGGTTATGCGTCTGCCTTCGGCTCAGGTCATGATCTCAGGGTCCTGGGATCGAGTCCCGCATCGGGCTCCCTGCTCAGTGCAGAGCCTGCTTCTCCCTCTCCCTCTGCTTGTGCTCTTCTGTCTATCTCTCTGTCAAATAAATAAATGAAATCTTAAAAAAAAAGAAGAAGAAGAAGAAAAAAAATCAATCAATAGAAGCTGAACCATAAATGACAGAGATGATAAAATTAGCGGGCAAAGATGTCAAACAGCTAATATGCTGCACATGTTCAAGAAGGTAGAGGAAAACATGAACATAGAGAGATGGAGAGAAGGAAGACATAGACAATTACCAAATGGAACTTTCATAAATAAAAAACATAGTATCCAAAATGAAAAAAATCCTGAATGAGAATAACTATATTAGAAACTATGAAAGAAAACATCAATGACCTTGAGGGCATGCCAATGGAAACTACCCAAAATGAAATACATAGAGAGGAAAAAAACACTAGAGAAAAATGGACATCAGTGACCTGTGGGACAATATATCAAACATTCTACCATACATGTAATTACAGTGGAGTCCCACTGTAAGGGAGGAAGAAGAAAACAACCTGAAGAAATAATGGCAGAAAATTTTGCAAATTTGATGAAAGCTATAAACCTATAGATACAAGAAGCTCAAAAAATACAAATAGAATCAACCTAAAGGAAACTGCACTAAAAAAAATCGTATTCAAACTGCTGAAAACCAGTAATAAAGAAAAAATCAGCCAAGGGGGGGGAACAACAGCTGGAGTGGGTTTACTAGTATCAGACAAATTGGACTTTAGAACATATAATTTAGAGTTATAAACATTCCCACAAAGAAAACTCCAGGCCTGTGGGGCACCTGGGTGGCTCAGCCAGCTAAACGGTGGACTCTGGATTTCAGCTCAGGTCATGATCTCAGGATCCTGGGATCAAGCCCCACATCGGGCTCTGTGCTCAGTGGGGAGTCTGCTTGAGGATTCTCTCTGTCCTTCTCCCTCTGCCCCTCCCCCCACTTATGTGTGCTCATTCTCGTTCACTCTCTCTCTCTCAAATAAATAAATCTGTAAAAAGAAACAAACAAACAAACAAACTCCAGGCCCAGATGACTTCAATGATAAATTCCACCAAACATTTAAGGAAGAAATAATACTAATTTAACACAAACTGTAGGAAACAATTTCGAACTCATAAGGTCAGCATTACCCAGATGCTAAAACAAAGCAAAAAGACATTTCATGAAAAGAATGACAGACCAATATTCCTCATGAACATAGATGTAAAACTCCCTAACAAAATATTAATAAATCAAATCTAGAAATACATAAAAAGTATAACCAATGAGGTTTATCCCAGAAATCCAACCCAGAAGCCAAGACTTCTCCACCAAGAAGTGACAGAACATGGCTTGCAGTCAGATGTTTTAGCTTCAATCCTAAATTTTGGTCTCCTCTTTCTGTTGTTTCTACTGTACCAGTTCCTGTCCTAGGTACTTAACTCCTAAATTTTATTTTACACAAATTTGCACTTATTTTAAATATAGCGCCATTTCATTCTCTTATTTCAAGTGCCCTTAAGGATTAGTCAGTACATCATTCTTAGAAACCTTTAATGAATCTACCTCTCACTTCTCCCCCAGGCTTCGATAACAATTAACATTTATCTCTTTTATTGTATTCATTACAATGCACTGTAATCTCTGGTTTTCTTGCCCATGGGCCCTTTAAGAACAGAGTCCCTTAAGGTCAAGATCTTATCCATCCTGTATCCACTACACACTGCACATTATAAATGCTATTGTATAAATCAACATAATATATATCATATTGTATAAACAATGTATTAATTATATACAATTTCAGAGCAGAGAATATGCCTTAAAATTATTTTTTTTCCTTTCGATACACAGTCAAGCACTTACTGATTCATTAAAAAAGGATCTGTTATACATCTGTTTCTTTAGGATTGAATTGCTAGAAAAGAAATAGTAAAGCAGAAAATGTAATGGGACAGTAAGGAAAGTGGTCTCTATCTCAATCGTTACTTCACAGAGCAATTCATCAAACATCACCAAAAATTCAATTTTTCTATCCCTATCTTTTTAAAACAATATGTTTTTAACTTTATTTTTTTTTGCTTTTTTGAATTTTAATTCTAGTATAGTTAACATACAGTGTTGTATTAGTTTCAGGTGTACAATTTATTGATTCAACAATTCCATACATCACCCAGTGCTCATCACAAGTGAACTTCTTAATCCCCATCACCTATTTCACCCATCCCCCACCCACCTCCTTTCTGGTAACCATCAGTTTTTTCTCTATAATTAAAAGTCCACTTCTTGGCTTGTCTCTCTTTTTTTTTCTTTTGCTCATTTGTTTCTTAAATTCCACATATGAGTGAAATCATATATTTGTCTTTCCCTGACTGATTTATTTCACTTAGCATTATACCCTCTAGCTCCATCCATGTCATTGCAAATGGCAAGATTTCATTTTTTATGACCGAATAGTATCACATTGTGTGTATATATATATCCCACCTTATCTTTATCTATTCATCTATCAATGGACATGGGCTGCTTTCATAATTTGGCTATTGTAAATAACACTGCTATAAGCTTAGGGGTGCATGTATCCCTTTAAATTACTGTTTTTGGATTTTTTGAGTAAATAGTCAGTAGTGCAATTACTAGATTGTAGGATAGTTCTATTTTTAACTTTTTGAGGAACCTTCATACTGTTTTCCACAGTAGCTGCACCAGTTTGCATTCCCACCAACAGAGCAAGAGGGTTCCTTTTTCTCCATATCCTTGCCAACATCCATTGTTTGTTGTTTCTTATTTTAGCCATTCTGACAGATATAAGGTAGTACCTCCTTGTAGTTTGTTTTTGAAAGAGACAGAGAGAGCGGGGGGGGGGGGGGGGGGGGGGGGGGGGTGGAAGCAGAGAGAGAGAGAATCTTAAGCAGGCTCTATGCTCAGTGTGGAGCCTGACCATGCAGGCTCAATCCCACAACCCTGAGATCATGATCTGAGCTGAAATCAAGAGTCGGACGCCTAACCAACTGAGCCACCCAGGCACCCCTCTCATTCCAGTTCTGATTTGCATTTCTCTGATGATGAGTGATGTTGAACATCTTTTCCTGTATCTGTTGGCCATCTGTATGTTTTCCTTGGAGAAATGTCTGTTCATTTCTCCTGCCTATTTTTTAATTGGATTGTTTTTTGGGTGTTGGTTTGTATAAGCTCTTCATAGATTTTGGATACTAACCCTTTATCAGATATGTCATTTGCAAATATCTTCTCCCATTCAGTAGGTTGCCTTTTATTTATTTATTTTTTTAAAGATTATATTTATTTGAGAGAGAGAGAGGCAGACAGAGAATGCAAGCAGGGGGACGACCAAAGGGAGAAGGGAGAGGGACAAGGAGACTCCACACTGAGCACGGGGCCCCACGCGGGGCCCGATCCCACAACCCAAAGATCACGACCTGAGCCAAAACCAAGAGTCAGACACTTAACTGACTGAGCCACTCAGGCACCCCGGTAGTAGGTTGCCTTTTAGTTTTGTGAATTGTTTCCTTCATTGTGCAGAACATTTTTATTCTGATGTAGTCCCAACAGCTTATTTTTGCCTTTATTTCCCTTGCCTCAGGAGACATATCTAGAAAAATGTCGCTACAGCTGATGTCAGAGACATTACTGCCTGTGCTCTCTTCTAGCACTTTTATGGTCTCAAGTCTCACATTTAACTAAAACAATGTTTTTATATAGACATCACATTCAATGCTGTTCCTCTCATTTGAATGTCTGAAACCTCTTTTATTGCACAACCTCTCAAGTTATAAACATAGGTAAAACAAATGAGGGCTCAGGAGAAGGCACATTAAAATGTTAATAAGATGAAAAATGTATTTTTCAACTGATCAAGGTTTTGAGATTACGTTTTTTATTGTAATAGGTAGTATTCCCTTGACCTCGCTCATAAAGCTCCAACTTAAAGATGCAATATACCTATGTAAAAGGCAACAAAATTACATGTTCTTGGTCAGTTAAAATGGCAATAATTTTGCAGCTTATCTGCCATTTGGGGGTGGTCTCAATTCCCAGTGGCCTAGGGTCACTAAATGCCAAAAATAATTTGGGGGTACATCAAAAACTAATGATGTAATGTATGGTGATTAACAACAATAAAAAATAATTTGGGGTGATTATTTACAAATTAATTCACAGGGAAAAGATATATATGTATTCTTTAAAACCAGAAGACATGGGAACTTGAGATCAGAATTACTCAACATCATCTATTTCCATCTTTTAGTTCTGTGTTGAACAATGTTTGGCCTCTATATCTTAAAAGGATTTTATTATTTATAGCCTTCAAGTGAACCTAACTGGCACAGAGAGCAGAAGGAGCTAGGTCCCAATAACTCACTGGGTTTTAATTCAATGTTTGGGCAAAGTATGCCCTAGAGAAGCTATATGCAGTCCAAGTCTTTAAGCACATCCAAGCTATCCCCAGGAGCTATTTTACTGTTTAAGTTTTGTTTTACAAACAATTGTATTTTTCTTTTCTGTTTATCCTTCCCTTTCTCTCTCCCCTTCCACCCCCACACCCAAACCATACCATTTTATCTTTTTCTCAGTAGATACTAACTTCTACATTTGGAAAGTGCCCCCTGGCTCATCTTAACATACCCAGACTGGTTATATGACCAACTGCCTACCACAGAAAGCCAGATTTCACAGGTATAGTTATTGAGTCAGCAAATGGTTATTTTAAGTCCACTAAGGCTTCAGGCACTGTTTCAGACTGAGGATGCAGCTCAGAGAAAGCTCCTGTTCTCATGAGCTTCCTTTCAGCAGAGAGATCCAGGTATTAAACAAAGAAATAAGAAGGTAATAACAGGAAACAACGAATGCTATGAATAAAATAAGCAACATAAAGTGCTAGAGATTTGAGAAATGTGGGTATAACAGGGTAATTAGGGATGACCTCTCTAAGAAGGTGAAAACTTGAGTCCTAAATGATGAAATGGTGCCACCCACCAGAAAAACTGAGAAAAGACACAATGAACAGAAATGGAAGATTCTCAAAGTTAGTGTAGTGTGTTTGAGGAATAAAAGACACTCATCTGTATGACCACAGTTAAATTGTCAAAATCAGAAATAAACACCGACACAATACTACCCTCTAATCCACAAACCCCATTCAAATTTCTCTGATCATCTCTATCATGTTCCTTATAGGTCCAGGATCCACTCCATAATCACACATTACACTTAGTTATGTTTCTTTTTTCTCCTTCAATCTAGAACAGTTCTAGCTTTCCCTATTCCATGATCTTAACATTTTGGGAAAGTACAGTCCGGTTAACTTGGTAAAATGTCCTCCAGTTTGATTTTCCCCATGATTTGTCATTTTTGGAAGGATTACCACAGAAGCAATGCTGTGTTCTGTCAATGCATCATATTAGGAGGCATATGATGTTAATTTTAATACTTGGTTAAGGTTTTCCTTAAAGCTTTTCCTAATGTAAAGCTAATTATACTCATGTTGTATTTATCAAGTAGTTAGTGTTTTGTGGAGATGTTCTGAGATTAAGTTAATATCTTCTTCCTCATTCCTTTTATTCCTCATACTTGTTTTAGTATCCACTGATAATTCATGCCTTAATGGGTTATTACTACGATAGTTACCCAATGGTAATTTTCCAATTCCATCATTCTTTCCAGATCAGTGGTTGTCAAATGAGGATGAGGGATGCAATTTTGCCTCCTCATTACAATTTGGCAATGCCTGAAGACATTTTTGCATTTCACAACTAGAGGTTGGGGTTAGGAGGGATGCTACTATCTAGAAGGTAGAGGTCAAGGATAATGCTAAACATCCTACAATGCACAGGACAGTTCCTCTCCCACTCAAAAGAACTCTCTTGCCCAAAATGTGATTAGTGCCAAGGTTCTAGATTACTAAATGACATGCAGAATTTTCTCTCTCATTTATATATTTATTAATATTAGTATGGAATCATGGAGTCCTATTTTACTGAAAGGGTTACAACATTTATTTTGATACTCAAATTGTCTCAAAATTGGTCAGTGGTAACTCTTCAAACCTGTTATTATGTCCTTTGAGCATGTGTCAATTACTGTTTGAGGACTTCTTACTTTATGAAGTAAAATACCCAGTGCTAGCAGTCAGCCATTTCTTCAAAGATCCCTGGTTCTTTTTAGTGGAGAGTATTTAGAAACCAAGGTCTGGGTGCTAGGTGTGATCACTGCTATCATACCCAGACCAAGCAGGAAATACACACACTCACACACACACACACCCATACCTACCTAGCAAAGCAATGAGACCAGGCCGCTACCTCTAATTCTAACTCAACACCACAGTTTGTTTTAGCCTTCCCCCTTTCCATATTTGTAATTCCCTTTGTTGACATTGAGAAACTGAGCTCCCATTATCCTCAGTGTATTTGCTTATCTCCATCCCTTGATGATAATCAATTTCTCAGCTATAAAGCAGAAAACTTAACTCCAGATGTACCCACCCACTACCCTCTCACCTCCCAGTCTCTGCACATATTTGAACCTAAACCTTGACTCCGACAAAAGGGAAGGGAGAAATGGGTAGGAAGAAAGGCTAGTTAGAAAGTCTGGCCCCGAACATGCCACTTATATCCCCACTCCTACTACTAGTTGAAAACTTGACCCCAAAGGAGGGTAAGGAGAAAGATGAACCAGATTCTATTTTTTTCTGCTCTTTTTTTTTTCGTTTATTATGTTATGTTAATCACCATACATTACATCATTAGTTTTTGATGTAGTGTTCCATGATTCATTGTTTGCATATAACACCCAGTGCTCCATGCAGAACGTGCCCTCTTTAATACCCATCACCAGGCGAACCCATCCCCCACCCCCCTCCCCTCTAGAACCCTCAGTTTGTTTCTCAGAGTCCATAGCCTCTCGTGGTTCGTCTCCCCCTCCGATTTCCCCCCCCTTCATTTTTCCCTTCCTATTATCTTTTTTTTTAAACATATAATGTATTATTTGTTTCAGAGGTATAGGTCTGTGATTCAACAGTCTTACACAATTCACAGTGCTCACCATAGCACATACCCTCCCCAATGTCTAGACATTGGGCAGATTCTATTTTTTTTTAAAAAGATTTTATTTATTTATTTGTCAGAAAAAGAGAGAGAGCGCACAAGCAGGGGTAGCTGCAGGCAGAGGGAGAAGCAGGCTCCCCCCTGAGCAAGGAGCCCGATGCAGAACTCGATCCCAGGACCCTGGGATCGTGACCTGAGCCAAAGGCAGACGCTTAACCACTGAGCCACCCAGGAGTCCCATGAGCCGGATTCTAAAACAAGTGCCATGTACTCCATGTAGGTACAAGTCCTGCCTATATCTAGTATATAGAATTTTATGCTTCTCAAAATGAAAAACATTAAGCTGGCTTTTATATAACATATATGACATATAATTTATATGTATAAGTTTATATATAATATGATTTATAGTTTATAACAAAAATGGTATTAAACCACTTAAAAGAATCTGCTGTGAAACAAAGCCAGATAATTAACTTGAAAAATATGGTCAAAATTAGTGTGCTATTTCTAAACGGTATGTGAGAAACTTCTGGAAAAATTTGTTCCACAGATCATAATGTAAAATCGGTGTGTTCCACTTAAGTAGATAGAAATGATAAATAATAGCATAGGAATAAAATCATAATTTAACGGGAAAAAGCATTTATAAGAATTTCCCTGGGAAATTTACAATTAAAAAAAGAAAAAAAAAGATACCAAAAAAACTGTGCTAAACGCGCACGCACACACACACACACACACACACAGATGTGACATTAAAGAGAAATTCAATGGTGACAATTCTAAAATAATATATGTAAGTTGAGACTATCTGTAAGCATTTAAATGGTTATACCTCTTATAATAAATGAAACTAATTATAATCCCAAACTCACCATTTACTAGAGAACAATTTAAACAATGGATTCTATATAAGTTTCCCTTTTAAATAATGACAAGTTTTTTTAAAGACTTAACTAAATTTAATCCTTAAAAGGCAGGATGACAAAAAAGTGCTTGGCTAGGAACTTTCAGTGCAATGCTCTAATTAAAAGCAGGAAATATAATTAGAGGCATACTAAATCATAAAGCAAAATGCCCAATTATCAAGAGAAACTTAAATTCTATTACCGCTTAGTATCCTTCCAATACATTTCTTTTTGCCTAAGTTAGCCAGAGTCAGGTTTTTTTGCTCGCAATCAAAGAAGCTTAAGGGATACAACTAGGTACCCTAGTTCTAAGTTAAATGTGGCCTCTTGAAAATGGGACATCTTTATTTATGAAATTTTTATTTATGAATTTATGAATCTTTATTTATGAAATGGATTAGTTCAAAACCATAACGAAAAAAGCTTTAATTTTAGGCACAGTCAGATGGGGAGGTGGGGGGGGGGGAGGGCTACTGAGTTAATATAGAAAAAGCTAAAGTCTTCTTTCTAATTATCACCAGGTAATTTCTGTTGGAAATTTGGGAATAGAGTCAGCATTCGATATATATTGCATATACATGAGTATCAATTCATTTGTTTTTCTTTCTGAAGGCAAACTGTGATCTAATGCATCATTTGGTTTCCTATGCACATCACTTTCCACTTTTAAAACTTAAAAAATGAGTTTTTATTATCATGGATGAACTGAAACTCGGTTTGAAAGTATTTTTATGTTTATTTTAAAAATCTTTACTACGTTTCCCCCAAAAGTAACACACACTTGAAACAAATCAAACAATACAAAGTATAATAGAGGAAAGGTTAATTTTTCCTGTACCTTATCCCCTCAAGTCCCACTTTCCTAAAATAACCAATTCTGATAATTTGCTATATATGCACAGCTTTTGGAATATTACCACAGTTTCTTTTTATAAAAATGAAATGACATTACACACGTTACTAAATGCACTTAACAATACATCTCGGACATCCCTCTGGAGTATATAGCATATAACTCAATTCATCCTTTTTAATCATTGCATCCTAATCCATTGTATAGATACACTGTAATTTATCCAATAATTCCATTACTGATGGTAACAGACTCATCAGACTGTTTCCAATCCAAATAATGCTGTAATCAACATCCATGTACATGTGGCCTGATGTACTAGAGGACAGATATCAAAAAGTGGGATTGCTAGGTTGCAAGGAATAAAAAATGATACTTCATTTTCTTAAAAAACCTTGTATATGTAAAAGGTTTTATAGACACAAAAATAAAGAGAATAGGAAATAATGAACTCCCATTTACCCATTATTTAACAGTTGTCAAATTTTAATGTTCTGTTTTCCCCTTATCTGTGAAATTTAAACAAGTCCCATTTTAAAAGTTTTGTCTCCATGAATGGCTCTGAAGTTTATTAAAATCCTTTTTGGACCATTAGTTACATAGTAACCACCAGCATTTGTAGCTTCTTTAATATTGTACATAACAACTTAAAAAAAAGTCACCCATAATATTCACTTCCTCCCTCTACTAAGCTCTTCGCAATAGAGAAACAGCAGAATCAAAGCATCTCAAGATAGTAGAAAAAGACACTAGGAAAGATCATCCTAAAAGCATGAAAAGACCTTGAAAAGGAAAATATCAGGCAGGCATAGAGGTATACTAAGTGACAGAGGCAACAAAGAGAAAGAAAGGAATAACATTAAGTAGATTTTTAAAAGCTAGCATTAGCTGGTAGGGAAAGTACTTAAGGGATTGCTGGTGGTCCGAGTGGGAAATTTAAGCAAAGAAAGAGCAATTCATGAGGAACAGGACATGCTATTTGAATGTATTTTAGAACTAGCTGCTTAAAATATATTGCACTGATGATCAGAAAGCTAGGAGAATAGCCACTTAGCGCTCAGCCAGCAAAAGATATTTGGAGGGAAAAACATTACCAATGTGTAACAAAATATTTATTTTGTTTCTCTTCAAATATAAGTAACATCCCTACTAAAGAAAAACAATATAAAATATGTGTATAGGTACACATATAATGCAGAAGGGATACTACACCTAAATGTGTTCCTCGAAAAATAGCATGTAAAGAAAATTTAAATGCACTAGAGACAAGGGCTATTTAAAGGAATCCTAAAGTAAATTATTTTGTACGGTGAACATTTTATAAAATAATTATATCCTAATTTATTTAAAGTGTGGTTCACCTTTTTAGAATATTAAATTCCCTAATCCACAAAGCATGTATTGATTGTTCACTATATGCCAGGCATTGTACATAATAGAACAAAACATCACTCCTGCTCTCTAGGAGCTTACAATCTAGTGAGTGATTTAGACACAACTAGAGTACAATGTGATATGTTTCAATGGTATATTTTCTCATTTAAGTCTGCAGGTAAACACAAGAAGGGACCACCAAACTGTAGCTTAGGAGAGGCAGGAAAGGATTTATAAAGCAAGTGGCATATGAGTTGAATCTTGAAGGCTGAAGAGTAATTCAGAAATGAGGGAGAAAATAATTTCTACAACTTGTACAAAGCTTGGTGATTCATCTCAATACATTTAAGCTGGAAATACTTTTTTAGCATAGATTTGACAAGAACCATATGTGGTCTACTGACATGAAGTTTTAAAAATTTTATTCCATTTTAAGCTGTTAACAGCATTTATGTGAGATTGACGTGTGTCTGCATGTGTGTATACGTATATATGTTAAAAATGATGACTAAAGATGTTAGTAAGAATCCACATATTAGCTTCCATGCTCTTCCTAATACCACACCTACAACAAAATAAGTACATTTGAAAATAAAACAATGGTCCATAAATGCATGAAAAGATAACAGGAAAAAGCTGACTACTTAATCAGCACTGAGAAAAAGCCATTTCCAGCTCTGTGAATTGAGGTAAGAATGGGCTAAATAGAGGATCTGTTGGAAATATATTTACAAAACAGTTAGACCTTGAAATCTTATCTCCCACTCCAGACAACTGGGCAACTAACTCTGTCAGATATCTTCCAGTCTAGTCTCCAAAGAGTATAAATACTCTTAAAATAAGAGTCTCTGGACTGGACAGCATTAGCTCAGTAGAGGGTAGTGGGGGGTGAGGTAAAATATTGTTTAAAAGGGAGATGGAGTAACTGAATGTTGAGACTCTTCTTCCTACCCAACTCCTAACATGTTAGCTGCTAAGGTATACACACTCACCAAAGCAGTGGACTCAGAAGTGTTCTCTGGGAAACAGACCAGCTCAAAAGAAACACCTAAACATATAGACATCCAGGGTTCCCTAACAAACAGCTGGATCATCCCACAGTAAAACCCATAATCAACAAGCTAGGCTATCACAGTAGTACTCAATTAGTTGTGCAGTGTACAACTCTTAAAGATCACCAGATATTTGATGAAGGCCTCTATCATAAAAGACAGAGGCCAAAGAAAACAAATGGAAAAAGTAACTTGAAGGAAATGGAGAAAATAAAAAGAAAAAAAAAATTCCAGTAATATATTTAAAAAACTAAGAGAAACAATCAAGAAATATAAAAAGAATGCAATGGCAGGGGCGGGGAGGGCAACTAAGAAAAAAGGGTCATTAAAAAGGTATAAAAATTAGAAACGAAAAATTTAACAGGAAGGTTGAAAGATACAGTTATAGAAATAACCTTGAGAGTAAAGAAAAAAGATAAAAATATAGAAATACAAGATGAAAAGGTAATTTTGAGAACCTGTCCAAGAAAAAGAAGGTCCAGAAAGACATCAGCAAAAATAGAAGAAAGGACATCATTAAAGAAATAATTCAAGAAAATTTCCCAGAATTGAAAAAATATGACTTTCTAAACTCAAAGTGCCTACCAAATGTTCAACACAATATTTAAAAACAGAGCCACACCTAGGTATATCTTAAAAATTTAGAACACTGAAAATAGGAGAAGATTCTGTCAAATTCCAGAGAGAACAGATTTCATAAAAAGATATAGAATTAGAATAGCATTAAACTTCTCAAATGCAACACTTGAAGCTACAACACACTGCTGTATGATTGTGAAAAAGAAACTATTTTAAATTCTATCATTTTATATACAACCAAATTATCACAAGGTCTCAAAAAATTACTTCCCTTGGGGCACCTGGGTGGCTCAGTCGTTAAGCATCTGCCTTCAGCTCAGGTCATGGCCCCAGGGTCCTGGGATCGAGCCCCACATCGGGCTCCCTGCTCAGCGGGAAGCCTGCTTCTCCCTCTCCCACTCCCCCTACTTGTGTTCCTTCTCTCGCTGTGTCTCTCTGTCAAAAAAATAAATAAAATCTTAAAAAAAAAAAAATTACTTCCCTTACTTTCTCAGGAAGCTACTGGAGTTCATAATCCTCAAAATGATGGAGTAAACAAAAAGGGAGTCATGGGATTTTGGAAATAAGATCCAACAAAAAAGGGAGGTGAAGAAAATCCCCAGGATGATAGTGAAGGAAGATTTCGGGATGAAAGGTTTATAGCAGGCCTAGAGAGGAGACCAGGTCAGAACGCATCAAAAAAGACTTCTTAAACATGAAATTGATGGTCTACATATGGATAATTTTAACTGAAAATACATTAAGCTTTAAAAATATACAAATATTTTGTGTCCTGAGACAATATGTTCAACCATTAGATTTATATTTAACGTAGTTAGAGTTAGTCAAGCCATATTCTTGCCAATATTCTAAAAATTGTTATCAGGCTCAATTCTTCATTGATGAAGCAATGTAGTTCTTTTAAGTTATTTTAAAAAGATGTTTGCTGGTGAGATTTAAGACATAATTCACAGATCATCCAAGTACCTGGATGCATCAGACACTGAGATGTGTATCCATATTTTAACACACAGTAGTTTCTTCAACATGTTTTAAGAATGTTTTATTCCTTTGTGGTAGTTTAAAGTTGAGAAATCATTTGTGAATTGAAAATGCAGGACAGCACATAATAGGCACTTAATAAAAACACTTGTTGAGATTGCTTTTTCTTTTCCAATCTATAAACAAGAAGAGGCAAGTGAAGATAAAGTTAACTATATATTTTACATATACACACACCTGTACACACACACAACATACATTCACAAATATTTAAAATTTCTCCTATGGCTCTACATTAATTTTCAATTTCATTTTTTACCATATTTCACAATTTTAATTCAAATGGTTAAGTTTCAAAAATACGTTTTCTTAAAGGTACTGGCTGCGGACAAATACTGTAAATAGTATCAGCTTATTTTTTATTAAATAGAACAGAAATATTTTATAATAGTTGTTGCCATTCTTAGAAAGTATGGGTAAAAAATATTTCCCCAAAATGAATGATTAACCTGTTGAATTAAAAAAAGCTTATCTCCCTCTAGCTGCCATCTTGCGTCCCCGCGTGTGTGCTCCTAATCTCAGCTGGTCCGCCCAAGACTCCCTGAGCGCCAACCCTATTCCCCTCGCGCGGTCCCATTTCCGCTCCAACAAGATGAAAGAAACTATCATGAACCAGGAGAAACTCACCAAACTGCAAGCACAAGTGCGCTTTGGTGGGAAAGGAACTGCTCGCCGAAAGAAGAAGGTGGTTCATAGAACGGCTACAGCAGATGATAAAAAACTTCAGTTCTCCTTAAAGAAGTTAGGGGTAAACAATATCTCTGGTATTGAAGAAGTGAATATGTTCACAAACCAAGGAACAGTGATCCACTTTAACAACCCCAAAGTTCAGGCATCACTGGCAGCGAACACTTTCACCATTACAGGCCATGCTGAGACAAAGCAGCTGACAGAAATGCTACCCAGTATCTTAAACCAACTTGGTGCAGACAGTCTGACTAGTTTAAGAAGACTGGCTGAAGCTCTGCCCAAACAATCTGTGGATGGAAAAGCACCACTTGCTACCGGAGAGGATGATGATGATGAAGTTCCAGATCTTGTGGAGAATTTTGATGAAGCTTCCAAGAATGAAGCAAACTGAATTGAGTCAACTTCTGAAGAACATAAGACTTGAAGAAGTTACTGGGAGCTGCTATTTTATATGACTGCTTTTTAAAATTTTGTTCATGGATCTGATAAAATCTAGATCTCTAATATTTTTAAGCCCAAGCCCCTTGGACACTGCAGCTCTTTTCAGTTTTTGCTTATACACAATTCATTCTTTGCAGCTAGTTAAGCTGAAGAAGCCTGGGAATAAAGTTTGAAACAAGGTTAATAAAGTTCTTTGCCTAGGAAAAAAAAAAAAAAAAAAGACTTATCTCCATCACAGGAATAAAAGGCACAGTGTAATATAGTCAATGTTATTGTAATAGTGTTGCATGGTGACAGATGGTAGCTATACTTATGGTGAGTACGGCATAATGTATAAACTTGTAGGATCATTATTTTGTACACCTGAAACTAATGTAACATTGTATGTCAACTACACTCAAAATAATTAATTTTTTAAAAAGGCCTTTTGGAAAAGAAATTACAAGTATTTAATAAGCTTTGATAAACAAAATGACTAATCAGAATTGACTCTTCTTAAGTAGATAACTAGACAATCTGAAAAATATACAAAGATGCCTTAAAGTTCTCCAAATGTATAATACATAACAGAGGTTGCAAATTCACATGTCCATGGGTGGAGTGCTAAGAGGGCAAAATAGAGAATGTGCTCAGACCCAGATAATAATAACCATGTGAGCTGAGACTCAGACTGCTAGATCATTATGTTTCTTTAAGAGAAAATTCTATGTGAATTTTCCTATTTTCAAATCTTGGCAGTAATTCATTTTTTCTCATTTGCTAATCAAAATATTTATGTGTTCTGAATTCGACTTCTATAGCTGTGGAGCTTGTAGTATACATCCTCTAACACTGAGACCCAGATTTACCTCTCTGTTAGGCAGAATAGTGTATCAAATACAAATACACTTGTATAGAACGGATGGATTCGTGTGGATATGACTAAGGATTCAAATGATTCAATGCATACTTGTTGAATACCACTTGAGCCAGACCTTGTACAAGTCACTATGGTGGAATAAAGAAGTACAACTGGATACAAGTAATTAATGTAAGTTTCCAATCTTTCTCTCTTTGTCTTCTAAAAATGGGCATAAATAATTTATCATCCAAACGAGGACTTTTCTGGGAGTGAAAAGAGCTGGGTTAATAATTAGGCTAAGAATAACAGGTGTAAACTGGGACCATGCCAGACAAACCAGGCTGTACAGTCACCCAACCTAAGAGAAACTGGTCTGCTTCACTTTCCTCCCCTCTGCCTACCCCAGGCTCACACTGTCCAAGCAGGATCCTGTCTTGTCAGGCTAACTCTTCAGTACTGTGACAAATAATTAGAAGGAAATGGGGTAAAAAGGAAGATGAGAGTTGTCTTTTGATAGAAAGCATGAGAATTGTTTTCTAAGATTTTTTTGTTTTGTATTTAAGAGGTGCAGAACCAGCAGCAACATGGGATGGCAGCGGATGGGTGAGGGGAAAAAAGAAAAGAAAAATTGCTAAAGAATGCACCTTGCTTTCATGTCATTTAATCAAGAGGTAAAACACTCAAGTGACTTGAAAATCCTTTTGTTGATGGACTTAAGACTAACATCCTCTAAGACTGAACCAGAGAGGATATGGTTTTATGAATATTACAGAAGTATAAGACACCATCCCTGCAATCTGGGGGGGAGGGGGGTAAATTCAATTTTGGGAGAAAAAGATTAACAAAGAATACAATATAATACAAAATTGAGTGCTAAAGAATAACATATGCACCTGTAGGACTTGAGAGAGAGAGAGAGATCAAACAGAGCAATATGAATTGATCTCTCCCTTCTTATTGTTCTCATTTCTCCTTGAAAGGATCCAGGGGACAAGCACAAGCAGAGGAGTTGTGTTTTACATGAATATATGCTACTTCTCAATTGTACATAATGACAGTCCAACCAATTCCCATTAAATTCTGATTGTTTTGTCAAATATTAAAATAATTAAAATATTAAAATAAAATATTAAAATAAAACCAAAGTCCAGGATTAATCAAAATACTATTTTTCTTTCTTTGACTATCATATAATCAAAAAATGATACTTTATTTAAGTTGTAATTCTGGATTCCACCACATCTTACAGTCTGAAACTAAGGGACCCCTGGTAAATGGCAATGACACAGAAGTCTGGCCTCCAAAAACATGAATGGGCAAAAGCTTCAAACACACCATGAATTTACCACTAGGAGCAAAGACTCTACCTGATCCAGCATACTAGGACAAGCAGATCATGAGCATGTGGAGCATCTACAACACACAGGATGCATCCACTTGTTCCAGCTCATATACCCAGAATGATCTGAAACTTTTCCTTATTCCTTCCATGAACTATCCCCACCTCCCCAGGATAAAGCACAAATAGATTCAGGGATAGGAGTAGAAGGTGAAGGGTGAGAGGGAAAAACATGAGAAAGATGAGATACATATGCATAAACATTAATTCATTCAATCATCAAATAGTTTGTTCACATCAAGCATTCAGAGGGTAGCATAACACACATAGGCCATACAAGTGTCCAAATATCCATAATTCCCCCGTGGAAAGGCTGGCCACAAACCAAACAACTTTGCTAAAGACAAGAATATCCTTTCTGCCAAGCTTTTTGTGTGACATATATTTATGTTAAGCAATTCTTAAATATCACTATAGCCATAAGCTTGAGAAACGCATTGAGTACCTCAGAGAAAGGGCTATGTAAAAACATAAATCACTGGTACTACTGTATTATTGTGCAAAAAAGCAGCACTTCCCAAAGAGGAAAAAAAAAAAAAAACCCGATATAAAACAAAAGCCACATCAGGTTTCAGACTATTAAGAGAAAGTGCATTCTTTTGCCCGATTCTCACTCCCCAAATCCCCACTCCATTAGATTGTCAACTACCTCTCAGGAACTCTACAGAGCCCATTTCCAGTGACCTTTAATCAGTCTCCTCTGAGATACAATCCACTGGACAGAATTCTTTTCCATTTGCCAAAGTTATTTTCTAGCACTCCAAGTTACCACTTTTAGTTCCAATTCCCACCGTGAACTTTTAAAATTCATTTCTCACCACTTTGGGGAAATGCTACCTTCAAGAACTATAGAATAGTTATAAATTCCTGTGTAAAAACCTACTAAATATTAATTTTTAAGCAAGTTATCTGAGTATCAGTTTCCTCATCCCTTGCAAAGTTAAGAAGACTAAATGGGAATAATATTCACAAAGTTCCTGATAAATCCTATGGGGGGTGCAAAAAAAATGGCAGCTCTTTAAAAGAAGATGGAAAAAGAAGTACTACTCAGTATTTGCTCAGAGGGGAAAGGAAAAAATATTTGTTTGGCATGTATCTCTTCTGCTAAAACTTGGAGGCACCTAAATTAGGAACATTCCTTCAACTACTTAAAAGAGGGAAAAACTAGCAGGTTCATGGCAAAGATATGAACTACATTCCAGTGTTACTGCAGTGATTAAGCGTAACACATGTGATGAATCTACAAAGGATTATAGGGTTTATTTCACTCTTTTCTCATGATAGCAGCACCTCCTATTATCAAAGAGAATCATTCCCACTCTATAATTTTTTATTTCAAATGAAAAATTTTGAGTAGAGTCGACACACAATGTTCTATTACAACAGTGATTCAACGTGTTTCTCTGTTATGCTATGCTAACTACATGTGTAGCTCCCATCTGTCACCATACAACAATTTGACAGTATCATTGACTATATTCCCTATGCTATAACTGGAAGCCTGTATTTCCCACACCCCTTTATCCAATTTGCCCACCTCCTCACCCCCCCTTCCCTCTTCAACCACCAATTTGTTCTCTGTATTTATAGGTCTAATTCTGCTTTTTGTTTGTTCATTCACTTGTTTTGTTTTTTAGATTCATGTGAGTGAAATCATGTTCTTTGTCTTTCTCAGTCTGACTTATTTCACTTAGTATAATACCCTCCAGGTCCATCCATGCTGTCACAAATGGCAAGATCTCATCTTTCTTATGGCTGTGTAATATTCCATTGTGTATATATCACATCTTCCTTATCTATTTGTCTGTCAGTGGACACTTGGGTTGCTTCCATACCTTGGCTATTGTAAAAAATGCTGCAATAAACAAAGGGGTGCATATAGCTTTTCACATTAGTGTTTTCACTTTTTTTTTTTTTAAGATTTTATTTATTTATTTGACAGAGAGAGACACAGCGAGAGAGGGAACACAAGCAGGGGGAGTGGGAGAGGGGGAAGCAGGCTCCCCGCAGAGCAGGGAGCCTGATGCGGGGCTTGATGCCAGGATCCTGGGATCATGACCTGAGCCGAAGGCAGACGCTTAATGACTGAGCCACCCAGGCACCCCAGTGTTTTCACTTTCTTTGGGTAAATACTGAGTAGTAGAATTATTGGATCATATGGTATTTCTATTTTTAATTTTTTGAGGAAACTCTATATTGTTTTCCACAGTGGCTATACCAGTTTATGTTCCCACCAAAAATGCACAAGGGTTCCTTTATCTCCACATTCTTATCAACACTTGTTATTATCTTGTCTTTTTGATTGTAGCCATTTTGACAGGCTTAAGGTGTTATCTTGTCATGGTTTTGATTTGCATTTCCCTGATGATGAGTGATGTTGAGCATCTTTTCATGTGCCTTTGGCCATTTGTATGTCTTCTCTGGAAAAATGTCTATTCAGGTCCTCTGCCCATTTTTCAATCAAATAAAAATTTTAAAAGTGAACTAAAACAAGAGGTCTTCTAAACGTTCCCTCCCTGGTAAATATTAATAACAAATGAGTAGGACTCTGTTTATGACTTAGGAACATGCTTACCCAATACTGTGTCAAAAGAAAAAACCTCCCTGACAACTATGGAGCTAGGTAGTCAGATAGCTGGAGATATATATGGCTAGGAAAACTACCATGTAGAAACCTAGCCTACCCTCTAGAAATTTTTTCTAACTTACCCTTCAAAACTCTTTCTCACAAAGACTACAAACTACATGTACATTGTGATTCTCAAGAAGGGCAAAGTGCCGGGCACCTGGGTGGCTCAGTCAGTTAAGCATCTGCCTTTGGCTCAGGTCATGATCCCAGAGTCCTGGGATCGAGTCCCACATCAGGCTCCCTGCTCAACAGGGAGTCTGCTTCTCCCCCTCCTCCCCCTTCCCCCTGCTTGTGCTCTCATTCTCTCTCTTTCTCTCATGCTCTCTCTCAAATAAATAAAATCTTAAAAAAAAAAAAAGGGCAAAGTGCCAAATCCAGTGCCAGTGATGCATACCACCAGCTCCCCACTGAAACTGGGGCCTACGACAGTCTCAGGGCCACTGACCATCAATGTAAAAACTGTATAATGCACTGAAACCTAAAATTTATTTTTTAACAAAACTTGTAAATTATCTATGCCCAAGCCCAATATTCTGCCACTAACTGACATTTTAAGCCTCTTTGTACTCCCCCCCAATGTAATATGGGGCTAGAATGATTTGATCTCTGATTTCTTATCTCATAAGAGTATTGGGAGAGTAATACATTGACATCTAACATGGTCTGAGCTCCTTGGAGAAACGTGCTATTTTAAAACAAAATATTTTATATTTTTCACTGGTAAAATGAATTGCTCCCTTTTTTCACAGAGCTGTCCTTAGCTATTTGAGATTTTATCACAGCTTTCACTCAAAAAAATTAATACTCAATTTGGAAGTTAAAGAGTACCTACTTTTTATTTTGAAATGAAAAGAATATTGCTTATTCCAGTTATAAAACCAGCATGTGCCATAAAAACATCAAATGATACTGGAAAGTATAAAGGAGAAAGTAATAATCATTCATAACCCCAGTACCCCAACAAAACATGATGAACATTAAGATATAGTTCTATGCATGTACCTACATACACACATACTTAATGGGTATCTATGTATTTTACAGAAATAAGATCATATTCCCAAAGTGATTTTTTAACCTAATATGATTTAGAGATCTTGTACAGCTATATAATACTCCATTTCCATGGATTATCCATAATCAACCTGTCAATTAAAATTAAAGATTGATGCTTTTTCCAGTTGTTCTTTGTGCTACAATGAACTCTTTTATATTCCATCTTTCTATAATGGTTTCATTAGCTTTTAGAAAAGCAATTATTTTTTTTTAAAGATTTTATTTATTTATTTGACAAAGACGCAGAGAAAGAGGGAACACAAGCAGGGGGAGTGGGAGAGGGAGAAGCAGGCTTCCCGCCAAGCAGGGAGCCCGATGTGGGGCTCGATCCCAGGACCCTGGGATCGTGACCTGAGCTGAAGGCAGACGCTTAACTGACTGAGCCACCCAGGAGCCCCTAGAAAAGCAATTATTAATCAAAATGATATGGATACTTATAATTATGAAAAATATTGCCAGATCACCTCTAAAAGTGGAATCACTTACCCTCCAACCAACAGTAGTTGAAAAGCCCCATTTCCCTATAATTCACTGATTATTGCCTATCTTTTCTTATCTTTGCCTTTTTGATGAACAAAAATGGTATCTCAGTGTTTTAATTGCATTTCATTACTTCATTCCTAGTAAAATAATCATTTGATGTGTTGTTTGTAGAGCATTGGTATTTCTTTTGTGAAATAACTTGTCCTAATTTTTGGCTAAGTTTTGTCTTCTTATAGATTTGCAATCTGTTTTTGCTATTGCTTTGTGGGAGCTCTTTATTCAATAAAGAAAATACATCTTTCTCTGCATATATGTCTCAAATAATAACCAGTTTGTCATTTGTCTTTCAACTTCTTTGATGCTTTTTAAATCTTTATTTAGTCAATATATTCACCTTTAAATTCATGGGGTTTGGGCCACACTTAGAAGGGTCTTCCTTATTTTAATATTATAAAATTATTTATCTGAAATATCTAGGAGTGAGGATTTTTACTTAAATATTTAATCCAACTTAAATTTATATTGCTACATAACATAAAGGAGAGATTCAGCTTTGTTATTTTTTCTAAATTTCTAATAAATGGTTCCAGACACCATTTGTTGAAGAATCCATCCTTTCCTCTCCTACTGAAATTCCATCTTCATATGATAAATCACGTATATTTATGTCTTTCCGAACCCTCTATTCTAAAACATTGCTTTATATGTATATGTATTTCTGCATTGACACTCACTGTTTTAATTATGTAGCTTTGCACCATGTTTTCACATAACAAAATAATGTAAAAATATTAAGGACGGCACACACTAAAAATATTTCCTATCTTGTGCTATTTTTTTTTTTTTAAGATTTTATTTATTTGACAGAGAGAGACACAGTGAGAGAGGGAACACAAGGAGGGGGAGTGTGAAAGGGAGAAGCAGGCTTCCCGCCAAGCAGGGAGCCCCATGCCGGGCTCAATCCTAGGACCCTGAGATCATGACCTGAGCCGAAGGCAGACGCTCAATGACTGAGCCACTCAGGCGCCCCTTGTGCTATTTTCCAATATCAAATATATTGAAAAGGTTCAAGAATAACAAATGAGACAGATGATATTAATACTAATACACACATAATTTACACAGAGCTCTCACATTACCTAACATTATGTTTACCACACTATAAGTTATTGTTTTTTATTCAATCATAATAAGGAGTTAGATTTGTTCAAAGACTCGCCTAGACAGCTAGTAAATGGCAGAACTAAAACCTGAACTTCATATTCCATGATCCTTCCATGAACCCAGTAAGTTAAAAAGAGAGCAATTATCTATAAAAGCCCAAATTTCTCATTTTTTAATCAAAGAGGTACTTTGACTATACCAAGTACATATTCTATATACATACATCTATATCTACATACACATGGATATGCATATATGTATCATACACCTATACACATACATGCACGTGCATGTACACACACACTTTTATTTGAATGAGGAAACAATTTTTAAATCTAAGCTGATATACCTGAAGCTTTTGATATTCCACTAATATTAAAGGCCTAACTATGTAACACAATAATAATGAAACAAAACCTAAAAATTCGTACTATATTTCCTGAGAGATGGTTACCTTCTCTTGGTTTCCCAAATGCAGCTAAAATGGATAAGATCCTTAGTTATTACTAAACTGAAAGAGATCTGTTTTGGATACATCACAAAACAGGTCCTGCTATCAGACACTAGGAAGGATCTAGAAGCAGGAGACTGTACCTGTGTGCATTAAAAGTCCAGGTCAGCCCTGGGATTCACGGGGGCGGGTGGGGGGGGGAAGAATTACCATTGTCACATGTGAGAGTATATGAGGCAGAGGGTCCACAAATTTCTCCAGGAGACTGAGATACCAACCCCATGTCATGTAGCCCAGCCAGGAGAAAAAAATGTTTTTCAAAGAATGGCAGAAGGGGTCTTACCAATACATTCCCCAAATTTAAGCTGCAGTGTTCACCAGGAGTCCTGATTCACACACTAGGTTACTGCAGTGATATATTATTATTGACTTCCTATCCTTTAAAGGCTTATACATATTATATTGCATATACTGTACACAATAAATCGTATAAGAAGTATTACCTCATCTGCTCAAGCTGTCAAATGAAAGATGATATGCTAAGAAAAAGTCCAAATGAAGCTATTATAACCCCAAGCACTAATGAGATTTTACAAATACCAAATAGTTACATTATATACTATAACAACCAAATCTGAATCAACTACGCCTTGGAGAGAATCACATTTTTATTTTTATTTTTTTTAAGATTTTATTTATTTATATGACAGAGAGAGACACAGCGAGAGAGAGAACACAAGCAGGGGGAGTGGGAGAGGGAGAAGCAGGGTTCCTGCGGAGCAGGGAGCCCGATCTGGGGCTCGATCCCAGGACCCTGGGATCATGACCTGAGCCGAAGGCAGACGCTTAACGACTTGAGCCACCCAGGCGCCCCGAGAATCACATTTTTAAAAAATTCATTTCAGTAGAGGAAAGAGATGACTTTGGAGAAAGAGAAAGTGGGTTTGGAAGAGACACAGTATAGTGGGGCTTCTTTGATTAGAGGTTAGGGACTTGCTGGAAAGGAGACTGTGTTCACAGGGAAAGCAGGAGTAAGCGATCTACTCTGGTGCTTGCAGAGTACTCCCCTGTTACCCAGAGTATTCGAGTGACCTGTTATGTGAAACACAGAAGCAGCCAGCACTTCATTTGAGGTGAAGGATGCCATCCTATACTTCTCCCTAGGTAGCAAGATGGCATCTCTTTCCAGGCATGATGAATCAATAGCAGACATAACCTCTCCAGAGAACAGCTTTGATATTTGAAAAGGAAGCAGGTTCTAAAGTAGTAGAACCTAAAGAATGAAATGCATACCTATTCCTAAATAGAGGTACGCAAGAAGGAAGCCTGGCTTTCAAAATAATGTGTTTCCCACGATAGCAAATATATTCTATAGAGCAGTGAATCATTATGCCAAAATGATTGTATGAGATTCATTTTTAATTTCTTCTTACAACATTCGAAGGAATTCAAACTCTGAAAGGATAGCTCAAAAATATAAAACACTTTACAGATCATATATTTAAAAACACAAAATGCTTCTAAATAATAAAGGTAAATATAAAAAATATTTTCTAATATATCAGGAAATAAGAAACTATCTAGAAGTTTCATTTATTACCCAAAATTAAAGATTTTTTCATATCTTTCTGGTTAGAAAACAAATTCAGGAAGTCAAACTGAACCTTTCATCTTTGAAAATTTACAGTGAATAAAATCATCACTTGGTTTTAACAATTAACTTAAAATTGAGATTAATGGTTCTATTAAACCATGAATATATTTTGTGTATATATATATACACACACACATGTTGTACATATACACATATCAGGTTTTTATAACTATACAATATTTTCGTTATTTTTTTTCTACTATCAGGAAGTTTTATTAACCTGGAAACTATTCTTGAAACAAATGAATAATTCCATCTATTGGTTCTCTCACAGTATTAGAAACTTTTTCCTCATTTAAATATCTTTCAGTGTACCATCAGTGTACTACCACGGTGGTGATTTAGAATATTCTTTTTTTTTTTTAAAGATTTTATTTATCTATTTGATAGAGAGAGAGCACAAGCAGGGGGAGGGGCAGAGGGAGAAGCAGACTCCCCACTGATCAAAGAGCCCAACACAGGGCTCGATCCCAGGACCCTGAGATCATGACCCGAGCCAAAGGGCAGACGCTTAACTGACTGAGCCACCCAAGCGCCCCTGGAATAGATATTCTTATACAGAACTCTTGCTATCAAGATTAACAAGACCAAAAGTATTCCTTTATTTAAAGCCAGAAGTATAAAAATTAAACTTATATTTAAAACAAAAGACAAAAAAAAATTAACTCAAAAATAACTCAGGAATCTATTTTTTGTATTGATGAATTGCTGAATAGAGTAAATATATGAGAAATAGGGACGCCTGGGTGGCTCAGTCGGTTGGGCGGCTGCCTTCAGCTCAGGTCATGATCCCAGAGCCCTGGGATTGAGTCCCGCATCGGGCTCCTTGCTCAGCAGGGAGCCTGTTTCTCCCTCTGCCTGCAGCTCCCCCTGCTTGTACTCTCACTCACTCTCTCTCGCCCACGCTCTCCCTCTCTAACAAATAAATAAATAAATAAAATCTTTAAAAAATAATAAATAAATATATGAGAAATAAATCAAATGGAAATTTTTAAGCACACATCTTCATATGTTTACATGATGAAGCTTTACCGTTATTTTTCAGGTTATTTATTCCAATTATATCGGACTGTGAGACAGAATTATGATTGTAGCGCCCTCTGCTGGGGTTTCTACTCACAAACTCAACCTAATACCACTATTAGTGTAAAATAAAACATTTGAGGCGTCAAGCAATAAATCACTTTTTCTGTCACTGATCACTTTAAGCCTTGGCAAAGATTATATAAAAGTTATAATCAATATTTATGCTACTGTAACAGGATTTTACCAATTTATCAGTAAGTAAAATATCAGTATAGATTTTTTCTTTTAAAATAAGAGGATAATATAAAAGTTACACTAAACAATATGTTTTAATAAGTCTTATTTTTTTTTAAGATTTATTTATTTATTTATTTATTTGAGAGAGAGAGAGAACGAGAGACAGAGAGCATGAGAGGGAGGAGGGTCAGAAGGAGAAGCAGACTCCCTGCCGAGCAGGGAGCCCGATGCGGGACTCGATCCCGGGACTCCAGGATCATGACCTGAGCCGAAGTCAGTCGCTTAACCAACTGAGCCACCCAGGCGCCCTAATAAGTCTTATTTTTGTCACTACTTCTATCATTTGGCAATATGTTCAGGTTCTTAATGCAACATTTGTGACAAGACATTTTAATAAATTACTATTTTGGTAATCTTATGTATTTTTTCCTGCTCTGTTAGTTCAATCAAAATAGCTTATTTTAAAACATGAGAACAACCTTAATAATATTATCTTCATTATTAGAAAAAGATGGAAAGACATTTTAGAGGCACTCATCACCAGTAATAATTAATAAATAGCTTCCATTTACTGAGTGTCAACTAAAAGGAATGTAGTAAATGTTATACACTTTCTATATATTCTATCCAGTTCTAAGAAATAATATAAATTGATATAAACTGACATAATATAAATTGCTCCAGATGAATTTCAGAGCCAAGATTCAAATGTAGATGAGCCTCATTCCAAAGACTCAAACCTTCCCACCAAACAATACATCAGTGAAAAAATACCTTTTGCATGCAATTTCTCTATTTATCAATGCAACAACTGGGGGTGGATGAAGGTACGGTGGAACAAGTTGATGAGAAAAATGTCAGAGAAGGACAAGATAGTTATTCATGTATAAAATAATAGCATAGACCTTTAGGAATGTATTTTTGTTTTACATAATGCTGCCAGCTAGTGGCCCTATTTCATACTGAGCCACTGGAAACAATGCTTGATTTTTACATCACTGAATCAAAAATTCCACATTTAACATTCTAGGATCGTCTTCCTAAACTATACATGCATAACCTGACTTAATGTTATTTCACCTTACCCCAGAACTAAAGGAGAATGTCTCCTCAACCACCACTAGCCCTAATCCCCAATAAAATGAGATATGCCTAAATGGGAAAGAATTCAGCAAGTGCCAACACGTAGAAACTAAAAGGTACACTTGTCACTATCTATGAAAAAGAAACCCATATTATTTAAATATTTTTGGGTAATTTGGGGATACTTATAGATTCCTTAGTGACAAAATATATAATTATTTTTATATATTATCAAAAGCTTGCCATATATGGACATAAAAACAAAATTATTGCCTAAGTATCGCTGAACATTATTCTATGCAGCTCTAAAATTAGAGGGCATCTGATAAAGTAGTACTGTTAGCAAAGTATGTTATTTTAGTTCAGAGAATACAGTTATGAAATTTCCTTTGGGAAAAAAAGTATTGAGTACCATTTTTACATTTAAAAAGGTCATATTAAAAAATAAAATAAAAATAAAAAGGCCATATTAAACTGATAATTCACTATGTTAAGAAAAATATCTTAAGTAACACACATGAAGAAATACACAGCTCTGATCATCGTATATTGCTTAACACAGTGATATAAAGATATTCTTGGCTGATTTCTTTCATCATATGGCATGACAATTATTTAAATGATTCTCTCAATGGAGAAATCTATCACGACAATCAGAAGCTTAGATGAAAAGACAATGTGTTCTATAGTATAATGCTGCATAAAACAAAAAACCTTCCGGCATTGTATTAACAGCAAGGAAAACAAACGTTCTGGTTTTATTCCATAGTGAAAAAAGAGAAGAAGCAGGAAGTGGAAAAGAAAGTACCTAAAACACAGCAAAGAAAAAAGAGACAGCCGATCTGTTGGATTAACTGAGAAGGTCAAAATGGAAACAAGAAACAAAAGGGATAGTACTGGAGAGTCCAGTGTTCCTTCTGACCTACATTCTGTCACACACACACACACTCACACACATAACTGCAAAGTGTAAAAATAGCCTTATCCCACTTTGTAGGTCCATCTTATATGAAGCTTATCTCACAGCTAAAAACAGTAAGAGTTTATATTACACACACACACCTATGCACACACATCATTATAATAAATATCAGTGAGAAAAACACTAATTATAAATCCACTTTTTAAAACACTAAAAATAGTTCCACAAAGGGAACATATAACTTACAAACATTGCCTGTATTGTCAAAGCTGGTAAGAACATCTTCAACATTCAAAGATCCATTATTACGCCTAGAAAGAAAGAAAGCATTTTCTTTAATGATTCTGAAATATTACGATTTATTAAATTTTTTAAAAGCTGAGGCTGTGTATTGTGATATACCCACCCAATACAAATAAACCCTTCCTTGTTACATTTTCAAAATATTTTCTGCCCACTAGAGGGAGAAGGAAAAGAAATAACAGAATACATTTCTCAGAATATTTAATGTAATGATATTTTTGATGATTAATGTACATTTTAAAGTATTAGTAAATAATATTTATTGTTGTTTTAGCTATATAAAGGTGAGGTAGATTATTAAAGACAACAAAACAAAACCTTACTTTTGAGAATCCCAAAAGAAAAATAAGTCATCAACCTCCAGAACCACACCCAACAATAAATAGATTTCCTCTATACCAGCCCAACAAATTCAGAACTTCAGTCAAAAAGAACTAACAAGGGCGCCTGTGTGGCTCAGTTGGTTAAGCGACTGCCTTCGGCTCAGGTCATGATCCTGGAGTCCCTGGATTGAGTCCCGCATCGGGCTCCCTGCTCGGCAGGGAGTCTGCTTCTCCCTCTGACCCTCCCCGCTCTCATGTGCTCTCTCTGTCTCATTCTCTCTCTCTCAAATAAATAAATAAAATCTCTAAAAAAAAAAAAAAAAAGAACTAACCCATCTTCAAGTCTGCACAATCCACAATTAGAAGGTTCTAAATGTCGGGGGGGGGGGGCAAATTGTTTTTTATCTTTTTCCCACTAACCTTAATTCCACTCCTTTTAATTCTAATCTCTATTCACTTGACAGCCCACCCCTGAAATACCTAATTTGATTACTGATATTTTATTAATACTTACAAAAGATGTTATTCTTCATATACAAATGGGCCCAAATGTTAATAGGTCATAGGGTTTGAGATACTTTTCCAGTGGTGATTAAAAAAAAAAAATCTGTTGGGGCACCTGGATCTCAGTCGGTTAAGCATCCAACTCTTGATTCCAGCTCAGGTCATGATCTCAGGATCGTGAAATCGAGCCCCAAGTCAGGCTCTGTGCTGAGTGTGGAGCCTGCTTAAGATTCTCTCCCTCAATTATGCTAAGTGAAGTAAAGTAAGTCAATGAGAGAAAGACAATTATCATATGATTTCTTTCATATGTGGAATTTAAGAAACAAAACAGAGGATCATACGGGAAGGGAGGGAAAAATAAAATAAGATGAAATCAGAGAGGGAGACAAACCATAAGAGACTCTTAACTATAGGAAACAAATTGAGGGCTGCTGGAGGGGTGGTGGGTAGGGGTATGGGGTAACTGGGTGATGGGTATTAAGGAGGCACGTGATGTGATGAGCACTGGGTGTTACATGCAAATGATGAGTCACTGACCTCTGGAACTAATAATACACTATATATGTTAATTAAAAAAAAAAAATCCTCTCCTTCTCCCTATGCTCTTCCCCTCACCCCCCACTCACACTAACAACAGAAATTGTTGTAAGTTATTTTTCACAAGCACTTTAAGCTATCCTAGAACTGAGGACTTTTGAGCTTTTCCCAAGAATGGCCTATGGAGTAAGGAGGACTAAGGAGCAAGTCACTGGGGCAGATAATTATGTGAAGAGGGGGAAAAAAGCTACTAGAGGAAAAGTCTAAAGTCTAAAGATAGCAAGAGTTTGGAACTAGAGGTTAAAAATAAGCCAGGGCTAAATATGATATAAAAAGCACAAAAAAAAAAAAAAGAAAGAAAAAGAAAAACTAGATAAGCTGAATGTCATGAAAATTAAAAACTTTTGTCCATCAAAGGACACTATCATTGAAGTGAAAAGACAACCCACAGAATAGGAGAAAATACGTGCAAATCACTAGGTCTAGTATCCAGAATATATAAAGAGCTTTCATGATTCAACAACAAAAAGATGACCCAATTAAAATGTGCAAAAAATTGGACATCATTAATCAGGGAACTGCAAATCAAAACCAGTGAGATATCACTTCATCCCCCGAGGATGGCTAAAATAAAAATAATAAAGGAAAAATAACAAGTGCTGGCAAACATGGAGAAAAACTGGAACCCTGATATACTCCTGGTAGGAATGCAAAATGGTGCAACCATTGTGGAAAACAATTTGGCCATTCTTCAAAATGTTAAACAAAGATTTACCACACGACCCAGCAATTTCACCCTTAGGTACATACCTAAGAGAATTAAAAACTTACACAGTCACACAAAAACTTACATATGAATGTTCATAGTAGCATTATTCATAATAGCCAAGAAGTGGAAACAACTCAAATGTCCATCAACTGATAAATGGATAAACAAAATGTGGTATTATCCATATGACACAATATTATTCAGCCATAAAAAAGGAATGAAATAATGATACATGCTATAACCCAGATGAATCAAAAACATTACTCTAAGTGAAAGAAGCCAGACATAAAAGTCCACATATTGTATGATTGTATTTATATGGAATGTCCAAAATAGGCAAATCCATATAGACAGAAAGTAGATTAGTGGTTGCCAGGGTTTGGGGGGGAGGAGGAAGATGGAGAATCACTACGAATGGGTATGGGGTTTCTTTATGGGGTGAAAAAAATCTCTAGAATTAGACTGCACAACATTATGAATATATACTGAAAACCATTGAATTTCAGTTTAAAACAGTTAATTAGAATGGTGAATTTAATGTTATAAGAATTTTATCTTGATTAAAAAGAAAAGTGGTCCCCCCCCCCCAAAAAAAAGAAAGAAAGGAAAAGCCAGAGAGTAAAATGGGCCCTAAAAGGCTTTAGAAGAAGAAGAGAGGTTTTCAGAAGGAAAAGGTTTGATTCTAGATGCAACATGCTTTGGAGGTCTTTCAAAAATAAATGGCTAAAGAGTGAAGTAAATCAGACAGAGAAAGACAAATACCATATGATTTCACATACAAGTGAAAGCACATGAAAGGATGGACATCATTAGTCACCAGGGGACTGCAAATCAAAACTGAATAAACAAAACAAAAACAAACTCACAGATGCAGGAACAAACTGTTGTTTATGGTGGGGAGGAGGGTGAACGAGGTGAAGGGCACTAACAGGTACAACACTTCCCGTTATTGGGGCGCCTGAGTGGCTCAGTCGGTTGAGCATCTGACTCTTGATTTAGGTTCAGGTCATGATCTCAGAGTCGTGAGATCACGCCCTGCATCAGGCTTTGAGCTCAGCATGGAGTCGGCTTCAGATTCTCTCGCTCTCCCTCTGCCCCTCCCCCAACTCACACACTCTGCTCTCTCTCAAAAATAAATAAATAAATAAATAAAATCTTTAAGAAAAAAACAAACTGGGGCACCTGGGTGGCTCAGTTAAGCGTCTGCCTTCGGCTCAGGTCATGACCCCAGGGTCCTGGGATCGAGCCCCGCATGGGGCTCCCTGCTCCGCAGGAAGCCTGCTTCTCCCTCTCCCACTCCCCCTGCTTGTGTTCCCTCTCTCACTGTATCTCTCTCTGTCAAATAAATAAATAAAATCTTTAAAAAAAAAAAACCTTTCAGTTATAAAACATAAATAAGTCATGGGGATGTAATGTACTGCATAGGGAATATAGTTAATAATATAATAACTTTGGATGGTGAGAGACGGTAACTAGACTTATCATGGGGATCATTTCATAATGTATAAAAATGTTGAATCATTATGATGTACATCTGAAGCTAATAGGATAGAGTAAGACAGTTACATGCATACATATATATGTAAGCAAGCTACATAACCAATCGTGACTGGAGTTTAAAACAAGCTAAAAAACTAAGTTCTATTAGCCCATATCCATGATTTAAGTTCTATGAAAACATGACTCAATGGATTAGTCTTTTAATTTTCTGCATACACTAGATCATATTTGAAAGGTTCTATAAAGTTCCTTCTCAAATATAAAATAAAATACAAGAGAACAAAAGCTGTTTTAATACTCACCTCTGCTGTTAATATCACTACTAACATTAAAACTATACTTTTTTTTTAAAGTAGGCTCCATGTGGAGCTTGAGTCATGAGATTTACCTGAGATCAAGACCCTGATCTGAGATCAAGAGTCAGACGCTTAACCGACTGAGCCACCCAGAAACCCCTAAAACTATACTTTTTAAATATGAATTCAGTATTCATATTTGTCTCAGATGCCAGCCTTGCCAAACTTTAAATGGGTACCTATGATATACCACATATGTAATGATAATCTGCCATACATCTAATTTCATAAGCATACCAGTCCCATCACTAGTTATTTCATGAGCACTCAGAGTACATCCTAAATTCAGTGGGATGGAGCTTTTATGTTTTCCTTCCCCTAGAGAAGCAATATGTGACCTGACTGTAGTGCATCTGTTGTACTAGAAAGATGCACCACAGTCAAAGACAAAGTCATTCTTGATGTCTTGCCCATTCTAAGCTCCCAGGACAAGCCAAAAGTTAAAAGCTCTAGGCTTCTAATCCAGCAATTACCATGGCAACAGTAGCCTTATTGAAAGAAAGGAGGAGAGTTCAGGCCTCTCAGCTTTTTCTATACCTGTGACATACACACATTTATCAATGAATAACTTGGGACTTCTATAGTTCCAAATATAATGCAAGTATTTAAAGCTTCCAGAATATGCAAAGTCTTACTGCACTGAAATTGAGTTGAAATCTGGAGAGTGGGAAACAATTTCTAGCACTGATACAGTAAACACTATTTATAACAAAATACTATAACAAATTGCAGATTATACAACAGCAGGATGGGGGCGAGCTTTAAACATCTCCTGGATGGAGGCGCCTGGGTGGCTCAGTCGTTAAGCGTCTGCCTTCGGCTCAGGTCATGATCCCGGGGTCCTGGGATGGAGCCCCGCATTGGGCTCCCTGCTCAGCCAGCTTCTCCCTCTCCCGCTCCCCCTGCTTGTGTTCCCTCTCTAGGTGTCTCTCTCTCTGTCAAATAAATAAATAAAACCTTTATAAAAAAAAAAAATCTCCTGGATGTTCTCTCTATACAAACATCTATCTAATTATAAGAACCTCTTCTATAAGGTTCTAAGAAATAAAAATAAAGTACCAGAAAGACAGAAAGACTTTGCCAAGGAATAAAGTAGGAGTCATACCCTGGATTTTAATTTCCTAACTTTCAGTACTTCACTTAGGAACAAAGAGTCAACTATCCTCAGATACACAGAAGACAACACATCTTGGGGATTTTGTCTAACTAACTTTTACCTTGTCCAAACTTTTGCCTCTGATGAAAAGTCACTAAGGGAAATTCTCTGTTCCTTCATTTTGTTTTTCTACTCTCACTTGCCTACTTCTCCCTGCTATTCCTTCATTTTAAATATCATCATACAAAGCTGACAAAAAATAATGGTCCAAGTTTTAATTTAGGCCACTGCTTATATACCTTTCAATAATACGAACAAAATACAACTATGTACTTTGAATTCACAAATATCTAGTTATTACCCTCTTAGGATACTCATTTCAAGCCTAATAAAACTTTAAAGAGACAGAAATTAATACACAGGGAAATTTTAAGGATAAAACAAATATTGATAAGAAGTATTAATCACTACATACATCATCTCTGTTGAACTGGAGCAGGTGACGTCAGATGATAAGAACTGAGAAAGTGAAAATGGGGTATTTTTACTCTCCGAGGATCAAAACCTCTCAAATGCTCAGCCCTTTACGAGAATCCAGAAGCAGAGCCATCATATAACATGTATTGACCACGGTTCCCCTAGAGATTGTGATGGTTCTTAAGAGCCACTAATGATTCTGCCTTGCACTTTCTCCCCCTGGCTATTTTCTAGTGCCTTTGCCCTCATCTGAAATGACTTCTCCCTTTCCCTCAGAAGTTCCAACTACTTCCAGATCCAGTTCAAACCCCTCAAGGCCTTCCGAAAATCACTCTCACCTCTAAACGCCTAATTTGTATGACGTCTTCCACGCCTTTGGAAATTAGTTATGCATGCCTAATGAGAGTTCTTTCCTTCTTATTTAATATTTTTATTACTTAACTTTTCACATATTTAAAACCCTTGAGGATAATATATCTTACATTTCTTTTTGTTAACCTGTATAGAAGGTACCATTAAATATTTGTTGATTTAAATTTATTTAAAACTATTCACCACTTTTTTTTTCAATCATTCCATAGTGTTGATTTAACAAACTTCAAAAAATGTAGATGAAAATAATGGTACTCCATTCCAAAACTACCTTCTAAACCACTACCTTTAGCTACTGCAAGTAATTTTTTTAAACTAGAATGCTCACAATTCAAACAATACTGAAGAAGATAAAGGTAGCTAAAGAAATGTCATGGAAGCGGGTTGAGAAAAGATATGAGATATTAAATGAACAAGAATGGAGATCCATGTTGGGCAGATAACAGAAAACAAGAGGAAGTGGTAAAAGAAATCAACGTGAACAAAATTGGCAATGGAATGGAATGAACTATTCTTGGCTGATATCCTCCCCTACCTAAGCAATTGCAGTAATTTCAGTGATTTCCTATACAGTAACAGAATTATGGAGTAAGAAATAGAATGCTCAGAATAATCAATGAGGAAATTAGTTTATCTGGGCCTCAATCCCTTCATCTGTAAAATGAGTAAGTGGATACATGATTGCCTCAGGAGAGACAGCATGTGCAGAAGTTGAAAGTGCAGACAGTGACTGTCATTATATAAAATGTTACCAATGGAGATAGCTAGGTGAAGGGTATGTGAACTCCTTGTGCTATTTCTGCAACTTCCTGAACTTCTGTAATTATTTCAACATAAAAGTTTTTAAAAGTACAGGCTGTGGAACCAGACCACTAGGGTTTGAATAGAGGTACAATCATTGGCCGGGTGACCTCGATCAAGTCATTTAACCTCTCTGGGTTTCACTTTGCTCGTCTGTGAAATGAGGATAACAACAGTATTTACCTCATAAACAGTTGTGTGGGTTAAATAAACTAATACATGTAAACCACTCACAACAGTGCTTGTCATATAGTAGTCACTCAGTGGTCAGCCTTTATTAATGTGGTTATGATCTTTTCAAAATTATTCTAAGATAGTGTTTAGCTCTAGAATACATGTAAGCTATTATTATTTTTGCACTACTAATGTGGAGAGAAACAAACCAGTTTGAAAAAAGAGAATAAATCTTGGGGCGCCTGGGTGGCTCAGTTGGTTAAGTGACTGCCTTCGGCTCGGGTCATGATCCCAGAGTCCTGGGATAGAGCCCCGCATCAGGCTCCCTGCTCCTCGGGTAGCCTGTTTCTCCCTCTCCCTCTTCTTGCTGCTCCCCCTGCTCGTGCTCTCTCTCTCTGTCTCTCTCTCTGTCAAATAAATAAATAAAATCTTAAAAAAAAAGAGAGAGAATAAATCTTGGTAGCCATTGTGGCCATTGTTTTAGCTTGGTCACCTGTCTTCTCTCCATAAATGAGGATTTAATGTCATATTTATACAAAGAGACTTGCATTTATTTTTTTTTGAAAAATGGATATATCACAAAGAACCATGCCATTGGAAAGGTGTCTCAGTTTACATTGGAGCCTGGGTTCCTGCTACATCAGGGTCATCTGCCAAAGAACCACGTCCTGGTTTGAAAACTCTAAAGAACAGAAGATGTCACATTCTCTCTAGCTAACCCTTACCAGGACCTCAAAGACGTCAGGAAATTATTCTTGGCACGTTTTACACTTACTGCATCTTGTCACCAGTGGATGTAGAGGGTAAGTTTTAGAACTTTACACCTGAAGACTGCTATTGGATCACTCGGTTCTTCCTTCTCTTTAATCTTCTTATAGATACTATCTTCCATTTCTACTTTACAGAGTTACTGTAAAGATTACATGAATTAGCATACATCAAGACACCTCGCTCTGTAGGGGGCACATAGTAAGCATGTAATGCATTTTTCCTCCTTCTCTAAGGAATAACGAAACTATCTCCATCAGAATGTGAGGCAGTTGAGGTATTCGAATCAGAATCTCATAATGAATATACAGGCAAGCTCACAAATCCCTAGGTTTTTATCTTCTTTTTGGAGTTTTCAATAGTTATGAAACCAGATCCTAATTGTTCTTCTCTGCTCACCCTCGTCAATTTTTATCCAGATCCCAAACTTTAAGCTATTATGATGTCTTTTAAAGCTTAGATACTTTAAACCGAAATAGTTCAAGAAACATATACTATAAATAGACATCCTTTGTGAAAACTTCTTTTTCTTAAAATTATTCTTTGCCTCACCTAAACCTTATTCAGTCACATTCCACTTAAAATGTTTTTTACACTTCTTACAATTACTGTAAATGTGCTCCTCCCTCCCGTTCAAATTGTGAAATCTTGTCAAAAAAGGAAGATTTTATAAAATCAAACACCTACAGTAATATTGCAATATGCTAGACTATAACTGTGAGAGAAAATTAATTCAGTAAAAATGGTATCCTGTTACTTCAGTTTGCAACTCTCCTGTCTGTTTTTAAATGATTTTTAAAGCCAGAACAGTCTGTATGCTTCTCACAATATCAGTGTTTTCAGCTGAATTTTCTCCTCCTATTCTTATGATTCTATTCTGAAAATGACAAAACATGAATGGGAAAAATACCAAAGCTTGATTTTTCAGATAACTACTACTTGAAGAGTAGTCTGGAAAATTCTGTGTTCACTTTCAGCCTTCCTTGCCTCCTCAAAAAGAAATGGGTTTTTTGTCAAATGCTATGAGAGAATGGTTTAAAGAACCTTTTGATTTGCAAGCCACTTTGTCCTCAAATGCTGCTACATTCCTGAGAATTTTTTTTCTTTAGTTCTGAGACTACAACAAAACCCAGTTAAAGCAGCAGGATTTCCTAACACAATGCTGCAAAACCCAAGTTCTGATCAAGATTACCTGCAAACTCAATAGAATGAATAATGAGATTCTTATTAAACTGCTTTTTTTCTACAAGAGAAAAATATTTCAAAAAAAAATTGTCACTGGAGTGATGGTTTACCTTAAAGAAACACTGTACTCAGGATAGAAGACACTTGTATATCGGACCCATGTACCAACTTCCTCTTCATTTACCCTTTTTTTGGCTTCTGTTACTGAAAACAGATTAAATGATTCAAATCTTCTTACAGATACATGTCGCAGGCAATCATCCAGGTGCTTCTGCTTCAGAACCTTTGAAATAAAAACAAATATTGTGTTCGTATTATATAAACACATGTCAGATGTTCAAAGTTTAAGCGGTAAGGGGACTTTCATTCCCAGTAATAGCAGATTAGATAATGTAGACCAACCTCTTACTGCAGACGACTAGAGAAGATGGACAGAACATATTTTTTTTTAAGATTTTTTTATTATTTATTTATTTGAGAGAGTGGGAGAGAGAGGGACAGAGTGGGAGGGAGAGAGAGAAAGAAAGTGAGCAGGGGGAGGAGCAGAGGGAGAGGGACAAGCAGACTCTATGCTGAGTGTGGAGCCCAACGTGGGGCTCAATCCCAGGACCTGAGACTATGACCTGAGCCGAAACCAAGAGTCAGATGCTAAACCAACTGAGCCACCCAGGCGTCCCTGGACAGAATATCTTAAAACATTATTTAAAGGTAGCAGAGAACAAAGAACAAAGCAGAGAACTAGTAAAGATTTACCAGTCTAATAACTTAAAAAGGAAATAAATCTAGAGAGGTGAGCCTGGCTTTTGCAATCACTTTCCTTGTGGGGACATTGATCCAATTCCAATAGAAAGAGCTAAGAAGACGAGCAGCACCTTTTACAGCTGTGGACTTAGAGGGTAAAAGCTGAATTTCAAAACTTACTACCTAGGCAGGGGCAGGTATATTGTTCTGAGCCTGTCTCATGAGTGCGTGTATGTGTATCTGTTTTAAGATAAATCAAATGAGTAATTTTGCTGGGGGTCATTGAAAACTGGGTTTTTAAGTATGGGAGAAACAAATATAGCTGTGAGATTAATGATGTTAAGCAAAAACTCTAGAGCTCTGAATCTGAATAAAGTATAATAGAAACTAATGGGTTTTTTTTATTTATTAAAACATTTTAAAATATAGGGGCGCCTGGGTGGCTCAGTCGTTAAGCATCTGCCTTCGCCTCAGGTCATGTTCTTAGGGTCCTGGGATCAAGTCCCACATCGGGCTCCCTGCTCAGCGGGAAGCCTGCTTCTCCCTCTCCCTTTGCCCTGCTTGTGTTCCTGCTCTTGCTATCTCTGTCTCTGTCAAATAAATAAATAAAATCTTTAAAAAAAATTAAAAAATAAAAACATTTTAAAATATATATATATTTCCTACAACTGAAATATCTGTAGGAAAAAATGATATATCTGAGATTCATTTCAAAATAATCTGAGATAGGAGGATGTGATGAGAGAACAGAGACAAAATAAAGTTGGTCAGGAATTAAAAATTGTTGAAGTTTATGGATATCTGAGTGCTTATTACACTATTATCTCTAATTTTGTATGTTTGACACTTCCCATAATAGAAAGTTTTTTTGAAGATATAGAACATCTTAATAGTCATAATCAAATGAAAAATAACTAAAAAGTTACCTAAAACACCAAATATATTTGGAAATAAAGCAATATACTTCTGAATAACTTATGAACCAAAAGAAAGAAAACCCAATGGAAATCTGAAAGTATTTTGAACTGAATAATAAAAACACATTTCAAGACATATGAAATGCAGATAAATTCACGCTTAGAGGAAAACTTGTGGAAAGGCTAAAAATCAGTAAGCTAAGCATCCACTGCAAAAATTACAAAAATAAGCAAATTAAGCTCCCTAAAAAATAGAAATTAATAAAGTAGAAAACAAAAATATAGCTAGAAGGATTAAAACACCAAAAGTTGGTTCTTTGAAGAGATTAATAAAACTGACAAATCCTTGATAACACTAAGAAGAAAAAAGAGAGAAAATATAAATATGAATGTGACACAGGAAGATCACTATAGATCCAGCAGGCATTAAAAAATAGCAAAGAGATATTATAAAAACTATGAAAATTTAGATGAAATGGACAAGTTCCTAGAAGAATACAACTACCAAAACCAACACAAGAAGAGACAAAAAATCTGAATAGTGCTAAACTATTTTAAAAATATAATGCATAGGTGGGTGGGGGGAAGGGATAATTGGGTGATGGCATTAAGGAGGGCACTTGATGTAATGAGCACTAGGTGTTATACGCAACTAATGAATTGCTAAATTCTACCTCTAAAACTAATTTAAAAAATAAAAATAAAAATACAATGCATAAATAAAAATCTTACCAAAGAAAACGCCAGACCCAGATTGCTCATCAGCAAATTACACCAAATGTCTAAGGAAGAATTAATGCATGTCTTACCACACTCTTCACTAAATCTTCAAACAACCCTATGGGATAGATACTAATTATATGAGAGAAGAAACAAGGGGGTGTTAATTTGTTGAACATCAGAGAGCTACAAAAAGGCAAAGAATCATGCTCTCTTTCAGCACTGATAGTTTCAAACATATGGCATCGTGTTTTAATTTAAATTATACTGTGAAATATTCCCTTAATCAGATTAAGTCAAGTATTAGACCTCTAGGTAAGATTATTCATTCTGTAGGTGTTTGTGAATACGTGTGTAATGGTCATGATACTTTTTCACCTCCCCTACCTCCCTTCCTCTTGGGAACTGCCCCTCCCTCAACCTATGAAATAATGATGGGATTGTTATCTTCCCTGCCACAGGGTGGGCTAATGTCCCAGGTAGCCAAAGTGCCTCATTCTCCTGGACCCAACAACTGGTCCAAGCTTGGCCTATTAGAGTCATTTAATGGACATTATTTGGGTGTTGAGAAAAAGGGTCATTTCTTCTGGTTCACTAGTTGAGAGCATGATGAAAGCCTGTAGTTGCCAGTAGCCATCTTTGCTATCAGGTAATGAGACCCAACAAAGAGGAAAACAGAATACTATCCAAAGCTTCTATCAATATTGATCCATAGTCTTCATCTGATTAAAGTGAGCACTAGGCTCAAAAGTCAGCAATTTTTCATGTGACCTGGTATCAAATGATGAACTAGGTCAACAGGGTTTTTTCTTTTAAAAAAAAGGTTAATTACAAAACCAAAAAAGATATTGAACAGTTAAAGTGAAGGACCGTTAGATAGCATTGAAGCCCTGTGGGGAAAGGGAATGACAGAATTATGAAGAAGAAAACAAGCAGACACAGGTAGATATCATGAAGATGTCCCATGAGAGCTGCGTATTTCTATCACTGTTTAGATTCCTGGGTTTTCCAGTTCTGGGTGCACACAAGATGTGGATGGTTCATTTGAGACATATTTACTAAGTACTTGCAAATGTTTAATATACATGGTAGATTAGATTTATTATGGAAAAATAGTCACTTCCTTTCTTGCCCTCTTCAAGGAAAGAGTATACTTCTCTGCCCTTTGATTTTAAGCTTGGCCAAGTATCTTACTTTGGCCAACAGGATGTTAGCAAGGGCTTAAAATGTGTTTTGGTGGTTGCCCTTGCTCTCTTATACCTCTGCCATCACCAGGAGAATATGTCGGCCAACTGGTCCAAGGATTAGAGCCAGTCTGCTGATGACAGCCTATGTCAGTCAATTCCCAGGTGGCCCACAGATGCACAAATAAAATAAATGCTCACTGGTGTATGCCATTTTAATGTTGTAGTTGCTTGTTACTCATTAACAGCTAACTGATACAATACACTGAGGACGTGATACTATGGGCCACTTAAAGCCTGTTCTTACTCTCAGGTTTTCCACAACACTTAACAATATCTGCTAAAAAACAAAACAAAACAAAACAAAAACTAGCCAGGCACTGTGCAACGTGCAGAGGATGGAGATCAATAAAATATCATCTTTTCCCAGGGAGAACTCCCATCCTAGTAAGTTAGACAGACTCTAATCAAATGATCAAAAAATATGATATGGGGTTCACTGGTAGAGTGAGCTGAGGGTCTAACTCAGCCCAGTCAGGAGAGGCTTCCTAGAAGACATTAAAATGTAGTTCTGAAAAATGAACATTCAACAAATAGGAAAGAAGATAAGACTCTACGCAGAGTACACACGTGTACCAAAACATTAAATGTCAAAACATGTGGGGAGTACAAATAGCAGCCATAGCTAAAGCTTATCCTGGTTCTGATGTAGACAGCAACTCAGAATGAACATATGTGCTGGTCAACTGGCATTCTTACTATAGTAAGAATCACTGAAATCATCACAATGAGATTTTAAGAATCACTGAAACCAGGCGCCCGGGTCGCTCAGTTGGTTAGGCGACTGCCTTCAGCTTAGGTCATGATCCTGGAGTCCCGGGATCAAGTCCCATGTCAGGCTCCCTGCTCAGCAGGGGGTCTGCCTCTCTCTCTGACCCTCCCCCCCTCATGCTCTCTATCTCATTCTCTCTCTCAAATAAATAAATAAAATCTTAAAAAAAAAAAAAAGAATCACTGAAACCATCACAGTAAGATTTGATTGATTAATTTAAGGCCTAATTGACTACATCGATAATTCAACTTTAACTGATGTTTATTTCACTGTAGAAAGTTCCTATGATAATGATCTATGAGGACCTGCATTTCTTACTCTACAATTTTGTATCATTAATAACAAAACCAGATCATCAATGCTTTGGAAAGACTTTCAAAGCATCCACAAGGAAATGACCACGGAGTTATGTCATGACACCATATGAAAAGGTGACTGGAGACAACTGCAAACAAAGTAACCCTCAAAATACTAAAGACAAATCTCGAATAAAGTAGCCGCTGCTGGAAAGTTCTTCTCGAAATACAAGTCAGAAAGGTAAAGTGTCCTCTTGAGTCAAGTTTTCAGAAGGAAACCTCAGCAGAGGCGTAACACTGGTGTGCAAAACAATAAACAGATTTTACTTCAAGAAGTTTGGTGGGGGAGAAGTTTGGAAAGAGGGTCGACGATGTCAAATCAGAAATTTGTCAAACTTGCATACAACTGAAGCAACAGTAACAGCAGCAACTCTTAAGTACTAGAAAATAACAGCCATTAAACAAACCAATACACCCGAACTAGTCCACCTCGGACACCAAGAATCTCGCTGATCGCTTCAAACTACAAGATCAATATGAAAACTTGACATCGCACCGAAAGACAGAGGCAGCAGCTCTTGATACACCTTCCACACCCCGTTGTAGCGACAGCACGTGCAACGTCAGAGTCCCAACACAGTCAACCACGCAGATCTCCAAGAAAGGGGCCAAACTTTGAACCAGACTCAGGCTGGCAGATAAGAAGCAGAAGAAATTCGGGCAAAGAAGTAAAACAGAAGCAGGAAAGAAGCAGCATAGGTTGGGGAGCGGCGGTCCCACCAATTGGATTGGTGAGCAAAGAGAAAAGTCCCCCGGATGCAGACAAATAGCCAAAAGAAGATCTACTTCCATCTGAGTTTCCTAGGAACTCAGCGTTGGCTGCCCCCTCCCCGCCCCACCCTAATTCCTCGCTTTCGGTGGGACCCTTAGTAGAAGCAAGGGGGCGCTTCGCAGGTGGCTCCCGGCAAAACTACGAGGGAACTCCCAGAGCTGCCAAGAGGAGAGTCGCGGCCGGTCGCTCGCCGCGTACCTGCGAGGGAAGTGACCAGATGCAAAGGTGAGGTGGGTGGGCTATCCCTTACCTGCCGCAGGAGCTTCCACCGGGCGGCTCCCAAGGGCTCCGAGACTTGAAGCCCCCGAGAGGCGCCGCCGTCTGCTGGGCCTTCGCCCACAGCTCGCTCAGCCTCGCCGGCCTGGGCGCCCGCGACTCGCGACTCCATCGCGTTAAAGCCGCCTATACCCCGAGTTGTCACCGCCAAAGCTCTCCCCTGCCAGGACCTGCCGACTTCTTCCCAGTCAGGACCTGTGAGCCGGACCACCCTCCAACAGCCCTAAGCGCGCGCACCCTCCCCGAATTCCGCATTTCCGGTATTCGCGTCTCCTTGGCAACCAGGACAGCGCCGCTTGCGTCATTGCACCATTTTTTGCTGGTGGCCATCTTTAGTGAGGGCGGGCCGAAAAGTAAGGGAGTTATGGCAGAACTCGCGAGACACTGGCTCTTCTTTTCTCCTTGTCCCCTGCCTCTTCTCGAGCCCAGAAGACTAGAAAAGAACGAAAAGCCTTAAAACTTTCAGGGCTTTAAAAAAAAACCCAGGAGGAGAAGCCGTTCATGACCACAATAAACATGGCGAAATCTGCTTAGGGCTGGTGCTTGACTGGGGTTACGCAGACCTGCGTGCTGCAAACCAGCTCTGGGCGGCTCTGGATAGGTTGTCGTTCTGCGGATTGCAGAACGCAGACTTCGGCTGGACGCGACTGAGGAAACAGCAGTCCTCTTCCCGGAAAGCTTTTGGTTCTCGGACTTGCCCTCTCTCGTTTCGGTGTGCAGAGCCCGGCCGACTGTCCTTCAACTTGCGTACGTATGGAGGGGCATACTGTGTACAGGAGGGGTTCTCCCCGTTTTCCCCTCACCCAGTCATGCCTCAGTCCCCTGGTCCTCGCTTTTGCGTGGCGTCCCTTCTCCGCGTAGCACAAACTGCCGCCACCCCCTACTCCCAGCCTCCTTGCACTCACTTCGCCTCATCTCTGGGGTGGAGAGTTGCACCGAGAAAACGAGCGAGTCCCCCCGGGAACACCCATTCGTTTCCCCCACCCCCACCCCTAGCCTTGCATACTGTCTTCTCCCTGCGGATGAAAATGGATGGGCTGAGGCTGCCGGCATGCATATAATGATTTAGGTCTTTACGGGCCCCTGTTACAGGGCCTTGGCGGGCGGGGGTTGGGGGTGGTTCGTGTTGGCTGCCGATCTCTTAACCCCACTCGCCCGTTATTTTGCTGCGACACAGAAAGAGGTCCGGGGGTGGAGGTGGCGGAGGCGTCGTAGTGGATCAGATCTCTAGTAAATCTGACGCAATATTGTACTTTTGCTACCGAGGGGCGTTTTGTGGAAGACGTCCATGCTGACATGCAACGGTGTGCAAGACACTTTGATTTCTCGTATAATAATAGTAGCCAGCATTTATTGAGTGCACACTACGTGCCAGGCACTGTATTAAGATCTTTCCATAAATTGTCTAATTTTATTCTTACAACAACTCCATAAGGTAAATGTGTCATTATCTCGGTTTTGCAGCTGAAGAAACTGAGGCACAGGTGGTGAGTGCCGGAGTGACGACCTGAACCCAGGTGTCTCTCTTAAGTACTTATTAGCCTTACTTTGATGGGTTAATAAGGACCATCTGTTCGACAGAAACCAGAGGTGGCCTCACATTATATTTGTTCATCCTGAAGTGATGTGTTTTAACTAAAGAGCTAAATATCTTTTCCACGTTAAGTCCAGTTGTTGTTACGTCCAAGATTTGGAGCCAAACCAGATTGGACATTCTGTTCTGCTACTTTCTGTCCAAGTGACCTAGGGCACTTGTCAAAACCTCCCAGAGCCACAGCTTGCTCACCTGTAAAATAAATGTTATAATGGCTACTCTATCAGGTCCTTATGAAGTTTAAATTAGACAAAGTATATAAAAGTGTCTGGCACGAAGCAAACACTCAACACTCCTCTACCTTTATTAAATAAGTAGGCTTTTCCAGTTTATCCTTCATATACCTCCCAAAGATATGTCCTGAATTTCGTAAGGTCAAAGCCATTTTGCCTTTTAACGCCGTCAAGAGTTCTGGAGATGCCCTCATTAAGTCTTTATTTGTTTGCAAATTTTTATTTTTGTTTTTTGTTTTGTTATTTTTTAGTTTGCCCCATGTGTACCAGAATCAGTGCTGCATAGTCTGAGCCTGATAGGATTGACTTTACAAATGAGACATTTAAGTCACGTCTGCTGAGAAGTATGATTTGAATGAAACTTTAACTTATACAAGTTTTCAGGTATTTTTAACCTGAGTTATCAGCTGTCTGCAGTTATTCATAACCTGAAGGGGAGGGATAAGAACTGCGGATCTTAGATACTCTGAGAACCCACTACTGTGTAATCCTACCTATGAAATCATGTGCTGACAGCCCCAAAGGGAGCGTAAACCAGGGACTCTGATATCATGCAGCAGAAGAGCAAATTATTTCTCCAGGCTTTGAAGTATAGTATTCCTCACCTTGGGAAATGCATGCAGAAACAGCACTTGAATCACTGTAACTTCGCTGATCATTATTACAATAGAATAAAATTGAAAAAATATCACCTAACCAAGTGTCTGCAGAATAAACCCACGATATCAGAGTTAGCAAGAAACATCCCAAGTCGGAGCTTCTCAAGTAAGGTATGGACTTTTTAAGTTAACCTATTTGTAGGTCATTAAGATTAATTTTACTTTAAAGATAAAGAATGGGTAAGAGATCAGTTACTAATTTTCTCAGTAATTCTAGTTTGATTTTTAAAGTGTTAAGGCTCAATTGTAGCTCAATTTAAGTATAAAAGAATATATGCATATATATTTATACACTTGTAATATATAAAGATATATATTTATGAAAAATGATTCACCTTAGGAAATCCTTATGCCTACCAGTACATTTCAAAGTATAATTCAGCTTTCTAAACTTCCTAGAATACCATAATAGCTTTTAACAAAATCTAATAATACGCTAATTGTTTTATGAATCTCAAATTAGAAAACTTGAGTAATTCCATGTAATTGTGTGTTGATTCTTTGTTAAAAAAAAAAAAAAAAAATGAAAAAAGGCTTTGCATTTTGACCACTTGGGTCCTTCAGGAAGATGCATTCAGACTGTTGTACTTTGGCCAGACCCCAAGCTATGGGCCTGACCTCAACCTTGAGGACCTGATTGCCGTTATATGTAGAGTCACCCCACATTCTATTTGCGTGGGACAGTCCCAGTCTACACCTGTTGTTCCTGTGTAATTATTAATAGTGTCCCCTTTCCTCTCAAAAATGTCCTCATTAGGATGGTAAATTATATGGTCATCCTACTTATTTGAGATTAAGCTATCTATCTATGCTGCTACCACTTTGACATACCTCCCTACCATATAATTGTTATGATCCTTAGGCTCCTTAAATTACATGTGGGGGTGATACTTTTGCAATAATTTGCCATTTTGTTTTAATATTTAAGTTTCTGGTTTAAATTGTTTTGTTGCATACTGATTTTTTTTTTTAGTTTTTTTATTGTGGTAAAACGTGTATAACATAAAATTAGCCATTTTAACCACTTTTAAGGATATAAATCCGTGGCATTAATTACATTGACAGTGTTGTACAGTCATCACCACTATTTTTAAAACCCTATCATCACCCAAAGAAATGTATCCATCAAACAATAACTCCCCACTGCCTCCTTTTCCAGGCCCCTGGTAACCTTTAATCTACTTTATGTCTATGAATTTGCTTATTCTAGATTAATTCATGTAATTGTAATCATATGGTATTTATCCTTCTGTGTTTGGCTTATTTCATTTAACATGTTTTCAAAGTTCATCCATGTTGTAGAATACATCAGAACTTCATTCTCTTTATGGCTGAATAATATTCCATTGTATGTATATATACCATATCCATTTATCTGTCAAAGGATACTTTTTTTCATCTTATTTTACTGGATTATTTATTTAATGTTTGCTCTTAGCTCATGCTTGTGGGTTCTTATGTGGGGGTTTTTTTGTTGTTTTTTTTGCCTGTTTTTTGTTTTCCCTTTTAACTTTTTATCTGTGGTTCCTAGACTTCTTTTACTCTCTACATCTTAGTCTGTCAAATTATTTTTCTTTTTATAGTATCGTGGCTTAGTTTAACACTTCGATGCTTTCTTTATTCAGAAATTCTTTGCCTTTTATTTCATTATCTTTTGTGTGTGTGTGCGCAGCTTTATTCTACTTAAGAAACATAAACTTCAAGTTTTACCTATTGGAAAGATTTGGGGTCTTTAGGTCATTTTATTTTGCACTTTGTTTGGAACATTTTGTCATCTAGTACATTTATATTGAGTCTTAGTTTATAAATAGTAGGCAGGAATTATGGGCAGAGTGACAGCTGAGATTAGCTCAGACCCTGAACAGGAGGTTGACTATTTTTTCCCTCCATTTGTCCCTGAAGCAACTTTTCAGTTCTCTTTCATAGATTCCTGTCACCTAGAAACTTTAACCTGAATTAGTAGCTCTTTTGGTAATTCTTCCACCTGAAAAACCAGTCCTGCTTTCACATGTGGTACATCAACCATTTCTTCTGTAAGAAATGATATATGAAAGCTGTGCTGTCTGTCTTTTATGATCACTGGGACCCAGGGAAGCTGTGAAGAGACCTATAGACAACGCACATTTTCTTTCAGCAAGCATCCACTCAGTTCCAACTTTGTTCACTCATGCAGATACAATAAAGTAAAAAAAAAGTAGTTGGTGCCTATAGGCAAATTCAAATATATCTTCCATGATAATGGAGAGAGGTAGAAGATTTGAGGGAAGATTGAAGAGATAGAATCAATCAAACTTCATCATTATAGGGTGATTACATTTTATTGGGGACATCTTAGTGTAGAGAATATAGGATGATAGTCCCTCTTCTGTTTGGATTCTAAAATTCAAAAGCCTCTTAGAAAAGTTGTTTTTAACTCAACCCCATCCCCCACAAACTGACACAAAGCTATTATGGTCTTTATCCCACTTAATAGATGTTTTGCTCCAAAATCTTCCTGTGTTTTCATTACAGGGTAGTGTTCCCCACCCCCCCTCCCCCATTACCCAGATAGGCACCATGTTAACTTTACAAAATCATTAAATACCAAAGCACATTTACATCATCATTATGTTTCAGTTGGACTTATGTCACAGTCACAAGTATACCCTATTGTTACTTAGATCTTAAAGAGTGAGGAAGGAAAAGCATGAGTGGCTCAGTTGGTTAAATGTCCAACTCTTGGGGCACCTGGGTGGCTCAGCTGTTTAGCATCTGCCTTCGGCTCAGGTCATGATCCCAGGGTCCTGGGATCGAGCCCCACATTGGATTCCTTGCTCGGCAGGGAAGCCTGCTTCTCCCTTTCCCACTCCCCCTGTTTGTGTTCTCTCTCTCGCTGTCTCGCTCTCTGTCAAAAAAATAAATAAAAATCTTAAAATGTCCAACTCTTGATTTTCGCTCAGGTCATGATCTCAGAGTCTTGAGATCGAGCCCCAAGTCGGGTTCAGTGCTGGGCATGGAGCCTGCTTAAGTGTCTCTCCCTCTGCACCCCACCCCAACACCAAAAGAAATACAAAAAAGAGCGAGGAAGGAGAAGGAATAAATGTAATTCACTACTAAGGTGGAGATTTCATAGACAGTTGGATGTATGAGTCTAGAATTTGGGAAGAGTTATCCATATGTAGGTAGAGTTGAGGCCATAAGAACCATACTATATTTAACTCTGCTGCTATTATATCATTTTGAACTTTCCTCATTAGACTGAAATCCTCAAAGAATTTTATAATGTACATCTTTATATGTCCAACACATGGCATAATGACTTCCTCGTAGTAGATAAGTAGTAAATGTTTGTGGAATGAATTAATAGTTTAATGAATAAATTTTTTATTTTCACATAATTATAAATTTTATTACTGGAAGAAAGACCCCAGAAATCATCCATTCTGAGTTCTTTCTATGATCTGTTTTAAATTCATTTTTATATATGGTGTGAGGGATTGGGATCCACCGTCATTCATTTGCTTATAGATATATATCCAGTTATCCCTGTACTGTTTGAAAAGACCATTCTTTTTCCATTGAATTGTGTTCACACCATTGTCAAAAAAATCAGTCATCCATAAATGTAAAGGTTTATCTCTGAACTCTCAGTTCTAGCCTGTTGATCTGTATGTCTATCGTTATGCCAGTACCACACTGTCTTGATTACTATAGCTTTGTAGTAAGTTTTGAAATCAGGAAGTGTGTGAGCTCTTTCTTTGCAAATGAAAAAACCAGAGCCACAGAGTCCAAGGTTAAGTAGGAGAATTAGCAGAGTCAGAACTAGACATCAGGTAACCTGATTGCTAGTACCTTTCTTTTTTAGTACCTTTTATTATAAACTATTACAAATACTAACAAAGTCAGAATACCATAACAAATACCCACGTATCCACTACTCAGTGTGACTTTTCCTAACTGGAAAAAATAACATATATTTGAAGACTCCTCTGTACTTCCTGTATCCCATTCCCTAACCTCCCCAGTGGTGATCTGTCTTTCCATGTGTGTTTTTATATAAACTGCACATGTATTTGTATCCACAGATGACATATAGGGGTGTTTTATATGTTTTGAAACTTTATATATTATACATACAATTGTATAACTTTTTTGTTCAACTTAGGATTTTGAGATTCCCCATTAATATGTGTATTGCTAGTTCATTTAGTACAACTATTATATAGTATTCCATCATATAATATATCACAATTAATCCATTTTCTTTAGACAGGCATATAGATTTTCTCCAGTTTCCAGACTTACAAAAGCTACAAAACACAATCTCATATGTATCTCCTTATTCATATATGGTAGACTGTCTCTAGAATCTTATACCTAAAATTAGAATTCCTGATTGTATTCACATGCTAATGTTTCTTTATCAAATTAATTTCTAAATTGATAAAATCATCTAAAATGAAAACAAGGAATAGATGAGAGTTCTATTTATATCTCACTTATATTATCAGACCTTCTTTTTGCCCTTCCAACAGAAAAATGTGTCAAGTATGTCATTGTTTAATATTCATTGCCCTGATTAATGAAGTTGAGCTCTTTTCTGTGTTCATTAACTCCTTTGGTTTTATCTTGAATTGCTTATTCATATGCCTTGACCATTCTTCTTACTGGGTTTTCTTTTTCTTATTGATTCATAAGAGTTCTTTACATGTCCTTTGTCTTTTATGTGCTATAGATATCTTTTTTGTAATTTGTGCTATGTCTTTTCACTTTGTTTATGTCTTTTGTTTAAAGAGATCCTTAAATTTTTATGTTTTGTGCTTTATTTCATTCTACTCAGCAATTATTTGTTGAACACTTACTATGCACCATTCTAGCAATTGGGTATGTAGCAGTGAGCAAAGGGAACAAAAATCCCTGCCTTCATGAAGCTTACCATTCTAGTTAAGAGAGAAGAACAGTGAAGCATATGAATAAAACATAAAGTATGTCAGAGGCAATAGGTACAGTGAAACAAAATAAGGGAAAGAATGACTAGGCCATATTGAGATAGGGAGGATTTTTTTTTTTTTTAAAGATTTTTATTTATTTATTTGACAGAGAGAGCAGGAACACAAGCAGGGGGAGTGGGAGAGGGAGAAGCAGGCCTCCCGCCGAGCAGGGAGCCCGATGCGGGGCTCGATCCCAGGATCCCGGGATCATGACCTGAGCTGAAGGCAGTCGCTTAACCGACAGAGCCACCCAGGCGCCCAGGAGGATTGTTATTTTAATAGGATGGTCAGGGAAGGCCTAACTGTGAAGGTGACATTTGAGCAATAGCTTGAAGGAGGTATTTGGGCATAGGGCATAGCAAGTTCTAAGAAACTGAGGTAGGGGCAAGCCAGTCATGTCCAAGCAATATCAAAGAGGCCAGTGTGGCTCAGAGTAAGTGGGTGTGGGAGGAGTGTAGTAGTAGATGGGGTCATCAAGGTCATGGAACAAGATCCTTTAGGACCATGTAGACCATTGCAAGGATTTTCACTTTTCCTCTTGAGTGAGATGGGAAACCATTGGAGGGCTTTGAGTGAAGAAGTGATATGATCTGACTTTAGGCTCTCTCTAGCTCTTTAGTTGCAAATAGCCTCTGGAAGACAGGAGCAGAAACAGCATTTAGGTTTTCTCCTTATCCAAAGGAGAAAGGATAACAGTACAGACAGAGTGGTTCCAGTACAAGAGTAAAAACTGGTCAGATTCTAGATAGATCTTAAAAGTTGAATTGAAAGGATTTGCAGATCACTTGGTTGAATCGAGAGAGAAAAACAGAGAAGACTGTGGTTTTAAACCTGAGCAACTGGAAGGACAGAATTGCCATTTATCAGGATAATAGGAGTGATTGAAGAACCAGAGTTTTGGGGGAGAGAGGGTACATGGGGAGATTGGAAGTTCTGTTTGGGACATTTTTTGACATACCTATTAGTCGTCTAAGTAGAAAGGTTGAGTAGTCAGTTGGATATCCAGGTTCAACTTGTGCAGGGGAATGGTTTGGGGTAGAGATATAAATTTGGGAGTCCTCAGCATGTAAATAGCATTTAAGGTCATGAAGCTGAGATCACCAAGGGAATTAGTGCAGACTGTAGATGAAGAAGTGGTGCAGGGCATGCTGATGTTAAGAAGCCAGGGAGTTGAATAGGAACCACTAACAAGACTGAGAAGGGCTAGTGAGATAGGAGGAAAACAATAAGAATGAGGTGTCTTGGAAGTCAAGTGAAGAAATGAGGAGGAGGAAGTTATCAACTGTGTCGTGATGCTTATAGGTCAAGTATATGACCTAGAATAACATTTGTATTTTGCAGTGCTGTGGCCATCAGTGACCTTGACAAGAGCAGTCAGTGGAATGAGAAGGGCAGAAATCTTAGGAGGCTCAAGAAAAGGGAGGAAAGGAATTGGAAGCAGGGGACATAGGAAACAATTACTTTCCTTCATTTAACAATCACTTCTGAACAATGAAAGAGTAAATATAACTAGATATTTTAAATGAGTATAATTAAGGTTATTGAGAAGTGTTTCATGGATACTAAATAAGATGTGTACTAATATGAATACACTTTCAGGTATGTTAGTTACAGATTTAGTATGGTCCTGTGTAAAACAACAAAGAAACCATTTATCAAGTCAAAGAAGTTCGTGATTTCTCTAAATTCTCTATTCATAATTTAAGGTTTTATCATTTTCTAAAGTGTCCTATTTTCTATTTTTTTCTGCATTAATGGAAATGGCCCTAAGATTTATCTCCTTTATTTGTGTTAGATTACATTAGCAGATTTTTCTAATGTTGAACCATCCTTTCATTCTTAAGATATATCCTACTTGGTCACATAGGGTTTTATTATTACTGTTACTGTTTTTTGTTTTGTGCTTTTAAAAAATACATTGATTCAGGCACCTGGGTGGCTCAGTTGGTTAAGCGACTGCCTTCGGCTCAGGTCATGATCCTGGAGTCCCTGGATTGAGTCCCGCATCGGGCTCCTTGCTCGGCGGGGAGTCTGCTTCTCCCTCTGACCCTCCCCCCTCTCATGTGCTCTCTCTCATTCTCTCTCTCTCAAATAAATAAATAAAATCTTAAAAAAAAAAAATCTTTAAAAAATACATTGATTCATTGTATTTTATTTTTTATTTTTTTAGTCCATGTTTTACAGTAAGACTGATTTTTAATTGTCTTATGTTGTCATTGTCCAATTTTGGTGTTAAGGTTATATTTGCCTCATAAAATAAGTTGAGTACTTTTAAATAATTGACATTTTTTTCCTGGTTAGCATATGAGAAAATTACCTGTTCCTTGAAGATTTCAGAAAGCTGCCTTGGAAAGCATCTGGGTTTGGTGTCTCTTTTAAGAAAAGGACACTTAATTACCAGTTTAATTTCTTTGATAGTTACTGGCTTATACAGCTCTTCTGTTTTTATCTGTTTGGGGAATTCATTTATTTTCTGGAAAATTATTCATTTTATCTGTACATTTTCAAATGTATAGGCATAAAGAACTTTATTGTGATTTTTTAAATCTGTATTATATATGTAGTCATATCACCTTTTTCATTTCTAACATTCTTTTTTAATCACTTTTGCTGTACATGTCTTTTTAGTACATTTTTTAAATATTTTTTTTTCCTTTTTTCAGAGGACCAACTTTTTTTTAAATATATAAAAATAACCAACTTTTTGTTTTGTTGATCTTCTCTAGTTTCTTTATCAATTTCATTGAAACAACTTTATTCTGTTTCTTCCTTTAGGTTTACTATCTTTATTCTTAAATTGAAATGCTTCATGTTATATTTCAGGAGACCTGTAATGTCAGTTTGTCCCACTATTAATGATGTAAAGCTTGATAATTTTGGTTAAGGTGATAATTGCTGGTTCTCTCCATAAGTAAAAGGACCTTATTCTCTTTGCAGTTACTAAGTAATCGGTAGGGTGGTACTTGGTACTATATGAGCATTGTGTTACCCAACATCATTTCACCTAATAAATTTAACAACCATTGATGATCTTTACCCTAATCAGTTGACACTGGGGTTGCTAATGATTTTCTAATTCTATTATTTCTACATTTATTAGCTGATATTCTGTAAAGAAGAGTTTTCTTTTTTGTTGAACCCTTATTTTTAATTCTAGTGTGGTGTGTTTGGGGAGTTTTTTGTTTTGGCTTGTTTTCAAATTACGAATTTTTATATTTTTCAGGGTAATATCAGTTACAGTCATTATTCTTTTTGGTGCTCGAATTGTCCCAAATATAGGAACCTCTACAAACTGGCCCTTTTTAACACCTCTCCATTAAGCTTTGGGCATTTCCTTGCTTTCTGACAAGCCTATTTTTTTACTCGCCTGCCCTGGATTTGGAATTAGCCATTTCTTAATAGTACCATCTTGACTAAAAGCTGTCCAGTGTGTTTTTACTGTGCAATATTTCTGTCTTTAGAATTCATTTTTGCCATAATGAAGTTAACATATTCCATCCTCCTGTTTCATGAGTTTCATTGTTAAAATGGTTTTATGGTAGGTCACGTAGAAGGTGGGAAAGAGTGCCTTTTTCCACTAAAGGAGTGATACTTTTCACGTAACCTTAAAATTTTAAGTTAAAGCTATCCTCACCTCAGTTCCATTAGGTAGTGTATGCCCTTCAAACCAGTAGACTATTAATGTATTAAGATACTTGGCTAAAATAGATAGGTTTAGCTGTGTACTCTAATGATAATGCTAACTGGCATTGAAATGAAAGCTTAAAATACCCAGTGGGTATTGTTGGGACAGAATTAAAACAACTTGGATGTTGAATATTTTGGATTTATGAATATTATATAAAATCTCCATTTTCCTGGGAGTAATTCCTTTTGAGGAATTATTTATAAAGCTCTGAATTCTATCTCCATTTTATTAAGGCAGTTAAAAGTCCTGTTGCTTACATGGTTATTTTAGTTCAGATAAGCTCAAGTTTATTTGGATTTTTGACCCAGAAAAAGGCTAATCAAGAAAGTAACATAAATTTGACTAAGAGGACAGGTATTATTCCCAGTTCTGTTGCCTTTAGCCCTGCATTGGCTATGGCTCTGTAAGAATGGGTATTCTAAAAAAAGAAGAACAGTTATTTAAAAGTAGCAAGGCCCAGCTCTGTGACACAGAATGTGCTAGAAACTGCAAGGTAGAAAGAGGTACTCTTCATAGCTAGCCTGACTCTACTTCAAAAGTTGCAGTGGAATTACAGAACAAATAAGCAATGTTATCTGGAAATGAAAAGGCAGTTCCAATTGCTAAGTTATAGTTTCAGGATAGATTTCTAGTGATCTTCCAATTTGTGTTTCAGATGATAGTAGGAAATTATTGATATAGATACTTTACCTCACTACTCTAAAAATCAATTCTATCTAGATTTTGTGAAAATGCTAAGAAATAAATGAAAAACATATGAGCCTCCAGTATTTGGATTTTAAGTAATTACTCAAGCATATTAAGTATATGATTGAAGTAGAGACTAAATGACTTAGACTACCATAACAGTTGTTCCTAAGTGGAATCTAATCCAAATCATAAAGTATCTCAAAAAGTCCAAAGGAAAAACTTTGTGAAAATGATCGTTTTTCCATTTGATTTGTTTTGGTGATTTTTCTATTTTATTCTTGTGTTTAATTTTAGACTGTAAACTTTTTGTGATATAAACTGTATTTATAGCTTACTACAGTGTTGGTAAAGTATCATTGACACACTTGTGCCATAAATATTTACCAGCTGTTAGAGGTCCTTACCAACAGCTTAGTGCCCCTCCGGCACAAATCACTGTACAGTTGTCATCTTTGGCAGAAAGCTGATGTTGAAAATCTTGGCTAGAATTCTTTTGCTTAACCGAGGCAAACCTGTGAAGTGTTGAATAAGTGAACCTTTTTTTATTTGATAACAGGTTTTTGCCTTATCCAAATTTTAATAATTCATGTGGCATTTACACACTCACCAGAGGTCACCTAGAGCTCTTAGCTTATTACATACTTCCAATAAGACATTGAATGCTTCTTTAGCTTTCATCTGTATCTCTACTCATGTTCATTAATTGTCCATTATTTTTTCTTAACTCTGTTTATACAGCGAACATATTTTTTCCTTAAACTTAAAAGCTCTGTTTTTTATATAAAGTATTAATTAACCTTTTGATATGATAAACAGTTCTATTTGGGGGATTCCTTATCCCCACAAGAGAAGAAAATTATGGCTAATGAAGACATAAAATAAGACGTATTTCTTAAAATTCTTGCTGCGAATAAAAATAATACTGAACATTTATTAATAAAGATAATGTCTTCCTCTCCCTTTGAAATTTCCCTCCTTTTAGGAGGTATTATAGTACTTGATAAAACTCAGTAAACATTTCTTTCTACCTTTTACCCCTGACTATTAAATATGTAAACATCCTTGCCTTTGCTGCTTAATTTTGTATAAGCCTTTCTTATAGTATATCTAAATATTCTCCAGTGCTTCTTAGTGTTTCTGTACCTTAAGGACTTATACATGTTAATTAATAGTATAGCCATCAGGTGTCCATCTTATTTTCTTTGTTTACGTTTTTAAATGAAAAAGAGCTTAAGAAACAGCATTTAAGATTTGTGAAATGCATATTATTTCATAGATATAGACCTACCCTTGTAGTACTTGCATGAAAAAGAAATAGGGATGATTTCTAAAAAGCAAAGGTTTTTCTCTCTAGTTTGAAATATGATCATACCAGTAAAATTCTTTCCAGGATTTTCTGCCTATTAAACAAGAAAACGAAAAATCACTTTCAGAAAACATGGATGCGTTTGAAAAAGTGAGAACAAAATTAGAAACACAACCACAAGAAGAATACGAAATCATCAATGCAGAGGTAGGATATCTTATGTCTTTTTTTTTTGTAATCTGGTATTACCAGTCAGGATGCAAATGAAGTACTTTGTGATTCTAGACATAATCCCACAACAAAATTAAACTGCTTTTGCCTTTATGCTGAAAAACTTAACAAAGAATAAGCAGAATGTTGTTTTTAAGATAAACTGTAAATGAATTTCAAAATCAAAATGAATTTCCAAGTTACTTTGTTAATTCTGGTTTTTGGAAGCAAACACTTCTATTTTAAAATGTTTTAAATAATTCCAAGGAGAAGTTCATATGAAACCATCAACCATCATTTTTTTATTATTATTTGAAAAGTATTTGATTGCTCTGTCTACACTTTTTTTTTAAATAAAAGGAAATACACTTTAAGAAAATTTTAAAAAAAGAAAAAAAATGATAAAAAAAAAAGGAAATACACTTTAAGTAGTGTAATACCATGAAAGCCAAGTAATTGACCATTTAATGGTGTTACCACAGTCATATATCGAGTTGAAACAGATTGAACATGCATGTTGCAACTTTTTCATTAAGGCTGGAAAGTAGAACCACAGCTTATAAATGAAAATCACATTCATAGTATAATGGAAATAGCAGTAGGTTAAGACTCAGGAATTCCAGTTTCGAAATAAATCGTTAACTAGCAGGTAATAAATGTGTCTTAGGCTACCTGAAGTCATATCAATCAATCAATTGCATTTAACATGTAGGTATTAGACAAGAGCACTATTTATATATTGGGTAATATTCTCTCAATCTCAAATTGTATATATCTATCAACCCATAAGATGCTTTGTATAAAATCAAATTGAGGGGCGCTTGGGTGGTGCAGTCGGTTGGGCGTTGTACTCTTGGTTTCAGTCTAGGTCATGATCTCAGGGTCATGAGATAGAGCCCCAAGTCAGGCTCCACCCTCAGTTCAGAGTCTGCTTGAGACTCTCTCCCTCTGCCCCTCCTTCCTGCTCTCTCTCTCACGCGCACTTGCACTCTCACTCTCTCAAATAAATAAATCTGAAATTTATTTCCTCTAAATAAATAAATAAATAAATCTGAAATTTATTTCCTCTAAAACATGCAGTCACCACCAACTGTCCTGCAGTTGGTGGTGACTGCATGTTTTAGAGGAAAGAATCTCAGCAGGTTACTGATTGTGTTTTCAGACTAATCTGAACCACTGTTTCTTCATCTGCCTCATTTTAGATTACCTTGAAGATTTCATTCAATCTTTTGTTAACTGAATCCCACCATAGGGATGTCAGATACTCCCAAAATATAGCTAAAGTGGTTTGTTACTGTCATAAGAGCCAAAACAGATTTTGTTATGCCTTCTCTTTGTTGACTCTTAAATTTATGTATTAGAAACTCCTCCAGTGATTGTGAATGTATAAAAACCATATCTTAATTACTGTGTTGTAAAAAGTGATCCACTTTAAATTTTTTGTGTTCATTCATAGACATAGGTCTGCTTTTTATAAAAGATCTTTTTTTTTTTTTCATCTTAAATGGTCAGACCAGGGGCTCCTGGTGGCTCAGTCAGTTAAGCATTTGCCTTTGGCTCAGGTTATGATCTCAGGGTCCTGGGATCGAGCCCCGCATTGGACTCCCTGCTCAACAGGGAGTCTGCTTCTCCTTCTGACCCTCCTCCCTGCTCATGCTCTCACGCTCTCTAGCTGTCAAATGAATAAATTAGAAGTCTTAAAAATAAATGGTCAGACCATCAAACAGTTAATTAAATTGTGTTTAAATTATTATTAAACCATTTTTCTTTCTTTTTTTTTTTTTTGTCAGGTTAAGCATGGTGGTTTTGTTTATTATCAAGAAGGTTGCTGCTTGGTTCGTTCCAAAGACGAAGAAGGTACACCATAGTTTTTCCTTTTTTTTTCTAACGTACTCTGATTTTTCATAATTCATGTTTTTTCATAGGAAATTCGGTATTAATTTCTCAAAGGTATAGAAAATATATAGAGATTTTTAGATTATTTCTACATATTTTTTTAAAAATGACTAGTTAATATCTGGGTTTGCTCAAGATACAGTTAACAGCTATGCCCAAAAGCTTTGGTGGGGAGAATGGAGGTGGGATCCAGTATTTTTTGAGCATCTCCTATATCCCAAGTACTACTCTGAGCCTTTTACGTAGATTATTCAATGTCATTTACGTTCTGTTAATGCCGTAATGTCTCCATGGTCTTTTCTATGAAGGAAGCCGAATGTAGCCTCTCATAGGTGGGGGATGCTAATTCAAAGCACTGAAATACAGTTTAAAGATTTTTTTAAGTACATCTTATGGAGTTAACACTTTCATACTTTTCTTTATGCAGCAGATAATGATAATTACGAAGTTTTATTCAATTTGGAGGAACTTAAATTAGACCAGCCCTTCATTGATTGTATCAGAGTTGCTCCCGATGAAAAATATGTAGCTGCTAAGATAAGAACTGAAGATTCTGAAGCATCTACCTGTATAGTTGTGAAGCTCAGTGATCAGCCTGTAATGGAAGCCTCTTTCCCAAACGTGTCCAGTTTTGGTAAGCCACCAAACAAAACAGTCTTCTGTGTTAAACAGGCAACTGTGAGAATTATCCGCATCTTTGAAACACTTTTACTTGTCAATGTGAATGAGAAGGTGAATGCCTAATCCATTTATCCCTATGGACTCCATAGCTTCCTGTGTCTCTCTTATTCAGGAGACCTTCCTTTAAGTGTATATCCAAATTCATGTTCATGTTTTTTAAAGTATTACAGTCAGAATCCAAACTGTACAGTGTATTTCAGTAGATCAGTAATTCTTTGCAAATTTACCATTCAGATACATTTTTGCATATAAGTTGTATCTTAATATGTTACTTAACTTTAAATTTAGGTGGTTTTTTTTTTTTTTTAATTTAATGTTATCTTGTCAAGCTATGAGAGCAGATTGCCCAGGGTCACTACCAACAAACTTTGGCACATGTTGAACTAACTTAATCATCAACAGAAGTTGTGATATTTTGACTAAGAGAACCAACTTTAAATTTTATCTTTTATCATTGAGTGGTACATATATTCATAGTTTATCTTCCCTTTTCATTTTCTGCCATAATTTTCCCCATTGTTTAATAACTAAATGCTTTTGCAGTTGAAATTATAGTCTAATTTATTCTGAGACCTACTTTGGGGGGGATGGGCAGAGAGAGAGGGAAGGAAAATCTTAAGCAGGCTCCATGCCCAGGGCAGAGCCCCACATGAGGCTGAAGCTCATGACCTGTGCCAAAATCAAGAGTCGGATGTTCACCGACTGAGCCACCCAGGCGCCCCCTGAGACATACATTTTGTACATTTTAACCTCTCTAAAATCAAGATGCTATTATACAATGATGTGTTACAGTCACTGTCAGCCAGGTGGCAGTCATGGTGTGATCGTGTGAAAACTTCATTGACAGCTTCTGGTAAGATCAAGCAAACTCCAGCATTAAAATGATTTGGTAGTTTGAGATAGTCTATGGTTTGAGGGTAGACAGAAAAGAGATAGGCATGAGAGAATGTGATCCAGTGTTTCTTTAGACTCAAAGTTAGAGATTGTAGATGTAAACATAACTTATCTCCTGTAAGCATGTGACACTGAGATACTAAACATTCAACTCTTATTTAGAAACCTGAGACTGAGAACTACTTGAAACTTTGGAATTGATATAGTAATATTTTATTCTCCAGAAAGCTCTCTGACTTCTGTATAACATTGGTTAGCTCCAGTCAAACCTGTGTTCAATTTTACATTTCCAGGGATGAACTTGTAAATCTCTTTTTTTGTGTGTGGCACTCAAAATTTGAATGCCCTGTGCCCTTTTTTTCAATTGTAAATAATATGTAATGTATAATTCTTTAATTATTTTCTTTCAGAATGGGTAAAGGATGAAGAAGAGGAAGATGTCTTATTCTACACTTTCCAGAGGAACCTTCGCTGTCATGATGTGTATCGAGCAACTTTTGGTGATAACAAACGTAATGAACGTTTTTACACAGAAAAGGACCCAAGGTACTAGAATAATGCGAGTAAATTTTTTTCTCCAGGGTTTTTCTCCAGTTATCTAAAGTGCTGTTCTTGATTGACATAAAATGTTGATTTCAGCTAGAACCAGGTGTAATAATAGGCTAAAATGAGCATAATCATTCTTTTATTAGTTTGGATTTAAAATTGGAATCTAGTTATATTCAGACTCCACAGTGAACACAAATACACCATTAGACTGCAAATACTAAGTTGCTAACATTCTCTGGGGACTGCGATACATGAAAAGAGTTAATTAAATCTTTAATAGGGTTGTTATACTATATTTTTTAAATCTTTTATAAGCCATTACTAGAATACCATGGTGTCAGTGGCTCAGAATTCACTACTCATTTCAAATAAATTATCTGCCTTTTAAATTGTTTTACTTTGAGCCATGATGTCCACTGATCTTTAAATGTTGTTCTCCCCAGTATTTTGGAAATTCCTCCTTAAAGGTAATTCTCTTTACTTCCTTATAATCTAGGACTCATGCCTCATATTACCACTTAGCAGGCTTGGGAGGAAATGGCAGTAAGTTTATCTGGCAAAATCCCTTGACTCTTAACCCAGATATACTTTTCCAAATGATTTATGAGAAACAAATTTCTCCTTAAGACTAGGGTCCTATCACCTTATATGTCATTTAACAGTATAGCTTGGACAATGTCTGAACAGATTTTACAAGAAAAAAAAAAGGCATCCGTGTCAGTGAAGTTGATACTCAAAACAAGAAAATTAACCCACCATTTCATGAAATTTCAGAACTGATAAGGATCTTAATGAAAATCTTATACAGCCCCCAGTTTATATTGAGAATTTGAGGTCTAGAGAAATTCCATTATTCCAGCCCATAGAACTAACATTCTTGGTCTAGTAATGCTGTCATTGCCTTCCCCCTCCCATGATGATTTTTTTGGTGAGAAATTATTAGAACTATTCATACAATTCTATTTTATGTGTCATTCATCAAGGACATCTTTTAGGGAGATGATAACAAGCTAGTAATTTATTATGTTCTATCAATAACTTATGATTACAAACCATTTGCCATCTTGTGAATGAAGCTCAAAATTAACACAGTAAGCTATACCCTTGAATAAGATACTTGTTTGCCATATATTGGTACCATCCTAATTTCCAAGATTAAGTGGAACCTCTTTGGCTTGTACATGCTTTCCTGCTCCATAAGGAACTAACCAGTTATGGTTAAGCCTCATTTGACATTCAGAACCCTGATCTACAACAAACTAATTTGTAAATTCTTAACACTTTATAATCCCCAAATCCAGAGGGGAGGACCAAAGGGAAGAGTAGTATACCTAAAGAGAAAATGGAGTAAAGGTCTTCAGAGAACTTCTAAAACACAGAGCTGCTTCTTTACTGTGTTTGCTTTGATCCTCAGGGTTTAGTTTTCTGTTCTCATAAGTAAAGTTCACCAAAGTGTGTAATTTCCATTTACCTGCGTCTGGTGGCCCAGTTTGGGGTACCTGATTTTTAAAAAGGTATTGTCATAAATGTGCGTAAAAAGAACCCTTACGAGCCAGGTTCTTCATCTGCTTTGCTTCCAGTGTTTGAGTAAATTTGGTTGTTCAATATCTCAAAAGGTAGCTTTTTGTTTTGATACTAGAATGCCTCTAAAAATCATGTTCAAGAAAAATGCCTCTCCACTATTCTTAAAGATTGATACGTTTTAAATATATATTCATCCATTTTCACATATTTCCAGGGCCATTTAATTCACACATTCTAGGGAGAGCAGAATTATAAAGATTCTAAAGGGAAAGATCTGAACAGAATTAGGAGACCTGCCTTTTAAGTCACTGAAAAACACCACCTCCCTCCCCACCATCAAAAACCATTACTGGTACAAATATTATTCACTATATGATTTACAGTTTGGTTCTATCACTAGAGGCCAGAACAGGGCTAAATTAGAAAAGCCCGTGGGAGGTTACTGAAACTGACCAGGTCATTGAAGACTGGAGGTCTAAACCCAAAAGATCCCAGTGAGGACAACTCAGGATAACCTTGAGTATATTAAGCTGCACCAAACACTTAACATCTTAGAAATTTCAAGTAAAAGGAATTTTAGAGGTAGACCATTGACTTTTTTTAGCAATCAGTCTTTTGAAATCTAGAGACAGTTAAAGATTTACATGAAATCATACAGTTGATTAGAAAACAGACACTTGCATCTTTAGCACTTGATTCTGCTCTTCCTTTTCAGTAGAACCTGAATTCTTGTGTGAGAAATGGAATTAGCCTGGAATGGCCCCTTTTCCTCTATGTGGCAGAGGGTTCTAGTCTTATTTCTTCTACAGATTGTTTGATCTTGGACAAGCCATTTCTTGTTCAGTTTCTGTGTCCTTGGTAATGCTTTACCTAGGTAATGCTTTAGAATTTAGAGTGTCTTTAGAATTTAGACACTCACATTATCTAAAAGATTCCAAAAGTCTTGCTGAATTTATTTTGTGTTTCTACGTTTCTTTCATACTTTTGAGTATACCTATCTTTAAATATATTTATGCAAATTAAAAATCGTTGCAAATCATTTCAAACTCCTCACATATCCAATAATACTGCAGAATGGGAAAATTAGAGTTTGCTACCCATGTAGGCATAATGGTTGCAACCAGTGTAATTAATAAAAAGACATGTTTGCTTATTAAAATTGAAATTGATTTTGTGCATTACAGCATGGTCCCTACATGTAAATTCATAAGACAATGTAGAACTGCTAGATTATGAGCAGAGACTTAATCACTTTCATGTCTTTATTGATAACTAGGGTACCAGACTTGTATTAATTGCCATTGATCTAGCCTATTAATTGAGTAAATGGTGCACTTCAGTCAATTTCTCTCTTTCAAGCTAAAACCCTAGTCCAGTGATGACTGTGAGGGTCTTTTTGGTTTTGTTTTGGTTTTTTTTTGAATTCTTAGCAGTATATAGCAGGATTTAAAGTAAATGTTGCCTTGTGGTAAGCGTAGCATAACATACAAACTTGTCAAATCACTATGTTGTACACCTGAAACTAATGTACATTGTGCATCACCTGTACTCAAAAAAAAAAAAAGTATATGTTGCTACTAAATCATAAAACTAATAGAAAAATGTATTATTGTGGTAGGTGAAAAAAATTAATATGTAGTATGTCAACTTATTTTTCATAGTAAGCATAATTTTCATAATCAGAGGTAAAATACATTTTAAGTTTAAAAATAAATATCAATAGAAATAAATGGGAAAATGGATTGGCCTTAGTTCTTTACATTTCTTATCTTCTTTCTTTTTGAATTGAAAGTACTTTGGTATCATTCTGTAACATTTTTTGTTAATGTACACATGCCTTTTTTAAGATTTACTTTTTTTTTCAGCTTTTTTGAGATATAAATATATGTAACAAGTTTAAAGTATATGTGGTAATTTGATACATTATACCTATTACAAAATGATTAACACAAGAGAGGTAGTTAATATCTCAATCACCTCACAAATTACCACTTTTTTAATGTATGGTGGGAACATTTAAAATCTACTTGTCTTGGCTACTTTCGAGTATGTAATACTGTATTGCTAACTCTATAGTCACCATGCTGGACCTTGGTCCCCAGAGCTTATTCATCTTATATAACTAAAGATATGGGGATGCCTGGGTGCCTTAGTCCGTTAAGCATCCAGCTGTTGGTTTCTGCTCAGGTCATGATATCTGGGTTGTGAGATCAAGCCCCGCGTTGGGCTCCGTGCTGGGCTCTGCGCTAGGCATGGAGCCTGCCTAAGATTCTCTCCCTCTCCCTCTGGCCCTATCCCTCCTCCCTCCCTCTCAAATAGATAAATAACTGAAAGCATGTACCCTTTCTCCATTATCTCCGTATTTCACCTAGCTCTCAGTTCCTGGCCACTATTGTACTGCTCTGTTTCTCTGAGTTTGGCTTTTGTAGATTCCAAATATATGTGATGTCATAGGATATTTGTCTTTTTCTGTCTGACTTATTAGCATAATGTCCTCAAGGCCAATCCATGTTGCTGCAAATGGCAGGATTTCCCTTTTGTCATGGCTGAATAATACTTACCCAGTGTGTGTGTGTGTATTCTTTATTCATCCATCAGTGGACACTTAGGTTGTTTCCATATCTTGGCTATTGTTAATACTACGGTAAACTTGGGAGTGTAGATATGTCTTTGTGACCCAGACTCCATTTCCTTTAGATAGTACCCAGAAGTGGGTTTGTTGAATCATGTGGTAGTTTGGTAGTTCCTTTTTTAATGTTTTTAAGATTGTATTTACGTAAGAGAGAATTTGCATGAGAGCGGGATGAGGAGCAGAGAGGGAGAGAATCCCAAGCAGATTCCCACTGAGCACAGAGCCCAACATGGGACACGATCCTGTGACCCCAAGATCATGACCTAAGCCGAAACCAAGAGTCAGATGCCTAACCAACTGAGCCATACAGGTGCCTCTCCTTTTTTAATTTTTTGGGGAACTTTCCTTTTTTTTTCCATGATAGCTGTATCAATTTGCATTCTCACCAACAGTACACAAGGGTTTCCTTTTCTCCACATCCTCACAACATCAGTTACCACTTACCACTTGTCTTTTTGATAATTCTAACATATATGAAGTGATATTGTGATTTTGATTTGCATTTCCCTGATGATTAGTGATGTTGAGCATCTTTTCATGTATCTGTTGGTCATTTGTATGTCTTTGGAAAAATGTTCAGGTCTCCTGCCCATTTTTAAATCAGATTTTTTTTTTTTTTTTTTTTTTTGCTTTTGAGTTATAGGAGTTCCTTATATATTTTGGATGTTAACCCTTTATCAAATATATATATGCTTTGCAAATACTTTATCCCACTTCATAGGCTGCCTTTTCACTTTGTTGATTGTTTCTTTTGCTATGTAGAAACTTTTTAGTTTGATGTAGTCCCACTTATCTATTTGTTTCTACTTCTGGTGTCATAAAAAAAAAAAATCATTGCCAAGACATCTATCTCAAGGAACTTTTTCCCTATGTTTTCCTCTAAGAGTTTCATATTTTCAGGTCTTATGTTTAAAGTCTTTAATCCGGGGCGCCTGGGTGGCTCAGTCAAGGGTCTGCCTTCAGCTCAGGTCATGATCCCAGGGTCCTGGGATCGAGCCCTCCATCAGGCTCCCTGCTCGGCAAGAAGCCTGCTTCTCCCTCTCCCACTCCCCCTGCTTGTGTTCCCTCTCTCACTGTGTCTCTCTCTGTCAAATAAACAAATAAAATAAAGTCTTTAATCGATTTCAAGTTAATTTTTGTGAGTAAAGATAGGGGTCCAATTTTATTAGCATAGCAATTTCAAGAGCATGTGATTATCCAGTTTTCCCACACAATTTATTGAAGAAATTTTCTGTTCCCTTTTGAGTGTTCTTGGCTCCCTTATCCAATATTAGTTGAGCATATATTCAAGGGTTTGTTTCTGTGTTCTCAGTTCTGTTTCAAGTAGGTCCAAGTGTCTATTTTTTTTTTTAACATTTATTTATTTGACAGAGAGCATGAGTGGGAGGGAGGGGGGCAGAGGGCGAGAAGAGAATCTCAGGCAGCTCCCCACCAAGCACAAAGCCTGACGTGGGACCCAATCTATGACCTTGAGATTATGACCTGAACTGAAACCAAGAGGCAGACGTTCAACCAACTGAGCCACCCAGGCACCCCCCCCCCCAGTGTGTTTTTATGTCAGTACAATATTGTTCTGATTATTATAGCTTCGTAATATAGTTTGAGATCAGAAAGTGTGATGCCTTTTACTTCTTTCTCAGGGTTGCTTTGGCTGTTTGAGATCTTTTGTGGTTCTATACAAATTTTGGGATTTTTTTTTTTCTCTTTAAAAAATGCCATTGGAATTTTGATAGGGATTGCTTTCAATGTATAGATGGCTTTGGGTAGTGTGGACATTTTAATGATACTCATTTTTCCAAATCATGAATGTGGCATATCTTTCCATTTATTTGTGTCCTCTTTATTTTCTTTCATCAAAGTTTTAAGTTTTCAATGTATAGATATTTTCCTTCCTTGGTTAAATTTTTTACTAAGTATTTGGTTTTGATGCTGTTTTAAATGGTGTTGTTTTGTGTGTTTCTTTTTCAGATATTTCATTGTTAGTGTATCAAAACACGACTGATTTCTGGATGTTGATTTTACATCCTGAACTGAATTCATGTATTAGTTCTACAGTGGAATATTTAAGGTTTTTTATATATAAAATCATATCACCTGCAAATCCTTTCTGATTTGGATGCTTTTTATTTCTTTTTCTTACTTGATTGTTCTGGCTAAGACTTCCAGTACTGTGTTCATTAGAAGTAGTTAAGAGTGGTCATCCTTGTGTTGTTACTATCTTAGAGGAAAACTTCTCAGCTTTTTACCATTGAATATGATGTTAGCTATGGACTTGTCATATATGGCCTTTATAATGTTGAGTATTAGTCATTCCATATCCAGTTGTTGAGAGAATCTGTATCATGAATGGATTTTGAATTTTGTCAAATGTTTTTTCTGTATTTATTGAGATCATGTGATTTTTATCTTTCATTCTGTTAGTGTCACATTCATTGATTTGCATATGTTGAGCCATTGTTATATCTCAAGGATTAATCTTACTTTAGCGTGATGAATAATCTTTTCAGCATGCTATTGAATTAGGTTTGCTAGCATTTTGTTGAGTATTTTTGTATCTATATTCACCAGGGATATTGGATAGTTTTCTTAAGTGTCCTTGTCTGGCTTTTGTACTGCGGGAATACTGGCCTGATAAAATGAGTTTGGAAGTGTTTCCTTCTCTTCAATTTTTTTTGGAAGATTTGAGAAGGATTGGTGCTAATTCTTTAAATGTTTGGTAGATTTCACCAGTGAGTCCATCTGGTTCCGGGCTTTTCTTTGCTGGGAAATTTTTGATTACCAATTCAGCCTCCTTACTCTTTATTGGTCTGTTCAGATTTTCTATTTCTTCGTGATTTAGTTTTGGTATGTTGTATGTTTCTAGGAATTTATTCATTTTTTTCTAGGTTATTTAATTTGTTGGCATATAATTGTTCATGGTAGTCTCATACTCCTTTTTATTTCTATAGTATCAGTTGTAATGTGTCCTCTTTTCTGATTTTGAGTCTTTTTATCTTAGTGTAGCTAAAAGTTTGTCAGTTTTCTCTTTTCAGAAAGCAGCTCTTAGTTTTGTTGATCTTTTCTGTTGTTTTTCCAGTCTCTTTAATTTATCTCTTCTCTGATCTTTGTTACAGTTTCCTTTCTTCTGCTAACATTGGGCTTATTTTTTTTTCTTTTACTAATTTCTTTTTTTTATTTTTTAACTTTTATTATGTTTCTTTTTCTAATTTCTGGTGGCATGATGTTAGGTCATTTATTTGAGATAGTTTTTTTTTTTTTCTTTTCTTTTCTTTTTTTTTTTAGAGTAGCCTCCATACCCAAGATGAGGCTTGAACTCACTACCCTGAGATCAAGAATTGCATACTACCAACCAGGCCAGCCAGGCACCCCTAAGTGGGGGGAAAAAAAAAAAATTTGTTTTTTTAAGATTTATTTATGTATTTGAGAGAGAAAGAGTGTGGTGGGGAAGGGCAGAGGGAGAGAGGAACTTAAGCAGACTCCATGCTGAGCACGGGTCTCAATCTCAGAATCCTGAGATCACGACCTCAGCTGAAACCAAAAGTCAGAGGCTTAACCCACTGCACCACCCAGGCACCCCAAGGTATTTCTTAATGTAGGCATTTATCACAAACTTCCCTCTCAGAAGTACTTTTGCTGTATCCTATAAGTTTTGGTATGTTGTATTTCTATTTTCATTTGTTTCAAGATATTTTTTATTTCAGTTTTTATTACTTTGACCCATTGCTTATTTAGTGGCATACTGTTTAATTTCCATATATTTGTGAATTTTCCAGTTTTCCTTTAATTGATTCCTATTGTGGTTGGAAAAGATACTTGGTATGGTTTCAGTCTTCTTTAATTTGCTAATACTTGTTTTGTGACCTAACATCATCTATCCTGGAGAATATTCCTTGTGCATTTGAGAAGAATGTATTCAGCTGCTGGTTGAATGGTCAATATATGTCTGTTACAACCACTTTGTCTAAAGTATATGTAGTCCAAGTCCAACATTTTCTTACTGATTTTCTGCCTGGATGATCTCTCCATTGTTGAAAGTGGGGTATTAAACTCCCCTACTATTATTGTATTGTTGTCTATTTTTCCCTTCAGATCTATTGGTATTTGCTTAATCCATTTAGGTCCTCTGATGTCAAGTGCATATAGGCATACCTTGTTTTATTGCACTTCACAAACTACGTTTTTTGTGGCAATCCTGTGTTGAGCAAGTCTGTTGGCACCATTTTTTCAGCAGCACTTGCTCACTTCATGTGTCTGTCACTTTTTGGTAGTTATCACAATATTTCAGACTTTTTCATTATTATTTGTTTATGGCGATCTGTGATCAGTGATTACCACTCCCTGAAAGTTTAGATAATGATTATCATTTTTTAGCAATAAATATTTTATTAACATATATACATTGTGTTTCTAGACATAATACTGTTGCATACTTAACAGTTTACAGTATAGTGTAAACATAACTTTTATTTGCACTAGGAAACCAAAAAATTCATTTGACTCACTTTTGGCAGTGGTTCTTAACCCACCCATATCTCCAAGGTATTTTGATATATTTACAACTGTTATATCCTCTTGATGAACTGACTTCTTTATCATTATATAATGGCCTTCTTTATCTCCTGTTACAGCTTTTCAGTTAAAGTGTATTTTCACTTATATTAGTATAGCTACTCCTGCTCTCTGTTGGTTTCCACTTGCATGAAATTTCTTTTTACATCCCCTCATCTTGAGCCTGTGTGTGTCCTTGAAGCTGAAGTGAGTGTCTTAGAGGTAGCATATAGTTGGGCCTTGTTGTCTGTCCATTCAGCCACTCTGCCATTTGATTGGGAATTTAATCCATTTACATTTGGAGTAATTATGGGTAAGAACTTACTAATGCCATCTTATTAATGGTTTTTAGTTATTTTGTAGTTCCCATGTTCCTTTCTTCCTCTCTTGCTATCTTCCTTTGTGCTTAGGATTTTTCCATAGTGCTGTTTTCTTTATCTTTTGTATGTTTTCTGTAGGCTTATGCTTTGTGATTACCTTTACTTTTCTTCTCTTTCTAAGAAAATTTGTCCTGTAAAGCCAGTTGTATTTTGACATTTCCTATAACCACATATCTGCCAAGTAATTGACCAAGTAACTTATCTTTTAATTACCTGTGTCATCATCAAACAAAAATAAATAGATAAAAAGTATTGAAAATAGCAAAGATAGTGTTATAAAGAGCAAACGGGAGTAAGGGACTTGACCTACAACCATACCATGTATTAAAACACATGAATCTACAATAGTTAATACAAATTGACAGACAAATAATAGAGACCAGAATAGATAACTCTAAAACTTAAATGATAGGGCGCCTGGGTGGCTCAGGTCATGATCCCAGGGTCCTGGGATCAAGTCCCACATCGGGCTCCCTGCTCGGCGGGAAGCCTGCTTCTCCCTTTCCCACTCTCCCTGCTTGTGTTCCCTCTCTCGCTGTCTCTCTCTGTTAAAAAATAAATAAAATCTTTTAAAAATAAATAAATAAATAAAACTTAAATGATAAAAGAGGCATCACAGATTAATGAAAAATGAATGGGTATTATTTTTTAAAGATTTATTTATTTCTGAGAGAGAACACGCAGGTGCACAGGTGTGGGGAGGGGCCATGGGAGAGGGAGAGAAGCAGACTCTCCACTGAGTGCAGAGCCCCACAGGGCTCGATCCCAGGAACTTGAGGTAATGACCTGAGTGGAAATGAAGAGTCAGACACTTAACCAATCAAGCTATCCAGGTGCCCCCGAATGGGTATTATTTTTTAATGCTGTGGGAACCTGGGTGGCTCAGTCAATTGAGTGTATCACTCTTGATTTCAGCTCAGGTTGTGAGATTTTCAGCAAAAGGACAAGTTAATATCCTTAATTTAGGAGGAGATGTTTATAGGCTAATAATTTTAACTAATTAACTACGGGGGCACCTGGGTGGCTCAGTTGTTAGGCGTCTGCCTTTGGCTCAGGTCGTGGTCCCAGAGTCCTGGGATTGAGCCCCGCATCGGGCTCTCTGCTCCGCAGGAAGCCTGCTTCTCCCTCTCCCACTTCCCCTGCTTGTGTTTCCTCTCTCGCTGTGTCTCTCTCTGTCAAATAAATAAAATCTTTAAAAATAATAATAATAATAATTTTAACTACGTCCCAAGTTTAAAATGGACAAAGACATGTCACAGAATAGGGGCGCCTGGGTGGCTCAGTCATTAAGCATCTGCCTTCGGCTCAGGGTCCTGGGATCGAGCCCATCAGGTTCCCTGCTCCACGGGAAGCCTGCTTCTCCCTCTCCCACTCCCCTTGCTTGTGTTCCTGCTTTTGCTGTGTCTCTCTCTGTCAAATAAATAAAATCTTTAAAAAAAAAAAAAAAGATGTCACAGAAGAAATAAAATGACAAACATGGTAATGTCCAGTACAGTAGGAATCTTAACCAAAATATTAGCCATGCTTATCTCTGTGTGGTGAGATCCAGGGTTATCATCCTTCTTTGTATTTTCAGTATGGATTACTTTTATAATAAGGAAATATGTAAACGTAACATTTAAACCCATCCAGTGAATTAATATAAGGCTCTTGGGATGTTATCTGATTATATGTATCAAGAATCATTAAAAATACTGTTTATCATTAAATTAGTATTTCCATTCCTAAGAATTTGTGTTAGGGAAATAACTATAAAGATCACGAGGAAGAACTGTCTTTATGAATATATTCTCTGGTTATATTCTTTATTACAATGAAACATTAAAATCTAGAGTTTTAAGAATTATAATGTGGGCGCCTGGGTGGCTCAGTTGGTTAAGCAACTGCCTTCGGCTCAGGTCATGATCCTGGAGTCCCGGGATCGAGTCCCGCATCAGGCTCCCTGCTCAGCGGGGAGCCTGCTTCTCCCTCTGACCCTCCCCCCTCTCATGTGCTCTCTCATTCTCCCTCTCTCAAATAAATAAAATCTTTAAAAAAAAAAAAAAGAATTATAATGCAACCTGATAGGATATTAGGTAGCCATTAAAAATAATGATCATAAAAACTAATTTGGGCAGAGATGCTGATACTGTGAAGTCACAAATGCAGAATACAGAATTGCATTTATATTTTACTTCAGTTTAAAGACATGCATGAGTAAAATAAGTCATGGAGATGAAAAGTACAGCATTAGGAATATACTCAATAATACTGTAATCATGTTGTATGGTAACAAATGGTAAACACATGTGATGAACACTGAGTAATGTATAGAGTTGTCTAATCACTGTATTGTATACCTGAACTTATAGAACATTATATATCAACTGTACTTTAATAGTTTAAAAAATTAATTTAAAAACAAATGCATGAAATACAAAGAAACTTGGGAAAGAAAAATAGAAAAAATTAAAATAGTTATATTAATTTTTTAAAAGTGTTGAGATTGCAGAGGTTTTTCTTCCTATTTCTGTTTTTGTTATTTCTATTTTGTTTTGTTGTAAAAAAGCCAACATGCATCCAGAGGAAGAACAAAGTAAACTCTGTCTCTCTCCTTCCCTATAATTACATATCTCCTCTAGGAAGTTTATTTCCTCTCCCAGCAAAAAGTCCTATAATCTATTAATGTGCTTGGGAGTTAGATGATGTCTATAGTTTACATTAAAATGCATTCAGAAAAAGATGGATTGATAGATCCACAGATAATGTGATTAAGGAAATATAACAAAATGTTGGTAATAATTGAATCTCAGTGGTGGGTATATGGGTAGTCACCTGACATTTTCAACTTTTCTGTAGGTTTGAAAAATGTTCATAATAAAATATTAAGAGAAAAATGATTTTTAATATCTTTGTGGGGGAAATGAGAAAAATAATAGCCAGTCTTTTAAATAAGCAGTATTCGCTAAGGAGTTTTTATTTTCTGTCTGCATTATAAAGCAACATATGTACAGCAGGCAGTGAGATACTGTCTTTAAGGTAGCATGCCTTTGAAATTTACTGGATTTTCTTCTCTCTCTGTGTGCTTGCGTGCACATGCAGCTATTTTGTTTTCCTGTATCTTACAAAAGACAGTCGTTTCCTCACCATAAATATTATGAACAAGACTACTTCTGAAGTATGGTTGATAGATGGCCTAAGCCCTTGGGATCCACCAGTACTTATCCAGAAGAGAATACATGGAGTCCTTTACTACGTTGAACACAGAGATGATGAATTATACATTCTCACTAATGTTGGCGAGCCTACAGAATTCAAGGTAATCCTGGATTCTCTGTGTACCCATTTGAACTGTTAAAAAGTGTCACACTTCCATCAACAACATTTCTTGCTCTAGGAGTTAACTGTTTTGTAGGCTTTTGGTTACGTGTAGAAATTGATGCTACCTTCCTATTGATAACCAATCCCATTTCTCTTCCCTTAGATATAATGCCTGTACATATTGTAATTGTGCCTAAAAAGGTTAGTAAATGAAACATACTTTATCCTGATCTTACCAGTTATCAAAGCCAAACTTAATGATTTGAAAGAATAAACTTTTATAAACTCATTTTATAAGTTAGCAATTTGGATTGATCTCAGCTAGGCAGTTCTGCTGGTCCCAGCTGGGCTTCCCAGTGCATCCCCAGTTAGCTGTTTCTCAGATGCCTTCATTCAAACATTCATTGGTTTGTTGTAAGGTAAGCACTAGGCCATGCTGTCTCACCACAGGGCAGGCTAGCCTGGGCTCCTTCATATGATGATGGTCACACTGCAGCCCCGCTGCAAGCTCATTCCTTTGGCTCTTTATAAAACAGTGAAGATTAATATGGTCTATTTTTCTGGATGCTAGAAAGTTAGCATGTTTTGTTACCTAGCTCTCTTCTGACTTTGTTCCACACAGCTCATGAGAACAGCAGCTGATACCCCTGCTATTATGAACTGGGATTTATTTTTCACAATGAAGAGAAATACCAAAGTTGTAGACTTGGACATGTTTAAGGATCACTGCGTTCTATTCCTGAAGCACAGCAATCTACTTTACGTTAATGTGATTGGTCTGGCTGATGATTCAGTTCGGTCCCTAAAGGTATGTTTAATTTTCAAAAAGACAATACTGTTAATCAAAATCCATACAGTTTAGTTTAACAGAACATCAAATTTTGAATAGTAGCAATGTACTTTTTCTTAAAAGAAATTTAATTTAAATGAAACATAGCATACTGGCTTTTTTCATGTTTAGGGGGTTTATTTTAGAATTAGAGGACCTTGATTTTAATAAAGTTTTACTTAAAATACTGTCTTATAGCATGAACTTCAGAAGTAGAGCTCAATGTCATCTTATTTCTCTTTCTGCGTATCTCTATCATACATCTCTACAACTTTAGGTATGCTGATAGCTCAGGCTAGCTTGCCAGCTAGTGCCTAACCAACCACTGCTTGCTGCTCCCATCCCACGCCCCCAATAGGGATGCGCCTGCTGTATTTCTGCCATTATGTCTGCACCATCTTCTTTTTGCCAATTTTCTTAACCTGTTGGGGTTTGGGGGAGGGAGTGGCAGTGGTCTCCACTGCAGCACAGCCATGATGGTGGCACATTTGCCTGGCAGGCTGAGTTGCTGGTATTGCCTGTGGCTGCCAGGAAAGATAATCTGCCTCCACAAGTGAACTTGTTAAAATTGGTGAATGCCAACCTTATTGCCCAGTGTTAAAGCAGCATTAACATGTAGGTCAGATAACAGGTGCTGAAAGGAAGGGGAAAGGCCTCCATTTTACTTGATAGGGAAAAAGTTGTTAAGCCAGTTGACCACTTATAACTGCCTAATTGCATTATTGTCATAGTCTCCTAAAATGCAGTTCCAGTAAATTCACTGGATGTTTATTGAACTTCTGTACACAGATATTAAGTATACAATGGGCTTATGTAAGTGGCCCAGGAAAGCCTTTGTAGGGAAAGTAGAATTTGAGATAAACTCAAGAGGAGAGATAGAATTCTGACAGGGAGGGAAATGGTATTCTAGGATGAGAAAGTCCATCAAATAAAGCTCTAAGAGCTGGAGAAGTTCAGAAAATGTTCGGGAAACTGCTAATAATTCTGTTTTATTGAAGCACAATAAATGTATGTAGGATGAAGCTATGATTTGACATTCTTTGACTTTCAAATGAGAAGCTTATGCATAAATTATGAAGAGAGGAAAATTTGAAGTTTGGGGGCATAGAAATGAGTTGAGTCGAGTTATACTTCATGAGGTTATCTGGCGGCCATTTTAGGCTCCACCAAAGCTTGCTTTGATGATAAGGCGCAAGGAAATTACCTTCAAGTTTATCTTGGTATACGTAAGAAATACCAAGGTTCCAAAAACAACCAAAATTTTCCAGCTACTCCCTAAAATCAAATTATCAAATAGAACATCTTGTATTTTAGAGGACTATGTAGGTGTCCTTAAAATAAAAAGGGTGATTTAAACTTAGTGATTTTCTTATTGTCTTCATCTACTGGATTCAGAGTTTCTTTTTACTTGCTAATTGATGCCAAAACCATACATCTTCAATTGGGAAATTGAAGACAGGGAAATCCCATCTTGAATAGGGATGAGAGAGAATGTATAATTTCTAGCAGTGCATTTCTCACAGCAAAATTGTATGTCAAGACAATCGGCAATGTTATGAGAGTTTACTATAATAAAATTTGACTTCTCGGGGCGCCTGGGTGGCTCAGTCCTTAAGCGTCTGCCTTCGGCTCAGGTCATGATCCCAGGGTCCTGGGATCAAGCCCCGCATCGGGCTCTCTGCTCAGCCGGAAGCCTGCTTCTCCCTCTCCCACTCCCCCTGCTTGTGTTCCCTCTCTCGCTGTCTGTCAAATAAAAAAGTAAAATCTTTAAAAAAATAAATAAAATTTGACTTCTCACTAAATACGACCTTTGCATTTTTTAAGTATTTCTAGTTTAAAGATATGCCTCAGTTCCTGTGGTTTTAACTGCCATTGCAACAAACGTCAGGTCTTTTTTTTTTTAAGTTTTTATTTTAATCACCTGGTGCTCATCAGGATGAGCGCACTCCTTAATTGCCATCACCTGTTTCGCCCACCACTCCCACCCACCTCCCTTCTAGTAACTGCCAATACTCTGAAGTTAAGAGTCTCTTGCTTTTTTTTCTTCCTTTGCTCTTTTTCTTTCTTAAATTCCACATATGAGGGAAATCATTCGTATTTTTCTCTAATTTAACTTAGCATAATACTCTCTAGCTCCATCCATGTCATTGTAAATGGCAAGATTTCATTCTTTTTTGTGGCTGAATAATATTCCTGTGTGTGTGTGTGTGTACACACCACATCTTTATTCATCTGTCAGTGGACCCTTGGGCTGTTTCCATAATTTGGCTATTGTAAATAATGCTGCGATAAACATAGGAGTGCATGTATTTCTTTGAATTAGTATTTTTGTATTCTTTGGGTAAATACCCAGTAGTGAGATGGCTTGATAGTAGGGTTGTTGTATTTTTAATTTTTTGAGGAACCTCCATACTGTCTTCCACAGTGGCTGCACCAGTTTACATTGCTATCAACAGTGGAAGAGGGTAGGGTTCCTTTTTCTCCACATCCTTGCCAATACCTGCTGTTTGTGTTTTTTATTTAAGCCATTCTGACAGGTGTGAAGTGGTATCTCATCGTAGTTTTGATAAGTGAAAATGAGCATCTTTCACATGTCTGTTGGCCATGTCTTCTTCAAGAAATGTCTGCTCATGTCTTCTGCCCATTTTTTAAATTTGATTGTTTTGGGGGGTTCAGTTCTATAAGTTACATCTTTTAGATATTACCCTTTATTGGATATGTCATTTACAAATATCTTCTTCCATTCTGTAGGTTGCCTTTTAGTTTTGTTGTTTCCTTTGCTGTGCAGAAGCTTTTTATTTTGATGTAGTCCCAATAGTTTATTTTTGCTTTTGTTTCCCTTGCCTCAGGGGACATATCTAGAATAACGTTGCATGGCTGAAACTGCCTGTGCTCTCTTCTAGAATTTTCATGGTTTCAGGTGTCACATTTAGGTCTTTAATCCATTTTGAGTTTATGTTTGTAAGTGGTCCAGTTTTATTCTTTTGCATGTGTCTGTCCAGTTTTCCCGGCACCATTTGTTGAAATCAAGAGACTTTTTCCCATTGCATATTCTTTCCTGCTTTGTCAAAGATTAATTGACCATATAGTTGTGGGTTTATTTCTGGATTCTATTCCGTTCTTTTGATCTATGTGTCTATTTTTGTGCCAATACCATACTGTTTTAATCACTACAGCTTTGTGATGTAACTTGAAGTCCGGAATTGTGATGCCTCCGGCTTTGCTTTTCTTTTTCAAGATTGCTTTGGCTGTTTGGGGTCATTTGTAGTTCCATACAAATTTTAGGATTCTTTGTTCTGGTTCTGTGAAAAATGCTGTTGGTATTTTGATAGGGATTGCATTAAATGTGTAGATTGAGGGTGCCTGGGTGGCTCAGTTGGTTAAGCGACTGCCTTCGGCTCAAGTCATGATCCTGGAGTTCCCGGATCGAGTCCTGCATCGGGCTCCCTGCTCGGCTGGGAGTCTGCTTCTCCCTCTGACCCTCCCCCCTCTCATGTGCTCTCTCTCTCATTCTCTCTCTCTCTCAAATAAATAAATAAAATCTTTTTAATAAAAAATAAAAAATAAATAAATGTGTAGATTGCTTTGGGTAGTCCAGACATTTCAACAGTGTTTTTTCTTCCAATCCATGAGCATGAAATGTCTTTCCATTTGTGTCCTCCCCAGTTTCTTTCATTAGTGTTTTGTAATTTTCAGAGTACAGGTCTTTTACCTTTTTGGTTAGGTTTATTCCTAGGTATCTTATTATTTTTGGTATAATTGTAAATGGGATTGTTTTCTTAATTTCTCTTCTTCATTATTGTGTATAGAAATGCAACAGATTTCTGTACATTGATTTTGTATCCTGCAACTTTACTGAATTCATTTATCAGTTCTAGCAGTTTTTTGGTGGTATCTTTCAGATTTTCTATTTATACTATCATGTCATCTGCAAATAGTGAAAATTTTACTTCTTCCTTACCAATTTAGATGCCTTTTATTTCTTTTTGTTGTCTGATTGCTGTGGCTAGGACTTCCAGAACTCTGCTGAATAAAAGTGGTGAGAGTGGACATACTTGCCTTGTTTCTGACCTTAGGGGAAATGCTCTCAGGTTTTCCCCATTTAGGATGATGTTAGCTGTAGGTTTTTCCTAAATGGGCCTCTATTAGGTTGTGGTATATTCCCTCTAAACCTACTTTGTTGATGGTTTTGTTGTTGTTGTTGTTTTTTAATCATGAATGGATGTTGTACTTTGTCAAGTGCTTTTTCTGCATCTACTGAAATGATATTATGGTTCTTATTCTTTCTCTTCCTGATGTGGTGTATCACATTGATTGATTTGTGAATATTGAACCACCCTTGCAACCCAGGAATAAATCCCACTTGGTTGTGGTGAATGATGTTTTTAATATATTGTTGGATTCAGTTTGTTAGTATTGTGTTGAAGGTTTTTGCACATATGTTCAAAAGAGATATTGACCTGTAGTTCTCCTTTTTTGTGGGGTCTTTATCTGATTTTAGTATCAGGGTAATGCTGGCCTCATAGAATGAATTTGGAATTTTTCCTTTTCTAGTTTTTGGAATAGTTTGAGAAGAATATGTATGAACTCTTTAAATGTTTGGTAGAATTCACCTGTGAAGCCTTCTGGTCCTGGGCTTTTCTTTTCTTTTTTTTTATTTTTAAAGATTTTATTTATTTATTCATGAGAGACAGAGAGACAGAGGCAGAGGGAGAAGCAGGCTCCCCGCAGAGCAGGGAGCCCGATGCGGGACTCGATCCCAGGACCCTGGGATCATGACCTGAGCTGAAGGCAGACGCTTAACCGACTGAGCCACCCAGGTGTCCCTGTCCTGGACTTTTCTTTGTTCATTTTTTGATTACTGATTCAGTTTCATTGCTGGTTATCAGTCTGTTCAAATTTTTTATTTCTTCCTGTTTCAGTTTTGGTAGGTTATATGTTTCTAAGAATTTGTCCATTTCTTCTAGGTTGTCCAATTTGGCATATAATTTTTCATAATATTCTCTTAAAATTGTAATTCTGTGGTGTTTGTTGCTGTTTCTTCTCTTTCATTTGTAATTTTATATATTTGGGTCCTTTCTCTTGATAAGTCTGGCTAGAGGTGTATCAATTTTATTGATTTTTTCCCCCCAAAGAACCAGCTCCTCATTTCATTGACCTATTTCTATTGGGGTTTTTTTGTTTTATGTTTTTTAGTTTCTGTATCACTTATTTCTGCTCTGATCTTTTATTATTTCCTTCATTCTGCTGGGTTTTTGTGGTGGTTTGGGTTTTTTTAAGATTTATTTATTTGGGAGAGGGAGAGAGTCTCAAGCAGACTCCTCCCTGAGTGCAGAGCCAGACACAGGGCTCAATCTCATGACCCTGAGATCACCACCTGAGCGGAAACCAAGAGTTGGATGCCCAACCAACTGTGCCACCCAGGTGCTCCACCTTCTGCTGGTTTTAGATTTTGTTCTTCTTTTTCTTTTTATTCTTCTTTTTTTAATGAACTTTTTTTTTAAATTTTTTTATTATGTTAGTCACTATACATGACATCATTAGTTTTTGATGTAGTGTTCCATTATTGTTTGCTGTATATTGTATAACACCCAGTGCTCCATTCAATACCTGCCCTCTTTAATACCCATCACCAGGCTAACCCATCCCCCCACCCCTCTAGAACTCCCAGTTTGTTTCTCAGAGTCCATAGTCTCTCATGGTTCATCTCCCCCTCCCGATTTCCCCCCCTTCATTTTTCCCTTCCTACTATCTTCTTTTTTTTTTTTTTTTTTTTATTTAAACATATAATGTATTATTTGTTTCAGAGGTACAGGTCTGTGATTCATCAGTCTTAACACAATTCACAGCGCTCACCATAGCACATACCCTCCCCAATGTCTATCACCCAGCCACCCCATCCCTCCCACCCCCCACCACTGCAGCAACCCTCAGTTTGTTTCCTGAGAATAAGAATTCCTCATATCAGTGAGATCATATGATACATGTCTTTCTCTGATTGACTTATTTTGCTTAGCATAATACCCTCTAGTTCTATCCATGTCGTTGCAAATGGCAAGATTTCGTGTTTTTTTGATGGCTGCATAATATTCCGTTGTATATATACACCACATCTTCTTTATCCATTCATCTGTTGATGGATATCTAGGCTCTTTCCATAGTTTGGCTATTGTGGACATTGCTGCTATAAACATTGGGGTGCACATAGCCCTTCGGATCCCTACATTTGTATCTTTGGGTAAATACCCAGTAGTGCAATTGCTGGATCATATGGTAGCTCTATTTTCAACTTTTTGAGGAACCTCCATACTGTTTTCCAGAGTGGCTGCACCAGCTTGCATTCCCAACAACAGTGTAGGAGGGTTCCCCTTTCTCTGCGTCCTCGCCAACATCTGTCATTTCCTGACTTATTAATTTTAGCCATTCTGACTGGTGTGAGGTGGTATCTCATTGAGATTTTGATTCGAATTTTGCTGATGCCAAGTGATGTTGAGCATTTTTTCATGTGTCTGTTGGCCATTTGGATGTCTTTTTTGGAAAAATGTTCATGTCTTCTGCCCATTTCTTGATTGGATTATTTGTTCTTTGGGTGGTGAGTTTGAGAAGTTCTTTATAGATTTTGGATACTAGCCCTTTATCTGATGTGTCATTTGCAAATATCTTCTCCCATTCTTTCGGTTTTCTTTTGGTTTTGTTGACTGTTTCCTTTGCTGTGCAAAAGCTTTTTATCTTTTTTTTTTATTCTTATGTTAATCCCCATACATTACATCATTAGTTTTAGATGAAGTGTTCCATGATTCATTGTTTGTGCATAACACCCAGTGCTCCATGCAGAATGTGCCCTCCTCAATACCCACCACCAGGCTAACCCATCCTCCCACCCCCCTCTTTTTTTTTTTTTTTAAGATTTTATTTATTTGACAGAGAGAGACAAAGCGAGAGAGGGAACACAAGTAAGGGGAGTGGGAACGGGAGAAGCAGGCTCCTTGCTGAGCAGGGAGCCCGATGCGGGGCTCGATCCCAGGACCCCAGATCATGACCTGAGCTGAAGGCAGATGCTTAACAACTGAGCCACCCGGGTGCCCCAAAAGCTTTTTATCTTGATGAAGTCCCAATAGTTCATTTTTGCCCTTGCTTCCCTTGCCTTTGGCAATGTTTCTAGGAAGAAGGTGCTGCGGCTGAGGTCAAAGAGGTTGCTGCCTGTGTTTCCTCTAGGATTTTGATGGACTCCTGTCTCACATTTAGGTCTTTCATCCATTTTGAGTCTATTTTTGTGTGTGGTGTAAGGAAATGTCCGGTTTCATTCTTCTGCATGTGGCTGTCCAATTTTCCCAACACCATTTGTTGAAGAGACAGTCTTTTTTCCATTGGACATTCTTTCCTGCTTTGTCGAAGATTAGTTGACCATAGAGTTGAGGGTCCATTTCTGGGCTCTCTATTCTGTTCTTCTTTTTCTAGCTCCTTTAGGTGTAAAGTTAGGTTGTTTGAGATTTTTTTTCTTCTTGAGGTGGGCCTATATTGCTATAAACTTTACTTTTAGAACCGCTTTTGCTGCATCCCAAAGGTTTTGAACCATTGTGTTTCCATTTGCATTTGTTTTTATGTACTTTTTTATTTCTTTTATTTCCTGATTGACGCATTTATTGTTTAGTAGCATGTTATTTAACCACCATGTATTTGTGATCTTTTCCAGACTATTTCTTGTGGTTTACTTCCAGTTTCATAGCACTGTGGTCCAAAAACGATGCATGGTATGACTTAGATCTTTTCAAATATGTTAAGGCTTGTTTTGTGGCCTAATATGTGATCTGTTCTGGAGGATGGTCCATGTGCACTTGAAAAGAATGTGTATACTGCTGTTTTAGGATGTAATGCTCTGAATATATCTGTTAAATCCATCTAGTCCAGTGTGTCATTCAACGACATCATTTCCTTGTTGATTTTCTCTTTAGGTGATCTGTCCATTGATGTAAGGGGGGGCATGAAAGTCCTTTGCTATTATTGTATTATTGCCGATTAGTTCCTTTATGTGTCTTCTTAACTGTTTTATGTATTTGGGTGCTCCCATGTTGGGTGCATAAATATCTATAATTATTATATCTTGTTGGATTGTCTCCTTTATTATTATATAGTGTCCTTCTTTGTCTCTTGTTACAGTCTTTAAAATCTATTTTGTCCTTTATTAGTATTGCTACTCCAGCTTTATTTTGATATCCATTTGCATGATAAATGTTTCTCCATCCCCTCGCTTTCAATCTGCAGGTGTTTTTAGGTCTAAAATGAGTTTTCTGGGGCGCCTGCGTGGCTCAGTTGGTTAGGCAACTGCCTTCGGCTCAGGTTATGATCTTGGAGTCCCGGGATCGAGTCCCGCATCGGACTCCCTGCTTGGCAGGGAGTCTGCTTCTCCCTCTGATCCTCCCCCTCTCATACTCTCTGTCTTCCATTCTCTCTCTCAGATAAATAAATAAAAAATCTTTATAAAAATAAATAAATAAAAAATAAAATGCGTTTCCTGTAGGCAGCATTTAGATGAGTCTTGTTTTTTATCTGTTCTGTCACCCTAGATCTTTTGATTGGAGCATTTAGTCCATTTACATTCAAAGTAATTATTGATAGGTATGTACTTATTGCCATTTTATTACTTGTTTTATGGTTTGTTTTCTGCAGTTTTTGTCTGATCCTTTCTTCCCTTTCTCTCATCATTCAGCAATGCAGTGATGTATTTGGATTTCTTTTTATTATTTGCATGTTTATGAATGGTTTTTGATTTGTGGTTACCATTAGGTTTTTATATAACCTCTGCTGCATATTAGCTAAAGTCTATATTAAGTTGATGGTCATTTAAGTTTGAACCATTCTTTACTCCTCTCCTCCCCAAGTTAGGTATATGGTGTCATAGTTTACATCCTTTTATTTTGTGAGTTCATTTTACTGCTTTTGTGCTTCCTATAGTCATGCCTTTTTTTTTTTTTTTTTTTTAAGATTTTGTTTATTTATTTGACAGAGAAAGATAGCGAGAGAGGGAACACAAGCAGGGGGAGTGGGAGAGGGAGAAGCAAGCTTCCGGCTGAGCAGGGAGCCTGATGCGGGGCTCAATCCCAGGACCCTGTGATCATGACCTGAGCCGAAGGCAGACACTTAACGACTGAGCACCTAGGTGCCCCCATGCTGTCTTTTTGATCTTTCCTTTTCACTCAAAGAATCTCCCTTAAGATATCTTGCACAGGGCGCCTGGGTGGCTCAGATGGTTAAGCGTCTGCCTTCGGCTCAGGTCATGATCTCAGGGTCCTGGGATCGAGTCCCGCATCGGGCTCCCTGCTCCTTGGGAGCCTGCTTCTCGCTCTGCCTCTCTCTCTCTCATGAATAAATAAATAAAAAATCTTAAAAAAAAAAATTCTTGCACAGCTGGTTTAGTGGTCATGAACTCCTTGTTTTTGTCTAGAAAACACTTTATCTCTCTTTCCATTCTGAATGATAGCCTTGCTGGATAGAGTATTCTTGGCTGCAAGTTTTTCCCATTCAGCACTTTGAATACATCATGTCACTCGTTTCTGGCTTGGAAGGTTTCTGCTGAAAAACCCACTGATAGCTTTATGGGGTTTCCTTTGTATGTAACAGTCTTCTTTTGTCTTGCTGCCTTTTTTTTTTTTTTTTTAAGTTTTATTTATTTATTCGAGAGAGGGAACACAAGCAAGGGGAGTGGGGGAGGAAGAAGCAGGCTCCCCGCTGAGCAGGGAGCCTGATGCGGGCCTCAATCCCAGGACCCTGGGATCATGACCCGAGCCGAAGGCAGACGCTTAATGACTGAGCCACCCAGGCGCCCCTGTCTTGCTGTTTTTAATATTTTTTTCTTTACCACTATGTCTTGGTATGGATCTGCTTTTATTGATTTTCATTGGGGGTTCTCTTTGCCTCCTGGATCTGGATATCTGTTTCCTTCCCCAGATTAGGGAAGTTTTCAGCTATTATTTCTTCAAATCAGTTCTCTGCCCCTTTTTTCTCTCTTCTTCTAGGACTCCTATAATAGGAATGTTACTGTGTTTGATGGAGTCACTAAGTTCCCTAAGTCTCTTCTTATTTTGCATAATTCTTTTTTCTCTCATTTACTCATCCTGATTACATTACTCTGTCCTCTAGGTCATTAATTAATTCCTCTGCTTATTCCAGCCTCTTGTTCATTAATTCCATCAAGTGTGTGTCTCATTTCGTTTATTGAGCCCTTTATCTCTGCTATGTTATTCCTTACCTCTTTGTTAATTGTTTCACTTATCTCTTCCACTCTATTCTCAAGTCCAGTGAGTATTCTTATGATCATTGCTTTAAATTTTTCATAAGGCATATTACTTATATCTGTTTTCACTTAGATCTCTGGCTGTGGCCTTGTCCTGTTATTTCATTTGGGACAAATTCCTGTCTTCTCATTTTGTCTAGTCTCTGTGCCTATCTCTGTGTGTTAGGAAAGTCAGCTATGTCTCCTGTTGTTGAGGGTAATGGCTTTATGAAGAAGAGGTCCTATAGTGCCCTGCAGTGTATTTTCCCCTGTTCCCAAGGGCCTGAGACTTCCAGGAGTGTCTCCAATGGAACATCATGTCTTTAATTTATTCTGTATCCTTTGTCTCTTCATTCCCTGACCTCCCAGCCTATAGTACCTGTTAGGCCTTGTTATAATGGTCTGAGTCATCAACACATGGAATCAAATACTACATTATATACTAGGTTCTACTTAAAGAAAATTTTATAGATCGGAGTCTTTCATGAACTAGGTAATACTGATTAATATGCATAGACTGTCAATCACAAAGGACAAAATCTTTAAGCAAACTGGATTATAAAGTATTTCTGTATGTAACATTTCAGTAGGCACTTGACTAAAAGGCTTTTTTAAACTTAATCTGAGCAACAGAAATGTAAAATCCTTAATATATTTGGCTCCTATCCTTGGTCATCATATCATCAGTTTTTCCTGGTAATTTTTTTTTCCACAAAAAGAAGTAATGATATTTTAATTGGTTATATTTAATTTAAGCAAATTGGGAAATTTTTTTTTGTTCTGTACTAACATCAGTTTACATGGAGGTGTTTACATACCTGGGCCAGTTTTCTTTCAGCGTGTGTGTCTTAATCATTTTTTCAGTGAAATAAATGACTATGATTTGCTGGTAGAATGCTAAAGCTGAAACTGTTTCTGTCAAGTATGTAAGAAATATCTGCATATCACCTAGCCAACTTAAAATTATTCTCAGGTGCTGTCCATTAATATACCCAGATGGTACTACAGGTTTTTCTCAGTAGGAAATGTGGCTTAAGGTATCCTTAAGATGGTTAATGCTTCTTTCCACATGAGCTGGGCAAACTTTAAGAAGTCCATAGCCATGGAACAGTTTTGTTATGGTACAACTTCAACCTTGATCCCAGTACTTTAAGAAATACACCTGAAAGAGTTTTTTTATTTATTGGAACCACTTGGTCTAAAAGTATGACCACTTAAAGCCACATGGGGCACGTGGAACTTTTTTTTTTAAGTTTCACCAAAGAACAGAAAAACTTGTGCCTCTGTGGACTGAGGCACTGTGTCCCCTCTTTCTGAAACCTGCTTACAGGGTGAGTAGCGGTGGTGCTTTTACCCCACTAAGGTCTCTGTTTGCTCCATTTATGCTGCCAGACTTCCCAACTTTGACATGTCATGGGCTGCTTTCCAGTTCTATGGCTTGCACTTAAATAAACATTATCCTTGAACATAATCCTCAATCTGAGGACAGTAAATTAGGAACTCTCTTTAAGAGACATTGTGAATATATATCCTTATCGTGTTTCAGGAAGCTAGATTATTTGGATTAATTGCTCTTTGAACATAAGCTCTTTGGCTGTAGTTTCTACAGGTTAGATGGTGCACTCTTTATGCACACAGCCCCCACCTACCCTTTTTGAATAGTGTCCACCAGTGACACTGCTGTGCCAAGACCTCTGATTTTCTAAAGAATTTGTTCTGTCTACAATTACTCGGGAAAAGAAAGGCAGTTTTCTTTTAATGTTCTAACTCTCGGCAGCACTTCTTACACTCTGTCAGCCTGTTTACCAGAGTTCTTTGAGAGGTGTAAGGGGGATGTTAGTGGCGGGCTTGAAACTGGACCCTGCTGCTCTGAGAGAATACATTTGGATTCCTTTCTTTTTTTTCTTAAAGTTAAGAATCCTAATCGTAATAGCTGTGAGTCCCTCAGAGTGGATATGCCAGGAAAGGTTTGTTCTGCACAATAGTCAGCCTGGGAGCTAAAGTTAGAAACAAACTGTAAGTGCGTTAGTGCTGCTGCGCCAGTTTGTAGCCCTGGAATAATAACTGTCATCAGTGTGGCTGTCTGGGCAGCAGGCAGAGGGCTGGGGGCAAATTAGTAAAACAGATGAGGGGGATTTCGTGACCCAGGAGAACAGAGATCTGGAGATGTGGCTGGGCTCTGGAATTAGGATTTGATTTGCTCTTTTTCTTAACCATACCCGAAATAATAATCTTTATTAAAGGAGGTATCATGTAAATCCAGAGTCATGATAAACCACTTTCCTATAATTTGTCCTTATTTTATTTGTCATCAGTGTAGAGGTCTGTTCATTTGTTACTCGAAATATATTTGTGCTGAGATAATATTTAAATGAGGCATTATGTATAGTGGATAAAAGTAAACTTGATGTCCTTATCATCTTATTTGTAGCAGACTCAGGAATTTAATTAATGATACTTAATGTCTAGATAAAGAGTAAAAATAACTTTTATTTCTTTAGCTCCCTCCTTGGGCCTGTGGATTCATAATGGATACAAATTCAGACCCGAAGAACTGCCCCTTTCAGCTTTGCTCTCCAATACGTCCCCCAAAATATTACACGTACAAGTTTGCAGAGGGCAAACTGTTTGAGGAAACTGGGCATGAAGACCCAATCACAAAGACTAGTCGTGTTTTACGTCTGGAAGCCAAAAGCAAGGTAAGTCTTTATAACCTCAACTCGAGCCCCCATCTACTGCAGGCGTAGGCGTGCTATCTGTCAGGCACTGTGTGGTTGCTGCTGGTGTTACATTAGCATGGTTCTGTAAAGTGGATCTCACATACCCCGGTAAGACCCAAATGATTTTTAGAGGATACATGGATATTTTTTAAACTTTAATATTGATTTTTTTTTTTTTTTTTTTTTAAAGATTTTATTTTTTGACAGAGAGAGAGACAGTGAGAGAGGGAACACAAGCAGGGGGAGTGGGAGAGGGAGAAGCACGCTTCCCAGCTGAGCAGGGAGCCAGACGTGGGGTTCGATCCCAGGACCCTGGGATCATGACCTGAGCTGAAGGCAGACGTTTAACGACTGAGCCACCCAGGCACCCCAATATTGATATATTTATTTAACATGGATTAGAAAAAGTATAACTAGCATATATCAAGCTCTTGAGTTCACATGTTGTTTATATTTGAATTTTTTTTTTTTTTTTTAAGATTTTATTTATTTATTTGAGACAGAGAGAATGAGAGACAGAGAGCATGAGAGGGAGGAGGGTCAGAGGGAGAAGCAGACTCCCTGCCGAGCAGGGAACCCGATGCGGGACTCGATCCCGGGACTCCAGGATCATGACCTGAACTGAAGGCTGTCGCTTAACCAACTGAGCCACCCAGGCGCCCCTATATTTGAATTTTTAAAGTTGACTTAAATAGCCAAAGTTGGTTTCTAGTTATGGCAAAAATTGTGAAGTTGGTAAGCAATTGACTAGAGTGAGCTAGACTGATACAGTCCTGCCTTCATGGAGCTTAAATCTAGCAGGGAAGATGACCGATGTTGAAGGAGTAACTGCTTATGTACTGACTGCTGCAAAGGAAGCTGTACTGAGTACAGTGGAAACATGACACAGGGACCTTCCCTAGGCTGGAGAGATCACAGAAGGCTTCTCCGAGGAAGTGATGTCTCAGGTAGGACCTCTAAGATGATTAAGAATTAAGCTAGAGAGGTGCCTGGGTGGCTTAGTTGGTTAAGTGGCTACCTTTGGCTCAGATCATGATCCCAGGGTCCTGGGATTGAGCCCCGCATCCGGCTCTCTACTCAGCAGGGAGCCTGCTTCTCCCTCTTCTTCTGCCCCTCCTCCAGCTTGTGCTCTCTCTCTCTCATTCTCTGTCTCTCAAATAAATAAAATCTTTCAAAACAGAAAAAAAGAATTAAGCTAGAAAGGGGACAGGAGGAATCCATTTTGTGTGGAGGCCCTAAATTGAGGGAGAAATGGTGCATTCAAGAAGTATAAAAGAGGGGGCTGCCTGACTGGCTCAGTCAGAAGAGCCCAAGACTCTTGATCCTCAGGGTCATGAGTTTGAGCCCCACGTTGGGTGCAGAGCTTACGTAAAATTTAAAGAAAGAAGTATAAAGAAGGGCATTACGGCCAAAGTATAGTGTAAAAGAGGGAAGACAAGAGAGTGAAAAGTAGAAAAGAAAGTTTGTGCAAGTGAGGAATAAATTAATAAACTGTGGCCTTGGGTTTAAGGAATTTTCAGACCTTAGCATACCAAACAACAGATAATTTCATATGTGCTGGCAATGGATTGTGACGAAGCCTTTTGTCTTTATGAATTTTTTTAACTCATTGATTTTCTTTTAATAACTTTATTTAAATTGTATTTTTCAATAATACATTTCTTAGAAGAAATGCAAAAATGCAGAATGTGTAAAGTTTAGATGACTACTTCCAGTTCCTTTGCTGTTGCTATACCTCTTAGACATAATTATTGTTTACCATTTAGTGCATTACCATCCAGATTTTTGTGTTTTGTTTTTTGTCAACAAATACATGTTTAGGTTTTGTTCCACTTTAGAAATGTGGGATTATACCAGTCTTTCAAAATGTTGTAGTTATCATACCCCAAATGGGAAGAACAGTGAAACTAGTTCTTGGGGAACCCAGGGATGCTTTATGAATTAGGGAAGAAGGGAGAAAGTGCTCAGTGGAAGCTACTATTTTTTTTTTTTTAAGGTTTATTTATTATTTTAGAGAGAGAGAGTGCATGCAGAGAGGCGGGGTGGGGCAGAGGGAGAGAGAGAATCTCAAGCAAACTCCATGCTGAGCAGGGAGCCCACCGCAGGGCTCAGTCTCACGACCCTGAGATCATGACCTGAGCCGAAATCAAGAGTCGGATGCTTGGGGCACCTGGGTGGCTCAGTCATTAAGTGTCTGCCTTTGGCTCAGGTCGTGATCCCAGGGTCCTGAGATCGAGCCCTGCATCAGGCTCCCTGCTCGTCGGGAAGCCTGCTTCTCCCTCTCCCCCCGCTTGTGTTCCCTCTCTCGCTGTGTCTCTCTCTGTCAAATAAATAAATAAAATCTTTAAAAAAAAAAGAAAAGAAAAAAAGAGTCAGACGTTTAACCAACTGAGCCACCCAGGCGCCCTGCTGCTATAACTTTCCACAGGCATTTTTGCACTGCTGATGAACTCAGATCCAGCCCATCACCTCTTCTTTTTCGTAAGTTTTCAACCAGCAAGTTTTTCTCTGATTGATTTAAGTTGGGGAGATGAAAAGACAAAGATAATTTATAGAAATTAATCTACCTCATTTTATAAGAATGAATGAATCTGAGAAGTGAAACTCCAGTTACACTCGGAACAAGCTGAGTGTGATAAGGAATGATGAAAGATTGCCTCCTTATTTGATAATATTCCAGTGCCCCAAAGGTAAGTTTTCACAATGAGAATGAAAAAAATAGGGAGAGTGGCTTGGTTATATTATTTTCCTTTTGTTATTCTCTCTTATTTTATGTAAACTAGCACTGTTTCACTAGTTTCTGTAAGGGTGAGAACCAACTTCTCTGCCCTTTTTCTATGAAAGGAAGATCAGAAGTAGTTCAGATTATGTTAATTTTGTCTGTCCTGACATGCCTAGTTTCAGTCAGTTTGTGATTAATGAATGTGAACTACACTGGGGAATAAACTAGCCCTAAGGTAATTTAGATGTTAAAATTTATAAAACTTAAACCACTATTAAACATTTAAAAAATAAAGGTAGGCCTTTGAAGAGGATGAGGGTGGATGTCAGTAGTGGTCAGTAAGAAATTCTGGTGCTAATGGTTGAGGACTGCCTATAGCGGACAGAAAATTGAGCTGTTAAAACTTTAATCAGCATGTTTATAAATATTCAAAGATGAGAAATGTCAGTATCTAGCCATAGGTATAGGAAAAATGCTGTGCTCGTATGTCTAACCTTGATAGGTATATATTGACTTAGCTTGAAAGAAAAAAATTACAGTAATGGTAGTGAAAAACTCCTTAAAATCACTTTACTGACATGAAAAGCTGCATTTAATAAACTGTTTTCAAGCCAGAGTCTTGACTGCTCTTTTCTAGTTCATATTACAGGTCAGCAGTATAGCTGAAAATGGGGACGAACCATGATGTATTTTATTTCTTTTTTTTTTTTTAATTTTATGTTATGTTAATCACCATACATTACATCATTAGTTTTTGATGTAGTGTTCCATGATTCATTGTTTGTGCATAACACCCAGTGCTCCATGCAGTACGTGCCCTCTTTAATATCCATCACCAGGCTAACCCATCCTCCCACCCCCCTCCCCTCTAGAACCCTCAGTTTGTTTTTCAGAGTCCATCGTCTCTCATGGTTCATCTCCCCCTCCGATTTCCCCCCCTTCATTTTTCCCTTCCTACTATTTTCTTTTTTTTCATGATGTATTTTTAAAGACCATAACTCTGTTGTCTTTATTTTATTTATTTATTTACCTATTTATTTTTAAGTAATTTCTACACCCAACATGGGACTCGAACTCAGAACCCCGAGATCAAGAGTCACATGTTCCACTGACTGAGCCAGCCAAGCACCTCTCTGTTGCCTTAATTAAATGAAGTTTGTGCTCAACATCAATAAGTAATGCATAAAACCAGGGATAAGCTGTTTTAAAAGACTCTTACTTACATGCATAATAACTCTTCATTTCCAGGATGGAAAATCAGTGCCAATGACCATTTTCCACAAAACGGATTCTGAGGACTTACAAAAGAAACCTCTCCTGGTACATGTATATGGAGCTTATGGAATGGATTTAAAAATGAATTTCAGACCTGAAAGGCGGGTGTTGGTAGACGATGGATGGATATTAGCATATTGCCATGTTCGGTGAGTCAGCAGCATTTCACCTGGCATATGAGTGCTAGGACATCGTGACAGATGTCCAGCATAACAGTGTATCGGGGAACAAAGTTTATTATCTCAGTTGTGTTATTGAATTTGTGTATTCCTAAACATATGCTGGTGGAAGTGGATTTAACAGACTAGTTGATAAAGGATAGATTTTTAGGACCTTGCAACAGATTTGTAGAATTGATGTACCAGTCTGGGTACTAATCTCAGTAATGTTATTATTTCCATTTAATTCTCTTGAGTTTAGGTTTTTCTAAAATAGTCTCTCAAGCTAGATCCTTTTTCCACTCTGACTTCCATTTATTTTAGCTTTTCAAGACACAAATATTATTTTATGTTTCTGCTTAAAATCCTTCTCCACCTCCCCATCTCCAAAATAAAATCCAAACTCCTCGGTGTAGTATTTAACATCCTTGTGATCTGGCTTATCTCTGTAGTGATAGTTATCATTACTACCCAAACATGTCCTGCACTCCAGCCACATACATCCTATATATTCAGCCTTTGTTACATCCTTTCAGATGATAAACTCTTTCCCCTCTGTTCCTTTCACCTGCTGTGTCTTGATGTTTTCCCTTTCTTTGCGCTTCTGGGAACTCCTTTTCCTCCAGTCCTCAGCTTAGGTATCATCTCCTTCTTAAGCATTTGTTTTAGGAAGTATATACCCCTAACCTGACAGGTGGATGTTTTCTACTGCCTCTAGGATAACCTTAAATACACTTGTGTGAAAGCAGTGACCACATTGCTTGGCAGCTGTTTTCTTTCCCCCCAAAATTATGTTCTTCAGAGCAGGACATTTTTGCTTTTTTGTATTTTTAAGGCTGGCATTTAGACCAAACTGTAGCAGGCACCCAAAAAATACTTGTTGAGGGGCACCTGACTGGCTCAGTCAGAGCATGCAACTCTTGATCTTGGGTCATAAGTTCAAGCCCTACATTGGGTGTAGAGCTTACTTTAAGTGAATGAATAAAAAGAAAATGACGGTGATTCTTATTTTTTAAAAAACATTTGTTAAATCCATTTTTGACTGTTATCAGGGATTGGCAAACCTCTTCTCCAAAAAGCTAAATAATAAATATTTCAGGCTTTTTTTTTTTTTTAAGATTTTTATTTATTTATTTGACAGAGACACAGTGAGAGCAGGAACACAAGCAGGGGGAGCAGGAGAGGGAGAAGCAGGCTTCCCGCGGAGCAGAGAGCCCGATGCGGGGCTCGATCCCAGGACCCTGGGATCATGACCTGAGCCGAAGGCAGACGCTTAATGACTGAGCCACCCAGGCGCCCCACATTTCAGGCTTTGTAGGCCACATATGGTCTCTTGTATATTCCTGGTTGTTTTCTATTTCTCCCAACCTTTAAAAATGTAAAAACCTTTCTTAGCTCTAAGGCCATTTAAAAACAAAGCAAAACAAAAACAACAATGGCCTCCAGCTACAGTTTGCCGACCCTGACCTACATCATTAATATTTTTTTCCCCACTAAAAGATTTTTTTGCCCTTTAATTTCAGAGGTGGTGGTGAGTTAGGCCTCCAGTGGCATGCTGATGGCCGGCTAACTAAAAAACTCAATGGCCTTGCTGACTTAGAGGCTTGCATTAAGACGCTTCATGGCCAAGGCTTTTCTCAGCCAACTCTAACAACCCTGACTGCTTTCAGTGCTGGAGGGGTGCTTGTGGGAGCATTGTGTAATTCTAATCCAGAGCTGCTGAGAGCTGTGACTTTGGAGGTGAGTATACTCTGTTCTCTACTATGTACAGAGTGGGGAGGCATGAATCATAGGCTACTTTAGGAAAAATATTTCCGTTACAGTTTTACCATAGCAAAGCTATGTAGGAGTATAACAAAGCTTTTAAATTTTATTTTTTATTATTATTTTTTAAAGATCTTATTTATTTGACAGAGAGACAGCGAGAGAGGGAACACAAGCAGGGGGAGCGGGAGAGGGAGAAGCAGGCTTCCCCCCAAGTAGGGAGCCCGATGGGGGGCTCAATCCCAGGACCCTGGGATCATGACCTGAGCCGAAGGCAGATGCTTAACAACTGAGCTACCCAGGCACCCCGCTTTTAAAATTTAAACACAGAATTGTAGCTCTGGGAGAACTTCTAAATTTACTTTAACTACTTATCCTTTATCCTTTCTTCCTCCCTGACAGTGTTATTAATTTTTGAGAATTTCCACTGAAGGATATTAATGGCTTTTCTCATTAGTTATTTCTTATTTTTTAAAAACATTTAGAATTGGTGGAAAAGAGACAGAGCATATATGACTCACTAGTTCCAGGGAGTCAGGCAGAGCACACTAACTCTGGAGTCCACGGTGACTATTACTGCCTGTCAGTATTTCAGTCCTAGATGTAGCGGCTCTCCTTTTTTAGATACTCCATTCTTAAAGATCTTTAAGGGATAGTTTTTCTGTATTGTAATTGAAATATCTTGCTTTGATCTTAAAAAATCTCTACAGGTGACCCTTGAATGACACCACCCCCAACCCCACCCCCACAGGCAGTCAAAAACCCATGTATAACTTTGGACTCTCCAAAAACTTAACAGTTGCTATTGACCAGAAGCCTTACCAATAACATAAACAGTGGATTTTAACACACATTTTGTATGTTCTATATGTTATATACTGTATTCTTACAGTAAGCTAGAGAAAAGAAAATGTTATTAAGATGATCATAAGAAAAATAGGTTTGCTTATACAGTACTGTACGTATAGTTATTGAAAAAAATCCAGGTGTAAATGGACTTTAGTATTTCAAACCTGTGTCCTTCAAGGGTCAACTGTATAGTCTTTTCCTGGTGTCCGAAATTATGAAGTGATGTTATAGCCACTCATTTCACCCTCATCATTCTGCTCCTGGTCAAACGTGCTAGAAAATAATGACTGGAATGGAGAGAGTAAATTATTTTCAGGTTTCTTTTATTCTGAGAATGTGGGGTATACACTGTAGGCTTCTATTAAGTAAATAAGTGTTAAATAATCCTGATCTATAAATCTACTTTTTAAGAAGAAATGCTAAGTATAGAGGGAAGAAAACCTATATACAAAGATAATAATAGCAGTTACTTACAGTATAAAGAAAACACAACTTATCTGTGACTTTTAGAAATTAGGAAATAATCAGAAATGTATGTATAAGAATATTTACCCCACATTGCTTATAATAGAGAAGAAGTGGATTCATCCTAAATATCCAACAATAGAGGATTCATAGTTTTAATTAGAAGCACCAAATACTAGCTCTGATGAATTTAAGCAGAAAAGGGATTTATTAAAAGCTATTGGGTAAGGGCAGGTATAGAACCAGTCTTATAGAGGTTGTACAGCCAGAAACATGTCCAAAATATACTATAAAACTGGTCCAGTGAGGGGCGCCTGGGTGGCTCAGTGGTTAGGCGACTGCCTTCGGCTCAGGTCATGATCCTGGAGTCCCGGGATCGAGTCCCACCTCGGGCTCCCTGCTCAGCGGGGAGTCTGCTTCTCCCTCTGACCCTCCCCCCTCTCATGTGCTCTCTCTGTCTCATTCTCTCTCTCAAATAAATAAATAAAATCTTTAAAAAAATAAAAAAAAATAAAAAATAAACTGGTCCAGTGAGGCTATCACTGCGACCGCTGCTGGGCACAAGTCACCTCATACTGCCAGAGCTGCTTCTAAAAACTCAATATAGATGTGGCACTTCTGCCAGAAGAAATTCTCCATGGTCCCTACTTTGAGCCACAAACTTCCCATTCAAAGTTTGGAGCCCATTATGTCTGATTAGGTGGACCCAAGTCATGTGGCTACTCCGTGTGCTGGGAAAACTGCGAAAGGAACTGCCTCGCATTTAGCACCTCCCTAGTGAGAGGCAGGCTCTGCCTCTTAAGGTTAGGGATAGTTTTTTGTTTTTTTGTTTTTTAAGATTTTATTTATTTATTTGAGAGAGAGAGTGAGAGAGAGAAAGAGCACAAGAGGGGGGAGCGGGAGAGGGAGAAGCAGACTCCCTGCCGAGCAGGGAGCCCGATGCGGGACTCGATCCCAGGACTCCAGGATCATGACCTGAGCCAAAGGCAGTCGCTTAACCAACTGAGCCACCCAGGCGCCCAAGGTTAGGGATAGTTTAAATGCAGAAAAGGAGTCCAGATGCTAAGCAGCTGGAAAGAATCGCATTTGCCCACTAGGTTAATGTTAATACAAGAGAAAGCTGAAAAGCATGTTAACAGAAGACAATAAGCTAAGTGAAAAAGGCAGCTGCCATTTTATTAAATGTTTTAACACTGGTTATAAGCCAGGGAGTTATTTTTTATTCTTTCAGTGTGGATATTTTCTGGATTTTCTTCAATTAACATTTATTGCCTTTTTTTAAATATAAAATGTCCAACTGGTTTACTCATACTGGGTTTTTTATTTTTAATTGTGAGAAAATAACAATTTAACATCTTAACCATTTTTAAGTGTACAGTTCAGTAGTGTTATATATGTTCACATTGTTGTGCAATCTCCAGAACTCTTTTCATTTTGCAAAACCAAAACTCTACACTCCCTTCCCCTACCCCTCAGAACCACCATTTTACTTTGTCTCTATAAATTAGACTATCTATACCTCCTATAAATGGAATCATACATATTTGTCTTTTTGTAACTGGTTTATTTCACTTAGATAATGTTCCTCAAGGTCCATCCATTATCGTAGCATATGTCAGAGTTTCCTTCCTAAGGCTGAATAATATTCCATTGTATCATTGTGTATATTTTGCTTATCCATTCATCCATCAGTGGACACTTGGGTTCCTAACATCTTTTGGCTGTTGTTCATCATGCTGCTGTGAATATGGGTATACTTTTCAAGACCCTGCTTTTAATTCTTTGGGATATATACCTAGGAATAGAATTGCTGGATTATATGGTAATTCTAAGTTTAGTTAGAAACTAGCATACCATCTGCACCATTTTACATTCCCACCGACAGTGCACAAGGGTTCCAGTTTCTCTACATACTTGACAACACTTGTTATTTTTAGTTTGTTTTTTTTTTCTAATGGTACCCATCCTAATGGATGTAAAGTGGTAACATTTATTGTTTTTATATAAAATACATGTATAAATAAAGGCATCAAACTAAAAAGTTATGAAATTAGAAAATAAATTCTTTATATACACACGAAACATGATATATAAATTTACCACTTTCAGAGTCTGAAAACGTAAAGGCCAGTTATAAATCACAAGCCCTAGTTAAGGACTGAGTAGATAGTCCACCTCCTGGGAATCCACATGGCTTCTTGACCTTTGTTCTAACAACTTTTAAGTTTCCTAACAAAGTTTAAATTTCTTTGGCTTTTTTTTTTTAGGCACCTTTCTTGGATGTTCTCAACACCATGATGGACACTACACTTCCTCTGACATTAGAAGAATTAGAAGAATGGGGGAATCCTTCATCTGATGAAAAACACAAGAGCTACATAAAACGTTACTGTCCCTATCAAAATATTAAACCACAGGTAATGAAAGACAGTTCTGATACACTGTCCTAAAGTGATAGAAAAAATAATCAAAAGGATACTTCACCCATGCCGAGACAGGAATTTACTAGGGCTCTAGGTTGTTTCCGCTTATAATACCCAAATACCTTTCAGCTCCATCTCTGCTCATAGTCCGTGTTTGTTTCAATTTAATAGTTCAGGAGAATAGACTAGCTATGGTCATGGCCTTGCCAGCCAAGGAAAGGCTGTGCCAGGTACCAAGTGGTCTAGTACTTAGATCTCTCTCAAATGAGAAGAAAATATCTAGCCCCTATATCAAAAAATTGGAGGTAGTTCTTTTTCATAATCTATAAGGTATAAAGGGACCATAGGGAATAATGTAAACTTTGCATCTATTTTCTTTCAGCATTATCCTTCCATTCACATCACGGCTTATGAAAACGATGAGCGTGTACCTCTGAAAGGAATTGTAAACTATACTGAGAAACTCAAGGAAGCCATTATGGAGCATGCTAAGGACACTGGCGAAGGTAGGAGACCACCTGCAGGCAGGGAACCTAGCTAAATGGACTATTACTACCTTCCACATACTACTCAGTAATACACTTTATGCTATAGACAACTGCCCATGATTTTGGACAAACAATTGGTTTTCCTATGTTGACTATTCAGTTGAAGCATATATAATAACTATACCTGCCTTGCCTCTTTTTGAAAGGAAATATTAAAATAAGGTAGGCAAGACACAAAAATAAATTTAAACATCAAATATAACTTAGAGATGTACGGTCATAAAACACTCATTCATTTAATAATATTAATTGAGCTGTTATTCTTGGAAACTTCTGAAAAAGAGATTCTAAAGCTTTTGGTCTGGAGCTTCATTCAGTGCCCAAACTAGCTGCTTTAATTTTCTTTTTTTTTTTTTTTTTTTTTTTTAAAGATTTTATTTATTTATTTGAGAGAGAGGATGAGAGAGAGAGCACATGAGAGGGGGGAGGGTCAGAGGGAGAAGCAGACTCCCCGCCGAGCAGGGAGCCCGATGCGGGACTCGATCCCGGGACTCCAGGATCATGACCTGAGCCGAAGGCAGTCGCTTAACCAACTGAGCCACCCAGGCGCCCATGCTTTAATTTTCTTTAGATCTTTCCATTTCATTGGATAAGAACTCTTACCTTTCTTCCTTAGCAAGACCTTTTGGGCTTAGGGAGGGAAGGACCCACATACAAGTTTTCAATCACCTTGTTTTCACCTTCATGCCTCAGACTCACCCATTGCAATAGTAGCTGTTTCCAGGTCACATGACTCTGATTCCACGGGGCCAGTCTGGCTTCCTCTTGCGTCACAACCTTCTCCATGGGACCCTACAAGTATCTTCCATCCAGTGTCCTCAGCTGCTGGTCCTTTTCCTGCTTTCTCTGTTTCAGAAGTCTGTCTTCTGCCTCCCCCTTCCCATCTCTTTCTTGGTGATGATAGTTTATGCCTTTTTCCTTCACTATTACTTTAATAGCATATGTGGGAGAAGAGGGGAGAAATGAGTCTCAAAAAAACCTAATCGACCATGAGAGATGATGGACTCTGAAAAACAAACTGAGGGTTCTAGAGGGGAGGGGGGTGGGAGGATGGGTTAGCCTGGTGGTGGGTATTGAGGAGGGCACATTCTGCATGGGGCACTGGGTGTTATGCACAAACAATGAATCATGGAACACTTCATCTAAAACTAATGATGTAATGTAGGGGATTAACATAAGAATAAAAAAAAAAACCTAATCGTTTCATATGTTAACTCTTTCAGGCTATCAGGCCCCCAATGTTGTGTTAGATATTCAGCCTGGAGGCAATCATGTGATTGAGGATTCTCACAAAAAGGTATGTTATCAAGCCCTTCTCAGTTGCCGGAGGCCCAAGTAGAGCCGTGCTGTAGTCAACATTCCATTGGTTGCAGCAGGGTTTATGACAGCTGCTTCTAACAGGTCTGTGGCTGAGGCCCAGCGGGGAAGAGGAACGCTGAGTCAGTCAAGAGAAAGGGTTCCCTCTAAACACTTGTGAGCTCTGTTAAAGAAAGTAATGGAATCTTAATTGTTGGGAGCACCTTCTGCCTCTGTCCCAAATAATCAGAGTACCCTTGCCATAAATTGCTGACTTAAGAGTTAGGTGAAGATGGACAGACAAAGAGATTTAGCACTGGAGTTTTACCACAAAGGCCCTCTGTCTAATTTTTAAAATGTGTTTCTTTTAGATCACAGCCCAAATTAAATTCTTGTACGAGGAACTTGGACTTGACAGCACCAGTGTTTTTGAGAATCTTAAGAAGTACCTAAAATTCTGAAATGCTGCATTCCAGGGGAATTGGAAACACACTGAAATATTTCATAGTCTTATTTCCAATTGGGTAAGCAAAAGTGAGATTTTTTTTTAAGTTAGTAATTTTTTAAAATTTGCTTCTCCATCCAAATTTTGTCTAGTGTACATCTCACTTGCTTATACTGTTCTCTCCATTGGTGCACATGCCCCTTAACCTAAGAAAGTAGTTTTCAAACCATAGGTTTTCAAACCATGTCCCTCAGAAGGACATGGACTTGGGGGTGAAGGAAGGATTGGTGACAGCACAACTCTCCCCCCGCTCCTTCAGAACAGCTTTGTTTTTGTCTGTTCTATTTTCTTTGAAAAGTTTACAAATCAAGGTCCTGCCTCTTTGCTAGTGAACGTTTTTAGACACTTCAGCATTAAGTCATCCTCCAGTTGCTATGCCCGTATTTTATGAAAAAAGATAACATTCTTCACATTAGAATTCACCAGATCTTTCTAACAATCTGGAGTCCTAAGGTGTTCCGATCATCTCTTATATTAATGCTAGCTCAGTAAAGTTAACAAGTTCTACAAGTGATAATTTTATTATTTTTTAAAAACATTGGGGAACCTTTTTAAAGCCGTTACATTCAAGCTGTATTTACCCAGCAGCATGCTGTACGTGAAGTTACTGGAAATGCTTATATAGAACAGGATGCCAGTGTCTTCATCTCTTTCATAAAGGTGCCTAACACAAGCTGTGCAGTATGTTTAATACACTGGAATAGCATGCCTGATTGGAAACAAAACATCTGTCTCTGAAAGCTGTTTGTTGATGAAGGAGGTTTTTCGTGTTGTATTCAAGGATGAGGCCTTCTCCTTTGTCCAGTAAAGTGGCATACGTATCAACTTCACTGCCTTTGTTGGTAGGATTGGTACTTAACCTTTTCCTCACTCTTGTGGGAATACTGGAAATCATTTCCTTTAGATTGACCGTTGTCGAGTCTCCAAAATTCAGAACCACGAGAAAGACTCTGTCGATGCCATCCAGCTCTCTTGTGTACACGACAGAGTGGCTGTCATTCCTCAAATAGCAAAACCAGCCCCTGCTGAGGAGCAGGTCATTGGCATGAAGCAAACTTAATTCTTGATATAACTTCAGTGCTGATCTGGACTGAGTCTTTTGGACCTATTATAAAAAAAAGATTAACATAAATGTTTGATTCTAAGAGTTGTTGGGTTTTTTTTTTTTTTTTAATATATTTCTAGTATCAACTAGGATCTTATTTCCCAAAAAAATTTGCCTCAGTTTTGCCCCTTAAAATGACTACCAAATTGTAAGTATTGACAGGTAGATAAGAATAGTTTATTTACTGTTGAGAGAGACTGCAAATGCAGGGAGTCATTGTTTGCTCAGTCCTCTGCTCCATCTTGGCCAGAGATGATGAGGGACCAGAATTGACTCCACTTTAGGAATTCCAAAGCGAATGTCCATGTCTAAGTTAACTAAGTTAAACACTAAGTTAAACTAAGTGTTTAATGTGCCTAAATACTATGCTACACTGTAACTGGCAGAAAAGCAGCCACTGTGGCCATGGACTCTCAGGGCCTCTCTGTTCTCTTTTGTAGAAATGTGGGTTGCTTTAACTTCAGCAGACATATGTTCCTTGCATGGTGAACAGAAAGTTGCAAAAAAGGATGCAAAGCAAAATGCTGCCTAAAGGGAAAGTTAAAGATCGTACTTCTTTAATGTGTGTCCATTAAGGAAGATTGGGCTTTATTTCACAGCTATATAAAACATACACAATTTAATGTTGTGTTTTCCTTTAACATTTCAGGCACCTTCTCCTGTTATTATGTTAAAATGTCATTTTAAAATGACAGGATAATATTGTATTGGATGGATATACCATACTTAACCATCTCTCTCATTTCAGCTTTCTAATATTTTCTCATTTTTAGTGCCTCCCCCATATCTGGGTTATTTATTTAGGATAGAAAGACAATTACTGTGTCAAAGAGTATGGACACTTGATACATAATGCCAAATTAGTCTTCATAAGAGCTGTTGCCAAGTCAGTGGTAGTGTCCATTTCCTTGGACTCTGTTGACTGCGGTGGTGGTGGCTGTTGTTGCGGTTATCGTTGTTGTTTGGGGGCAGGTGCCTAATGTGTGGTCTTCGGTGAACATCTGAATATTTGAAAAAAATGTTTATTCTCTGTTATCAGGTACAAAGGTATTTATGGTACATGTATATGGTATATATATATGACTTGTCAAATTACTATTAACATTTTCTATAGCTTTAGATAATGCATGGAAAAGCATAGTTCAGTGCCACTCACAAAGAAGTGCCCAGTAAGTGTTAACTATTATTTGTGTCTATTTCCTGAAAGTATGTTGACGTGTCTCTCTGTAATTGTGGATTTGTCAGTTTCTCTTGGCATTTCTCATAGTACTTGTTTTATAAACTTTGGAGCTATTGTTAGATGCATAGATTCATGACTTGTAGTGGAATGTTCTTTTATCAGTTTTTGAAAATTGCATTTCTCTCATAACGCTTTTCATATTGAATTCTATTTTGTCTGCTATTAAATATTTCCACACCCACTTTTTGTAACTGTATTTTTCTAATAGGAAATGCATGCACACAGTATACAATAAGGTTTTTCTTAACACCGTCCTCTAGCTTTTCACTTCCTCTCTCAGAAATGGACACTATTACTGTTTATGTATGATACATTTTATGCCTATGCAAACATATGTAGGTATACTTTTCATTATACAAATAGTGGCATGATACCATTATGGACACCATTTCTTATTTAGTACATGTTAGAGATGTCTCATAATATCAGTGCATTCTTTTTAAAAGCTGCATACTAGTCCCATTGTATAAATTATATAAATTAACTATAACTGATTCAACTGACTTTCTGCTGATAAGATACTTAAATCATATCCAGAGTCATCTGCTATTAAAAACAATGCTGTGGTAGAGCTCTTGAATATTTATCATTTTCCACATATGCAGGTATTCCCAGAATGAAATTACTAGGGCAAAAGGTTATATGCATTTTTTTATTTGATAGCTATAGCCAGGTGGCAATCTTTAATTTTTTAATATTTTGTTTTAGCTATGTCTCTTCTGTTGGATTAAACTCTCAGATTAAAATAACGAGACAAAATCTGACATAAGAGAGTTTTTATCTTTTAACAGGTGAATTTAATTTATATTTGTGATTACCATATGTTCAGACATAATCCTACAGCCCTTTTTTAGCTTTTTTTTTTTTTTTTTAAAGATTTTATTTATTTACTTGACAGAGAAAGACACAGTGAGAGAGGGAACACAAACGGGGAGTGGGAGAGGGAGAAGCAGACTCCCTGCCGAGCAGGGAGCCTGATGCGGGACTCGATCCTGGGACTCCAGGATCATGACCTGAGCCGAAGGCAGTTGTTTAACCAACTGAGCCACCCAGGCGCCCCCTTTTTTAGCTTTTATTTATAATTGTACTATTGTTTTCATCAAACTGATTTGATGTAATATTTTTCCTTCTAATGTTCTCTGAAAATTACACCCTTAAAATTGTAATGCCCATTTTAAAATATACTTTTCTTGACATTTGGAGCAATGCTGTCCAACAGAACTTCCTGCAGTGTTCAGTATCTGTGCTGTCTAAATAGTCTTAGTGGTGAATGGCTAAGAGGCAGCTCAAATCCAGAGTGACTCTGTTGCCATGCCCTGAAAAGACAGTGCTTTAGCCTGCTCGCTCACATGTTCTCTCTCTCCTGCCACTTTCCATATAGAAGTCAATCACCAGAATACCTCCTTTACCTTCTTTCACATTGTGTATCAAAAATAAAATGTAAAAAAAAAGACATGACATATAAAATACAGTAAGGAAAAGAATTTAAGGATATTTTTTAAGTAATCTCTACACCCAGTGTGGGGCTTGAACTTAAAATCTTGAAATCAGGAGTCACATGCTCTACTGACTGAGCCAGCCAGCACCCCACATCATGTCTTTCTTTTAGATTCATTTATTGTTTTCTTTGCGTTGCCGATTATTCTTTCAGAAAGTGGCTATATATGGAAAAATTGGGGTCCTTGCTTTTCTAGGACTATATTCTTTTTTTTTTTTTTTTAAGATTTTATTTATTCATTTGAGACACAGAGATAGAGAGAGAGCATGAGCAGTGGGAGAGGGAGAGGCAGACTCCCGGCTGAGCCAGGAGCCCGATGTGGGGCTCGATCCCAGGACCCTGGGATCATGACCTGAGCTGAAGGCAGACGCTTAACCATCTGAGCCACCCAGGCGCCCCACTAGGTCTATATTCTTGAATGCTAATTGGAATGGATATAGGATTATAGGTTTAGAATCAAGTTTCCATCACAGCTTTAAAGATTCAAGTTCTAATGTGTTCTAGGATCCACTTGAGAAGCCAGTGCAACTCTCAATCCTTTGCTTAGGCAATCTATTTTGGAGTTTGGTTTTGGTTTCTGCCTTTAGATAAGTATCTCTGAGTTTTCTTTATTTCTTGGATTATATGTTTCCCTCTAGTTTCTGTTCTCTTATAGAAATACCAAAATTGAAGGGGCGCCTGGGTGGCTCAGTTGGTTAAGCGACTGCCTTCGGCTCAGGTCATGATCCTGGAGTCCCGAGATCGAGTCCCGCATCGGGCTCCCTGCTCGGCAGGGAATCTGCTTCTCCCTCTGACCCTCCTCCCTCTCATGCTCTCTGTCTCTCATTCTCTCTCGCAAATAAATAAAATCTTTAAAAAAAAAAAAAAAAAAAACCAAAATTTTTCTCTTTACACTATTATTTGCCTTTTTACAGTGCATTCTGGGGGGAGCCTCTGGATCCGTTTTCTGGCACACTAACTAGAATTTCTGTTTCAGTGTTTCACCATGTTCTACATTTCTAAAATACCTAATCACTTTCTTTTTTAAGATATTTGTCAGAGAACATGCATGAGCAGGGGGAGCGGCAGGCAGAGGGAGAAGCAGGCTCTCCACTGAGCAAGGAGCCCTAAGTGAGACTCAATCCCAGGACCCTGGGATCATGACCTGAGCCAAAGGCAGATGCTCAACCAACTGGCGCCCCACTCACTTTTTTAAAAGAATCAAGAGTCTTGACTCCATAAAACAATATACCAATGATGAAGTCTTATATTTGCTGTATCTCCTCTACTTTCTACAGTGTTAAAAGTGGTGTCCCTCATCTTCTTAATTTTTCTCAAATATGGTGTGATTCTTGGTGATCCATTTACTTTTGCATTGTGATACTCCTTGTCTTCAGTTGCCTACCTCTAGTAATTATGGGAAGCTTAATTTTACTTCTTTTAGAGATTACCTAAATTCTTACCTATCTCTAGGGCTTTTATGGATGTATTTTATTAAATAGTGGTGCCTGACTTTTTGTAACGTTTGTTACAATTCAGCATGCCTCCAGACATTACTCATGATCATTTGAAAGGCTTGGTTAATGCTATAGAAAATACTTTTAATTTGCTTTTGCATTTTTCCATCTTTTGACATACATTTTTATGTAGGATTTCTTATGTATTGGACTCAGATTGGCCTATGGGAACATTTTGGACATAACAAAAATCAAGAGATGTATTAAACCTAAAACACAAATGTTAAAATACATGTTTTTGTTTTCAAGGACCTATGAATATATAAAACTAATACTATCCCAAAAGCCTCTGTGGAGTTTGGAGCAGGGAGTTGTAAGAACAGGAGGGTTTGCAAGAAGCTCAAAACAGAATAACCTGGGGAGACTGTACTTACTGTGGCGAGCATTGAGTATTGTACAGAACTGTCAAATCAATACATTGTACACCTGAAACTAATACAACATTGTATATCAACTATACTTTGGTAATTTTTTATTAAATATCTTGTTTTCAAAATAGTAGATTGGGGTAAGGGGAAATTTTTGCCTCTCAGGGAATGCCAGTAATTTCTCTTCTCCTGAGGTAGTTTAGATCATGTTTTCCAGTGACATTTTCACTGGTACATGATTCCACCTGGAACCATTTTATATTGTTCTGGTCTAAGGAAATATACTTAGTACTTTGCCAAATTGAGCAAACAAACTTTCTAAACAGGAATGCACAGATTCCAGCAATTCCAGCTGAATTTGGCAAATTTGATCACCTGAGAACAGAAAATAGTATAGACAAAAGCCAAAGGGTGTGTTTTTCCAGAACAGCTACTTTTAGGAATTACTCATGTCTTGGTTTCTCCAGGTGAATAGCCTTGATGGGTCTCCTTCTTTCCTTCCTTTTGAGGACAGGAAAGGAAGACAGGTAGCTGGGCTTGTTGAAAGACCCCCATAATATTTCCTTAAGAGCTCAAAGCTCTTAGGGACACCTGGGTGGCTCAGTTGGTTAAGCGTCTGCCTTCAGCTACGGTCGTGATCTCAGGACCCTGGGATCGAGCCCTACATCGGGCTCCCTGCTCGATGAGGAGTCTGCTGCTCCCCCTGCTCCCCCCTGCTCATGTTCACTCTCTCTCTCTGTCTGAAATAAATAAAATCTTAAAAAAAAACCCTCAAAGCTCTTAAAGTCATTCCAGTGAATAGTTTTATATTCTATACGATATTTCACATGGTGCACCTCTGTACCAGTTTGTATTTTCACAAAAACATGATTTAACTGATGCTCTCTTTCATAGACTTATCCGAGAGCATCAGTTAAAGTTTTGGGTACCCTTGGGGTGACTTGTATGTTGTCAGCACGGAAACTCATTCCCTGTTTCTGGAATCAGTATAACATTTTCATTGATACTTACATCAACATTCACAGTATGGTAATCTGAATTTGTGGGTAACCAGGTGAGACTGGCTTCAGAAAATCCAGCATTTGAACTATTGTCCCACTGCATTGGTGACTTTGAGAGGAGGGTATTCTGTGCCAAAAGAAAACAGTGGTGTATTTAGTAAAAGAAATGTCATCTGGCCATGATTTACTTCATAATTATTTAATTCCCTGTATTTCTTAGTTAACACGTGTATTCATTAGCATTCATAATGAAAAGGCTTCACACTTTCGATTGGAAAATAGTGACATCTTGAGTTTCAGTAAACTATAGTAACTGGACTTTGGTACATGCTTGGAATCTGTTGCTGCTTTTCCCTAAAAATGAGTAATGTAGGATTTCAAGATGTACCATCACCAGTTCATTCCATGGTACAGTGATGGTGAGTTCAAGTATGCAGCATGTACAAGTAAGCCTAAATTCTATCTTCTTAAAATCCAGCCTGGTTATTGCACATGAATGCACACACACAAGTTTAGGAAATGCACACCAAATATTAGGGAAATTGGATCTCCTTCACTGAAAGCTAACCATACAAATTATTACAGGTTCACCCAACAACACAATTTTGGTATCCATAGCCTCAAACAAAAAATCAGGTCTGGGGCTGTGCATTTACATTTGTCAAGATGAAAGGAAGAATCTTTTTGCTGTGTTCAAATGAAATCTAGCACTACAGACAAGCACTATAATTAATGTTCCAGACTCAAAACACAGGTTCTCAAATTCTAGTGTGCCTAAGAATCAGCTGGAAAATACCTTTAAGATGTAGATTTCTGGGCTCTACAATTCACTTGTGTGGCTTGGAAACATTTTAAGCTCCCAAGCAAGAGAGCTAATAGTAAGAAGGAAAGCAGAGTAGTAATTTTCAGCAGTAGAATAGTTACATTATGTTAACTTACAACATCATAGCTTTCGTTGAGATTTGTGACTAAAATATTTCTCATTCCTATTTCTTCCCCATAGTAAGTTATGGGAGTTCCAGGGAGTGTGAAAACAAGCATGTTCATGATGTTGACATATTCTTCCCCAAAACGAGAAGTCAGCCGGGCAGTGTCCGGTCCACCGATCTGAAAGGCAGATACTTTAAGAACACAGCTCAATATACAGTTTTCTGGAAGATTTACCCTATTCCACAAAATGTTCATCGGGTAGAAAAAGTTTGTTGTGGGTACCTTGGTATCAGCAGACCTGAATTTGAGTCCCAACCCTGCTACTTACTGTGTAACTGACCAATTTACTGTCTTGGCCATTATGATTAACAAAATGGTGGTAACAAGTTACTTCACAGTGATACCGCAAATATGATAAAATTTATGAGGGTGCATATTAATATTTTCATACATTTGGATAAGAATATGGACAAGAAGGGGCGCCTGGGTGGCTCAGTCGTTAAGCGTCTGCCTTCGGCTCAGGTCATGATCCCAGGGTCCTGGGATCGAGTCCCACATCGGGCTCCCTGCTCGGCAGGAAGCCTGCTTCTCGCTCTCCCACTCCCCCTGCTTGTGTTCCTGCTCTCGCTATCTCTCTCTCTGTCAAATAAATAAATAAAATCTTTAAAAAAAAAAAAAAATATGGACAAGAAAGGAAACTAAAATGTTTCCCCCATAGCACAAGGAGGGAACCAGGTGGAAAGGGCAGAGGCAGGAGAGATTTCTGAGATGTGTGTGTGTCTTTTGAACTAACTATTCAGAACAAATTTTAAAGATAAATCAGCTTTTATAGAGAAATGTACAGAGTCCAAGAGGAAATTTTCTAAAGTGTTTTCTATTTTTAAATTTGGTATTTCTATGTTAAATGCTCTAATTACATATTATAATAGTACATATTATTTAGTCCTTACAACAACATAGCTTTTGTTAAGATATACCACATATACTACAACTCAATCTCATGTGCATATGCTGAGCATGGCATTTTACTATTTATTATTATAAAGTGTTACAGGAGGGGCGCCTGGGTGGCTCAGTCGTTAAGCGTCTGCCTTCGGCTCAAGTCATGATCCCAGGGTCCTGGGATCGAGCCCTGCATCAGGCTCCCTGCTCAGCGGGAAGCCTGCTTCTCCCTCTCTCACTCCCCCTGCTTGTGTTCCCTCTCTCGCTGTGCTCTCTCTATCAAATAAATAAAATCTTAAAAAAAAAAAAAAGTGTTACGGGGTGGGGGGAAGGCAGGGGGGAGCCTGGGAGGGGCACCTGGCTGGCTCACTCAAGAGCATGCAACTTTGGTCTTGGGGTCATGAGTTTGAGCTGCACGTTGGATGTAAAGATTACTTAAATAAACTTTATTTTAAAAAGGGCACCTGGGTGGTTCAGGTCATGATCCCGGGGTCCTGGGATCGAGCCCCACATTGGGCTCCCTGCTCAGTGGGGGGCCTGCTTCTCCCGCTCCCATTCCCCCTGCTTGTGTTCCCTCTCTGGCTGTCTCTCTCTAAATAAAATCTTAAAAATAAAAAAAAAATTTTTAGAAAGTACTTTCACCACCTACATTACATCTTATTGCCCTCCTCCATTGTCAGGTATTTATCTCCATTTTGCAAATGATGAAACAAGCTCTCTGAGAAACTACATCACTTATTCAAGGCAGGGTATGATGCAAAACCAGCCTCTAAGAACTTGGGTGGAAGGGCGCCTGGGTGGTTAAGTCATTAAGCGTCTGCCATGGGCTCAGGTCATGATCCCGGGGTCCTGGGATTGAGCCCCCCCACATCGGGCACCCTGCCCAGCGGGAAGCCTGCTTCCTCTCCCACTCCCCCTGCTTGTGTTCCCTCTCTGTCTCTGTCAAATAAATAAAAAATTGGGGTGGAGGTTGAGAATAAGAATATGGTTGGGCTTGCTTTTTTTTTCTTTAGATTTACTAAAACTGTCTTTACAATTATCTTTTTATAGACCATTATAAACTATTTTTCTATTTTTATGACCAGAAAAGTCAGCCTTTATGGTTTCTCAAACTTTCTTAGAGCACTTTCCTTTTCAGAAGTGAAATCAAGAAATATTTCCACAGGTAGTTACAGCAGTGGACAGAAATCCCAGTCACCTAGGATATTGGAGACTCCCAGTATATGAAAAAACAAGTGCTAAAACTCCATTATAAAATTCTGTAATACAGGGAGCACTTGTGAATGGTAGAGGAAGGACCTCCAAAATCTCTACCATAAAAGCAAGGAGAATGCTGGCAAAAACTAAAAATCCACTGTTTCAGAACTCTGGAAACTAGCTAAAGGCTTTCAACAACCCAAGAAGTATTTATTCAAGGAAAACAGCAAGCTTTGTGTCATTTTAACATGGCCTTCAACTCATGCCCCTCAGATCCAGGATAGCCTTGAAAACAGTCTGAGAACTCCGTAGCTGTGAAAACCAGGAGCCACTGGAGGGGCAGAGGAAGTTTAGAGTTCACCAAAAGCTCAATTTGGAGAACTGTCACTATTTGACTTTCTAGCACTCACTTTTAGTTGGATTTTTTTCTTTATCAGAGAAATGCCCTATCCCCAAGGTATATTTGCCAGGTAACAATCAGCAATTGTTTAACATCACACCTGCCCAAGGTGGTGTTACCAACTAGGGCTGCGCAGAGACTGACCAAAAATCTTAAAAGCTTGGGGGAGGAGGTGACCATACTGGCCTTTGAGAGTCTGACAGATTCTTGGAATCTAGAACATTGTGCAGATGCCCTGGGAAGACTTGAGAAGGCTCTAATCTCTCACCTCTAGCTAACCTTGAAACTCTGTGCAAGCAGGAAATGAAGACTAAGGTAGAACTACAAACTGCCTGTTGGGGTTGAAAGCATGTGTACACACACTTCAGCAAAGGCTGGGAGAATAAGTGGTTCAAGCGTTTTAGGAATCTTTTCCAATCATTAACTCACCAAGTGGCCACACCCAACAAAGAACACAGATTTTACAAAATTAATTCAAGAAAGTCACTGAAGAAATAAATAGCAACAACCAACACTGGGGAGGAGGAGAGAATGGGATTTCCTACGTTACTACATTATTTAAAATACCCAGTTTTCGGTAACAAAAAGGAACGCAAGACATGCAAAGAAACGGGAATGGGGTTGGGGGGGGTGGTGGAGAAAAAGCAGTCAGTAGAAAGTGTGGTTGAAGAAACCCAAACATTGGACTAGTGGACAAAGATTTAAATCAACTACTAACGTTCAAAGAACTAAAACTACAGAATTTAAAGTGTGAGGACATTGTCTCATCAAATAGATACTATGAATAAAAAGAATATGAAGAAGAACCAGAAAGAAATTTCAGAGTTAAAAAACGATCACTGAAAGGAAAAGTTCACTAGACAGGCTTGACAGATTTGAACTGGCAGAGAAATCAGCAAATTTGAAGACTGAGCAATCGAGATTAGTCTGAGAACCAGAAGGAAAAGAATGAAGAAAAATAACAAAAACCTGGTCAGAAGCTGGGACAAACAGACATGGCTCACTGAATAATCGCTGATTAAGGGAAAGCACACCAGCACCAGATGTGCTGACCCAGGCATGAGGACTTACCATCCAGTTAGGCCATTTTCCTTCTGGCATGTTTTCCATCCAGGATGTGATAACCTCAAACACACTGTTCCCAGAAAGAGTGTTTAGCTTACTGAGATAATTGTTGAAGGGAAAATCTGCTTCTTGAATAAAAGGCAGCCCATAGTACATCATGGTCCCGTCAATGCTCTCTCCATAGGCTTCAGTCCCCATGAACCTGGAAGAATTGGCAAGGTGCGGTGTCCTCAGGGCCTGTTAGAAGACTGGGAAGCATTCTGCAGCTGCTTCAGTCTGCTTGACTATTAACCATATCTGGTTGGGCTCACCAGGAAAAGCATAATTGAGCCAGATGGCCAAAGTAATAGCATGTTGGGTCACCTGGACGATTTCTCATCTCTCATGGACAATAAACCCAAGGACTAGCCTAATACTAGGCTGTGTCTAAGAGTTAAGGAACAGTCAGTATTCTCTTCTTCCTAAATCTGATTAAAGCTCAGTAACTTCCATGAAGACTTTATTATTCTCGTCACTCCACTTAGAATCTACAGTGTATGCATATCATGTGAGGGGGTTTTCCCCAGAACCCTCTTGTATAGGAATCCCTGTAAAGTCTCACTTTATTATTGGGGTACACTCTAGGGGTGCCAGGCTGGCTCAGTTGGTAGAGCACGTGATTCTTGATCTCCGGGTCATGAGTCCAAGGCCCCCGTTGGGTTTTAAGTAGAGATTACTTAAAAGCAAACACTGTCAGGGAAAGACACATTAGCCTGAATGACCCACATCAATGCTGGCTTTACGTTGTCTCAGGTAAGTGCATAGTAGCTGGAGCCCAGGTGTTTGTTCCAGTCCCATCCCTGCCATAACTACCCGTGTGACCGCTGCCTTTGTGTTCAGAGTCTCCACTTCCTCATCTATAGAATGAGGATAGCAATCAGAGGACCTACTTTGAAGGAGGAGAAATTTCTTTAAATATTTCTGTTAATGCTATTGGGTGATCAATATACACATAGTAAGAGATTTACTTATTGAGTGTTTTATTATGTGTCAGTCCCTGTTTTAATTAAGTGCTTCATCTACATTATCTCATGCAGTTTCACAAAACCCTGATAGGGGTGTCGCTGTCACCTTTTAACTGATGAGAAAATGGGACTTGTGTCCATGAACCGGTCCAAGATCACACAGCTGTTACACAGAACTCTGCCTTAGGTCCATCTGATTCCAAAGCTGTGTTAGCAAACCATTGTGATCTACTAGCAGCTTAGCTGAAACATTTGGATTCATACTGTATACTGGACACTTAACAGACCAAATAGTAATAAAAATAGAGTAGTTAATGGCTAAGATTTAGATTATATACTACCTTTTAAGGGATTTTCATAAAATTCCTGTGAAGTAAGTACTGTGATGGGCATTATTTTACAAAAGAAACTGAAAATCAGCAAAGTTAAGCAATATGAAAGAATATACTAGGCCCTGGCATAACCAAATTATACTACATCGTAGTCATGGAGGTTTGTTAAATAGCTTGATCCTCTTGAGAATGCCTGGCTATGAAGGATTAACTACAGGTCACACCCTACGCCTTTGAAGAACAGAAGTGTGCCCTGCGGTTACCTGTATCTCCCAGGCTCCCTGCTGTATTGGTCCATTGTCCGCCGGAAGCTCCGGACAATGTCATGCATTCCCACCTGCGTGGTGGTGAAGTCATGGTAGAGCTCCCAGTAATGTGTGACTGTGTCCTTTGGAGACAGAAAAGCATGGTTGCCATCATTTTGCATGTCAGATGTCCATAGCTGGCCTTATGCCAATATAGACTGTCTCTTCAAAGGGCTCAAGCCAAGGCATACTCAAAGATGATCCTAGGATTTTCAATGCTCACTGGGTTTTATGGCTGGAGAATAACATTCCTGACTATTATTAACTGTAAATCTAGTAAACTTTGCTGAATATCTCAACATTAATTACAAGTGTATTTAACAGAATCCTCCTCCCAAACATTTAATTCTCCTAACTGCTGCACTTAAAAGCAAACTTGCAGAGCTCAATGTTACACCTATACTTGATCTACTCACAAAATTGCCATCCAAAGTGTAATAGTAAGAATAAAAAGCTAGAAGGGGTAAAGAACAACCATTTTGCCAGGGTTTCAGTAATTTTTCCTGATATTTATTCTGTGCCTTCCTAGGGTTACAGTAATCTAGAATCCAAAGTTAAAAGATTCTATCTAACACAAGCCAAGGTTGTAAGTACTGGGTTGGAACATGGACAGACTAGACAGTGTAAACCTGCATTGCCATCCATTCAGTGGACCCCTTTTTAATAAGTGAACTTGCTTGCTAGATCAAGAAAAGTTTTTGGAATCTTAGGTCTCTTCCTGAAATCACTTTTTCTTTAGGTTTTTTTTTTGGATACCACACAAAACCTATTGTTCTCATCATTTGTCATAACTGGAAACATACGCCTCTCTTACAACATCTCATCATAATTAGCAAGGTTACTTTGAGATTTCTTCCCCAAGGATAAGTGCTTCTCTTTGGGACTAATACATCACTCCTCACCCCCCTTCATTTTTCCTACTGGAAATAATGTGCTTTACTAACCACCCCGCCAAAAAATAGCCTTTGTTTCATGACACGGTCTTGTAATTAGTCCATGCATTGCCAACTTTCTTTAGTTAATTGCTTTGGTTTAATGAGATTAATAAGTACCCATAAATCTGTTACTCAGGACAAAAGCTAGACACTTTTAACAATTTCATTTTACTTTATAAAAAGGGCATCATGCTATATATAATTGTTTTAGGGTTTTTTCACTAAACATACAGCTAAGATTCACCCATATTGTGTATCACTGTTATTCATTTATTTTGACTGATACATAATATTCCATTGTGTAAATATACAAATCTACTATTTTGAAACCCATTTTAGGACTCCTGTCTATTTAGCCATTGAACATAGAGTGTCTGTAGAGTGATGGTCAACCGGAAGAGCACAGTGGCGTCCTGAATACTGCTTCTCATGTGTGACGTGGGGGGAAAGGTGAGAACCACTGGTGTGGAACCACAAAGAGGCAAGACTGTAGAGAGGTAGACAGGATGACATTTTCAGAAAGGGGGGAAAAATAGTGCTTAAAAACTTTACCGGTATTTGAGTCTTATTCACTTGGGCTTCATCTCTCAGATGCTCTGCTTCTAGAAGGAATTTAACAGCATCGAAACTAAAGCCATCAACACCCTTTGTGAGCCAGAACCGTATAATTTCCTAAAAACAAAGAAGCAAAATCCTTTGGTTACATTATCATCATAATGTTTAATAAAAGTGTGTGTCTGTAATGACTTCCCATCATAAAATGGCCGTCTCCACATACAAAACAAGCACAGCACTCACATAGTGTATTTTTATCTGTTAGGTATAGCAGTGTCTTAAAATAACTCTCCGTAACTGCATTAATGGACTCCCATACTTCCTCAAATTTGAATTCAGAATGTTATATTTGTAATTGATGTTATGAGCACATTTGCAAAACTTAGAGAGTCACTGGAAAGGAATGAAACCACAATGAAAGGACTCAGGAGAAACTGAAACATACCTTCCCCCCATGCCCAGTTCCTTAAAGGTCAGTCCAAACAAAATAGCTAAGCATCAGGTCGTGAGGGGTTCTTCCACCAGACTGGGAGGTTCTAGGAGGAAAGACTGCAGCTTTCATTTCTGTTTCCCTTGCCTCCAACATAGCATCGGGTCCTTAGTGAAAGTACATATCAAGCCCGAGTAAGTCCAACATGTTCTGATACTGTTAACAACACTAAAAGTACACGTCCCCTGGCTTCAGGGCATCTACAGAACAGTTGGGGACACATGAGACAGGAGAGAGTTACCTAATAATGCAAGGTGGGGTGTATGTAGCTCAACATCATGAAAGGAGATTCCTTTGCAGGGTGTTGGAGCTCCAAGAAGAAGAAATTTAACATGGGCAGACACACCCGGAGAAAGAAGAGCTACAGTTCTACCTTGACCAGTGGGAGTTTATCAGGGAGTGAGATTACAAAGAACACTCTGGACTGTTTGTAGGACAGGATGGCCTAGCTCAGAGGCAGAGACTGACTTGGCCTGTATTGGGGCAGGTGGGAGGACCAAGTGGCCTTGGAGAGCAAAGGGCTTAGGTCTCAGCTCCCCACCACTCCCAGCTAGTCCTACTCCAGCACCAACTACAAGCTACCCTTCTGCAAAGGGACAGTGGCTCTCCCCACGTTCCTCAGCTCATCCCTTGCCAAATGGAAGGTTTTACAGGAATGTACTTACCACATTAGAACAAACAGTCCATAATTCAAAGTACTAGAATTAAGTAGCTAATTTATGGAGGGAAACAGCCATAGCTCCCAAAGGAAGACTATCCCCAAAATCACATGTTTCCTTTGAAGTGTTTCTTTTATTTACATGTGAACATAGGGTCTCTAGAGTGCTGCAATTCAAGGGTCTCAAGAGTTTCTACAGACTACGGGCAAGGGTTAATACTGCTGAGGTCAAGTCCCTCTAAGGTGACATTTTTGAATAACAGCTTGAAAAGTGTTCTCACATCTAAGAACAGACTGCTTACAATCTTAGCATGGACACAACTGAACCAAATAACGTTAAGCTGGCTCTGCCCACACAAAACCCACAAATTTGTTCTTACTAGCATCTTACTCTTACACCTTACTCTTATGAATACATTCATTCAATAAGTATTTGTGTTCCAACTATGGGCTAAGCCCTATAACCATAAGCAAAATACTACAGACCTGGCCCTAGGTCTCCTGAATTTATGTAGAATCCCCAAGTAGACATCAAATAGTAATGCAAAAACATTTAAATCACAGCCAGATAAAGCTTTAAAGGAGAGGAACATGGTAGTACAAAAAGGTGAAATAGCAGGATTTACTCTAGAGGTCAGCACAGCTGGATGGCAGGAAGTGAGGGCAGGCCATCAGTTAGAGGTTGAGAGAGAAATCAACAGATATTAAGGTACCCTGCAGAACAGTCTCTGGCTCCAGAGGTCAGCTCAGCATTAAGCTAACCAAGCTTTAAGCTTCAGGACCCCTCACTTACCCAGGCCCCTTCCTACCTACCTTCTTTCTCCATTCTAAATAAACACTCTAATTTTACACTATTTTAAGAAGGCCCCAAATTCTCACAAGCTTCTAACCCCCACACAACCCGGGTCCACCCCCAGGTGGCGCTAGACTTGAGGGAACACTGGAGGTGGACAGGGTGGGGGCAGGACACAAATAGCTGTAATCCACCCAAGCCACCTCTGACAAAAATGTGGGGAAACATTAAATGCCATGCCGTTATAAACATTAAGCTTTGGAGCACCGATTTCCTAGGGGGGAAAAATGTGCTTTCTTCGTGGGGTTCTTATTCCTTTTGGAAATAGCCTTGCTAACTGTTGACCCAGCCATAAAAAATAAGAAATGTGTATCCCAGGAAATGTTTCTGGCCCCGGCAGGGGTTTTTACTTTAGTAAGAGATACTACCATTGTTTAAAGAGACAAAACAGTAAAAGCTGGATGGTTATTTTTGAGAGTCATTGTAAATGACAAATAATCCAAAATTTGCTCTTGAAAAAATATTTGCTTTGTGCTATTTATTCTCCCAACTAGATGAGAAAGGGGAGCTCCAGATCTTAATCGTTAACCCTCTCTTTACTCCAGTTAAGCCCTCCCAGGGTGCCGGGTGCAGAAATGGGCGCAGAGCCTAGTTCTGCCAGGTCTGGGTGACCCACCAAGGCGCCATGGGACTCTTGGGACAGTACATTGTGTCCCCGATTCAGGTATAACTCCCATGACATCACAGAGTCCTGGTTTTTCTACCGGGCACCTTTCCATTCTTTTCTCCTTAACTCACTGCTCTGAGTAAAAAAAGGAATCAATTAAACACTACTAATATCCAAATTCACAAAGCTTGAGGCAAACCTTTCCTTGTGAGATGACTGAAGTTACTGGGCCCATTTACCTAAAAAGCTTAGTGTGGGAAATAGAAAAGCTTTGCTCTTACATGTGGTGATCTATAAGACATCATCTTGAAAGTGACATAAACCCTGAGGCGTCCATCTCAAGGAGGAAGGAGAAAGTGTAGGATATTTTAGAAATACAGAGAGAAAACTATATCCTGTTTATAAGCAAAGGAAAGAAAACGGACCCTACTGCTGTTCAGAAATCTTGGTAAAATTGTTGGCTAACTCCCCCAGGAGCAGGGCGTGGAGGAAGGATCATGAGCTCAGGATTCTGACCCGTCCGGATACCGTCCCATCTCCCCACTGCCCATCCAGCTGCCTGACCTCACTAACCCACCTTGCGGAGTTTCTGTGAGGACTAAAGGCATTACAGCTAGAGTCCATTCACACGTGGGTCCTGATATTACCTGATCTCTCTGCGATGTTTGACAGTGCTGACCAAACTTGTCTTCCAGAAAAACGCATATCCCTTAGCTCCCAGAGACTTGCTCCTCGTTTGCCACTTTTCTCTGTCTACTCTGCAGTCCTTTAAATATTAGCACTCTTTGGGGCTCTTACACTCCCTGTTCATTTCATTTCACAACAGTATTTACTCATTTATCACTACATGTATTGATTATTTAACAAGTATTCAAATAACAACACAGTGACTTATATGCCTTATAGAGGTTAAAACACTTACTCCTGGGTCACCTGGGTGGCTCAGTCAGTTAAGTGTCTGCCTTCAGCTCAGGTCATGATTTTGGGGTCCTGAGGTCGAGCCCCGGGTCAGGCTCCTCACTCAGCAGGGAGTCTGCTTGTCTCTCTCCTTCTGTCCCAACCCCCGCTCATGCTCTCTCTCTAATAAATAAATAAAATCTTTAAAATCAACCCTACAACGTGTGTGCCCTTACTGTCCCTATTTTACCAATGAGGGATCTGAGGCACAGGGAGAAGAAGTACCTTGATCAAGGTCATAGAGTTAGTAAGTAGCGGTGTCAGAATTGGTACTGTCTGGCACCCTTACCCATTTGCTCTGCTTTCTCCTCCAAACCTGCCCCACCCCTTCTCCAAAGTCATTGGCTTCCAAACTGCAAACGGAAAATGATTTCCCTGAAACCTTGTAAAGCCAAATCCTCACCACAGTCTTGCCTCGTCCCCCTGTAGTCTCATCGAGCTAGCTCCCTCTCCATATACCATGTCCCAGCTATATGGGACAACTCCGAGCACCACCAGTGCGCCATGATCCATGCCTTCCCTCTGCTTGAAACCCTCTGACCCAAGCCTCTTCGCTTGGCTCAGTCCTACTTACCCATTAGGTATCATTACATCCCTGCTCTCTCCCACTCATGTCTAGGTTAGCTGCCTGCCCTGTGTACTCCTACCTCCTACGATCACGCCCACTCAGTACACTTTACTGTAATTGTCTATTTCATTGTCTACCTCCCCCCTTGGGATATAAGCCCCAAGATGGCTACAACATGTGTCTAGCTTACCAACCACCATACCCCTGGCATGGGGTCAATACCTAATACATACTGTTTAATGAATTAAGGATTTATATTAAAGTGCCTGGCATATATGAGATGCAATAAATGGCACAGTGATTATCATCAAGCACAGAGCTGGTTTATTAAGCAGGTAGTGAGTCAATTTTATTATGGATAGAGCTGCCAACACTGTGCTCAGTAGGAGCAGAGTTGACATTTACAGCCTGGATTCCATCTTAAGCCACGAGGTTGAGGGGTGGTGGGGGGGGCAACTGGGCTCCCTGTCCCCAGCTGCTATGAACAAACTAACTCCCCAGGATCCCACACTCCAGGGCTCAACATTTCCACATGGCGGGATCAGGGTCACACGGACACAGTTCCGGCAGAAGGCTGGGCTATCTGGAGTCTTTTTCCTGCTAACCCAATTGGTCACTTCTCTTCTCTGGACTTCAGTTCCTTCATTTGTCAAATAAGGGATTTGAGGGCAAGTAAAAACCAAAGTGATTACAAAATACTATACAAACGTAAGCCCCCACCTTCTCCAAGAAGGCTTCTAGAATTCTCTAGGTAAACACATTCAAGCCCTGAGAGATTCAGGGCAGAGCCAACTCCCCTGAAGGCCACTGCAAGGGGGAGTACAGAGAGGAGGGTGCTCTGTGCTGTGTGTCCCCTGCATTCCAGCCTCCCACTGTGCAGATAATCTGAAATCTGATGGGAGCCAGGAGCAAGAAGTCTCCATGAGTACAAACTGGTATGCAAGCAGGAGTCATTCCAAATGCCTCCCCCACCACAAACTCTCTGGGTTGCAAATTATTAACCTGCTTAGCTCTCCTGCAGGGATAAGAGCTAGTGGGGGGTAGAAGGGTGTTGGAAAGTCCCCTTCATGCAAAAAGCCTTTTCAGGAGCAAAGAGCCTTCCCTTACAGCTTCTCGGCCCTTCTTATTTAACTTCTTTTTTTTTTTTTCTTTTTTTAAAGATTTTATTTATTTATTTGACAGAGAGAGACACAGCAAGAGAGGGAACACAAGCAGGGGGAGTGGGAGAGGGAGAAGCAGGCTTCCCGTGGAGCAGGGAGCCCGATGCGGGGCTCGATCCCAGGACCCTGGGACCATGACCTGAGCCAAAGGCAGATGCTTAACGACCGAGCCACCCAGGCGCCCCTTCTTATTTACTTCTAATAACAAATCTATACCAGCCTTGCCAAAATGTCCAACCTTCAACTGGAGGCACTAATGATTCATCCCAGGAGGAAACTCATCCTGTTGAAACTAGTAAATAAGGCTCCTGTTCACACACTCCAGAACAGGTGGATTAGTCAAAATAATAATTAGTGTATTGGCTGGCACATTTTGCCAAAATTTATCACTCTCGTCTGAACATCTCCAGACAATCCATCACTGTCGCCACAAGGAGCCTGGAGAAATCCACTGGCTGATAAACCAACTGGATTATACGCACATTTATGAATTTCCAACTGAACCCCCTTGAAAAGACTGTGTAGGAAGGGACGCCTGGGTGGCTCAGTTGGTTAAGCGGCTGCCTTCGGCTCAGGTCATGATCCTGGAGTCCCTGGATCGAGTCCCGCATCGGGCTCCCTGCTCGGCAGGGAGTCTGCTTCTCCCTCTGGCCCTCCCCCCTTCTCATGTGCTCTCTCTCATTCTCTCTCTCTCAAATAAATAAATAAAATCTTTAAAAAAAAAAAAAAGAAGTGGTCTTGTGGGTAAGAGCGTGGACTCTGGGTTTGAATCCTGCTGTCACTCTGCAGGGGGGTGGCTTTCCCCCTTTAAGCCTCAGCTTCCTTCTCTGTAAAATGGTCCTGCTATCTCCTAAGTTAGGTGTGGTCTGAGCATTAAATGAGATGATCTGGGTAGAGCATTTGGCACAAAGTTAATGCCCAAGAAGTGTGTGAGGGCAGGTCAGGGGGGAGGTGCAGGTCAGGGTGTGTAAATGATCTTTGGTGAGGGAGAAAAGAGTCCACACTCCACCAAAGACATTTAAAACCAACCCCTAGTTAGTAACTGTGTCTATCACCCTCCACCACTCCCCAACCCCAATGAGACAAGGTTGCCCTGACAAGGTGCCTACTTCTAGAACAGATCCCAAAGCAATTCATCTAAATTCTGAGAAACATCAAACATGTATAGTAAAAACAGCCTTAAAACTAAGGAGTCTACAGGAATATATTTAACAAAAGACATGCAAGACTTGTACCCTGAAAACTACAATACAGTGTTGAAAGAAACCAAAGACCTAAACAAGTGGCAAGACATCCTGTGGTCCTGGATCAAAAGACAATATTGTTAAAGTAGCAATACTCCCCCAAACTGATGCCCAGATTCAGTGCAATCCCTACTCAAATCCCAGCAGCAGGCTTCTTTGCAGAAATTGACAAGCTGGTCCTAAAATTCATAAATGTATATGATCCAATAACTCCACTACTGGATATTTACCCAAAATGAAAGCACTATCAAAAAGATACATGCATCCCTATGTTTATTGCAGGATTATTCACAACAGCCAAGATATGAGAGCAGCCCAAGTGTCTATCGATAGATGAATCCATAAAGATGTGGTGTCCACACACAGACACACACACACACACACACACACACACACTGGAATATTACTCAGCCATAAAAAAGAATGTGATCTTGCCATTTGCATGGTATGGATGGACCTAGCAGGTATTATGCTAAGTGAAATAGACAGAGAAAGACAAATACCATCTAATTTCACTTAGATGTGGAATTAAGAAACAAAACAAATAAACAGAAAACAGACTCTTAAATACAGAAAACAAACTGGTGGTTTCCAGAGGGGAGGTGGATGCGGAGATGGGTGAAATAGATAAAGGGGACTAAGGGGCACAAACTTCCAGTTACAAAACAAGTCACAGAGATGAAAAGTGCAGCACGGGGAATACAGTCGTTGTATTCGGATAACATTGTATGGTGACAGATGGTGACTACATTTATTGTGGGGAGCACTGAGTAATGTACAGAACCGTCAGGTCACTATGTTGTATACCTGAAATGAATATAATATTGTATGTCAACAAATAATAATAATATTTGATCACCAAAAGAAATAAAGAAAGAAATGTAAGTATCCAAAATAGCCAAACCATCTTGAAGGAGAATAAAGTTCTGGGACTCACACTTCCCAATTTCAAAACTTCCTATAAAGCTACACTAATCCAGACACTGTGGTGTTGGCACAAGAACAGACTTACAGATCAATAGAGCAAAACTGAGTCTAGAAACAAACCCTGACATTTATGGCCAACTGATTTTCAAAAGGGTTCCAAGACAGATCAATGGGGAAAGAATAATCTTTTTTTTTTTTCTAAAAAGATTTTATTTATTTATTTATTTATTTTACAGGTAGGGGGGTGGGAGGAGGGGACAGAGGGAGAGGAGAAAGAGAATCCTCAAGCAGATTCCTCGCTGAGTGCGAAGCCTGCCACAGGGCTCCATCCTAGGACGCTGAGATCATGACCTGAACCGAAATCAAGAATTAGATGCTAAACCAACTGAGCCATCCAGGCGCCCCTATTCTTTTTTAAGATTTTATTTATTTGAAAGAGAGAGAGAACGTAAGCACAAGCCCCAGAAAAAAACAAGAGTCGACACTCAACTGACTGTGCCACCCAGGCGCCCCAGTAATAATCTTTTTAGAACACACATAACTGGGGCGCCTGGGTGGCTCAGTCGTTAAGCGTCTGCCTTCGGCTCAGGTCATGATCCCAGGGTCCTGGGCTCGAGCCCCCCATAGGGCTCCCTGCTCAGCAGGAAGCCTGCTTCTCCCTCTCCCACTCCCCCTGCTTGTGCTCCCTCTCTTGCTGTCTCTGTCAAATAAATAAAATCTTTAAAAATAAAATCTTTAAAAATAAATAAATAAAATAAAATAAAACACACATAACTGGGGCGCCTGGGTGGCTCAGTCGAGTAAGCGTCTGCCTTCGGCTCAGGTTATGATCTCAGGGTCCAGGGATCAAGACCCTCGTCAGGGTCCCTGCTCCGTGGGGGGTCTGCTTCTCCCTCTGCCCCTCCTCCCACTCATTCTCTCAATTTCAGTCTCTCTGACACATAAATAAATAAAATCTTTAAAAAAAAAACCCCACACATAATTGGATAGCCACATGCCAAAGAATTAAGTTGGACCTCCTCACACCATTATATATAAAAGGTAATAAAAAATGGATCAGAAACCTAAAATGTAAAAGTTACCACTATAAAACTCAGAGAAGAAAACATAGAAGAAAATCTTCAGGACCTTGGGTTAGGCAATGGTTTTCAAATGACACTAAAAGCACAAACAACAAAGGAAAAACATAAATTGGACAACAGTTTAAAACTTGTGCTTTAAGGGACGCCGTTGGAAAGTAAACAGAATGGGAGAAAGTTGCAAGTCATGTATCCATGTATCCAACTCACAACCAACAATAAAAAAAGAGATAACACAGTTTTTAAATGGGCAAAGGATCCAAACAGACATTTCTCCAGCAAAGATATAAAAAAATAAACTATGGGGGCGCCTGGGTCCTGGGATGGAGTCCTGCATCGGGCTCCTTGCTCAGCGGGGAGTCTGCTTCTCCCTCTCCCTTCATCCTTCCCCCACGCCCGTGCTCATTCTCTCCCTCCCTCTCTCTCTCTAATAAATAAATAAAATCCTTAAAAAATGTAAAAAATAAAAATAAATAAAAATAAACTATAAAAGCACATGCAAAGATGCTCAACATCATCAGCCATCAGAGAACTCCACACCCATTAGGATGATGGTACTCAAAAACACAGACAATAGCAAATGTTGCTGAGGACGTAGGGAAGTCGGAACCCTCACCCATTGCCAGCAGGAATGGAAAATGGTGCAGCTGATTTGGAAAACTGTTCCTCAAACTGTTAAATATAGATTATAAATATAGATACATTATCATAGGCATATAGGTAGATCTTGTATGATTTTGTTTATATGGAATGTCCTGAACAGGCATATCCACAGAGACAGCGAGATTAGCGGATGCCCCCATGGGGGGCGGGGGGGCGGTGCATGGAGAGTGTTTACTAACGGGTATGGGGCTTCCTTTTGGGTGAAGAAAATGTGAAATCAGCAGTGATGGTTGCACAACCCTGTGAAGATACTAAAACTACTGAATTATACACCTGAAAGGGGTGAATTTTATGGTTATGTGAATTATACCTCAAGAGAGGTATTCTTTTATTTTTTTTTAAAGATTTTATTTATTTATTTGACAGAGAGAGACACAGCGGGAGAGGGAACACAAGCAGGGGGGAGCGGCAGGCAGAGGGAGAGGGAGAAGCAGGCTTCCCACCGAGCAGGGAGCCCCACACAGGACTCGATCCCAGGACCCTGGGGCCATGACCTGAGCCGAAGGCAGACAGTTAACCGACTGGGCCACCCAGGCGCCCAAGAGAGATATTATTTTAAAACAAAACAAGAACAAACCTAAGGGCTGTGGGTGCCCTTGATGACTCCGAGGTGGCAGTCCTACATCCTTCACCTTTGGCTGACACGGCTCTCTGTTCTGTTCAGGTCCCCTCCGTCCCTCCTACCTCAGAGCACTACCCCACTAACCTAAATCCCCCCCCCACCCCGCCTTCTGTTGCCATAGCAGCAACCACAAGCTGACGTTTACCACAATTCCGTGTAGGGTATTGTTGGAGCTACCACAGAGTGAGCGCCGGCGGGAAATGTGCCGCGAGGGGCCACGGAGGGATCTTCAGCAGCTCAGCATGTAACCCCTGTGGGATCAGCCCCCCCCCCCAACCTTTGGGATCTCAGCCCCTAACTCTCCCTCACGTCACTCCAGTGCCCGCGTAGGCTTGCCAGATAAAACACAGGACACCCAGCTAAGTTTTCATGTCAGATGAGCAACGAGTAACGTTTTAGTAGAAGGAGGTCCCAAATAGCACACTGGTCACTGTTTATCTGAAATTAGAATTGCATTGGTGTCTTGCTTTTTATCGGCTTATCTGGCAACCATCCACACCAGCCTCCTCCAGGCCGTTTCTGAAACACACGAAGCACCCTCTCACCTCAAGATCTTTGCATTGGCTCTTCCTTCTGCCTGAAATTCTCTTCCCCCAAATCTCCACAGGGCTTCCCCTCAAACTTCAGGCCTTTGTCCAAACAGGACCTCAACATGGGGATGTCTCCAAACCAACTTCTGCCTGGCACTCTGATGTTCCTTCCCCTTAGGAACCACCCGACCTGTTATATATTTAGTTGTTAATTGTCTGCCTTCCCCTCAGTTTACAGGAAACTCCTTGAGGGCACGGCTTCTTTCATCCACTGCTGCATTGCTTAGAACAGGACCTGGCACAGAGCAGACAGTAAGTGAATATTTACTGAATGAATACGGAAGTGCTATGCATGGGTTATCTCCTCTAATCTCCCAAAGAGCCCATGAGACAAACACTGCCATCAGCCATGTTTCATAGATGAGGGATCGGAGACACAGAAAAGCTAAATACCTCACCCAGGGGCCCACCGTAGCCAGCAATGGGGCTGGGGCTGGATGTAGGTTCAGACCCCAGAGCCCACACTCTGGCCCCCCTCACTATACTGGCTCATTGTCACAGACAGAGGGGAAGCTCGGAGCAAAGGTACCAGGTATTTCTGCCTCCATCCCCTGTCACTTGTTGTGGGTGAGAGGGAAGGAACCACCATGTTTGAGGGTCTGTATTTGCATCAGCCTCCATAATCCCGGAGTCCACAGTACTTGGTTTTGCCTGAACACTTATTGTTCAACATCAAGAGTATCAAATAACCACTTAAACACCCATGCAACGGAGAAGTCTGTGCGGGTATCTGTACTCACTTTTATTTCTTCTTGAACATCAAGATTGTGGAAATTTAAATCAGGTTGTTCTCTCAAAAACTGGTGGAAATAACACTGGTTTCGTACTTCGTCAAAGTGCCAACTGGAGTTTCCATATACACTTAACTAGCAAACAGAAAATAGCAAATCACTTACTTAGCATTCATATAATGGCACTGCCCACAAAGAAACGATCATTGCTGTCCCTGGCGCTGTGCAAGCTGAATGCACAAATCCTTAGACTCTTCCTTCTAGGGAGAGCACTAGATAAATTAATTCCTTAAAATGTCACCTGCTGGCCTAATGCCACACAAATGTGGTTGGGACATGTTTGTAGAGTAGAAGCTGTTCATAAAAACCACAATGGTAAACCGACACTCTCAAATGCAGAACAAGGCCAAGTTAAAGAGCAGACATTTCTAACATACTTTCTTGAACCTTCTATCCAGGCTCTGGACTCCTGTTCGTGAAGTGATACAAATGGTCAATTGGGGAGAAAGACATATTCCATTGGTCTTGGAGTTTGAATCTCCACAGAGTGAATATTTAAACCCTATCCTCAGAAAATTATTAGAATCCTTCACTTAAAAACCCTACTAGCCCTCAGGAATAAAATAAATCTAGCAACTTCAAGTGTTGGTACCCAGCAGCATTTGACACAGGTGCTGATTTCCTCTTTCGAGGAGTGCTCCCGTCTATGACTCTAGAGCGTGACTCTCCCAGCGGACTCTCCTACATCTCTTGCTCCTTCTCAGTCAACTTGGTTCCCTCAGTGTGACAGTTCCCCAGGGCTCTAGCTTGGGCTTTTGTTCATTTCATGTTAAAGAGAACATCTGGGCAACACTTAAAAATTAAGGGGATTTTGCATAAATCTTTTTCTTTTTAATGGGAAGACCCCATCACGCCAGGTCCACATCACCATGGCAGCAAGTGGCTGAAGCTAAGTCGTAGCTGCTGCCTTTTAAGGAGACACAGCCTCACCAGCACGCCACCAGCATGGTCCACCCTGACACGAACCAGGATACTCACGGTATCTATGACCGAGAAAAGATAGGGATCCAGAATACAAAAAGAACTCCACCAATCAATTTCAAAGGCACAAACAATCGAAAAGAAAACTGAGGAAAGAAACCGTGAACAGGTGTTTTGCAGAAACGGAAGCTCAAGTGAATAAATGTATGAAGAAATGTTCAACATCATTAGTAATTAAATAAATCTTCACTAATAACTAGATAAATGTAAAATTAAGACCTCAGTGTGATATTTATGTTCTCACTGTGAACTTTATGTTCTCTTGGTAAAAATTACAAAGTGTGGGGCGCTTGGGTGGCTCAGTTGGTTAAGCGACTGCCTTCAGCTCAGGTCATGATCCCGGAGTCCCGGGATCGAGTCCCGCATCGGGTTCCCAGCTCAGTGGGGAGTCTGCTTCTCCCTCTGACCTTCTCCCCCCTCATGCTGTTTCTCTCGCGCGCGCTCTCTAATACATAAATAAATAAAATCTTTAAAAAAAAAAAATTACAAAGTGTGGCAGTACCAGTAAATGAAAGGGCGTATGTATTTTTTATACTACTGAAGGGGTATATCAACTGGTACGACCACTCTGACAAGCAGTTTGGTATTATCTTGCAGAGCAGACCATGCAGTGTCATGCACCCAGCAATTTCACTGCTAGGCATTTGCCTTCTAGAAGCTCTTGTACCTGCACCCCCAGAAAAATAGATTAATGAGAATGTTTACCATGGCATCATTAGTAATAGTAAAAATATATATAAAATAAACCCCTAGAGACAGCCCAACTGCCATCAACAGAGGAGTGCATAAGTAAATCATAGCACATGCACCCAGTGAAATAGTACATAACAGTGAAAATGTATAAACCACACCTACTGGAACCTACAAAAATGAGTGTTTTTTTTAAAGATTTTATTTATTTATCTGACAGAGAGAAAGAGCACAAGCAGGGGGAGCGGCAGGCAGAGGGAAAGGGAGAAGCAGGGTCCCCATGGAGCAGGGAGCCCGATGTAGGGCTCGATCCCAGGACCCTGGGATCATGACCTGAGCCGAAGGCAGACACTTAACTGACTGAGCCACCCAGGCGCCCCTTAAATTTCTTAATATTTGTATGTATAGATCCTAGTAGTTCTGTTTCCCTGGAGAATTTGGATATAGGGTTTTGGATATAGGGCAATTTTTAAAAGCAGACGGTGCAGTTGGACTGTGCGGTCATCAGCCCTTTCATTTACTGGCTGTGTGACCAAGGGCACAGTGCTTAACATTGCCCATCTGCAAAACAGGAACTAAAACCTAACTCACAGGATTGTAGGGTGGATTAAATGAATGAATGAATATGACACACTTAGCACAGAACCTGGCACATAGGAAGTGTTTTAGTAAATGTCTGCTAGTATCATGATCATTTTAACAAGTGTGCAGCCTGGGGAAAAGAAAAATTAAGGAGCTAAAACTGCCAGGATTGCTGATGACCTGTTCACCAGGCTGCATACTAGTACTATTCATTAAACCGGGGTATAAGAGGTTGGTGGGGAGAAGATCACACAGTCAGCCTTGACACATGTCGATTTTGAGTGCCCTTGGTTCATCTAAAAGTTCATGCTTAGGAACCAGCCTCTTTAAGTGTTTATGGAGAAGGTCAGGGGAGTGGAGATCCAGAGGATCAAGGGTAAAGCAGGAGAAACGGGGACCAGATCAGGTGGAGGGACTGGCCAGAGACAGGGGTAGAGTTGCCAGATAAAAACAAGACATACAATTAAATCTAAATTTCAGGTTAACAATGCAAAATTTTTAGGTATAAGTATGTCCCAAGCAATATTTTATACTAAAAAACTATGCATTGTTTATCTAAAATTCAGATGTCACTGGGCTTCCTGGATTTTTATTTGTAAGTCTAGAAACCCCAGACAAGACTGACCTGGCCTCTGCCATAGAAGAAGTGAGTAGGAAGAAGGTATGTATAAGAGAGGCAGGGTATGTATAAGAGGGGCACCTGGGTGGCGCAGTCAGTTGAGCATCTGACTCTTGGTTTGGGCTCAGGTTATGATCTCGGGGTCGTGAGATCGAGCCTGGCATCAGGCTCTGCACTGGGCACAGAGTCTGCTTGGGATTCTCTCTCCCTCTTGCTCTCTCTCTTTCTCTCTCTCTCTAAAATAAATAAATAAATCTTAAAAAGAAAAAAAAGTAGGGGCCCCTGGGTGGCTCAGTGGGTTATGCTGCTGCTTTAGGCCTAGGTCATGATCCCAGGGTCCTGGAATCAAGCCCCGCATCGGGCTCCTTGCTCAGCAGGGAGCCTTCTTCTCCCTCTCCTCCCCACTCGTGCTCTCTCTCGCTATCTCTCTCTCTCTCTCTCTCAAATAAAATATTTTAAAAATCTTAATAAAGAAAGAAAAAGAAGTAGAGGCAGGTTTGATGACTTCTGCTCTCCCTTTGAAGTAGAGTTTGCTGCTGAGCACGATAAGATGGGGAGATGGCACGTAGGATGTTTGAGGAAGAGGGAGGGCCTGGACAGTAAAATCCCCAAGAAGACTGGATGGCTCAGTTCATGTGGGGACTGTGGATGTGTGATGTCTCTGAAGGCACAGATACCAAGGTTCAAGCAAAGAGAAAGTGGATGGGCAGGTTTATTTATGGCTAGGGTTTTGGTGGACAGGGGAGTCACAACATCAGAAAGGCAAAGGGGTCCGGAGAATAAATAGCAAGACAGTTACGGACCCAGTGGGACATGGAGTCTAAGTCGGGCAGAGTGGGAAGTGAGGGAAGGAGAGGCTAATAGAAAGTATAGGTTTTAGGGGCACCTGGGTGGCTCAGTCATTAAGTGTCTGCCTTTGGCTCAGGTCATGATCTCAGGGTCCTGGGATCGAGCCCCGCATCGTGCTCCCTGCTTGGCGGGAAGCCTGCTTCTCCCTCTCCCACTCCCCCTGCTTGTGTTCCTTCTCTCTCTGTGTCTCTCTCTGTCAAATAAATGAATAAAATCTTAAAAAAAAAAAAAAGTATAGGTTTTAATTTGCTAAAATATATATGTTCTACAATGAAATAAAAAGTCCCAATCCAAATGTTAGGAGGCTTGAGTAGCTTATTTCTACTTCTTTGGGAAACTTTCCTTTTCCCCAAAACTATACCTACTAATTTTTTCCTTACAAGGACTTTATAAATAACCAGTTTAATTACTGAAGATCTGCCCATGTTCTCTTTGAAAATCAGACAAGTTGGTACTTACCCAGTTATTGGGTGGTATGGTTGTGCCATTTTCATGCATACAGTCATGCCAGATGTAATAATCGGTATATTTCCCTGTCCGGTTCCGACTCAATTGAAACCAAGCATGTTTATCACTGGTGTGGTTTGGTATGAAATCAATTATTAATTTTAAACCTAATGAGCGAAAGTATTTCAAATGTCAGGAAGAAATTATTTTAAAATAATACACGTCAGTTAAGGACAAAAGTGCTTTAAGTAAGCATTTGGAGAATGCTTTTCTCAACCCCCACCACCCCTCCCACCCACCTGCCACTCAGTTTACCTTTATCATGTATGGCTGCAACCAGATTCTCAAAATCTTTCATCGTTCCAAAAATAGGATCAATTTCTCGGAAATCTTCAACACCGTGTCGGAAATCTTTAAGGGATGATTTATAAAATGAAGTAATCCAAATAGTTTTTATATTTAAAGTTGTGATGTAGTCCAGTTTCTCTTGAATACCTAAAGAAAAAAAGTCAAGGCCATGGAAAATAAAGTTGGGTTTTTTTAGTTGAAGGATTAAAAATAAAACCAACATGCCTAAAATTGAAATATTTATATTGAAACAGAAATATTTAGAATTTTGTTGAATTTGAGTGAAATTCAAATAGAAAGATCTAGTTCTACAAGCACCATCAAATGGTCTTCTAGCAATAATCTTTGACTTTTAACATAAATGTAGAACATTAAAAAAAATCCGTGTGTGCATTGTTCATATTTTATTTTATTTTTTTTTTAAAGATTTTATTTATTTATTTGACAGAGAGAGACACAGCGAGAGAGGGAACACAAGCAGGGGGAGCGGGAGAGGGAGAAGCAGGCCTCCCGCTGAGCAGGGAGTCCGATGCAGGGCTCGATCCCAGGACCCTGGGATCATGACCTGAGCCGAAGGCAGACGCTTAAGCCCCCCAGGCGCCCCTGTTCATATTTTATATTTAAAACTAAGGCTATAGGGCCCCTGGATGGCTCAGTCAGTTAAGGATCTGACTCTTGATCTCAGCTCAGCTCTTGATCTCGGGGGTCTTGAGTTCAAGCCTGGTGCTGGGCTCCACAGCTACGGAGCCTACTTTAAAAAATCAATTAAAAAATAAACAAAACGGGCACCTGGGTGGCTCAGTCAGTTAAGCCTCTGCCTTTGGCTCAGGTCATGATCCCAGGGTCCTGGAATCAAGCCCCGCATCGGGCTCCCCACTGAGCCTGCTTCTCCTTCTCCCTCCACCTGCCACTCTACCTGCTTGCGCTTGCTCACTCTCTCTGTCAAATAAATAAATAAAATCTTTAAATAAATAAACAAAAATAAAACCAGGGCTACAGTATTAATTTATTCTACACATGGTTTTTGTGCACCTAATCCAGGCCTGGTGCTGGGCTAAGTGCCAAGGGACAAAGAAGAGTAACTCATGGTCTAGGTGGCACTATCCAGCATGACAGCCGCATGCCCCATGGAGCTGTTGCTGAGCACTTGCAATGGGACCAGTGTGAACTGAGATGTGCTATAAATGTAAAATACTCACTGGATTCTGAAGAATGTAAGAATGTAAACTATCTCATTAATACTGTTATGTTGGTTATATGTTAGAATGATACGTTGGCTTAAACAAAATACCTTTTTTTTTTTTTTAAGATTTTTATTTATTTCTTTGAGAGAGATTGAGCATGAGCTGGGGAGGAGAGGGACAAGCAGACTCCCAAATGAGCAGGGAGCCCGATGCGGGGCTTGATCCCAGGACCCTGAGATCATGACCTGAGCCAAAGGCAGACACTTAACCAACTGAGCCACCCAGTTGCCCCATAAACGAAACACTTTAAATGAATTTTATTAAAATGGATTTTAAATTAAAATTAAATTTGTTTAAAAGATTTTCTTTTTAAATTTTTTTTTTTTTTTAAGATTTTATTTATTTATTTGACAGAGAAAGACACAGCGAGAGAGGGAACACAAACGGGGAGTGGGAGAGGGAGAAGCAGACTCCCCGCCGAACAGGGAGCCCGATGCAGGACTCGATCCCGGGACTCCAGGATCATGACCTGAGCCGAAGGCAGCCGCTTAACCAACTGAGCCACCCAGGCGCCCCTGATTAAAGTTTTAACAGCTCAATTTTTATGTAGAGACACAGGAATGAAACTCTGTGTACTTGGAACCTTGTAGGATAATTAGCAGATAGCGTGGTTTTTTGTGTGATTCCGGTTCAGAGTCCTAAACGCAGATCAGAGACTTGAGTCTAGTATTCAATCTCCAGTAACTTTCTTTGGGACCCCTCTGTGCCTTCCTACAATCAGAGCCTGTCAGAGGTCACACGGCAAGCTGGAGATCACTGAGACCAAAGCACAAAGCCTCCTGACTCCGGGCACTGGGGCTCTTCCCCTATAATTGGCTGCTTATTTTTGTCTTCTTTGTACCTCAGTTCCCCCATTATAGGTATCTGTGAAACCTCGGAGACTGTTCACAGCCAACAAAAGGATTTTGAATGAAATCAGAATGATACAATGTATCTTCTTAAGAATAAGCGCACAGGAACAGGATGTTAAAAACAAAGGGTCTAGACAGAGACAAAGTAAACAGGGATCCCAGGCCCCCACTCCAAGGGGCAGAAGGCAATCACCAAAACAAATTGAAACCCGGAATGGTTCCTTCAAATAATAACAAGCAGATCCCCTCAACCTCAAGGACAAAGACCTATTGATTACAGGAAACAGCTAGTCCCTCCAGGCAAAGTTACTGGGAACGGCAAATGTAGGAGCTGATAAGACCCTGCCCTGTGCACGAGAATTTGGGGTCTATCAGAAGGAGATTACAAAGGGAGGGCGGGAAGGGGGGAATTTATCTTTGGGTTTAGGGGTTTTAGCTCTATTCTGTCAAAACATCACTTTCGCTAAGCATTTACTACGCAGAGGCAGCAGGTGCTACGGCCACGCCAGCAAGGAGGGTGTGCTGGGGAAGTCACCCAGACAGCCCACAAGGCGCTATCAGAGGGCGCTGGACACAGTGCAGAGCCCTGCGGGAGCTCTGCGGAACGGAGCGCATGCTCTGAGCGGGAGGCAAAGCAAAAACCAATGCAGAAAATGGGTTTCAACTGCACCTTGAAGGACAGATAATATTTCAATTGGTGAAGACGCAGAGAGATACAAAAAAGAGAAATTGATATGAGCGTGAAAAAGAGAAGCCTTTTATTAATAATTAAGGACAGCTAGAGATTTTAAGTTCCTATTTGTAACATTTTAAAGTTAGATTAAGCTCATCCCCAGGTCCCACACTCTATTAAATCATTCTGTGTTGGTTTTTTTTTTCAAATTAAGTATTATTATCAAAAATTACCTTATTATTTTGTTTCTTATAGTTACCCTGAACAAGGGTGACCATATCAACCAAGTTGCCCAGGACAGATTCAGTTTATGCTTGCGCTCTGGCAAAATTTTAGTTTTAAAAGTGACCCAGGTGGCTCAGTCGGTTAAGTGTCCAACTTTTGATTTCAGCTCAGGTCATGATCTCAGGGTTGTGAGATCGAGCCCCACGTGGCATGGAGCCAAGTTAGTCTCTTTCCCTCTCCCTCTGCCCCTTCCCTCCCTCTCTCCCTCTCTTTAAAAAAAAAATGTGCCCCGGGGGCACCTGACTGGCTCAGTCAGAAGAGTATGTGACTCTTGATCTCAGGGTTGTGGGTTCGAGCTGCACCTTGGGGTGTGGAGATTACTTAATAAAATCTTTAAAAAAAAAAAAAGTGTCCTGGTTTGAGCAATGAAGTATAAGGATATTCTACACATAACTCACTTGGAAATTATTGGCGTAACTTTAAAAAAGTAATTTTTTACTTTGTGTTTCATTTTGTTTTTACTAATAGGGATATTATTTTAAATAATCCTCAAATCACGTAATGTCCAACACACCCTGCTAACACCTTTTTCCCTTTCATCTCTCAGAATTTAAACTTTAAAGGCTCAGCCTATACCCTTTAAAGATATGGCTTAATTTTTTTCTTTGACATTATTTATGCTTTATTCATTAATAAGAAACTCCCAGCCAGATTACCAAACTAGCTCCTACATACACTGGGAAAATAATTCTAAACTGTCAGCTCTGAAGAAATCAACTAGAAGGTGCGCAGAGGCAGGAAGTAACCAAGGAGGAAGTCTACTCCACCGTCAGAAGTTAGAATTGATTAGCTAAGTATATGTACTTAGTGGGCAATAAATCAAACAACTCAGTAGGAGCTCAAAGGCCTCCAGTAAGCAGCCTTTCATCATGTGAAGAACTGCTGGGTTGTGCGGAATGGCTTTTCAAATGCCATAAACAGGGAGACACTCAGTGTGACCAGTCACAACGGAATGTGCTTAATGCACAAACCAGGCATGATTGGGTTTTGAGGATTAAGAGCCATAAAGCGCAACCTCATCCCAGCCCCGCCCGAATCTGGCCCCTACACCCACCTCTCAGGTCTCCATTCCCATCCTGGTCACTGTCCTTGAAAGATCTTGGGTAGATCTGGTACATGGGCCCCTCCTGCCACCAGTCCAGGCACTTGGGAGAGACAGCAATGATGGCTATGGTGGCCGCGGTGAGCACGAGCACAGAAGCCACAGTGAGCCAGAAGAGCACCTCCCGGGGCACCCGGTAGCGGGCCTGGCCGGAGAACTGGAACAGCACCTCCTTGGGCATGCCCGCATATGGCCTGATGATCTGCAGGGCGGGCTTGCCGGGGCCAAGGATGGCCACCGCGCTGTCCGGAGGGCTGACCGGGTCCGGTTCCTTCTCCAGGATGTCTTCGTTCTGCACAAACCCGTTGTTGGTCCGACATCCCCGCAGACTCATACCGATGGAGTCTCTCTTGCCTTTATCCTCAGCCATGTCCCACTGCCTGATCCCTTCAGTGTACCTTCCTGCAATAACAAAGGTGGAGAGGTAGCCGGCTGAAATGCTTGGTGGTGTTAATGAGCTTTCGTGGTTTATAAATAAACCTGGCTGGACAAAGTCCAGCCAAACAAGAAAGGGTAAAGGTAAAAGGGGTTTAAAAAAATTCTCTGTGCATCAGCCCTTGAGGCTGTTGTGGCTACAGTCCCAACACTGAGGGGGTCAGACCTGGATTGGGACAAGGGCACAGAGGAGGAGAAACCGGAAGAGGAGGCAATTCAAGACATTACTTGATTGAGTACCCCGATGTTTACAGCAGCATTATTCACAATAGTCAAACAGTAGAAACAAGCCAAGTGCCCATCAAGAGATGAATGGACAAAATGTGATGTATACATACAATGGAATATTACTCAGCCGTAAAAAGGAAGGAAATCCTGTTGCAGGCTACAACGTGGATGAACCTCGAAGACATTATGCTCAGTGAAATAAGCCAGTTGCAAAAGGACAGATAATATATGATTCCACTTATATGAGGCCCCTAGACTAATTCATGGAGACAGAGACAATAGAAGGGTGATTACCGGGGCTTAGGAAGAAGGGAGAAATGGAAAGTCATTGTTTACTGAGTACAGAGCTTCCATTTGGGAGGATGAAAAACTTCTGGAGATGGATGGTGGTGATGGTTGCACAACAATGTAAATGTGCTTAATGCTACTGAATTGTGCACTTAAATAGTTAAGTGGTAAATTTTATATTTCACCACAATAAAAAAAGAAGCTTAAAAATGTTCATTCTAGCTAGGTACGAGAAAAAGAAACAAATAACCAAATTTTGCACGGGGCAACAGGCTCTTCTTTATTTTTTGTTTTGAAGGTCTCTTCTTTCTACAAATCCAAGAGGAAGAATGTCTGGAGACAGGGAACAACACTTTGTTATGGAAGCTAATTTCATTTTATCTCAGTTCAGGCCAACCATATAAATAACTATTTGTACACTCCGTTGGACCCCACTATTTGTACACTCCGTTGGACCCCAGGTGTCTTCAGTCTTGTTTTCTGTTTTTCAGCTTCCATTCTTGGAAGCACTTTCTGAAGGTGGAGGGGAGATGGCTGAAAAGGGATCCTATGTCTTGCAAGTTCAAGTGCTTAACTATAGGTAAATATAAATGTCCTTAATAACTGCACTTCAAAGTTATTTAATCAGGGGCACCTGCGTGGCTCAGTCAGTTAAGTGGCCAACTCTTGATTTTAGCTCAGATCATGATCTCAGAGTTGTGGGATCGAGCCCCTGAGTCGAGCCCTGCGTTGAGCCCCAGGCTCAGCACAGAGTCTGCCTGAGATTCTCTCTACCCCTCCCCCCAACTCATGCTTGCTCATTCTCTAAAACAAATAAATAAAAGCTTTTTTAAAAAGGGTTATTTAATCATTGACATGTGTAAAACACAACATTTGCAGCCTTGAGGAAACTGCCTTAAAGTTAGGTGTGCTTTCCTAGAAGATTCTGCAAGCCTTCCAAGAATGTGATGATTCATGGGTCGCATTTAATCAAAGGCATTTAAACAACCCTGTGGGGGTGCCTGGGTGGCTCAGTCGTTAAGCGTCTGCCTTTGGCTCAGGTCATGATCCCAGGGTCCTGGGATCGAGCCCCGCATCGAGCCCCGCATCGGGCTCCCTGCTTAGCGGGAAGCCTGCTTCTCCCTCTCCCACTCCTCCTGCTTGTGTTCCCTCTCTCACTGTGTCTCTCTCTGTCAAATAAATAAATAAAATCTTTAAAAAAATAAATAAATAAATAAGAAATAAACAACCCTGTGACTCATTTGATCATATAACAAGAATTTTTCTTCATTAAATAAAGCTATATGAATTCTTAACATTGCTGGGTTTTTGTTTTTGTTTTTTGTAGAATGACTTAGAAGCAGTGTATGGTACGGAGGAATAAACCATTTGATTCTGTCCAAGTTATTTTTTTAAAATGAGAAAATCTCAATACCTAGGTCATTGAATGCATCCAATAACTGGCATCTCTCATTATTAATTATGCACATTGTGTATTTTTTTAAAAATCAAAAGAATTTAACATTATGTCTTGGAATTGTTTTATCTCTCAAACACATAATGGTAATTTTCACACAAGATCTAATTCTTGAAATTCAGTTACTGTTTGGGGAAAAAACAATGTGCAAAAATACTCAGAGTTTTAAAATAATTTTAAATTATAAAAAAATAACTTTCATTTATCTTTAAATTCTAAATATGCAATCATATATATGCAGAGAAAACTTTACATCACAGCAATATGACTTCATGACAAAAATGTTCCATTTCAGCTTTTCTACACCCAACGTGGGGCTCGCACTAACATCCCTGAGATCAAGAGTCGCATGCTCTATGGACTTGAGCCAGTCAGGTGCCCCTCCTACTTCTCTACATTTTATTTAAAATAACAACTTCCCTACATTTTATTTAAAATAACAATACTTTGAGTTTCCAGAACATGCAAACTAGAATCTTTTTTTTAAAGATTTTATTTATTTATTTGATAGAGAGAGCACAAGCAGGGGGAATGGCAGGCAGAGGGAGAAGGAGAAGCAAGCTCCCCGCTGAGCACAGAGCCTAATGCGGGGCTCGATCCCAGGACCCTGCGATCATGACCTGTAGGCAGAAGCTTAACCAACTGAGCCACCCAGGAGCCCTGGAATCTTTTAAAAACAATTGAATTAGAGGAACCTGGCTGGCTCAGTCAGAAGTGCATGCAACTCTTGATCTCAGGGTCACGAGTTTGAGCCCCACAATGGGTATAGAGATTATTTAAAAAATTTTTTTTAAATCTTCAAAAAAAAAAAACTAAAAACTAAAAACAATTGAAAGATTATCTGGTCTTTGGTGGGAGGATTTTTTTGAAAAATAAAAGCAATCACAAAAAATTGCTTGAATAGACTGAATAAAATTTTTGAATTTATTATATCACAAAGGGTACTGATTGAAGAGCATATATCAAGTTGGGAAATATATTGGCAATAAATACACCAAAAAACTTATGTCTTTAACATTAAAGGTACATATATATTGTTAGGCCATATATATATATATATATACACACACATATATTAAATTTCATGATATCAATTAAAAAATATGTCAGTAGAGGGCGCCTGGTGGCTCAGTTGGTTAAGGACTGCCTTTGGCTCAGGTCATGATCCCAGGGTCCTGGGATCAAGTCCCACATCGGGCTCTGCGGGAAGCCTGCTTCTCCCTCTCCCACTCCCCCTGCTTGTGTTCCTGCTCTCGCTGTGTCTCTCTCTGTCAAAAAAATAAATAAAATCTTTAGAAAAAAAAAAGATACACTACTTTTAAACTATCATTTTGGCAAAAATGAAAGACTTGATAATACCCAGCATCTGAAAATATATAGGGAACCAGCATTCATACACTCATGCATAAAGTAGAGCAACCCTTGTGTAGAACAATTTGGGAGTATATGTCAAAATTAGAAATTGCCTAACCTTTGGGGCACCTGGGTGGCTCAGTCAGTTAAGCCTCTGCCTTCAGCTCAGGTCATGATCCTGGGGTCCTGGGATCGAGCCCCATATCAGGCTCCCTGCTTAGGAGCCTGGTTGTCCCTCTCCCTCTGCCACTCCCCCTGCTTGTGTGCTCTCTCTCACTCTCAAATAAATAAATAAAATCTTTAAAAAAAATAAATTGCATAATGTTTGACTTGGAAATTACACTGCTAAAACCTTATCTTGAAGATGGAACCAACAAGATATATGTACAAGGATGTAAATTGCAATAAAATTGGAGACAACCTAAATATACATTGCTAGAGAATAAATAAATTATGGCATATTCAAACAATGGAATACCACATAGCTCCTACAAAAAACAAATTTATGTATCTGGGCTGATAAGGAAAAATGTCCAAAGTATAGTGTGAAGTGGAAAAATGTTCTAGAACAGTATGGATAATATAATCAGATGTGTGTGGGGGAAATGGCACATATACGTGTGCATGCATATTAAATTTTCAGCTAGTAGGGGCACCTGGGTGGCTCAGTCACTTAAACATCTGCCTTTGGCTCAGGTCATGATCTCAGGGTCCTGGGACTGAGCCCTGCATCAGGCTCCCTGCTCAGTGGGGAATCTGCTTCTCCTTCTCCCTCTGCCCTCTCCCCTGCTCATGCTCTCTCTCTCTCAAATAAATAAATAAATAAAATATTTAAAAAAATTTTTCAGCTAGTGGTTGACTGGAGACTGAGAATAAGAGAATGAGGTCAATAATCCTTGGACTTTTACTTTTCACTTTACCTTGACTTTTTTGCCCTCAACATATATGACTTTTATTTATTTATTTATTTTTAAGATTTTATTTATTTAACAGAGAGAGACAGCGAGAGCAGGAACACAAGCAGGGGGAGTGGGAGAGGGAGAAGCAGGCCTCCCGCCGAGCAGAGAGCCCGATGTGGGACTCGATCCCGGGACCCCAGGATCATGACCTGAGCCGAAGGCAGACGCTTAACGACTGAGCCACCCAGGCGCCCCATATATGACTTTTATAATAGAGGGAAAGAAATGTTCATAACCTTTAACTCAGCAATTCCACTCTCCAAAATCTATCTTAAGGAAATAATCCAAGATAAGAACAAACATTTGTGGGGCACCTGGGTGGCTCAGTCGTTAAGTGTCTGCCTTCAGCTCAGGTCATGATCCCAGGGTCCTGGGATCGAGCCCCGCATCGGGGCTCCCTGCTCAGCGGGAAGCCTGCTTCTCCCTCTCCCACTCCCCCTGCTTGTGTTCCCTCTCTCGCTGTGTCTCTGTCAAATAAATAAATAAAATCTTAAAAAAAAAAAAAAAAGAACAAACATTTGTAGGGCGCCTGGGTGGCTCAGTTGGTTAAGCATCTGCCTTCGGCTCAGGCTCAGGTCATGATCCCAGTGGGGAGTCAGCTTCTCCCTCTCCCTCTGTCCCCCACCCCTGGACTTGTGCTCTCTCTCTCTCTCGAATAAATAAATAAAATCTTTTTAAAAAAAGAACAAAAATTTGCACATAATGAGGCTTATAAGTTACAGTGCTATTTATAATAGCAAACACTAGAAATAACCTAAATGTTCAATGACACAAGACTAGCTAAAAAATTATTGTATATCCATGAGCTAGAATGTTAGTCATTAAGCGTATTTTCCAAGATTTTTAATGACATGGAAGAAATCCCACATTATCATGTTGAGTGGGGCAATGCAGAATATAAAGAAATTATCCCAGTTATGTGAAAAAAATTGCATGTATATCTGCAAAATCCTATTAGAAAATATAATTAGAGTGTTTACCTCTGGGTTCTAAGTTTATAGGTGACACTCATTTTGTTCTTTAAACCTTTTTTTATTTTTCTAATTTTTCTATAATAAATATGTATTTCTCTTCCACTGGAAAAAAAAAATAAGTCAGGGAACCTGAGTTGGGAGTCTGTCTACCTAGAACTTCTAGGCAGGTGGTAGAGTTCAGTAATAAGGTAACTTCTCCTAGCAACAGCCACCCAAAATTTGTAAACACCCCATACCCATATCTAAAGGAAAGAGAAAAAAGCAAACTTAAACAAGCAGAAAGAAAACAGAAAAGAATTCAATGAACCAATTCTGAAAAACTGGACAGAAGAGGCAGTTGGCAGTAATCTAGACAAGATACTCAGAAAGCTAAGAATCCCAAGTACAAAAGTATCAGTATCACTTACTTTTAAGGAGATTTTAAAATGAAATATCGATGGCAGAAAGCAAAACACACTACTGTTACAACTTTTAAATGTGAAAAAGGAACAAGACGACTAAGGTAACTTTAAGAGGCAACACGGATAATCAGAACCAAGAATCAGAGATAATGAAGATAAACCTGCTCCATAAATTCAAATCCCAAGTGACTTACACAATCGTGCTAATAAAACAAAGAAAAGTGAAATATCTAGAAAACAGGAGCTAGAATGTTAGGGAACGCCACAAGATCCAGAAACATCCTGTGAGTAAACAAAGAAACAAACATACAGAAGTAGTAATAAGTGGGGAAAAATATATGTATATAATGCATTTTAAAAGCCATCATATCATAAAGACGTCCATTTAGCAGCAAATCCACCAAAGTGACACGCAATGTATAACCTGTCAGGTTTGTGAACATTTGAAAGAGCAGAACAATTTTCCATATTGCATTCCCCTATTTACAGCCTCTGTGAACTGAGGGTGGGACCTGCTGCAAAGTTATCTCTAAGTTCCCAGCCTCTGGCTCAGGGACTGGCACGTTATTAAATGAATAAAAGAACAGTCACTTAAAGACGGAGAGACCGAACTCTATGCTGAAGGAGGAGGAGGAAGAGGGAGAGAAAAAGTAGAAAGTACATCTGCACAGAAATGTAGATTTTTATCACCTAGCCAAATGTTCTTGCCTTGGTACAGTTTAATGAGTGAGATTTGAAGTCGGAGGAAGTGAGAGGCAAGTGTGCCTCCACCACATGCTCTCGGATCTTAGACCCACCACCAGCTTCGCGAAGGTGTCTGTTCCCTCAACTGTAACATTTAACTTGGTTCCGGGCCGACTGTTACCAGAGTAAAATGTTTTGTTTTGTTTTGTTTTTAAAAAACAGTTCTAATTAGAAGGAAACAAAAAATGGATTTATCCCAGCTAGGGATAGTTAAACTTATATCAGTTAAACTTACATCACCACTGAAATCAGAGGAGACTCTTTAAACATGTTTTTTGCTGAAAGTTAGACTATTTTAAAACATTTTTATGACCAAATATAGCCCCCCAAATGGCAAAAGAAATGTGAACAGAATATGAGAGCGTGACAAATGTCACAACAAAGCCTTACTATGTTTCATATACAAAGAATTAATGCAAACATACAAATCAATAGCTAAATTACATTCAATAGGAGATTAAAAGAGGTTGCAAATTATATATAAGAAATTAACATCACATAAAAGTCGTGGCATAAAAGTACTTTCTTGATGGAATTAAAGAAATATAAATTAAAACACTGTTGAGGTACATGATGCATGAATTGCATCCCTGTACACATGCCTTTTCCCCATTCATTTCTTAGACCCTTAACACACTGAGCCTGGGCTTGGACATGTGGCTAGCTTTGGCCAATGGGACAATAACAAACTTAACACAAAAGGCAGCTTTAAAAATTTCTTGTGCATTCCTGCTCCTCTTTTGGACCTTTGCCATCACCATGAGATTATGCCCAGGCTGGCCTGCTGAAGGGTAAAGGAGGGATGTGGGAGATGTGGGAAGGAGTGTGAAATCTGCATTTAGGGTCCCTAGACCAGCCAATGCCCAGGCAGCCGGCCAACTGACCACAGACCCTTGAGGAAGCCCAGCCAGGATCGATGGAGGCTACCTAGTCCAGGTCAGCCAAGCTGCCTGTCAATTGTTGTGTCATGAAAATTAATAAATGGTTGGGTTACTGTTTGGTTCTGGCCTTTGAAAAATGGCTTTACTGGAGGGTAACTGACATACAATAAACCGAACTCATTTAAAGTATATAATTTGGTAAGGTTTAACATGTGTATGCACCCATGAAACCATCACCACGATCAGAATGAACATGTCCATCACCTGCAGGACTGCCAGATGGTCTTCCCAAGTGGCTGTACCATTTTCCACCCCCACCCCCCCCAACAGCAATGAATAAGAGTTCTTGCTCTACTTCCTTACTGACATTTAGTGTTGTTACTATTTTAGAGGTTAGGAGTAAAGTGCGGTCTCGTGGTTGTTTAGCACATTCCTTTTTACCTCTGAGTAGAATTCCATAGTATGAATGTATCATTGTTTATAACTGAACACTTGGGGGGGCACCTGGGTGGCTCAGTCTGTTAAGCATCTGCCTGCAGCTCAGGTCATGATCTCAGGGTCCTGGGACTGAGCCCTGCATCAGGCTCCCTGCTCAGCGGGGAATCTCCTTCTCCTTCTCCCTCTGCCCTCTCCCCTGCTCATGCTCTCTTTCTCTCTCTCAAGTAAATAAATAAAATCTTAAAACTGAACACTTGCTGTTTTTTTCCCCAGTTTTTTACTATGATAAATAAAACTGCTATGAACAATCACATACAGGTCTTTGTAAGGATATGGCTTTCTTTTCTTTTGGGTAAATACCTAGGAGCGGGATGGCTGGATCATATGGGAGGTATATGTTTAACCTTTTAAGGAACCACCAAACTGTCTCAGAAAGTGGCTGCACCATTTTATATTACCCTTAGCAGTATATGAGAGCCCTAGTTCCTGCACATCCTTGCCAGCACTTGTAATGTTCACTAGGTTTCATTTTAGTGATTCTAGTAGGTAGGGAGTGGTATTTCATTGTGATTTTGATTTGTACATCCCTAATTACTAATGATCTTGAGTATCTTTTCAGGGCTTACTTGCCATCCATCTAGCTTTTTGGTGAAGTTGACGCTGGCCATCAGTCAGTGGGGTTCAGTTCTCTCCACGTGGTCATTCCATATGGGCTACTTCGGGCTTCCTCATAGCATTCTGGCTCGGTCCCATATGTGAGGGTCCCATCCAAAGAAAGAAAGCAAGGCAGCAACTCCATGTTTTTTGGGACCAGCCTCAGAAGTGACATAGCCCCTTTTGGACTGTACCAAGCCCAGAGTCCACATGTGAAGTTCTGGGGCAAAGGACATGGATACAGGGAAGCCATTACCTGGGATATTAATGCAATTAATCTTATCACGTGCTGAATGTTTTTTTCAAAGGTGATGAAAAAACATGTAAGATATGCCGTCGTATCATTTTTAAGCGTATGGTTCAGTAGTGTTAAGTGTATTCCCATTGTTGTGAAACCGATCTCCAGAAATTGTTTCGTCTTGCAAGTCTGAAGCTTTACACACCCATTAAACAACTTTTCTCTTCCCCCCACCCCCAGCCCTTGGTAACCACCATTCTCTTTTCTGTCTCCATGAATGGGACCACTCTTGGTACCTCATAGAAATGGAATCACACAGTAGTTGTCTTTTTGTGACTGGCTTATTTCTCTTGGGATAATGTCCTTGAGGTCCATCCATGGTGTAGCCTGGGTCAGAATCTCCTTCCCTTTTTTTTTTTTTTTTTTTTTATTTGCGAGAGAGAGAATGAGAGACAGAGAGCATGAGAGGGAGGAGGGTCAGAGGGAGAAGCAGACTCCCTGCTGAACAGGGAGCCCGATGTGGGACTCGATCCCGGGACTCCAGGATCATGACCTGAGCCGAAGGCAGTCGCTTAACCAACTGAGCCGCCCAGGCGCCCCTCCCTTTTAAAAACTGAATGACATCCCATTGCACATAATACCACATTTTGCTTATCCATTCACCTGTCAGATATTTGGGCTGCTTCCATCTTTTGAGTATTGTGAAGGCTAGCCTTATGAACGTGGTTGTGCAAATATGTCTTCAAGAGCCTACTTTTAGTTTTTGTGGATCTGTATCCAGATGTGGGATTGTTGGATCATATGGGAATTCCAGTTGTAATTTTTTGAGGAAACTCCATACTGCTTTCCATAGCAGTTGCACCGTTATATAATCTCACCAACAGCGCACAAGGGATCCAGTTCCTCCACACCCTTGCCAATACTCATTATTTTCTGTTTTGTTTTGTTTTTATAGTAGCCAACCTAATGGATGTGAGGTGATATGTTATTTTTTATTTTTTTAAAGATTTTATTTATTTGACAGAGAGAGACACAGCAAGAGAGGGAACATAAGCAGGGGGAGTGGGAGAGGGAGAAGCAGGCTCCCGGCTGAGCAGGGAACCCGATGCAGGGCTCGATCCCAGGACCCTGGGACCATGACCTGAGCCGAAGGCAGACGCTTAACGACTGAGCCACCCAGGCACCCCTTATTGTGGTTTTGATTTGTGCTTTCCTGATGGTTATTGAGTATCTTTTTCATATGCTTGCTGGCATTTGTGTATCATCTTTGGAGAAATGTCTCTTCAAGTGCTTTGCCCCTTTTTTAATCAGGGTATTTGATTTTTTTTTGCTGTTGAGTTCTAACAATGTTTAATCTGTATTCCCAACAGGCACTTACAGGGCCAGGTGCAGCCCTGAGTTGGTGTGTCAACCTGACGAAAGGCATGTTTCTGTGCATCTCAGGCCCAAATTTGTGACAACCACGGCCAGGGGATCTCAGTGGCTATGGTCAACCCAGAGCAACTGCTGTTAATCGTAATACTTCGCCACTGTGCCTTCCTGGTGGCCTATCCTCCAGACGTGAAAAAACAACAGATACACAAACAAAAAAAGCATAATAATGTCCTTATGTGACATCACTGGCCAACAGTATAATTGAATCCACAGTGTAATGGGCTGATTTATAAAGTGTTTGAACCCTTGGGTGTCTCAATGCTTTCCTGCTTTTAAAGACAGTTCTCAAAAAAAAAAAAAAAAAGTCCAGAATCACAAAAGAAATAATGACCCATAATATCTGGTCTTTAACAAAGTTCTATTGAAAAAGGTCACCCGGGCGCCTGGGTGGCTCAGTTGGTTAGGCGACTGCCTTCAGCTCAGGTCATGATCCTGGAGTCCCGGGATCGAGTCCCGCATCGGGCTCCCTGCTCGGCGGGGAGTCTGCTTCTCCCTCTGACCCTCCTCCCTCTCATGCTCTCTGTCTCTCATTCTCTCTCTCGCAAATAAATAAAATCTTAAAAAAAAAAAAAAAAAAAAGGTCACCCAACAGTTAAATGCCAAGATCCCTACCCTGTGACAAATACTTCAAATTCAGATACACTGAGCTGCCCCGGAAAACGTGTAATTATCAGCACCAGGAGACACTGTCCTGCCACAAAGCATCTTGCTCCAAATTCAAAGAGCAAGAATCACGAGCTACCATCATCTGAGAACATTGTGTGTTAGAACTTCACTGGGACACAAATGCCATTCTCTGCAATCTAAAGTTGGGGAAATGTGGTTGTGGGTATTGAGTGAGTCCCTCCACTCCTAGGCCAAACCCAGTGTTCTGGGAATGGGCGGGGCTCTATGTCGCCCTGACCGTTGAGGGACCCTCTTTAGCGAGGCCTGACTTAAAGCCAGGAAATAGTCAGCACGGCTTTGGGCACTGGATCAGGGTCTCTGAGAACACAGATCAGAGGACAAAGTGTCGGTACAGGTAGAAAAGATAGAAAACATGTCATACTTTAAGGAAATGGCTTTGCCCATGGCTAGGCATATACATAAACCCATTGTGAATGTGTCCCTTTAAAATAAAGCCCACTGAACGTGCACAGTCTGTCAGACCATTGACCTTCTCGATAACCCTGGTATTGAGACTCCATAGCTTCCAGTGGTTTCTCACTATAAAGAGAACAAAGTCCATATATCTTGGCCTTGAAGTCTAAGCTTCAGTCTATGCCCATTCTATGTTCGAATCTTATTTCTCTCTTAATATCTTCAAATCAGGCCCTCCGCTCCAGTCAACCAGTGATGTTCACCGTTCCCTCCCCACGAACTCTGAACACCTCGTTCTGGACATTTTTTCCTCCTGAGGCCCTGCTCCATCTGCCTTCCTCCCCCCGCCACCCCAACATCAATATCACTCCCGTGGACACTCATCTAGCCCCCCCAGCACCCCCTACTCATTTGTATATTCATCCTCATAATTTCGGCTACTTTAATATATGATTTTATCCGGCCTTCCCACTCTGATGACTGAGCATGGTACCTGTTACCATGGTGAGCAGACCAGGGCTCCGCCAGTGGTCAATGTTCCGAATCTTGCTGGGAAAGGAGCTTGGGGATCATTGTGGGCAAGGCTCGGCAATCTTTAATCTGCGTAGTAATCTTCTGCAGATCTTGTCAAAATGCAGATTCTGATTCGATAGGTTTGGGTGGAGCCTGAGCTTCTGCCTTTCTCACCACCTCCCAGGTGAGGCCAGTGCTGTGGTCCAGGTCCCACACTGCAGGAGGCTGCGAGGGACAAGGCCCGTAGGACTGAGATGACACCCATGGGTGACCAGGCAACACGGGGCACAGCAGAAAGAACAGAGTGGTGGCAGATTAGAAGGGTTCGGGGTAGTGGCCACTCAGGTCCAGCAACAACGAAGAACTGAAATTGATAGATCTAATTTCCAGAGAAGCTGAAAATCTGCATTCATCTGTAGAATTCCCCAAATTTTATATGTGGGCAATTAATTCAAATCCACGTTTGAGAGGACTTGTACAACATCCCCCTGATCTCTTTAAAGGGCCCGCTCTGTGACCGAATACTAGTCTCACTCTTTGCTCTGTTGGAAGTTTTAGCTTTCTTTCAATAATAGGCTTTATGTATAGACCAGATTTTTCAAACTGAAAAACATGTTTTAATGAAAAAAAATCTGTAGCCCTAACAAAGCCCTAACAATCAATATTCGACCTACTAGTTTGTGTGTAATTAGAACGATGATTTCCAAACTTCGGGATTTTATAGGCAAAAAAAAAAAATGGGGGGAAACCAAAACTAAAGTACCAACATTTCACTTTCTTCAATAAGGATATTAAAAAAGATGGGGCGCCTGGGTGGCTCAGTCGTTAAGCGTCTGCCTTCGGCTCAGGTCATGATCCCAGGGTCTTGGGATTGAGCCCCGCATCGGGCTCCCTGCTCTGCAGGAAGCCTGCTTCTCCTTCTGCCTGCCACTCCCCGTGCTTGTATTCTTAAGCTCTCTTGCTCTCTCTCTCTCTCTCTGGCAAATAAATAAATAAAATCTTAAAAAAAAAAAGAGTCTACTCCCAGTATCTTATTATATGAAGGACACTATAACACCAAAACATGTAGGAAGAACATAAATCTTAGATCAAAGGAAAATTCTTTAAGTAGAATGAATTGTAGCTCCAAGGGAAAGCTACACTTTCCTTGTTTTTCTAATTTTGTGATGGACAAGTGCAAACTTTGATTCAAGTTCTGGTTTGGGGGAACCACTGATTATTAATCCCTTCTGTTTATAAGAGATGAAACAAAGATGCCCAACAGCCATATGACTTACTCAGTGCCACCTGCCACTGGGCTTTGGCCTCCACAGTTCTTGCTGGTGGGGTTACAATTTCGTGATAGTTCATCTCCATTCAGCATGGTGAGATGGCAAAGTCTTGAGACCAGTTTGAATCCCAGATCAGCAACTTATAAGCTCCATGGTCTTGGGTCAATTATTCAAACTCTGTTAGAGTTAGATCTCAGCTTTTTCATTTGTTACACTTACTTCAGGGTTGTTATGAAGATTAAGCAAAATGCATTTAAATCTTTTAATACATTTTAGCTAAATTTAAATAAAAATTAAATTAAAAAATTAAAAATTGGGGGCGCCTGGGTGGCTCAGTCGTTAAGCGTCTGCCTTCGGCTCAGGTCATGATCCCAGGGTCCTGGGTTCGAGACCCACATCGGGTTCCCTGCTCAGCAGGAAGCCTGCTTCTCCCTCTCCCACTCCCCCTGCTTGTGTTCCCTCTCTCGCTGTGTCTCTCTCTGTCAAATAAATAAATAAAAATTTTTTAAAAATTAAAAATTAAATAGCATATACAAACTACCTACCAGTGTGAAGAGGCTCCTCTTAGGAAAGCTGGTCAGCTTCCTCCCCAACAAAGAGTTTTGCATGGTGAGGCCCTATGTCATTGATACAAGTTACTGTTAACATTATAACAACTACCGTTAAGCATTAAGTATCAGAACAATGGCGTCTACTCACTACATTTACAGAACTAAAGGCAATGTCTCAAATTATTCTACACAAAACAAGAGTGATCTGCTTGGGGGTAATTTTTCTATCCTCAGTTATCCCAAGGGGCAGCTAGAAACTTCTCTCACTAAGAAATAAATATTATTATTATTATTTTTAAGTAAAAACACCCAATGCGGGGTTTGAACCCATGACCCTGAGATCAAGAGTTGCCCACTCCACCAACTGGGGCAGCCAGGCACCCTGGTCTTGTTTCCACTTGTTAAAATATATTTATTTAATTTGAATGATAAGATCTTGAGGGCAAGGACTCAGCTCTTCTATTTTTTTTTTTTTTTTTAAGATTTTATTTATTTGGGGCGCCTGGGTGGCTCAGTCGTTAAGCATCTGCCTTCGGCTCAGGTCATGGTCCCAGGGTCCTGGGATCGAGCCCCGCATGGGGCTCCCTGCTCGGCGGGAAGCCTGCTTCTCCCTCTCCCACTCCCCCTGCTTGTGTTCCCTCTCTCGCTCTGTCTCTCTCTGTCAAATAAATAAAATAAAATATTTTTTTAAAAAAAGATTTTATTTATTTGACAGACAGAGACACAGAGAGAGAGGCAACACAAGCAGGGGGAGTGGGAGAGGTAGAAGCAGGCTTCCTGCCGAGCAGGGAACCCGATGTGGGTCTCGAACCCAGGACCCTGGGATCATGACCTGAGCTGAAGGCAGACGCTTTAATGACTGAGCCACCCAGGCACCCCCAAAATGTGTAATCTTATAGCAGGGTAACCAAAGTAAAAGTAATACCTACTATCTGAATTTCACATTTGTTACTAAGGTACACTTTACCAAGCAAAGTCAAAATCAACTATGTGAAATATCTTGTAAACCAACTTGAACAAATATCTTCATATTTTCTAGAAATTAGAGATTTTTGTATACCAGTTAATCATATACAGTCCCAGAATATGCATACCCTGATTTACTGATCTGGAAACTTTCTGACGAACATTTCATTATTGTAAGGGAGGAAAATACCTTTTTCCTCTACCTTTTTAAGGTTTCGACTGAGACCCCCTGTAACAAAAGACAAATTAATAAGAGAAAAGCATACACATTTATTTAATATAAGTTTTATGTGATGGGGATGTCTTCATAAGGAAATGAAGACCTGAAGAAACAGCTAAGCCTGAGTGTTTTTATGCTAGGTCTGATGAAGAGTGGAAAGTCGTGGAAAGATATGATAGGACAAAGGATAATGGTAATTATCCTGGTAATGCGGGGAAACCTAGCAAAGCTAAAATATATTCTCCGGTTATGGTGGGGCGGGGGAGCACTTCTCACAAGAGGGTCTTTTTTTTTTTTTTAAGATTTTATTTATTTGAGGGTGCCTGGGTGGCTCAGTTGGTTAAGCGACTGCCTTCGGCTCAGGTCATGATCCTGGAGTCCCAGGATCGAGTCCCGCATCGGGCTCCCTGCTCAGCGAGGAGTCTGCTTCTCCCTCTGCCCCTCCCCCCTCTCATGCTCTCTCTATCTCATTCTCTCTCTCAAATAAATAAATAAAATCTTTAAAAAAAAAAAGATTTTATTTATTTGAGAGAGAGACAGAGCATGTGCAGGGGGAGGGGTAGAGGGAGAAGCAGACTCCCCGCTGAGCAGGGAGCCCAATGTGGGACTCCATCCCAGGATCCTGGGATCATGACCTGATCCAAAGGCAGATGCTTAACGACTGAGCCACCCAGGTGCCCCTCACAAGAGGGTCTTACTTTACTTTTTAGGTAAGCTCTACACCCAACATGGGGCTTGAACTCACAACCCCAAGATGGAGAGTTGCATGCTCTACCACTGTCACAGATGGGTTTTATGACCTGCTTCAGAGGAAGGTCAGAAAGTCTTTCCTGAACATGCCATTTCTTAAATTCCTCCAGCTTGAAATCTGCAATATGCCAACCTGCCGTATTTTGGGGTAGCATTTCCTGAGTCCCACTGTTATCATTCAGTATTAGTTTTCTTCATAGAAGTACCTGGGTTATTTGATTATATAAACTCTTTGTCACAACAAGTAGCAGATTTGTTTTGGGGGGTATTTATCATCTACAGCCAGGGTTGGCAAACTCTGTCTCAGGTCAAACCCAGCCCAATACATGTTTTTGTAAATGAAATTTTATTAAAACACAGCTGTTCTCATTCGTTTGTATGTTACCTGTGGCTGCTTGCCGCAGCAGAGGGGCTGAGAGACAGAGACCAGGTGGCCCTCGAGCCTAAAATATTTACTCTCCGGCCCTTTACAGTTTGTCAGCCCTAGACCTATCGCATAAAGACAAATAACTAAGTATGTTAAGGGATCATTAGGAAAAAAGTTATCACTCCAAAAGCTTCAAAGGATGCCACCCTCAGCTTATACACCTTTGTACCAGCAAGGCTGGTCTTTGCTTAAAAAGTAGACTTGCCCTTTCCTAAGCACGAGTAGATGTCAAAATGAAAGTCATAATTACAAAGGAGACACTCTATTTTTGTGAGTAGTAAATGAAAGGGGTTTTGGTTTTGGCAATGTTGCATTAGTGAGGATGCCATGCAAAAGGGACCGCTCTAAACTGTTACAAAACCACGGCTCTTGAAAAGAGAAAATCAACCATGGGTATCTTCTATAGCTGCATTTCAATACGATCTTAATTCCTTTTATAACATTTTATCTTATTATTATTTTGTAATATAAACTCTATGTCCAACATGGAGCTTGAACTCATGACCCAGAGACATGAGCAGCATGTTCCATTGACTGAGCCAGCCAGGGGCCCCTACAATGTTGGTTTTTTTAAAAGATTTTATTTATCTATCTGTCAGAGAGAGAGCGAGAGAGAGCACAAGGAGGGGGAGCGGTGGGCAGAGGCAGAGGGAGAAGCAGGCTCCCCGCCGAGCAAGGAGCCTAACATGGGACTCGATCCCAGGACCCTGGGATCATGACCTGAGCTGAAGGCAGACGCTTAACTCACTGAGCCACCCAGGCATCCAGCCCCTACAACATTTTAAAGTTATGTTCTACTGATAAGTCTTCCTGATTGTTGAGGGAGGCAGCAGATGGGATTATACAATAAAATGGTCTTCATCAATTTATATTTATTGATATCATATAATTCAGCCCATATGAATGGATTACTTAGCAAAGTTTCCTCCTCATTCCAACCCTACCCTCATTCCCGTAGCTGCTTAAGAAAACCATTAAGTAATAATCAGATAGTAAGTACATTCATATATACATATATAAAACTACTATATAAATATATAAATAGTAAATCCCTGTTGCTACTTACCCTAAGCAGGTCACTTGAAGGGAACCCTTGTGAACAATAACTCAGGCCATAAAATTTGGAGTATTCTTCTCTGGTGAATTTCATCTCAAGTTCGTATCTTTTGAAAAACGTTAAAATGAAAATAATGGAACATAAAACAGGTTTGAAAAACTTTTACAGTGAATACCCACAAATCCAAATCTACATTTTTTTCTTTTAGTCAGATTAATGGGGTATAGAATCCATACTTACCACTCTTAGATGTGTAATTTGATGAGATTTGACAAACATATAGTTATGTAACCACCACCACAATCATGAGATAGAACTGTCCCATCATTCCAGAAAGCTCCCCACGTCCCTCTGCAGTCAATCCCCAGCCCCTGGCAACAACCTGTTGTCACTATAAATTCTGCCTTTTCTTGAACTTCAGATAAATGGAATCATACCATATGTAGTCCTTTGTGTCTTCTTTCATTCAGCAGAATGCCTTTGAGATTCACCCATGTTGTTGCATGAATTAGTAGTTTGTTCCTTTTTACTGTGAAACAACATTCATCTGTTTGCATGTGGTTTATCCTTTACACCAGTTGATGGAATTTGGGGGTGTTTCTAATTTGGGGAGTATTATAAATGAAGCTCTTATAAACATTCCTGTACAGATTTTCATGTGGACATATGTTTTCACTTCTCTTGGGTAAATACTGAGGAGTGGAATTGCTGGGTCATAGGGTTGGTATAATATTTAAGCTTAGAAGGGAGGTGGTTTGTTGGAATGTCTGAACCGGAATAGTCAGAGCAACTTTGATAAAGGAGGATTAAGTTGGAAGATTCATACTACCTGATTGCAAGAATTACTATGAAGCTACAGTAATTAAAATAATGTGCCAAACTGTTCTCTAAAGTGGTTGGACCTTTTTACCTTCCCATGGGCAATGCGTGAGCGTTCCACTTGCTCCCCATTATTGATGATGGGCGATGCCAGTCTTTGTAACTTCAGTCTAGTGAGTTGTAGTGGTATTACAATTTTCATTTCCTTGATGACTAATAACTGTGCGTTGGTGCTTACTAGCCACTTGTTATATCTTCCTTGGTGTAATGCTCGTTCAATTTTCCAATTATCTTACCCACTTAAAAAGTTTATTATAAACATGAGTCCTTTATCAGTTAGGTTTTGCCTAAGGCTTGCCTTTTCATTTTCTTAACAGTGTCTCTTGAAGAGTTCTTGTTTTTGTTTTTAAGTAAGCTCTATGCCCATCGTGGGGCTTAAGCTCACAACCCTGAGATCAAGAGTCGTATGCTCCATCAACTGAGCCAGTCAGCCACCCCTCATTTTTTTTTTTTTGATGCTATTGTAAATTTTTTTTCATTTCAATCTTCAGTTGCTTGCTCCTAATATATAAAAATAGAAAATATTCTAGTACATTGACCTTGTATCCTGCGGCCTTGCTAAGCTTATTAGTTGTGTTATTTATAGGTTCCTTATCAGTTTCTACTTACACAATCGTATCATCTTCAAATAGACAGTTTTATGTGTCTTTCTTTCCAATTTGTGTTTTTCCCCCCAATCTGTATGTTTTTAATCTCCTTTCTTGTCTTGTTGCACTGGCTTAAACCTCCAATCACTATGAATACAAGAGGTGAGAGCAGACATTCTTGCTTTGATCGATGTATTAGAGGGAAAGTATCAGTCTTTTACTACTAAAGATGTTAAGTTTAGGTGTTACATAGTTACCCTTTGTCAGGTTGAAAATAGGTTCTGAATTTTGTCAAATGCTTTTTCTGAATGTAATGAAATATGGTTTTCTTTTCTCCCTCTCAATATTGAATCACATTCGTTTTCAAATGTTTCCTCTAAGTTGTCCATTTCATAGGCATAAAATTTTTCACAATATTCCTTTTTATAAAAGTCTTGTAGGATCTGTGCTCTCCCTTTTCATTTCTCATACTGACAATTTGTCTTTGTTTTCTGATTAGAAATTTTATTTTATTGAATAAATTTTATTGATTTTTATTGATCAATTTTATTGGTATTTTCAAGAGCTAGTTTTTGATTTGATTTTTCTGTTTTTTTTTTTATATTTCACTGATTTCTGTTCCCATCCTTCCTTCCTTCCTTGCACTTGTAGTTATGGCTTAGGTTGGAAATTTAAAGTTAGAGACCTTACAGTCTTTCTCATATAAGTGTTTAAAGCTACGCGTTTCCCACTAAGCATTGCGCCTCAGTGGCAGCCCCAACATTTTGCTATGTTGTGATTTTCATTTTCATTCTGTTCAAGGCATTTTCTAGTTTTCCTTATAACTTACTCTTTGGCACGTGGATTATTTAGAAGTGTACTGTTCTTTTGTTATTGATTTCTAGGCTAATTGCTTTGTGGTCAGAGAATATGTCTTCTATGATATCAATTCCTCATACTTAGTGAGGCTTTTAAGAAGTAGGGGAACCTTTTCCTTGCTCACTTTCCCCGTCTGCTGATTGGATACAGATGACCATAAAGCGCTGGGTGATGATGTAGCCACAAGTTGGAAAAGGTCTCAGACTTGAATCACCACGTGGGAGAGAGCAGCTCACTTACCTGGAACACTCGTTCTGGTGTACGCATAAGCAAGAAATGAACTTCTAGTATTTGAACCAGTTTATTGTAGTAGTTCTGCGCACCCTGATTACAATGCTGCTTATCTTTTTAAGGCTCCGCTTTCTCCCCAATACCCTGAAACTGAATTTTTCATAAAACATACTATATTTTAGTTCATACTATCCAACCCATCTATTCAACCATTTTCATATGTTTCCATTAACAGACAAAAACTTCATAAAAGTATAAACATATATGAAGTTTGTTGTATCAGCCAAGGTTCTTTTAAAAATAAATTTTTATTGAAGTATAGCATACATACATATATGCACACAAATATACTATCTTGATCAACATTCTAGAGGATACATAGAGCTGCTGAGATTTACAAAGCTGTCTACACGTGGGCCGTTCTCTTCCTTCCCATCATGTCTTGCTGTTTTCACAGCCCTGGTCATGGAGGAAGTCAAGAAAGCAAGAGGGCGCCTGGGTGGCTCAGTCGGTTAAGCAACTGCCTTCGGCTCAGGTCATGATCCTGGAGTCCCGGGATCAAGTCCCGCATCGGGCTCCCTGCTCGGCAGGGAGTCTGCTTCTCCCTCTGGCCCTCCCCCCTCTCGTGTGCTCTCTCTCAAATAAATAAATAAAATATTTTTTTCAAAAAAAAGATCATTTAGGGCGCCTGGGTGGCTCAGTTGGTTGGGCGACTGCCTTCGGCTCAGGTCATGATCCTGGAGTCCCTGGATCAAGTCCCACATCGGGCTCCCTGCTCGGCGGGGAGTCTGCTTCTCCCTCTGACCCTCCCCACTCTCATGTGCTCTCTCATTCTCTCTCAAATAAATAAATAAAATCTTTAAAAAAAAAAAAGAAAAAAAGAAAGCAAGAGAGAAGAGGCACCCTGCAGCGGAGTGTGCTACAGAGACACCCTTCCAAGAGGACCCAACTCAAGGCTCAAAGTCACAGCTAGTCCTTTCCCATCACCGGCCTGCTGCTGAGTTCCTCTGCCACCCTCCTCCAGGGCCACCATTTTCCATTTTTTTTAAGGGAAAGAGGATCTGATACAGGCAGGGAAGAAGGTGAGAAGAGAAGCTACGCTGTGCTCCTTCCCCAGAGCGAACGCAAGCTCCAGCTAGGGTTGCTGCTCGACCACTTTACTTGCACCTGTCAGATACTAACTGTGATGTAATGGTACTAATTTTTTTTTTTTTAAGATTTTATTTATTTATTTGACAGAGCGAGCGAGAGCAGGAACACAAACGGGGAGTGGGAGAGGGAGAAGCAGGCCCCCCGCTGAGCAGGGAGCCCGATGCGGGACTCGATCCCGGGACTCCAGGATCATGACCTGAGCCGAAGGCAGTCGCTTAACCAACTGAGCCACCCAGGCGCCCGTAATGGTACTAATTTTATTTAGTAAGAATGCTTTCCTGCATCTTGACCCACGGCCTGAAATGTGAGTAAGCATCCTTTTGGACACTGCACTGTTCTGCTCTGTCCCATCTATATGCTGCACTTGGCCTCAGGCTGTCAGCCTAGTGGTAGTTTTGATTTTTTTTTTTTTAATGTATTAGGGTTATTTTTAAAAATGCTTTTTAAGAATCACATACATACAAGATGAAAAGGGGAGATGTACCTAAAAAGAGTAAGACAACCAAATAAACAAAAACAAGAAACCACCAGTTTTCACAGACAGAAATGTAACAAGTTCAGAATTTCAAAAAATGCATAAATGATACAAGAAACACCATAAGCAAAACCACCACCAGAAATCTGCATGTATGTGTAGGAATGGGGTCAAAGTAAAAACTTAAATTAGCCAAGTTATACACAAGTGATTGGGCCAATATGAACTTTATTTCCTATTTTACGCTGATGGAAAACAAGAAAATGATACTGAAAATCTAAGAATATTTCTGAGTGGCCCACTGTTTCACGTTAGAGACAAGTGTGGAGTAGGGACCGGCTACAACATCAGAAAGGGAAAAGGTCATTCCAATTTTGGGGAAAGGTAAAAAAATGATGGTAACTTGACACTAATCTCAGGGAAGACCCCAGGATAGATCCTTTCAGTGTTTTCTAATTCTGCAGGTCCTGCAAAACACCAACTCTACAAGTGCAGGATGGGGGAAAATCACTTACAGCAGTAAAAATCATGAACCTCCAAAGACACGGTATCACGTGGGTGCCAGAAAAGCTAGTCCAACATTTGGGTGCTAACAGATGAAGAGCATTAACTAGAACAAAGGAATGATAGCTCTGCTACTTATAAATGTTTAACTTTGGGTTGTGTACTTTCAGAAAGCCCTAGAAAACCAGAGCATTTGCAGAAAAAGGTCTTGGATGGTAAAGACAACTGAAGCCCATGACATATGATGAGTGAACTGGGGACAGAAAAGAGCAGAGGCTGGATGTCATCATAGTAGCTGCTGTTAAATGTTTGGTCTCGAGCTAATAAGACAAATGAAGGGAAGAAACAAAGAACCAACTGGGACGGGTAGAACTGCCCAAGATGAAAGTAGATTCTGGTTCCGGGAGTCAGACTAACACTGCTAAATGTTTTTTCCAACTTTGAGATTCCATAAATACATAAAGATCTAACCAGCTACAAAATTTATTACTCTATTTTTGGAGAACACACAAATGACAATTCTTCAGAACTACTATGTTAAAACTTGAGGACATAAAACTACAAGTCATTCAGAATTTGCTTTTTTGGGCCACTTTTTATCTCCCGGACAAATATGGGGGTGTTTCCCCCTAGCTTTACTGAGATACAATTGAAATGTGAGTTGTTTTTTGGATGTGAAATCAGTCTAGAAAATGTAATTTATTTTGCCCCCTCCCCCCACTAGTGTTAAAGCAATCAGCATTGTATAAATTTTTCATGGTATATACTTCACTAGTACAGTGTAATACACTTTTATACTGTAATAGGGAATACTCCATCTTACCTGTTACATTCATGCATGTTCCACCCTGAAAAAAGCAAAAAGCCCTAAAAAAATCATATATACAATACAAACATGGGTTATTAGAAAGGAATTCCTTCCTTTTCAAAGACAATTTTACATAGCCAATCTTCTAGGTACATTTAACTTACCATTTTATTTGTATAATTTAGGTTACCCCTAACTATCTGGAAATGTGTGGTATGGTATAAACCTAATTCTAACCAATTCCAATTCTGTCTCGAAGGTATGTCTTAGTACACTACACGTAAGCTCTAGAAATAACTACTGCATAGCTGAGATCGCCATAAACCCATTTCAACATTCATTCTCAGAGATTATGCAAAATATGGATAAATCCATGGAACACACCAAAGAAATATTTGATCTACATACTACATCATAGAATTATCCAGAGATCAAAACATGAAACTTTTCCATGGTTCTCCCTAAAAGAAATGATCTACTGTCTTTCAAAAATTTTGCTATACTTCCTAGAATATTTATAATCAGTTCTTTGGAAGAGCAAGAATTAAATTTGGCAGCCTTTGTGCTCAAGGACCAAACAAGGGTTCCTTTTTTCTTATCATTCTTTCTTGCACCTTTTGGTCTTGGAGTAGAAATACAATCTCTCAGAAAGAGAATGTACATACTGTACAGTCCTAGTCATTTACTACTCTATTATATAAAAGTAAGATAACAAATGGAATTGTGATAAAAGGCACAAGAAGGGAGCTTACTTAGGTGACATGTCGTCCAAAAGTACAATTTTTTGGCCACTCGGAAAAGCATTTACGAGACAATACTTGAGCTGGTTTCTTGTGTGCCAAGATATCCACTACCTCCTATATTCTTAAACACAAGTCTTTGACATCATCTAAATTAGTTTACAAAGCGTCTAATCTAAGGGGGTTATTTTTTTTTTTTTAAAGATTTTATTTATTTGAGAAAGAGAGAATGAGAGAGAGGAGGGTCAGAGGGAGAAGTAGACCCCCTGCTGAGCAGGGAGCCCGATGCGGGACTCGATCCAGGGACTCCAGGATCATGACCTGAGCCGAAGGCAGTCGCTTAACCAACTGAGCCACCCAGGCGCCCAGATCTAAGGGGGTTGTTAAGATTTGTATTCATGTAGAACAAACTGGTTACAAACTTACTTCGGAAATTTCTGTTGACTATAAACACTGAATCTCATTTCAGAAGAGATCTGGACAGCACAAATACCAGAATCAAAGATGTTCTTACACGAACATTTAGAAACCCGGTAACTTCTCATTTAAATGGTGCTTTTAGGAGAAAGGAAACAATAATGACAGATTAAAGCCTGCCTCTAACCATGAGAATCCCGGGAATAAAACCAAAATATTCCCCAAAGCCACAGGTGTTTATTACAGGGACAGAGAAAAATAGGATTTTGAAAGGTGCAGGGACAGTTTTTCTCTGCCTCCACTAATGGGCTGTAAGAGTACCAGTTAATAGCAGTATAAATAATACAATTACATAATGTTGGGTTCATTTTTCTTTCAGGCTTAAAAAAAACCTTCATGTCCTTGTACTTTAGGGGCTTGGGAGGTCTGCCAGCCACCGTCTTTCTTGTCACCACAGCCCTCGATGGGTTTACAAATGGACATGCCCGAGACTGCCATCTGGTGGAAATGATAGAAATTGAAATGATTTTGTTGTAAGTGATTAAGCCAGTCGACTACAAAGAAGGTATGAATTAAAAATATATGGGGGGGCGGGGAATGGTTCATTCATGACAGCAATAAGAAATATAAAATAATAAGGAATTAACTGAAGAAACGTGTCAAGCATACGGAGAAAACTATAAAACTTTACTGGGGGCATAAAAACTCTCATATAGATAGATACAGCATTTTCCTGGAATGGAGCTCTGCTCTGCTCAAGTTATCAATGACCCCCTCCCCTAATTATTCTAAGCATATCACAACTCAACATTAACAGGATTTTTATTTGGCAGGGAAATCTTGGCCAAATTAGTCAAAAGTTCATCTGGAGGAATGAACTGAATTTTTGTTCGAGTAGAGTAATAAGGGAGCACTTTCCCTACCATATAATAACACATATAATAAAACTATGATACTTAAGATGACATACTGATACATAATACAAAGCAATGAAATAGAATGCCCATAAAAATACAAGCATATACAAGAATATACAGTAAAAGGGCATCTTCAAATAAATGAGAAAAGACTGGCTCATGTAACTAGCTGGTTTAAGAGGATAACGAAAAATATTACATTAGATTTTTGCCATGGAGTAATACCCCAAAATAAGTTCGACTAGTATTTATAACAAAAACCAAAGTCGTAAAAGAAAATATAAATATTTACTTACTCAGAATGTGAAAAGATTGTCTATGTATACAACTGAAGGCTGAGACTGTTAAAGAAAATAATAAAATTCTAAAACTTTTGAAGCTTATTTATTTAAGTAATCTCTACACCCAACGTGCACCTCAAACTCACGGCCCCGAGATCAAGAGTCACATGCTCTTCTGACTGAGACAGCCAGGTGCCCCAAATTCTAAAATTTTTGAATATAAACAACCAAGGGACACTTCTCAAAACTCATCAGATTAAACACCTATGATCTTTGCAGTTTACTGTATATAAATTTTACTTCAATTTTCAAAAAAAGTAAAACAAAAAATAAACACCACTGTATCTGACTTCAAATGGCATATGGAAGATAAAAGGGTTATTTTTTAAGTATTTTTGACCAAAGGGAGCTATCCAATACTCTTTCAGATCAGAGCATTTTAGCTCTCCCCTGTGCATCTCCAATCATAGCAGAAAGTCTCTATTCTTACCGTAGGAAAAACTGGCACAGAAACAGAAAGTTACCGTGTAAGAAAAAGCACAGAAATAAAGTAACATAGCATAAGATTTTTTTTGGGGAAAAAAAAAAACCATGTTATTGAGCTTGCAGTTTTTCAGGAATTAGGTCATTTCCATATTGTTAGATGTACTTTGTCCTTAGTCCCATCCCTCAATATCCTTATTTAAAAAGACAAACAATAACTAATAAAATAATTCATGGCATATTTGAAAGAATGGTTGAATACCTAAATATACAAAGAGCTCTCACAAATCAATAAATGATAACTATATTAGAAAATAAGCAACACGTTGAATAGGCTTTAATAAAAGATATAAAATTAGCCAAAATGGGGCGCCTGGGTGGCTCAGTTGGTTGAGTGGCTGCCTTCGGCTCAGGTCATGATCCTGGAGTCCCGGGATCGAGTCCCACATCGGGCTCCCTGCTCAGCAGGGAGTCTGCTTCTCCCTCTGGCCCTCCTCCCTCTCATGCTCTCTGTCTCTCATTCTCTCTCTTGCAAAAAAAAAAAAAAAAAAAAAATTAGCCAAAATGTGAGAAAAAATGTTCAGTCTCACTAGTACTCAAATAATTGAGAATTAAGTCAAGAAAATATCATAAATTACAATATTTTACCTATCAATTTAGCAATGTACAACACTTGAGAGAAAGCAAAAGACACAGGCATTTTTGTATACTGTTGGGATTATAAATTGGTACACTAAATTCACTTTGTTTTTTATTTTTTAATTCAAAACTTTATAAAACAATTCAAACATACAGAAAATTACAGAAAAGAATGTAAGATACCCTTACCTACCACCCAAATTTAACCAATGTTAACATTTTGATTTGTTTTGTGGGGTTGAGGGATGGAAAGAAAGATCTCACACTTCGCAATGCTTCTGAATAAATGCTGTCCTAAATCATTCCTATGCATGTTTTATACATATTATTTACCTATAAATTATATATCATATTCCCTCATCCCTCAACTCTGAAGATTTCCATTTTTTTCCGTGCCACTTTTAATGCATGATTAAGAAGAAAATGAAACAATGATTTATTTTTAAGATTTTATTTGAGAGAGAGAGAATGAATGAGAAAGAGAGTGAACAAGCGGGGGGGGGGGTGGCGGGAGAGAAGGCAGAAGCAGGTTCCCCGTTGAGTAGGGAGCCCGACATAGGCTCAATCCCAGGACCCTGATATCAGGACCTGAGCCGAAGGCAGACGCTTAACCGACTGAAACACCCAGGCGCCCTGAAGTGGTGTTTAATAACACTTAGGATTATTTTATACCTATTGTAATATGGTTGGGTTTGGTTTTTAAGCAGGCTCTACACCCAACGTGGGGTTGAAAGCAGACCCTGAGAACAATAGTACACTCTACCAACTGAGCCAGCCAGGTGCCCTGTAACAGGTTTTTAAGAGACTTTTTATAAATCTTGTCATTTGTTTTGCATACACAATAACTTTGCTTCTATGTTAAATCATATGTGATTTTTTTTTTTTTTTTTTTTAATTCATGTGAGTCAGAGAGAGAGGCAGAGGCAGAGGCAGAGGGAGAAGCAGGCTCCCCGCCCAGCAGGGAGCCCGATACGGGACTTGATCCCAGGACCCCGGGATCATGACCCGAGCCGAAGGCAGACGCCCAACCATCTGAGCCACCCAGGTGCCCCATATGTGATCATTTTAGAGATTTTAAACAGCACTGGACTTAACACATGTAGTCCCAACCTTATGCAAAGCGGACTCATGGAACTGAAATAGGAACCACCATTAAGCAGCAGATGCAACTGTGCTTAGCCAATGGCAACCTATCAATTGAGTCTCAAAATTCATCAAATTAAACACCTAAGATCTTTGCAGTTTACTGTATATAAATTGCCACTGACCTAGGATGCTTCTCAATCGCAAAGAAATTAAAATACGAAAAAGTGCATTTGGGAATAAATTTTGGATATTAAAGCTGTCCAACGACATCATTGTAGAACTCGGTGTTTCTTTCAGCATTATGTTCTTAAGAGTATTAAGAGGGCTCACTGCCTATGGAGGAAAAGCCAGTAGCAACTAGCTGCTGCTGGAGCACAGGATTCTCAGCCCAGCCTCGCTAGCATTTTCACTAAGCACCCCAGGAAAAACTGTTTTGTGCTAAAGGGTACTTACTAGTAGCTTGAGTTATTCCTCCTTGGCAACATCTGCCTAAAATCAGGAAAACGGTCTAGCGAGAGTCACTTCAACAGCCCAGAAATTCACATACTTATCAGCTGAGCCTAAGGTGCCCCAATTGATACACTTGCCTTGGGGCCCAAAGATTCAGTAACCAAGAAAAACACACGAATGCAACATTTAAAAGAAAACTAATGTGAAAACCACGACAAACAAAATATCAGGTATTAAATAAAGACAAAATCGCTATCGCTGAACTTTTCACTGAGCGTTTTTCATTTCAGTGAGTGAGTTCATTCATTGGAGTCTCAGGCTCCAACATCGCAGGCAGGGCTGTTACTGGTCCAGCCGGCCTTCCAGGGGAAGGCAAGGGGTCAGTGACCGCTGTGGGGCCACACTAGCTTCACGTGTAAATGTGCAACACATTTTCATAGGTAGGGTGAACAATTTTCAATACTAGGTGCCAAAATGGATGCAGACTACTAAGCAGCGGAGTGTGGTTATTCACTGTATTTTTATTAAAAGGAATGGAAGTTTATGAAAGATGAAGGCGATGCCTACCTGCCAGGTAGGAGCATTTATGAAGCCACAGTAACGAAAATGGTGTGTTATTATACAGCTAAGGTTAGACAAAAAAGACAATAGAACAGAATGGAGAATGAGAAATGGATGACCTATGTAGGAAATTGGTGACAGGGATGGCATGGTGGTGGCGAAATTAGCTAGCGGAATGCAAAATACTAGATCCCCAACTCTGTACTGTAAAAACCAGTAAATTCAAGATGGATTAAAATCCCAATATATCATGCACTCGGGAGGTAGGATGAAGACTCTAAAACTACTGGAAGAATATATGAACTTGAGATGGCGAGGATTCCTTGAACAAGAAAGACAATAGTACAAACTGGAGAGACTGATAAATAAAAAAAGACCTCATATGCAAAGTATAAAAGAAAAGTAGGTTTTGCAACACATATAAACAAAGGATTAGTATCCAGACTATACCTAAAAAACTACAAGTGAAAAAAATAGCAAACCAAAAAGAAAAATGAGCAAAGGATATGAGCAATCATTTCAGAGGAAATTCAAATGGCCACTCAGAAAAAGAGGTTTGCCTCACATGTAACCAGATATGCAAATTAAACTATTTCATGGTCACATAACTGGCAAATTTAAAGTCTGACAATTATTTGCATTAACTGAGAATGGAGATAGATAAACAGGAATTTCTGTACATTTCTAGTAGAAGTGGAAACTAGGATATCTTTAGTATAATGCATTTGCAATATTAACTTGAAGGTATGCATACCTAATAACCTAGTTAATTTTATTTCTAGGCAAATACTAGAAAAACACTAGTACATGTGCTCAAGGAACATATGCCAGGAGGCCCACTGCATCAGTTTTGTTTTTTTTTAGTAAAGAGTTACAAATCCCCTAAATATCCCTCAATGGGGAAATGGATACATTGTGGTACAGCCATACAAAGGACTATTATATCAGTTTTTGTTTAACCATTAGCTTGTTTTATTTTTTTTTTTAAGATTTTATTTATTTATTTATTTGACAGCGAGAGAGGGAACACAAGCAGGGGGAGTGGGAGAGGGAGAAGCAGGCTTCCCGCGGAGCAGGGAGCCCGATGTGGGACTCGATCCCAGGACCCTGGGATCATGACCTGAGCCAAAGGCAGACGCTTAACAACTGAGCCACCCAGGCGCTCCTAACCATTAGCTTGTTTTATAGGGGAGGGGATGTAGAGGTAATAATGTGAGCAGATCAATTCAAACCTGAGGCTGGGAATAACATCTTTTCCTCCCCATAATACCCCAGGCCAAAATCAAAACTAACCAAACGGGGGATGTGTGGAGGAAGGGGTAATGAGGTGGCTGACCCCTCGTGGTGGGTGATACTTGACTGTGCAACTTCATTCCCCTTCCCCACCTTCTAAATAGGTAAATCTTAATTTTTGGGTAGATCGCAAGTCAAAACTTGTAAATATCATTCATGGCTCAGCCAACATTCTTCTGAGTTTCCTTCCTTGTAAAAGAGTGTATTGTCTAGTTTCATCCACCAAGTCACATATATATATACTCTCTGAGCCTAGTGATCTTTAAACTTTCCAATGTCATAAAACCTTTACTCAAATCAAAGCTTAGATGGAATCCCAACAAGTAACACAGAAAAAAGGAGAACTGCTACGGAGGTTGAAAAATGGCACCCCTTGTAATTGTAACATTTTAGGGAGTTTGAACTACACAAAAATTCTTAAGATTATTAGTTTGAGTATGTATAATTTTAAAATGTGAACTCTTCCTGAAATGCTTTTAAGGTTCCTAAAGAACCTGTAACTCCAGGATTAATAGAATCCAGTTACTCTAACAGCATCAAAGTTCTATAATAACGATTGCCAGTCTTACCTAAGATCAATTTCAACAGCAAATATTAAATATAAGTATTTAAGATAAGATTTATACTATATTAATTGGCTTAGAAGATGCTTACGCATAGGCAAAATCTCATGAAAATAAACACGGTCCTCTAAATCATGTCACTGTGGAATTTTGCCAAAATAAATTGCACCTCATGACTTCAAGACTTAGTAATGAAACAAAACTCCTCTTCATAGTGAATGCACAAGTGAAAAAGCAGCACAAATGACCCAGGAAAGGGAAAGAAGGTATCAAACTGTTACATTAGAGTAATTCTTGGATTGTACTGGTCCTCTTCACCTCAAATACATGCCCATGTATTTTCATTAGAGTAGATATTATGAGATAATATGTAAAATACTAGAGACAGTAAGAGAGAGAGAAAATAGAAAATAAAAGAGATAAATGTAAAATATATTTGTTGTACAGATTTAATTCCTAAAGCAATCACTATTGCCATTATAGACTATAGTTATTAGTCAAGGGGAGGGAAATCCCAAAAGTTTGATTCCACCCATATTTGAAAGGTATGGTGCTTTTTTGCTCAACTAGAACAATAAATGATCTAGTTAATAGAAGTGTTTGCCAGGTAGAATAAACTAAAACAAAATAAGGGGCGGGGGAGAAGAGACCACAGCAAGGAAAACCAGCAAGGAGAGAGAACCAGCACTGATGTAGTCAAAGCCCGAAAAGAAACCTATTCCATATTAGGAGCTACCCTGGTTTACTTCTAGACCACAAGGTAACATACATAAACCAAAACAATGGGCAAAAATAAACACCTGCTTAGCATTTTCATTAAAGCTTATAGAAAAATTCCCCAAGTTGAACAGAAAAAAAATCTTAACTGAACACAGAAAACAATGCAAAACAAATCATTATAATGCCCATTAAGAATTTATTTGCCAAAGTAAGTAACTCTGCGAATTGCTTTGAAATAACTTAAATTTTGGCCGTAATGATTATTACATTAGTATTTCACTACCTTACGAATACAATGGGTTTTCTGCATTGTGCATTGTTAGTGTGTGAAAAAAATTACAATATGTGATTTACTATTTAGCCACCCAAAACCAAATGTGTTCTAAAATCTTTTTTTTTTTTTAGGATTTTATTTATTTATTTGAGAGAGAGAGAGAGCACAAGAAGGGGGAGCAGGAGAGGGAGAAGCAGACTCCCTGCTGAGCAGGTAGCCCGATGCGGGACTCGATCCCGGGACTCCAGGATCATGACCTGAGCCGAAGGCAGTTGCTTAACCAACTGAGCCACCCAGGCGCCCTAAAATCTTTTATCAAATGCAAATACAAAGGCAATTTAGAAGAGAAATGTGAATTTGAGAAGTCACTGAAAAATGGAATCTAAATTCAAGACCAGAAAGTATGATTTGGCTAGCAAAAGAAATTCAATGGGCAAGTTCCGGTTAATTTCTGTGACTGAAGCTGAATAAAAACTCAGTTTAACTCCAGCAACATAGATCGATGCTCTGGTTTGACTGTATACTTTCCCACATCCGGAAAACACACACATTTGTTTTCTGATGACCAATTTGTTGTCTGAAAACAAAAACGCCGTTCATAACATCAAAATACTTATTTACTTAGTGCATGGTCTCATTCCATCAAGTATTTCAGGTAATTTAGTTTGGAATATAAACCAGTGAGACTCTAAATTCTGGCTCAAATGTTGGGCTAATATTATCAAAACATCTCTCCTCAACTGATACCATTTCCCTGGTCATGAAAAGACATTTTGAAGACGAGCTAGGAGAAAAACAAAACAAAAACAGACCTCAGAGAGCATGACAGCACCCTCTTTTCACAAAGGAAGATTGATTCATTATATGGAAACTTCATCTTAGTTTTAAATTTTGCTACAGTTTCTTATGAAGACCAAGTGTCTAGTTAGGTGGCTAGAGAGCCTGCCAAACACTATGAAAAGACATCAAAACCCAAATGAATCCCCCACATCTGAAAATAAAACTGACTTAAGGACTGAAGGAGAATTCAGAGTTGCCGTCGCTTTTTAACTAGACACATTTAAAACAAAAAGCTCAAGAAATGAGTGTTTTCTTTTTCAAGTAATAAGTGTCTTAAGTAAATATTTTAATTACCAAGCCTCATAATTGGGCAAGAAACATGAGACAGAAATTATGAGTGTTTTTTTTTAATGCCTCCAAGGCAACTTTACTCAACTCTGTTGAATGTTCAGAAAATCGAAAAACCTAACAGAAAAACTTCAACATAAAAGCCCTGATTTATTTAATGGTCATTAAAAAACGAAAAGTCCTATCTTTATCTGGGCAACCCAACGTGACATCTCAAATCATTTTGTGGCAAAACGATTTTATTTCAAATAACACGAATCTACACTGAAGACATCTTAAAAGACTAGAGTGATCTGAATATATGCAATATGAAAACCAAACTCTCTCGTTAACTTTAACCACAAAACAGGAGTTTCCCAAGTTGAAACCCATCACAGTTATTTCCTGATAAAATACAAAATTAAAGATTGCACCTTGTTCACCTTGCTAAGCAGAACAGTGACCACAGTCACCACCATCTCCCCCCAGCTAAATTTTATGCCGAAGTGTGATGGCCGTCGCTTACACTTAGCGAGCTGTGTGCTGAACCAGCCGCTTTCGTGGAGCACCACATAAATCTTCCGCCTTTTACCATTTCTACTTGAAAGAGTGACTGACAGACTATGGTGATTCAGCAGACATTTTCTCGGAAGTAAATGAAGTAAGCCTGTCACTCAAGGAAAACAACTGACAATATTTGGTGCCAGCGACAAAATCTCACCTTTCAAATGAAAATCAGAATTTTGAAAAATCTGTATCCATTGCCGTGAGCTTGACAGCTTCCCGATACTTGAAAGTTTTTTCTGATGAGATCAGTTATATTAAGAAAAAAAATTTAAACACTGTATAATAACATGTCAATATTCTGAAGAACCGCATAATTCAATGAACCAGTATTTTCCAAACGATCAATGCATGATGTTACCAAATCATGTCAAAGTAGGACATCCATTCAAAACTCCCAACAAGATAGATCAAATGGGTTTTAATGTAAGAGTACAAAGTGGACTGACAGTTTGACTGCACCTAACCTTTAAGAAATGAATCAAACAGAATAGTCACAATTACCTGAAGCTATTAAAATACTCTTTTCCAAATACGTATTTGTGTGAGGCCAGATTTCTTCGTATACTTCCAACAAAGGACCACATTGCAACAAAATGAACGCACAATCAGATATGAGAATCCAGCCCAATATTAAAGGGTTTACAAAAACGAAAACCACGGCTACTTCTCACACTAAATTTTTTAAATTTGGAAAATAACTATTTTTCATAAAACAATGCTATTTATGTTACCAGGCAATGGTTTCATTTTTTAATGATTGAAGTAGTATGTAAAATTTCTTGGCTTTAATTTCTAATGTGATAAATAAAATAAATAAAATAAAACCCATAAAAGCAAAAGTTCTTTGGGATCTTTAATCTTTAAAAAATATAAATGGAAAAAAGAATGTAAACAGCTGGACTAGAAGACTGAGATTAGTAAAGACTGAGTTCAGGTTTTTCTTTTGCTAATTCACACATTATTTGTATTTCAAGGGTCACTAAACCACCTGAAAAAGGTTTTTTGAAATGGCAAAAAAAAGGGGGGGGGTTTTGGAGTGAAGAGGGGGTTAATTAGTACTGTCCTACACAGTTTGGTTAATTCCCCTCTGGGATTACAATTCACCTACATGGTTTTGTATGAAACATTTCACAATAAATATTCCAACTATGTAAAATGTTTAAAAATTACATTCAGAACTGGACTTTTACTTTTAAAAATCATACCAAATAGTAATATGTCACACTGTTTTTATCAATTCTTTATTTAGGTAACAAGTTGGTTATGTTCACTGCATTGTATGAAACATCACAATATCATACTGGAAAGGTATTATCAGTACAGGGTTGGATCAGAGTAGACAGTTTGAACAATAAACCATTTTGCATTCTTCATTCCCTATCTTTTTACAACCCCCAAACCCAGTAAAGGGACAGATAGCTTTTAACATCATCATGTAAAGCACTTTAACTTACAAGGCTAAAATCTAGAGAATAAATAAAATATATTGTGGCAATAATTCCTTTTAGACCAAAAATCAGGTGCACAATAAATCAAATGATCAGGAAAGCTGTCTGTATTCAAATGTGTGGCTCTCCAGAAACAGCTTCAGGAAAATGTTACAGAAAATATCATGAATTCCATTTCACACAGGACCAGATGATGACTCATTTTAACTACACACAAGGGCAATTACATCCCGCTGAAACACAATTTAAACATATAGGAAAATGTTTACAAAGCATCCACAACATGTAAACCATGTACAAATGGATACATTCATTGCTTCTCTACCCCAATAGCCTCTTTTCCATAAATATTTTACTCTTCATGTTCAGCATTAATTGGATTTACTACATGCAAAACTCAAAAAGAATTCAAGAATTCAAGGTTATTGTAAAAATAGAATTAAAATAATAATCTTCAAGTACCTTATGTGACAGCCATTCTGTACCGTGCCCAATGTTATAAAATGAAAGGTTACTGAACCCATGAAAATATCTCTGTAATACTTCCTTAGATCTAAAATAGATAATTTTAAATGTATTTATAGTCATTTCAATGTGATATTCTGAGCTTTGAAAATAACGTAAACAATTAAAAATTATACCAAATTACACGCAAAACTTGTATCTTAAAAGCTGAAAAATTAAAACTATAGAAACCCACATGTAAAACAGAAATCACAATTTACATTGTAAAGGCAAATCTCATCATTTAAAAAATTTGCAGCAGTGAGATGTCAAAGCAAATTATAAATAGCCATAAATTAATCCATTTGGTTTCAAAAGATTTTCTAGTGAGAGTTGAAGGATGTAGTAGGTACATGCATAAAATTTGTAAGGGTTTTATAATATTATTGCCAAATACACTTTATCTTGAAAAGCAGGCAACGTTACAATTTGGACATTATTGGAGAACCCAGTTTGGTAATACAGGTAAAATTAGAAAAAAAAAAAAATTAAATAACAATTAATAATAAATATATATCCTATAGTAAATCGCTCAAAGGAAATTTCAAGCCACAGAGCTGCAAAAAGGCTTCCAACTTGGTGAATTGAGAAAGGAACATCCCATACAATTCTTTGCTCTTACATGCTTATATGTTGTGTGTCTTGTCTAAAAACAAAACAAAAACAAAAACAAAAACATAATGTGTCTTCAGAGTACGGCTAACTATATTCCCATGCGCCTCAGGCAGAGTTTGGGACTTGTGCTGAAATAACTCCCGTTGGTTCCTAGGGCCCAAAGTTCAACACAGATGGAACCACTATGCCTGAGGTCGGCAAAAAATACTGTAGGACAGGCAATGCTACACGTGGCAATTATCAGAAAACACAAATATGAACATATGATGGGAAATGCTAGTGATTTTCTGCTCATATCACAAAACGCTGGGAAATCCACAAGAATATTTTTCCCTTGTACTGAAGAAAATTGTGATTAAAAGTTTTTTTTTTTTCCCCCAACTTTCAGAATCAAAAGCATTTTAGGAGGTTTATAAGGCTACCATGGGTCTTCTAGATCTCCAGCACCCTACAGGAAGAGAAAAGGAAGAATATTATTATTATTTACCTCCACCACTTCCAGGTTGGATTGAATTTCAAAAGAAAACAAAATCAGATGAACAAATTACCTTCCTTGCTTTGTTTGAAAAGGCACTTTTACAGAGAGGTGTGTGTAATGTATACTGTGTGTACATACATGGATCTACCTAATACAGATAGAAAACTGGTTGGATTTTTTTTCCTCCCCTCTCCACCAAATGCCTTCCTCTTTCTCAAACCACTTAAAAATATTCTGGCATTGGAAAAATAGATCAAAGACATCAGCTACATCCAAAGACCCAAAGTTTCAACTTAGGGCACCTTAAGCAACTTTAGATACATGATAAATATAAACATGAATCAGAAAAGTTAATATTCTACATTCACAAAATATTTAAGAAATATTTTCCCATGTGACTGATAGCCACCTGTATCTTAAAAACCTATTTTAACAAAAACAAAACTCGTATCTGCCACTATTTAAAATATCCTGTGATCCTTGCATTTCTTAGTATCTGATGACTACTTACAGCAAAGAGGACTGTCTTGCAATCCTTAAAACGCCCATCATGGCAACTCTCTGCCATGTCTATGTGTGTCCATACTGACCCAAGATTAATATTTTGTAGCACAAAAAGGGGATAAGAAACAGAATGGATTTGAGCAAGCAAGACTTCTCAAAATTTTTTCTTTTAATGACAAAAGCCAAGCCAAAAGTTTTCTAAATTTTCTATCAATACAAATGAATTTCTACTGGGTATTTTTCCAATATACCAAACCTGGTTGTTTAAAAAATTTTTTTAATTTAAAAATAAGTACAACATGCATAGATTATTCCACATCACATGCTTTATTTGGACTTGAACACTTATAATTTCATTCTAAACACTTGGTTGACATACATTTTGATGTATGTAGTTACGCTATACAGAATATACAAACCAAAGCTGTAATAATACATAGGTTTTTCAAAAATTAGGTTTCAATAAAGAATACAGAGAAAGGAAAAATAACCACACATCCAACAGCTCAGAACGTCTAAAAATAAAACTACAGAGATGTAAAATATAAACAAGTCAAAGAACACACAAATTATCATCCCTGGGGAAAAAAAAAATACAGGCCAGCATCTGCCATTCTTTGACGAACTAAAATCACTAAAGAAAACACAAATTTTTTACAAAGCTAACTATGAGTGTACTAATATGTAAAATAATGTGAAGCAGTAGAATTCTACATTTACAAGTTTTTCCACAATATAATGTCATCTTGCTTATCAGTAAGTAATCTCTAATCTTATCTAGTATGAAGTTAACTACTGATTTGAGTAACTAGTAGCCTCATTTCTGGCATACAATATGAAATGACATATAATTTTATTAAATTCAACGTACTATAAATAGTCCATTTTAAACTATCTGATAAAGGTGTATGCAAAGGCCTTCTTAAAAAACAAGGCTATATGAATGTAATAAAACTAGTTTACCAAGATTCAAATAACAAAACGGTTCTATAAACGCATACATTATACTTCCTAAGTAAAAACCAGCAAATCAAAGATCACAGAAATATTACCACGAAGTCAAGTCATATTTGTTCACCACTCATCTTTGTCCCTGCATCTTCATTATAGCTGTCTAATTCAGCAAGAGCACTGTTTGATTCAGTATGGCTTGCCTGCATTGTCACTGGGCTTCCAGCATCACTGTTCGAAGAAGTAGCTGAGGCAGCTGGGTCAGCAGGGCTTTCTTCTCCCTCTACTTTAGCTAGCCTGTAACTAGTCAGCATCTCCTCCAGAAGTTGTCGGTAGTTTCCCCTATGATTAATTCTCATTTGCCTGAGAGCTTCCACCAATTTTCCCTGTGATCCACTTTCCTCGGCTTCCTCGGAGGCCTTTTTTTAAGATTCAAGACCCCAGTGTCAGTAGACAAACTAGGATATATCACATGTATTTCATAACATAATCACAGCAACACACTCATTTCTCTACCACAAGTAATAGAGTCTAAGCATGAGAACATTTCATTAAAAAGTATCAAGTCTTACTTGTGTCAATAAAAATTTCCACTTGAAATATCAAGTTAATTTTAGCAAATTACCATGAACTAGTTTACATCTTATTTCACACTGGCATATGAAGCTTCCTCTGAAATTTACTCCACTATTAGAATTCAACAGCAACACAAGCATTTCCTAAAACTGACTTGCTTAATAGAAAAAAACAGTAATTGGCTAGAATGACTTAGTACAAAAGGAAATTAGTGTTTAAAGCAACAGGAGAGGACAGAAAAGCAGGCCATTAGAACATTAGTTTCTTCATCACTGCTGCTAAATGATAGGTAAGGAGAGGAGGTACAAAATGTAGAACTATATAAATTTAAACTGGATTTTCGGGGAATTTTAATGCTTTTGTGGGTAAGACTTTAATTTCCTCTTTGTTCTTACATATTTTAATAAAAACATTTCTATATCAAAATAAATTATTTTAAACATGATAATAAGATATGAACAGGAAACTACTCAATCCTTTTTTATTTTATTAAATTTTGGAAAACTTACAGGTTTCTACAATAGCAGCTACTTCATCTCATTAGCAGAACAAGCTCTAACATCGAAGCTGATCACAGTTAAGCTGACGGTCGAAAAGCAAGACAACCTTACACTGTGTGCCTCCTGATGTGATGCACTAAGGAGTGCAGAACCATGTCCTATGTTCTTGCCAAAAAATGTTTAATATAAATCTAATAAAGCAAATTCCCAATTTACAGGAAAACAGGGAACAGAGGATCGCGTTAAAGGACACAACAAGAAAACGATCATATGATCCAGAATGTAGGACATCTATTCAAAGCTGGCTCAGATTCTTCTTTTTCAGTGGCAAGGGGGAAAAAAAGTGGGGGCCTCATTACAGACTTCATTAATATGCTTGACTGATAACCTGACTGATCAAACCATTATTCAAAATAACTACTATCACAGTCTTTCTAGAGACAACTGGGAAAATCTGGACTTGGTACTAGATGATAATCTTAATTTTCGTTGGTATGATAATAGTATTATGGTTATGTAGAAAGATGTCCTCATTTCTTTTCTTTTCTTTTTTTTCAAGTAAGCTCTACGCCCAAAGTGGGGCTTGAGCTCATGACCCCAAGATCAGGAGGTGCACGCTCTACCAACTGAGCCATCCAGGTGCCCCAAAATGTCCTCATTTTTAAGAGTGGCATGCCAAAATATGCCCAAATGATGCCTGCAATTTGCTGTCAAAAGGTTCAGTGGAAAAAAAAGAAAAAAAAAAGTAGTGTATATATACACACACACACACATAAAGAGAGATAAAGCAAATACGGTAAAATGTTAACAATTGTTGAACCTAGGTAGAAGGTGTATAGGTATTCATTATGATCATTTCAATTTTTCTAGCTATTTGGAATTCTTCATCATAAAATGTTGGGAAAGTAAAACTCAAAAGAGGTTATTGATATAGATGATCTGACACAAACTCTTAACCATCTCTGGAGATTGTTACCCTACAATTCTGCAACAAAGAAACAAAGATAACACGAATATAACCACATAAAACATGGCAACGTTGTTAAGAAAAATGAGAGCATTTGAAATGCTTTGGGGGGAAAAATAGTGCCCTTATGGAAAAAAAGCAACAGATAACAGTGTGCACAGTATATGTTTTATATGTATGTATATGTTTATGTATCCACTGGCTTTAGGATATTATCTGTAAAATGCCTGTGGGGAAAGGAAATACAGCAAAATACAAATAATGATAATGGACAGTGAAGTTATGTTTATTTTCTTTGAGTTCTCCAATTTTCTACCTCATGTATACTAACTGTAAAATAATTTCTCAAAATTTTTTTAAATGTTTCACGTTTTTATTTATTTAAGTACTCTCTACACCTAATGTGGGGCTCGAACTCACAACCCTGAGATCAAGAGTCGCATGTTCTTCTAACTGAGCCAGGCAGGTGCCCCAAATAACTTTTTTTTTAATTTGCAAAATTTATCATATGGGGAGATCATAATAAAATGCGCTCTCTGTTAAGATTTTTCTTACCTTTTCTCCCTTACCCTTCCCTCTATGCTAAATAAACATGTTTCCCCAAATAAAGTTTCTCATTTGAATCTATTCCGGAAAGGTTAAGATGGAGCAACAAGGTGAATGCTTGCTAATCATAAACCCTATTCGTCTTTAATCAAGTTTTCCAAACGGAAATTTTCTACTTGATAGTATATCACAAAGAACTTTTAATAGAGGGCATAAAGACTCCTCCACCTCACTCCCTGCGCCCCCCAACCTCAAACCAACAACTCCCTTTTTATTTAAAACAAAAACAAACAAACAAACAAAATTTCTAGGACATTGAAACAAATTCTGAAGTGATTATCAACCTTGGTTTCATACCAGGATTGCCTGTGGAGTTTTCTTTTTTTTGAGAGACAGAGCACAAACAGGGAGAGCATCAGGCAGAGGGAGAAGGAGAAGCAGGCCCCCTGCAGAGCAGGGAGCACGACGTGGGGCAGCCGCTTAACTGACTGAGCCACCCAGGTGCCCCAACCTGTGGAGCTTTTAAGATTAAATAGATACCAAATGGGGCACCTGGGTGGCTCAGTCAGTTGAGCGTCTGACTCTTGATTTCAGCTCAGGTCATGATCTCAGGGTCATGAGAATGAGCCCCATGTCCAGTTCTGTGCTAAGCGGGGAATCTGCCTGTCCCTCTCCCTCTGCTCCTCCCCCTCCCCACCGCCCCATATAAATAAATAAATAAATTAAATAAAATCTTTTTTAAAAATTATATAGATACTAAAAGTTCTATCAAACAATACTCAGATGCATTGGGTTGGGGTGAGTTTTTTAAAGCCTGACAGGTGATTCTGATATACAGAAACTCTACTTGAACTTATTGATAAAAAGGTGGTTATATTGGTTGCATTTCAATTTTGGTGGGTTCAAAAGATAAAGGACCTCTCACTCTCCATCTGACACCTATTATTACAGTAAGCATCTATGTTTCTGTGAATTCTGTACTAGTGGTAGTTGGGGAGGAGTAGTTGCTTTAAAAAAAAACAAAAAAAAAACACATTAAAACCAAACCTGTAAATCAGATCAGGATGAATTTACAATGGCTGGTATCACAGAGCCACTGAACTGGATAGAACTTAACCTAATGACCACATTTAAAAGTCATTTTATCTCAAAGCAAATTACATTTTCCTATTGTGCTGGATAAAAGATGGATGGGTGAGACCTCTTCCCCAGCCATTTCATTTGACTCTTCAAAATTCTGTTCCACAACTCTCTTACGGATTTTCATTAATATCAGAAGAGGAACCTACTGTTCAGCTGCACTTTTTTTTTTTTAACCTGAACTACTATATACACATCATGTTTACACATCTATTAGAGCAATTAATTCCACCTTGCAACTGTTCATAAGTCTTTTCAATTAGATTGCAAACTCTTTAAGGTAAACAGAATTTCACATTCCTTTCTGTATCCTCCCTACCCGCTAGGGAAGGAAAATTAATGTTTCTGCTTAGAGCTTTATGCACATGATCTCATTTAATCCTCACAGGTACCCTAAACATAATAGGTACCACAACCCTAATTTTTATAACTGGAAATTTATAGGCTCAGAGAAATTTAAGTTGTCAGGGTGACAATGCTAATAGTAAGGGACACAGCTCGTATTTCTATACAGGTGTAATTAACATCAATGTCCCTCTGAATGTTCTTTTGAATACATTATGGTAGGTAACATAGTAAGTGCCCCATATAAATAGACACTTACTAAAGAAATAGTGCTTAAAATTATTGAAGTGGGCCACAAATTATTTCCTATTCAAATCTACAATGTATTTCCTCAATATAGAAAGACTAATAAATTACAGGACAAAAAAATATTAGATGGGATGGTTAAAATTATTCTGCAAAACAGACTTAAGGCAATTGGAGATGAGAATATATAACTTTTTTTTTTTTTTTTAAGATTTTATTTATTTGACAGAGAGAAAGATAGCGAGAGAGGGAACACAAGCAGGGGGAGTGGGAGAGGGAGAAGCAGGCTCCCCACTGAACAAGGAGCCCAATGTGCGGCTCAATCCCAGGACCCTGGGATCACAACCTGAGCCGAAGGCAGATGCTTAACAACTGAGCCACCCAGGTGCCCCGAGAATATAGAACTTTTTCCCTGTTTAATTTTCAAGGTTTCACTGTCATCTAGACACAGTTTAAAAGAATCAAATCTCTCATGAAAACACTGCCTTATCCCAAATAAGACATAGGAATATAGATAAATCAGACAGCAAACAGAAGGGAAAAATAAACACATTTAAAAGATAAAATTTAACTAAGCTAGTATTTATTTGCAGCATTTTTTAAATGCAGTTGCCATAAGCAAAATGCTTCAAATGATTAGCTAAAACAATGGAGAAAATAGTGAAGAATGCTAATATAAATATTTACAGTGTTTTTAGTGGAGTCCTATCTTCTGCTTTTCAGCTAAAAATAATTTTTAGAGCTGAAAATCCTCAAATATGCACTCATGAGATAGAATTAACAGTGACCAAGGAAGAATCTAATAAGCTGTTATTTGCTAGGATCATGTAAAATTTAATGAATTTGAAGTAATTTTAAAGAATCATTTAGATGATCGAGACTACATAGCTAAGAGAAGTGGTATGTCATACCATCCTTAAAAATAAAGTTTACTGTATTTTCAAACAGTATAGATCTTCTCTATAAAAATGCTTTGACAAGTGAAAAAGAAACAATTTACCAAAAAGAACTATTATTCACATAGTCCTGAAACTGTAATATAAAACTGTAAAAGCAGCTATGTTTATAACTGATCTATTTGAAATTATCAAAATAAAAAGACTATATAAAACTTAATGTGAAAACAGAATATGAAGACTTTTTTGGGCTTTTGTCCTGTCTTTCCCTGTCTTTCCTCCCTTCTTAAAAATCCAAATGCCTTAAAAAGATTTTAGATTAGGATTAAAATGTGTACTATTTTAAATGAAAAACAAGGGATAAAAAACTGTGGACTTGACTGCTCAGTTTCAAAAACTTTATGAAATATTCTTCATTAAAACCAGAATATCTTGGGCGCCTGGGTGACTCAGTTGGTTGGCTCAGGTCATGATCCTGGAGTCCCAGGATCGAGTCCCGCATGGGCTCCCTGCTCAGCGGGGAGTCTGCTTCTCCCTCTGACCCTCCCCCCTCTCACGCTCTCTCGCTCTCTCTCATTCTCTCTCTCAAATAAATAAATAAAATCTTAAAAAACAAACAAACAAACAGTATCTTAAGACTACTAAAGAGATTCACAAAAGAACAGGAAATGATTTTTCGTGGATAGGAGAAAGGTGGGGTACAGACATATATGTAATCTCTAAATAACTTAGACAACAAAGAACTGTGTAAAGAGAATAGTTTTCAGAGTTCCCCTGACTTAGATTCCCATTCTGGCTGTATGATTTGTTTAGCTTTGCAACCTAGACAAACTACTTCCTCTCACTGAGTCTTAGTCTTACCTATAAAAAGGATGTTGAGGACATCACCTATTACTTTATACAACAGCTGGTAATTACAAGTCCCCCCCTTTACCCTTGGAAAATCAGCAATGTATATGGCTACTTGATTAGTGGGTATATTTTATTGATTTTACTTATTTGACAGAGAGAGACACAGCGAGAGAGGGAACACAAGCAGGGGGGAGTGGGAGAGGGAGAAACAGGCTTCCCGCTGAGCAGGGAGCCTGATGTGGGGCTCTGTCCCATCATGACCTGAGCTGAAGGCAGACGCTTAGCGACTGAGCCACCCAGGTGCCTGATTAGTGGTATATTTTAAAGATCAGAATCTAAATCAGTGTAATCTCTACACCCAACATGGGGCTTGAACTCACAGCCCCAAGATCAAGAGCTGCATGCTCTACCGACTGAGCCAGCCAGATGCCCCCAACCTAGCATTGTAGAAGTAAGGGCCATCATCTCAGAGCCCTGCCTAATGTAAGAACAGCGTAGAGCAAAAGGCAGTTTTATTTTTTCTGGTCCTGTAGGTGATTATTCTCTTGGGGTCACAGACTCCTTTGAGGAACTGATGAAAACCACGCACATACTACACTTCTCATTAAAAACTGCACATTTTCCACAAACACATTTTCAAAAATTTTCTGGGGATTCACAAACCACCTAAGAATCCCTGCTAGACCCTTTTCCAAATATTTTAACAGTTGGGAAAATGTCAATATTGCTTGCATTAAGAAATCTGAACATATTCCAGAAAGTTGAAAAAACAAATTTAGTAAACAACTTCAGAAGACTCCCCTAAATAGTGTAGTGAGCTTTCTGAATATATTTTAAATGTTTTAATTCCTGACTTATAGGGGCACCTGGGTGGCTCAGCTGGTTAAGCGTCTTGATTTCAGCTCATGATCCCAGGGTTGTGGGATCGAGCCCTGTGTTGGGTCCCATGCTGAGTGTGGAGACTGCTTGGGATTCTCCCTCTCTCTCTCTCTTTCCCTCTCCCTTTGCCTCCCCACCCTCCATGCACTCTCACTCTTTCTTTCTAAAATAAAAAAAAGGAATATTATAAAAACAAATTCTGGCTTACATTCCACTTGGCTTTTTGAAATGTTATTCAAAAGGTTTTCTTTGAATATAAGAAAAATAAATGAATCCCTATTTCTAATGGTATTACCTATAGGCATTCACAGCAGGATAATTCTCTCTCTGATATAAAGCAGACATCTTAGGAACCTAAATACGTCTCGGATTAACTCTGACTAGCATTCTTTTTTTTTTTTTTAATATCTGTACAAAATTTTATTTTTGTTATTAAAAAAAATCCAACTATCAGCTCTTGCCACTGTACTTCTTGGCCACATCTTCTACAACACGGCACAGATCTAAGCTGAGAAACAGTTATGGAACACATTTGTGCCTAATCCACTGCTACAGTAGCTCAGGTTAAGAGCTAAGAATTTAATTAAATACCTATAATTACTTCATTTTTTTTCTGCTTGTGTTTTTCAGTACATTTCTGCTAATGTACATTTAGTATATTTCTGCTTCTACTATGGCTCAACATTTTTCTAAGGTTGTGATTATTCTGAAAGGGTCAAGAAATATTTCCCCACATAGGATTCTGGGCTGCAAAAGTTAGTTTTTACAGTGAATAGGGAAGTTTCTCCAATCCATGTATCTGTCTAATAATGAGTTTACACTTATCATGTGATCTCTGTAATTATTTCACTAGTTGACTGCCAGCATCTCTTTAACCTAACGCTGCACATGCCGTGTTTCTAACAGACTACAATACCACAGATATCCCTCTGAGTGTACCAATCTTCTGCTCCAAACAGATGGTGGCTCCTCGCTATAAAATATAAAGTTCAGAAGGCCTCTCCAGTGTCTCCAAAAATACATCTGGCATCCTGAATTCTTATTTCTCACCACAGCAGTTCGCTGCTCTAGTCAAAATGAGGTCCTTTCTTTAAAGATAGCTCATATTTTGTTCTTGCCTCTCCCATCCACTTGAACTATATCATCCTCCTTATTTCATTTCTGTCATTCTAATCATTCTTCAAATCTCCTCTTTTCTCTGACAAATCTGACTTTCCCAGCAATCACTGTACAATTCACATGGCAATTAATCACATTCTGTATTTTATCATTTCTTTCTAACGTGTGTGTTTATCTCTACATGGGGAGCTGCACTGACCGTAGGGATGGGACCATGTCTCATGTTCTGTACAGTCTCCTCCCTACGTCAATTCACCACGTGATAGCTTGTCCATGTTTGATCTGCTGAGGTTCCTAGAAAGCTTATATATAAACGTAATTAAGTATGCATCTCCTTAACTTACAGAGTCATGTAATAATCCTATCCAAGGCCAGTTTTTTATCCTGAGCATTTCTCTTCAGTTTCATGGCTCTGTTGTTTATTTATTCACTGTTTAGAGAGCTACTGTGTATAATAAGTATTTTCTGTTTTTAAAAAATGTTTAAAACATTAACCTAAACATTAATTTAGGGGTGTGAAACTTTTTTTCTTAACTGTCTCTGGAGTAAGAGCAGCCAACTTTCTTGAGGGACCTTGAAGAGATTCAGCAAGGCAAAATGAGATAATTTTTCAAATTTACACACCAGGCTTACATTTTCAGGCACATGAAGAAACATGAGCACTTATATGGTTAGTACTGAATCAGTAACACCTTCTGAGGGCTTATTTCCTCTAACCACATGTGGAACCTAGGATCTAGCTAAAGGGATCAGCCTTTCTTCACTCTACCACCCAATTACCATGGGCTTTTCAGTTGTGTCAACATTTTGTCCTTGTCTGATTTAGGGTTCACTCTAAATGTAGCACATGACGTATTTTTATTTTTAAATGAATTTTCACAGCTTTAAGATACAAGTCTTGATACTTTGAGGTCCTGGGTACAAAAGAAAGACTCAGAACCACTGCTCTAGACCAAGATATAAAACCTGTTACTGGCAATATACAATATCACTTTTATTCAACTCACTAAAATGTATTAATCGTAAACTTTTTCTTTTTGCAAGGATACGTTTATGTTAAGAAAAAGGAAATGATAGGACATGGCTGTGCAATAATGAATCCTGCAGAACGGCTCAACTGAGAGGATACATCATTTCTACCAGTGGTTGATGTCTCTCTCAAGACCTGCCCCGAGGAGCTGGAGATTTGGAGGGCGAGTCTCTCTCTTCTTAATGAGTTTCATTACTAACTTTGGCTCCCTTAAATCTTTCAAGCCTATGGTTAAAAATTAAGTTATTCATTTATAGATGTCTAAAAACTTCAAAACCCTACAAGGAAATACTTACTCGAATTACCGACTCTGAAATGTAGGGCAATTAAGAAAGAAAAAAAGAAGGCACTGTTTTGTCTCTCGGTACTAGTGCGAAGATAAAAACACTACAGAGGTGCAGCTGACACCTCATCAGTATTTCTAAGGAAGGTAAAGGGATAGAGTTTTGCTCTGATGAAGCATAGCAGGGTACAACAAAAACGGTTATCCAGTTCAACACAAAACACCTACAGTGGCAACATTAAGGTTAAGAAAGAAGTTATCCCCAGGTATTCAACTGGGCACACAGGGGCACTGAAAGTCAGGTCTTTAAAATAATAGCTCATTTCTCTATCACTAAGTTCTAGTGATGGTAGCAGCCTGCTGAAGGAGAAAGTGAGATATTTAAAAGGATGTTCTTCGCTTCAAAATTAAGATTTAAGGGAGAAGGAGAAGGAAAGGCAGACATACAGGGAGGAAGTAAGTACAGCCCAACAAGAAGGTACTTGATGCCCGTTACATGACAACAAACTTAACTACAAAATAGAACTGTATCTCTACCTCCATTTCTAGACATTTCCTTAAACTGACTCCTTAACATGAAACATAGTATAATTTATTACAGATTTCATTATGTGAATGTATTATATCTAATATTTACATTACAAAATTATTTTAAATGCTTAAGAAATAAAAGAAAACTTACCCCATCGCTTTCTCTATGTGGATTCAGCCTACTATAAACAGCTTCAATAACATTGCGCCTAAAAAAAATTATGCTTTAGTTTTATTAAATTACAATTACTAAGCTTCTGAGTATTTAAAATAATACTTCATCTTAAATATCCTCAAAAATTAACTGCCACATTAAATGCTTGCCAAGAACATAGTTTCTACACTTCACTTAGAATTTGACTCAGCACAAGCCATTTGTTCTTATTTATAAAGTAAGAGAACCTTCACCTTTTCAAAACACATGATAAATAATTCCCTTAAAAAAAAAAAATGCCTTTGGATGAAATTTTTAAAGTTCTTCTCTACTATATAAGAACCATCAACCCATCTCATCTTTAGATAATTGATATACTTCTTCCCCAAAATTACTTAATTACTAATTATAAACGAACTCAAAATTAGTTCTTTTTGTTCTACTTACTTGCCAGCAAGACCTCCCCCAGGAGGCAAATTTGGGATATTTTCTGCAGACAAGATGCGCATGACATGGGCAAGATCAGGCATTCCTTCCTCACCAGACTTCTCCATAATTTCTGCAGGTTTTTAAAAAGAATTCCTAAATTAATGTGTTAACTCAGGATTCAGAGAGAGTGAAACAAGGGGAACTATTTGGTAGTATCGATTTTAAAATGTAAAAAAAAGCAAACATTATCTTACGATCACACAAGGAATAAAAGTAATATAAAAAGTTATCTGCATACATAAAAGCAAAAACTGGAAGAAATGAAATGTTCAACAATACAGGGACAGTTAAGAAAATTTTGGTATAGCCACTGAGTGAAATGGTTTACAATCACTAAAAATGATCCCTGTGAACACAGGATAGCTATGTGGAAAAACACTTTGATCTAATTTTATACAAGAATAATACGAAAGTTATTAATACTGTAATTCCCAAAAAAAGTGATAGATGAATAAGGACTGTAAGGAGAAGGGGAAAAATTAGGAATTGTTTTATAAGGTTATTTAACTGAAGAACAGTTGACAAATAATATTAGTTTCAGGTGATTCGACAATTATACACATTATAAAACGCTCACCACACTAAGTGTAGTCACCATACAATGTTAGTACAATATTACTGACTATATTTTCAGCCCTGTAACCTCTTTGATAACTGGAAGTTTCTACCTCTTAGTTCCCTTCACCTAGTTCGCCTATCCTTCCTCTGGCAATCATTAGCTTGTTCTCCACACCTATGATGACTCTGTCTCTGCTTTGTTTTTTAGATTCCACATGGAAGTGAAACACTGTCTTATTTCACTTAGCATAATACCTTCTAGGTCCATCCATGCTGTTTTATAAGCTTTTTGATCCCGAGGTAGTTATGTTCCACAACAATTTAAAATACAAAAGGAGGGGCACCTGGGTGGCTCAGTCAGTTAGGAATCTGCCTTTGGCTCAGGTCATGATCCTAGGGTCCTGGAATGGAGCTCCACATGGGGCTCCCTGCTCAGCGGGGAGCCCCATTCTCCCTCTGCCTCTGCCCCTCTCCCGTGCTCATTCTCTCTCTCTCTCTCATGAATAAATACAATCTTTTAAAATAAATAAAATTAAAAAAGGAAAATAAATCACAGAACTTGCTAAGGCTTAGAACAAAACAAAACATTTACACGTTCCATCTATATTTACAATTTATGAAAAATACATCTTTAGAGCATGATTATTTGGCCAGTATTAAGACATAAACTCTTCAAAAATCGGAGGATGCCAACTTACTTTTAAGACAACAAAAAAGCAGTGTCCTCAGCAGCCACCATGCCTCACGAGGCCCTCGCCATCACCGTAACCTCACCACTCCCATCTGACTCTGCCCCTGACTCCCCTCTATCTCCAAAAAGGCTCTATGCAGGGAAGCCTTCTCCTACTTCTAGATCTTCACATGTGCTTTTCCTTTGATTTGAAACACATTTTACGCCATTCCAATCAACCCATTTTGCATAGTTCGCTCATATTCAGGTTTCAACTTCATGTGTCACTTTCTCAAATTCTTCTCCAACCCAAGGCTGAAGTCTGTGCACTGCTACATGCTTCCACTGTAGATGCTGCTTACTCTATCACAGATTGCAAGCTTCTTGAAGGCAGGACTGTCATTTTTCTGCCTTATACTTGTATCTCTACAGTACAGGATTTCTCAGCCTTGGCACAATTGACTTTTTGGATCAGCCACATCTTTTTTTTTTTTTTTTGGTGGAGGCAGTCTTGTGTACTACAAAATGTTAAGCAACATCCCCAGCCTCTCCTCACTTTAGGCTAGTGACACCCTCTCAGTTATGACACCAAGTATGTCTGCAGACATTGCCACAATGAAAGAGAGAGAGAGAGAAAAGAATGAGTGTGTATGTTATAGAAAATAGAGGAGTCACATGCATTGTAAACAAATGGGGAATCTAGGTAAAAGGTACTACATTGTACATGGGAGCTCTCTATATTTTTTCAATTTTTCTTTAATTTTAAAATTATTTCAAAATAAAAAGTTAAAAAAAATAAGAACAGTTGATCCTTGCTTGAATGACTTAAGTTTCAACTGTGTGGGTCCACTTATACATGGCTTTTCTTTCAATATAGTACACTACCGCCGTCAATATATTTTCTCTTTATGATTTTCTTAATAACATTTTCTTTTCTCTGGCTTACTTTATTGTAAAAATACATACATACACATATATATCATATATAGGACATACAAAATATGTGTTAAGTAACTGTTTAAAGCTTCCGGTCAACAGTAGACTATTGTAATTAAGTTTGGGGGGAGTCAAAACTTATATGTACATTTTCAACTGAGGGGGAGAGTGGGGGGGGAGACAGGGAGATGAAGGTGGGAATAGTGGGTGTGTTTGCACTCCCAACCCCCATGCTGGTCAAGGGTCAACTGTAAAATCAATACTCTTTCACAACATCAATGCTGACTCTTATCAGTAACATAAAAACATATGGTATAATGAATTCCTATGATTGACCTGGGAGGAATCAGTGTTAGTCGAATTAGAGCACTTGATGTTCATGATAAGCCCAGGGGCAAATTTCACTGGACTCTTCACTACTAAAAGTATAATCAGGAAAAGAGGAAATAAAATGGCAAAATTTAACAGACTATTTTCAAATGTTTCTCTTTGGTGGTATAATAGACGTATTTGTCTTCTCCCTGCCAATAAATTCCCACACATTGGTCCAAGATGTAATAGTAAATCTTAGGCAGACAGATGCTTGTTTTTTAAGGCCTTGTTTTGAAATACTTAATCGTTTTTCCTAATTCTAAAAAAACTATTTCATAAACAAGGGAGAATACTCTTCCTTTCCTTCTAAATGGGAATTAAAAAAAAAAAAAAATCACCTTTCTTACTTACCTTCAACCCGTGATTCCAAGTGCTTATCCAGCTCTGAATCTTTTCTCACTGCTTCATCTGAAACCTTGGGCGCATTTGAAAAGCAAACTAGTACAATACTCATGTTATCTCGACTTCCCTGTATTTTAAAGAAAGAAAAAGAATTAGATTTCCATAGTCCAGCAACTTTCTATTATTTCATTCACAACAGTTAATTACATTAAGCAATTATAGTTTATTTAAATCACCAGAATGTACACATTCAACGCATTAATTTCCATTCTAAAGAACTATCTGAAGCATTCCCTGAAGAAACAAGATCTCTAGATATGGGTAGATCTGTAATTATTTTATGACTTTTAATTCTGTGTACCTATTCTTACCCACCAGCACTCTACAACCTAAGAAATGAACATACCTTCATATGTATTACATCTTCTAAACTCTGTTTCCCACTCAACCTGCATATTCCCAAAGTCGCTTACGCCCAAAAACACATGTTCCCAAACAAGTGTGCAATTTTCACCTAGCTAATTAACCCGCATCAGAGCAATGCTAGTAAAACTCTACTGAATTTGACATGGCTGAAAATTAATGATCATTAGGATACCCAAGACACTATACTGAACAATTACAAGCAGAGAATAAAACAGATTGTAAACTGTTCTGAGGATAAAGCAGCAAACAATGGAAGGTAACTGGATGGCTGAAATACTGTAGTCAGATATAATAACTTGTGGAGAAAAGACATCAGATCGTTATATAGAATCAAAAATTGTGTCAGTCTGCAGAGGGGAGCCAAAACTGCTAACTTAGGGACAAATTTTACTGTCGCCTTGGTAATCACACTACCATAGGCAAATGATCTATATTTTTAAAAGTAGCACTATTACCATGAGATTACAAGAAATAAATTTAAAATCTTCTCGTAGCTTTTCCTATAGGTATATTACTTTAACTGAGTTTCTTAGAACAGGACTTAGAATAGTGACTGTTTCAACTCCCCCCGCCCCCAAAATAAACTAAGTCAATGGAGGTGGTAGGCTACTTTGTCTGATGGTGCAGTTTGCCAACCCAAGTGAAAAAAGCTAAGGCCATACCCATTCTAGTCTTTTCAGTCATTATGGCCAGAATCTAGGCAGGCATTGTCTGGTTCAGACTTGCCACCTTTCTGGAACCCACATGACACAGCCAAAAAGACACAAAGGCCTTGAAAAACTTTTGCCACCACCTCCTAAAAGTCAATGTAGCAAAGCTTGAAGACAGTGGAGGTCAGGCCTTAAGAAGGCTTCAAAAAGAATAACTCTTTCCACAGACTCCCATGTTTTAGTGGGAAAAAATATCATGAGTATATAACCAGATTCTCCATACCTGAAAAAAAAAATCAGGATTTCCAAAAAAATCAGAACTGGCCCAAACTAATTTCATTCTTTCATGAAATCCACCAAGACTTTCACAATGACTTCATATTAGAAAATATGCACTGGCTGTGTGAATATATATACATATCCACACAAACACACTATGGTTCCAAACAGCATCCTCCCCCCCCCCCCAAAGAATCAATACATTCTACAGGAATCAGGATTGACCATGTAAGTTCAGGTCAGGCAAAAGCTTTATACCAGAGATAATTAAAGTTACACACACACACACACACACACACAATTTCCATTAGGTTTTTATGTTATAAAAATTACATCTTATCAATTGGGAAATTAACTGAAAGATAGTTTCAGGAAGTTTAAATAACAAAAAATAAAGGAAATAATTTACATTTACACCTCAGCTCTGTGTGATTCCAATGATGCTTCTTCTATTTCTACATAAAGATGACTTTCAGGGGCGCCTGGGTGGCCAGACAGTTGAGCAACTGACTCTTTCAGTTTCAGCTCAGGTCATGATCTCAGGGTTGTGGGATCGAACCCATCCATCGCTCCAAGGCTCCGCACCCAGCCCTGAGCCTGCTTAAGATTCTCTCTCCCCCGCCCCCCACCCCCCCCACCTCTAAAATAAATAAACCTAAAAAAAAAAAAAAAAAAAAAAGCCCCAGAGTGCTACAGTGTACTCACAGAGATATTAAAAATGAGGGGAAACAGAGTGATACTCCACATTTGTGGATACCTTGCAAACTAGTGTGAAGTCGTTCAGTTTTAACATCGGATAACACTATATTCCTCTCAAGGACATCCAATATTTTCAAAGCCGGGGTTTTGAGAGTTGCTATGATAAAAAGCAAGTCCCATAAAAAAAATCAACGTGATACAGGAAATGAGGGTGGCTGTGCCCAATGATTCCAAGATCTGAGAAGCTGTGCAGTGAACAGGTACACATATCTTTCTTGTTAGTATGTAACTGCAGTATCTCTTTTTTTAAGATTTATTTATTTATTTTAGAGAGAAAGAAAGAGAATATGAGTGGGGGGGGCAGGAAGGGAGAGAGGGAGAAAGAGAATCCCAAGCAGACACCCCACTGAGCACAGAGCCCCACGCTGGCTCAATCCCACACCGATCCCACCACTGTGAGATCATGATCTGAATTGAAACCAAGAGTCGGACACGCAACCGAGCCACCCAGGTGCCCCTGTAACTGCAGTTTCTTAAAGAATGAAATAAAGGATTTTTTCAATGTATATGTATTATTTTGTTAAGACATATATATACTCATTAAGCTTGGCTCTAACCATATAATACTTGTATCTGCTAAGTATTAATATGGCTAAGTAGCACTACGAAAAAATTCTGAGATACTCGGGCACCATGAAACCAAGAAAGTTTGAGAACTGCTACACTATAGACTATACTTTTACATTCAGTCCTTCCCTTCCATACTCCAAAATACCCAACCACACTCCACTCTAATACTATTTATGTCTACATTTGTGTTATTTAGAATTACATTTTCTGAAAGCTATAATGGAAAAACTCCTGAGTTTAGAGCTAAACAATTTTGGGGGGTATATGGGTACATTTTTCATGTCCTATTACTAATCTGGAATGGCGCTGCCTTTGGAAAATAAGCCAAAAAGACATAAAGGCCCTGAAAAACTCTTGCCACCACCTCCTAAAATTCAATGTAGCAAAACGTGAAGACAATGGAGGTCTTGACTCTTGGTTTCAGCTCAGGTTGTGAGCTGAAATTTTCCCTCAATTTTATCCAACTATCAGGTACTATTCTCATGTATATAAATAAGCTTCTGATAAGTGTATATAAGCAGAATTTAGAAAATCGAATAGTATTTTAAAAGAAAAAATAATAGAACAATTTAAAGGAATACTGAATTTTACAATTTAAGAAAAAGCAGGTGGCAAAGTAACATACATAATATGATCCATTTCTATAAAAAACCAAAAAACAAAAAACAGAGAGGAAGGGAAAGGAAACCTATTTTTATATTTCTATATGTTTGTATGAATAAACAGAATTATTTGGAAGAATATGTGGCTGCTTAAGGGGGATGATATTTTTAAAAAGGACATAAATACAAACATCTTCGGATTTGTTCACAAATGTTCTTATTCATCTTGTAATTACTGAAAAAAGAAAAGGGAACTCTTAGTATTTCCATTCGGAAAAAATTTTTCGTCAAACCTTCTGTGAAACATTGGCAACGGACCCAACAAACTTGAATCAGGAAATGTGAGTTCTAGTCTTGGCTTCAACACTCATCAAAATATGACTTAACAGCTATCTTTTAATGTCAAACCTCTATTTCCTTACTTGCAAATTAGAAATGGATTTTTATTTCGTTCATCTCAGGCTACTAGGAGGACAAATGAGTGTTATTTACAAGTTATGAAAGGCTATGCAAACAGCAGTTGCATAGCATATGCAACCTGAAATTAGCATAAATACCATGAATGCTACCAGCATTGGCAATAAAATAGGAAGGCTGCTTTCTTAGGGATTATTCTCTCCTAGAGTTAACGTATCTTAAGAGAGTAATGCCTGAGTAGAGTCATCCAACACTTACTGCTTCATATTCCTAAGTGGCAATCTTGAAAGAGATTATCATTAGCAATAATAATGCTAACTATCTTTTATAGTTGTTGTGAAAATTAAATGCATTAAGGTATGTATAAAGTGCTTAGAATAGCATTTGGCTCATAGAAAGCAATAATTTACTGATGTTATTGCGATTATGACGATTATCACAATCTTCCAAGATTTCATGAGTTAACATATAAAAGTGCTTGTAAACAATTAGGGCATGACAAGTGTTAGAAGTGTTAGAAAATATTAACACATCATTTAAATCTATTATCAGGGAAACTTCTACTTAAAAATCAGATCTAGTCTCTCTCCTCCTGAAGTAGCTAGCACCTACTGAGCAATCGCTAAGTGCCAAGCACTGAGCTAAAGTGCTTTCCATGGATTTTAAAATTTTGTATTCAATCTTTCAAAGTTCAAAGCAATCATACCCTATTTTAACCATATTGTTTTATAACATTGCTAACCCCTGGTTTTACACTACAAACAAGTGACAAATTATGGAGTTAGAAAATCAGAAATGGGTAAGAAGTTTTAACATGCAAAGGTTCAAAATATTCAAAGGTCTGTTATGTTTCAACACAAAAGTTAACTAAGCTTCTCAAAACTGATTTCAATTTGGGGGCACCTGGGTGGCTCAGATGGTTAAACATCTGCCTTTGGCTCAGGTCATGATCCCAGGGTCCTGGGATCGAGTCCCACATGGGGCTCCCTGCTCAGCAGGGAGCCTGCTTCTTCCTCTCCCTCTAGTGCTCCCCCTGCTTGTGCTCTCTTGCTCTCTCTGTCAAATAAATAAATAAAATCTTAAAAAAACAAAACAAAACAAAAATGATTTCAACTTGGGGCACCTGAGTGGCTCAGTCAGTTAAGCATCCAACTCCTGATTTCAGCTCAGGTCATGATCTCAGGTTGTGAGAGGGAGTCCCACACCCCACCTGAGACCCTACACTCAGCGGGGAATCTGCTTGAGATTCTCTCTCCCCCTCTCCCTCTACACCCTCCAGCACACGCTCCCATTCTCTCTAGTTAAAAATAAAACCAAAAAACTGACTTCAATTTGAATGCAGCTTCATCCTAAGGAACTATGGTGGCCAACTTCCACTAAAATTGAATGACTCATGGGTTCCAACCTCTTGTCCCTATTACTGTCATTTATCATTTCTGAGATTCTAGGAATCCAGGATATTTAATACCATCACCAGGAATATTTAATTACTGATCAAAGCTGTCAAGCAAAGATCCGCCACCAGAATCATTTCACCCCCTCCAAAAGGGTAGGGTCAAAATTCCTGAAAACAAACATCCTTTCAATGGAAGGGAGTGTGCAGTTTATCCACAATACAAGCTTCTTTTTTACTCCAAATTACAGACCTAATAGATTTTTGGCTATTCCCTTCGAAACAACACGCCATTCTTTCAACAAAATACTATACAACCATGACAAATGATTTAGACTGATACCTACAGACATGGAGATCTCGCTACAGCGTACCGTTGCACAAAAAAGCATACTGTAGAATAACAAGTATAATGATCTCCTTTTTATAAAAATATACATACTAACGGGCAGGCAAAAAAGACTGGAAAAATATATACCAATGAATGGAGCCAACTTCAGTGAGTGGCAAAATTTTTGAATGTTTCTTTATATTTCCTGGATTACCTGGAATTTTTTTTTAATAGCTAAGTATATACTTGTTTTATAATCAGGGAAAATGCTGTCTTCATCTGCTAGTCAGGCAAAAAACATCTGCTTGCTTTTGTCTCAAAAAGCTGCAGGTCAGAATCTCTCCACTTGGAGTCCAAAGGGAAGACATTTTTAGAGCCTATTTGATCACCGACAACCATCAATACTTTTGTAATTAACCTATCCAGATAAGTAAAAAAAAAAAAAAAAAAGTATACACTATGCTTAAGGGAAAAAAAGACAAAAACAAAAAAACAAAAACCTTTGAAAAGCTAAAGGAACCATCATTTAAAACCCTTTCAGAAAAAAGCTGCCAACTGGAAATACCAGCCCTTAAATTTTCTCTATCTGAAGTTGACTCTTCCCAATCTATGAAAAAGAAGTAGACACTTCACCAAAACCTGGTTATCTCCACAGACTCAGAGAACTTCCGAAACTTTCTGCTATGTCTGTACCTTCCAAAGCAACTTTTGTGGTGGGGAGAAAGAATAGTTCTAATCTAGACAGAGTAAGTAAGTCAAAACCTTTATTTCATATAGCCAAAGGTTAGTTTTGCCTTGATATCTTTTTACTCAGAGTCATACAATACTCACATATTCTAGGCACTGGCCAGATAACTCAGATTTTAACTGACTGCTATACAGGCCCTGTCAAAAACCCACCTGAAACTACTGAATATTTTAAAGACATTCAAGGGAATTGCTAAATGTCTGTTAGTCTGGATTTGCTTTCCCTATTACTATATCAAGTTAAGATTCACAGGACATTACAAAACTAAATTAAATATTACTGATCCACAGGAATTCTTCCAGCATTATATTTTATACTACTCTTTGGTTTTTAATCAGTGATGAAAAAAACATCTATACAAAAAGAATTCTGGTATCTTCTACAAAAGTTAAGATATGCTCTACCTTGTCATGTATCACTTATATAAAGCCACCTGTAAATTCCTTTTTGATTTTGTTGCTAGGAAAGGGCTTCTTTTACTAAACAATAAGAAATACACAATTTACACTTTTACTTCAGTTTTCATCTTAGCTGCTAGGAGGCTCAGATCTAAATTACAAAACCTGACTTAGCCTAGGTCTCTGGTTTATCTTCCAATATTATACATGGCTTTTGATCTTTTGTGTATTTATTACAGAAATATACCATATACATAATTCATTAAACTGCTTCAAAATCAGGCATAAGACCTCTGTTGCCGGGTGCCTGGGTGGCTCAGTTGGTTAAGTGACTGCCTTCGGCTCAGGTCATGATCCTGGAGTCCCAGGATCAAGTCCCGCATCAGGCTCCCTGCTCAGCAGGGAGTCTGCTCTTCCCTCTGACCCTCCCCACTCTCATGCTCTCTCTCATACTCTCTCTCAAATAAATAAATAAAATCTTAAAAAAAAAAAAAAAGACTTCTGTTGCCAATACTGAGAATTTAAATCAAAAGGCACAATTCTATATAGATGCCTCAGCCACAGCAACAAGCCACAAAGTACTTAAATGACAACAAATGCCACAAATTTATTAATCTTCAAACTAGAAGGTTGAGGCAAACGAGGCTGGCCAAAAAAAAAAAAAAAATTCTGGTGAAGAAAGTAATTTAAAAATATACAGATTTTCCCTAATGAAAAGTTTTTAAAATTTAAGTCTGGTTAATTTTACTTACCGTGCCTTTTCAAAATTAACAGGGTATTTTAATTATAACAAAAAGACTTACATACCTTATGTAAACAAGTGTCCACTACCCAATTGCACACATTTTCCAGGTCATCAGATACCTCAAGCCTAGATTTAACAAATTCACAGAGCTCCTCATTACTCATAACATCCCAGATCCCATCACAAGCCAAGATGATAAATTCATCCTCTTCTGCTCTTAAAATTTCATAAACCTCAGGCTCTGGAGAAACAAGTTGTTCTGTTGGGCCCTTGCCATCAACACACTTGTAATCATAGTCCCCCAAAGCACGAGACACTGCTAATGAACCATTAACACGTTGTATCATTACGCTGCCTCCTGCATTTTGGATTCGCTCCTTCTCCCTTGGATTGCAAGGTTTGTGATCCTGGGTAGAAAAGCAGACTTGTCCATTCCTATACAGAACAGCACGTGAATCACCACAGTTGATAAAGTAGATATGCTTAGGTGAAATCAGGACCCCCACTGCGGTTGAACCACTTCTGTCCATTCCGTTTCTGAGGTCTGAAAAGTTACGCATGTATTCATCAATTTTCAAAAAGCCAGTTCTGATGCCATTCTTGACATTTTCCACGGAGGGCTCAAGAGCAGATCCTGATTTTCCAGCTGCCCTAAAGTCTTCATTATTAGTGATGTGTTCTAATAAATGTGTTGAGCAGTAATTTGCTACTCGAGATCCAGCATGACCATCATAAACTGCAAAAAATGACCAGTCTTCCAAGCCGTGAGGAATACCTACAACAGCTGTGTGTGCATCTTCCATTTCTACTCTCCATCCTTGCATGCTGCTCAGGCCATAACGTAAACCATTCCCAGCACCATGAGCATTATGTTTCTCAGTTTTGGGTTTATCCAAAAATGCACCCATGTTTAATAATGAATCTGAAAGAAAACAAAAATTGTCAAGGGTTATATGTTTAAACCTGTCAGAGAATTATCTACAATATTCCATCTATTCTCTAGTAACTCCTGTCTCAAATATATTTTTCAGTATTATCTGAATTTACTGGAACAACAAAAAAGAAACCAAGAAAATTTCCCCATACATCCTTATTCTAGAACAGTGGTTTCTCAATCCTAGCACATTAGAATCATCAGACCAATTAAATCAGAATCTCTAGGGGTGAGACCCAGATATCAGTATTTTTTTTTTTAAGCCTCTCTGGTGATTTAGATGTGCAGTAAGTTGAAAAGCGCTGTTCCACAAAGGAAAACTAAGAAACACAACCTGGTTAAGTTTTCTTAAATATTCAATTTATAAGAGAACTCAGGGTTCAATATAGAAGACTGAACCATCAGAATATTCAGAATGGTGTTGCATCTTTTCTAATATATTAAGGTACTTTAATGTATTTCAGAAAGACTTCCAAAAGCATGTATTTTAAGATACTTTCCCCCAGTGATCCTGACAACCCCAAAATTTAATTAAAACATAAAATCTCCATTCTACAAACATTTGATTTTATCAAAGCTTTACTGTTTATCAAATTAAAAACTTTACTTGGATTGACTGAAATCTATTACTTAGAGTCTGTTAAAACAATGTAAGTTTAATGATGTGTTACAGAACATACTTAACATTGCTGAGTTTTCTAATCCGTGAAGCAGCATTAGGACAACTTCTACTCAGCGCTGACAGACTTAACAATCCATAGACAGGATTACAAAGTACTCCTATGCATCCCTCTCCCTCCTGACTTCACTGTTATTTTAGAATAAAGCTTTTCCAATTTCCAATGACTTGGACTAGAGTGGTGGTTCTCCAAATAAGCATGCAGATGCCCTGGTAGTTTCCCACCTACAATCCTGGCCCTAAAACTCACTAGCTGTGTGACCTTGAGTAAGGCGCTTAGTCATCTGTACTTCAAATTCCTCCTGTGAATTAATCAGTCACTTTCCCCTTCTCCTCTCTGGCAAATGCGTATCACAACAATAATACCTACACTTCACAGGGTTGCAGTGAAGAATGAATTGATACAGTGTGCTTAGAACAGTACTTGAAACAGAGTAAAACCATAAAATGTTTGTTATTTGCTCAAAATGCAGATTCCATAGCCCATCCACACACCCAAAGTTTTTTTTTTTCCAGTACATCTTGGATGGGGACCTTCGAAAGAGCATGCTGGCGGGGCGCCTGAGTGGCTCAGTCATTAAGCATCTGCCTTCGGCTCAGGTCATGATCCCAGGGTCCTGGGATCGAGCCCCTCATCGGGCTCCCTGCGAAGCCTGCTTCTCCCTCTCCCACTCCCCCTGCTTGTGTTCCCTCTCTCGCTGTGTCTCTCTCTGTCAAATAAATAAATAAAATCTTTAAAAAAAAAAGAAAAGAAAGCAAGCTACAGGGAACATTAAGAATCAAAAGAAACCTCTAACAAACAAGGAGCCAAATACTGTGCTCTCACTGCTAGGATTCCTACCTGCTGTCTGTTTCCTTCTGAAGTCTCTTGCTCAAGATTCAAAGTCCAGGAAATGAGTGTCTGACTGAGCTTAGGTCACTAGTACACCGACCAGCTTTATGAGCGACTGCATTCTTTCACAAATAGGTCATTTTTTTTTAAGATTTTATTTTATTTATTTATTTAAGTAGGCTCTACAACCAACGTGGAGCCCAATGTGGGGCTTGAGCTCATGACCCTGAGGGTCAAGACCTGAGCTGAGATCAAGAGTCGGATGCCTAACCGACTGAGCCACCCAGGTGCCCCTAAAAATATTATTTATAAATAATCTCTATACCCAACGTGAGGATCAAACTTACAACCCTGAGATCAAGAGCTACATGCTGTTCCGAATGAGCCAGCCAGGCACCCCACAAATTGGTCATTTTTAAGTCCCAAATTGATATTTTAAAGTTGGGTTTGTCCCTTAATGATTTTTGAGTTTTACTTATTTTTAAGTAATCTCTTACACCCAACGTGGGGCTCAAACTCACAACCCCACCATCAAGAATCAAAACACTCTTCTGACTGAGCCAGCCAGGTGCCCCTGATTTAATTTTTCAAACATGAAATATCACATATATGAAAGTTTACATAATGTATACATATAGCTAAAGAGTAATAAAATGAACACCTATGTACCCACCATACAATTTAAGAAGTAGAACATCATCAAGACCACTGAGGCATCCTATTATCCTGAATTTTATCATCAGTATCCCTTGTAGTTTAACCTTTTGAGGCATAGTTTTATATGTCTGACACTACACATTGATGTGAAGTACAATGTATGTTGCTCTAGTATTCTTGGTTTTGGCTCACCACTATATTTCTGAGATTCGTCCGCATTGATGGAGAGCCATAGTTCACTATATGCTCATGTACAATTTTTATCTATTCTACTACCAGTGAATAGGAGTTATTTTTCATTTTTTAAAATAATAAAACAGTGCTATTGTAGGAGTTTTCCTAGAATATATACCAAAATTCCCAAGTACTTAAAGTATGCAAATCTGACAGTTACTATACATGATCTTTTTTTTTTTCCCAACAAAAATCACAAAACAGGGGCACCTGGATGGCTCAGTCAGTTAAGCGTCTGACTTCAGCTCAGGTCATGATCTCAGGGTCCTGGGATTGAGCCCTGTGTAGAGCCCTGCATCAGGCTCCTGGCTCAGCGGGGCATCTGCTCGTCCCTCTCTTATCTCCCTCTGCCTCTCTCCCTGCTCGTGCTCATGTGTGCACTAACAAATAAATAAAATCTTAAAAAAAAAAAAATCACAAAACCATTACCTTTCCAAAGCTTTATTTCTCAAATGCTCATTTGCTAACACTACTTTCTTTAAAATAGCTACCTTCTTGGTAAGTAACCTTTATCCTTAATGGGAAGATTGTGTGTGTGTGTATTCTCTTTTAGCTAAAAGTATCTGCATACTGCTGTGGAATTAGCAACTTCTATTTTAAGTTGTATTATTCTTCAAAAGCAAAGAACTTTGCTATGAGATAATCAGCAAAATTCTATGCAGTAAAATGTACTTCTTGGTCATTTCTCATATAAGTACTGTAAAAACTAGATTTTATTTTTTTAAAGATTTGAAAGAGAGCGCTCACACGTGCCAGCAAGGAGAGGGGGAGCGGGGTTGGGGGGGGTTGCAGAAGGAGGGGAGAAGACAGAGAGTCCCAAGCAGACTCAGTGCTGAGCACAAGGTGGGCGGGGCTTAATCCCACAACACTGAGATCACAACCTGAGCCAAAATCAAGAGTCCAACATTCAACCAACTGAGCTACCCAGGTGCCCCCAAAACCTACTGTATTTATTTTAAAGTTAAAGGTCTTATTTTTATAAAATTAACTACATTGATGGCATGCTAACAGCTCTTTATAAACTCCTGGTTCAGTTTCTTTGCTGCAGTAATTTACCTATGAATGATGGAGTAAATGATTTTTACCTTAAGTAACTATGACTTTCTTTCATAAAAGGTTGTCTTTATTAAAGAAGTCATTTACTATTGAAAATATACATTTGCCTAGCATCTCTTTGCTTTTGCTATTCACCCCCCAAAACCAGTCATTATTACTGAAACACAAGTTAGCGAACACTAAGGAGAAAGTATGTTACAACATCTATATTTTATTAAAATAAAATCAATCATAAAGCAAATCTTCTACAATGTGTAATTATTCTGATACTGGTTTCTTCACATCAGCACTGTATACTGAAACACCGCATGTTTCAAAGGCATGTGATGACAAAGAAATGTGTTTTAATTTTTTGCCATACATTCCATGTTATTTGTCATTTCGACCAAAACAGAAAAAACAAGGGTTTCCCCAGTGATATGGCTATCTTTTACTGTTCAAAAGAAACCTCAAAGGGCCTTGTGAACATTTATAATTTAGTGCAGTTTTGCACTCAACTGATGGCTTTATCAAACATCTATGGAAAAAAAAACTCAAAAGGTTTTTATACTCAGAATGCCTAATTTTTAAATGACCTGCTAACTTGTTATGATTTCATGCTATCATTTAGTTACATGTCAAACAACACTGTAACTCAGGCAAGGTACAGTTCCAATATTCTAGATCCACATTTCAAACAATCTTCAACAATCTCAGTTTGCATTTGGTATTTCAGATCTGATTGTATCACAGTTTTTACCCCAGAATGAGAGCGTATACTGGAATTAGGAGTTCTAACATTTTTATGTGTATGCCTGTGTGAGCTTTATTATAACTACAACCAATCTTTTCTGATAGGAGTCTTTTTTAGTCACTTGCTCACTTTTTGAAGCAGCTTCATTAAAACCTAATCATATGAAAATCAACATAATCACAGGTAAATTTCAGTCACGACGACGACGAATACAAGTGAGAAAGTGAAAATTCCACCCTTCCTTAGGATCTCTCACCAGCACATCGGACCTACTAACAGTGTGGGAAGCCAGGGCCAATCACTGTATTAAAAGCAATTTGACTTTTTCAAGACGAAAGACAATTAAGAGAAGTTCTAATTTTTAAAAACTTAATACTAATGGCTTGTTTTGTGAACCCGCATTCAGAGATCAGTGATGTATACAACTCTGTGGGCCACAGACTTTTTACGAGATTGAGAATGTATGCACAGCAAGCATTATCTAAAGACGGAACACATCTGTCTTTTTCCATTGCCTTCTTGGAGGAAAATACATTAGTGAAACCACAGCAGCATAATATGACTTTTTCAATCAATATATAATAATTGTACTATGAAGTAAGAATCTGACAAATGATATTTTAAAAGGGGTTGTCATACTTGGAAGATTAGGGACTCACTGTTGTCTTTTATTTATTCTAAGTAATTTGCTTAAATCACTCTAAGTAATCATATTTTTATTTTTTTATTTTTACTATGATTTTTTTTTTTAGGTAAACTCCAAGCCCAGTGTGAGGCTCAAACTCACAACCTGGAGATCAAGAGTCACATGCTCTACTGAGCCAGCCCGGTCCCCAAGTAATCACATTTTTAAAATCACTTAAAAGGTTTCACATGTGTTTACATATTATATAGCATTCAATTCTGGGATGACCCTACAATTTCTCATTTATAATTAGTGCTTAAGTTCCAGCAATAAATTATACATACTTTTAATGTATCTGGCAAAAGAATACTTCAGCTTCGTTCAATCAATTGAAAATTACAAATAACAACAGTACAACAGTTACTCATTCAAATATTTTTCCCCCCTTCCCTTTATTATTATTATTAAGTAAACTAGCCCCAATGCAGGGCTTAAACTCATGACCCCAAGACGAAGAATCACATGCTCTACCAAATGAGCCAGCCAGGTGCCCCTCATTCAAGTATTTTCTTTTCTTTTCATTCAAGTATTTTCTGAGTACATGCTGCATGCCAGGCACTGTATCAGGTACTAGGAATAAGTTGTCCCCTTCCCTAAAAGAACTTCTAGTCTGGTGGAAGATAAAGACCAGTACACAGATTATGAAGGCACCCTGTGATAGAGGGTACAATGGGATAAATACAGGTATGCCAACAGGAGGTGTCAAAGATAGCCTCATGTATTTAAAAATTTTCCAGGGGCACCTGGCTGGCTCAGTCAGTGGAGCATGTGACTCCTGATCTCAGGGTTTAAGTTCGAGCCCCGTGTTGGGTGTAGAGATTTCTAAAAAATAAATCCTAAAAAAAAAACAAAAATAAAAAAAAAAACGCTTTTTCTAAAGGAAGAAGCCCAAGCTGATACTTACATGATGGAAATGGGAGAAGAAATTAGACAGCATATACAAAGACCAAAAGAAGAGTAAGAGCACAATTAATTTGGTATAACTGGTATGTATGTGTATATTTGTATGTGAGTATATACATGAACATTTCAAGGGGGAAAGCAGAAGCACTGAAATCCTAAGAATAACATTATTTTCACTGAAATGTCCATTATCTACTTATCTTAGAATCATAGATTTGAGAACTCAAAAATGTGTCATCCTCTTCTTGCCTGAGAAAGTAGTAAACCCATCTGACAACTGTGCTTTTTACTGAGAAGAACAAATATGGGAAAAAGTTCTAGACGTCCTAAAATTTAGATGAGTTGTCTATAGTTTACATTCTTCTGTAGAATAAGCCTCCACATAAAAAATTCTAGTACCTTTGAGTTTGCTTACAAACCAACCCTGAAAGGGAGTAAGTGTGGAAGGTGGGCAACTTTTACATATAACAAATCAAATTTCAGTGAAGAGACTCGAAGTGCTGTTCAAATACTCACACTGAAATATTACCACAATGTTCAAAATAAGGTCAAATATATGCAAATACACATAGTCAAAAGGTACTCACAGTACTCATCACCAGATAATTAAAACAGTTGCAAAACTGAATTTCAGGTTCCCTTTTTTCCTAAATCGTTCTTCAGCTCATTTATAATTGTCTCTATTCCTTAGGTCCAATGAATCCATAGGACAGAGGTTTTTTTCTCCCTTTCCCCGTGAACATGTCTAGGGACTAGAACTTCGTCTAAAGAACTGGATTCATAGTTGCTGGAGAAGAAAAAAGGCTAGTCTCTGATTACAAAACACCCAAGATTCAATGGATTATATTTACTACTATTTCTAAAAGCATTAAATACAGTGTACTTAGTTAACAATTATTCTGATGATAAATTCTCTAACAAGAAAAATTATCTGAAGCATTGTTCTTTAAAAGTTCCTCTGAATTTAAAGTTCTAGGTCCTTTGCCTTAGCTGACAGACCATGGCTGATTTGTTCCCATCAATCTTATTTCAAGAGGGATACACTTACTTCAAAGCTGCCCTCAGTTTACAATCAAGCCCAAATACATTTCACATTTATAAACAAAAGTGAGAGCACAGTAGGAAACACTTAATAATAGATCAAAGAATATAGCTTCATTTTTTCTTTTTTTTAAAGATTTTATTTATTTGACAGAGAGAGAGATAGCGAGAGAGGGAACACAAGCAGGGGGAGTGGGAGAGGGAGAAGCAGGCTTCCCGCTGAGCAGGGAGCCCGATGCAGGACTCAATCCCAGGACCCCGGGATCATGACCTGAGCCGAAGGCAGACGCTTAACGACTGAGCCACCCAGGCGCCCCTATAGCTTCATTTTTTTCAAATAAAAAGTAACTTATAAAAGTGAAGGAAAAAGCAAGTATTGCACCAAACATTTGTAATAATGGATTCTAATACAGCCTCAATTCAAAAGCAGAACTATTCTACCATAATTTGGACACTAAATTTTTTTAAAATCGTGCCTTCCCCTCTCCTTAACTATCCTCACCTATGCAAAGTTACAGAAATGTCAGATTTCAGTCTTACCTTTTCCAGAAATCCTTTCTCCATGGTACTTTACTAAACTTCACTAATAGTTACTTCTTCCCCATCCATTTAGTAATGCTACTTTGCATAATTAATGGTCCCTCTGTATTTACCTCCTACTTCCCAAAATAGTATGTTTATTTCCCTGCCCAAAGAAGTACTAGAATAAATGTCAGAGGACTGTTTTTAATAATTAGTTTGAAAGAAGTGGTTTAACAAAGCAACACTTCATTCCCAATAAGTGATAAATAATACATTATACGGCTTTTACCATAAGGCCGTATCTTCTCTAGAACTGAAGTAGATTTGATGAAGGATATAGACATGCGTTGCATTATACTGTAGAGAAAGGCCACAGGCAAGAAAAAAAAAACTGAACTCATCATTCCAGTGTTATAGAAGAGCCTCATTCTGTCAGAGAGAGACTTCCAAGGAGGACAGCATCCAGGTGTGGGATCTGGGATAATGGATGCTAAAATGGTGTCCACCACATTAAGGCAATCCAGGGTTTATACCATATGAATGAAACTGTGCATTCCAGAAGACAAGTAATCAACTAAATTATGTATTTGGTTATTGTACTATATGCCTATTTCCCTTTGGTTTTCCTCTATCTTTAACATAGTTTAAAAGTTCTTACCTTATCTCAATTATATTATGTCAAATTAAGGGGGAAAAGTCTCATGCCCATGTTCTAGAGAGGGCTTTGAAGTCACACTGAATACTCTCTGTGTCCCTTAAGTCAGTAATAACAAGAAGCAGTAGTAATAACGGACAGTCTCCCAAAGAGGAGAAAAACTTTGGCTTAAACAAAAGAGCTGAGAATGAAAGTTCTGGCCACTCCTACCTGCTTGGACCTGTTTTTGTTTTTAAAGAAGTAACAGTTGGGGCGCCTGGGTGGCTCAGTCGTTAAGCGTCTGCCTTCAGCTCGGGTCATGATCCCAGGGTCCTGGGATCGAGCCCCGCATTGGGCTCCCTGCTCAGCCAGCTTCTCCCTCTCCCACTCCCCCTGCTTGTGTTCCCTCTCTAGCTGTCTCTCTCTCTGTCAAATAAATAAAATCTTAAAAATAAAATAAAGAAGTAACAGTTTACTCACACATGATAGTCATAAAGTCATTTTAACAGTTCATTTCATGGGATCATCTATAAGGTTTGCCCATGGAAATTTTGTCATGAATTATAAAAACATCTATTAGAGCAGATTATTATTACCAAGTGCCATAATTTACTGAAGTAATCTGGGAAAGCTTCACCCAACAGAAAATCCAGAAAACTAACTACATGTTTGAGTATACATATATCTAAATCTCAAAAGACTAAAATGGTCCCAAGAGAACCAAGAAATCTGTAGTGGGCTAGAAGAATTAATATTTTCTGATAATAAATAAAAGCATATTAACTTACACCCAAAATACAAACACATGTAATAAGCATACCATCTTAAGACAATAAACTGAAGGAAACAAGGAAAAGAATGCCTAAACATTGGGTTTGATCCTGGCTCTACCAAGTATCTGTTTTCCTAGGGGGAAAAAAAGAAAAGCTGTACAAAACAATACTGAGCATTTCTTCCTGTTCTGAAATTCTATGCGGTTAGAGTCTGACTAGTAAGTAAACTACCAAATGCTGCCAACAAATATAAAATTATATGACATCGTAAGACCAAAATACAACTCACAATGGATAGTTCAGTACCACTGGGCAAGTTTGTATTTCATTTGCAATATCGGGAAAAGGTAAGTTAAGTAAAATAAAGTTAAGTAAATGAATTAAGGATTTTAACCAGCTTTCTCACTTTAAAGTTGGAGAACTTACATAGGCTTATTGCCCAAGGCTCCCAAAATGATCGCAACCATATCCTCTTTTCCAACTTGAAAAAAACAAAACCTCAATTAAGTCAAGCATGATCTTCTCCTATGAAATCTTACAAACTACTCCAACCAGAAGTATTTATCACCTTTCTGAACTCCTGGAAGTAATGTCACACACAAGCCTTATATTAAATGGTAGCATTTACATCATTCCAGATGTATTTGCCTATGTCATATAGTACCAAGTTTCAATTTCAACCTTTTATTCAAATCAAAGGCAGTCTTCTTACTGAAATTTACCATTAAACAGAACTAAGCTTGCCTGTTATTATGTTTTCATTATTCACCCATAGAGTTTACTTATTTTTTTAAAAGATTTTATTTATTTATTCATGAGAGACAGAGAAAGAGGCAGAGGCAAAGGGAGAAGCAGGCTTCCCAAGGAGCAGGGAGCCCGATGCGGGGCTGGATCCCAGGACCTCGGGATCATGACCTGAGCCGAAAGCAGATGCTTAACGACTGAGTCACCCAGGCACCCTACCTTTTGTTTTTTTTTTTTTTGAAGGAAGAAGTCACTAATTTGTCACGGTTATCTTTTCGAGAAGTTTAGTTTTACACTCTGTGTAAAGAAAGTCAATGCTGGAGCACCTGGGTGACTCAGTCAGTCGTTAAGCGTCTGCCTTCAGCTCAGGTCATGATCCCGAGGTCCTGGGATGGAGCCCCGCATCAGACTCCCTGCTCAGGGGGAAGCCTGCTTCTCCAGCTCCCTCTGCCTGTTGCTTGTGTTCCCTCTCTCGCTGTCTCTGTCAAATAAATAAAATCCTTAAAAAAGTCAATGTTTCTCCATGTTGCTGGGCACTGTCTGCCTTGAAGAATGACTGTCGACTCAAGAAGGGAGTAACATTTTGGTTGGGAACACCTCTCTGAAATCCCACAAGACTATGATAGGGACTTTTAAATCCATGGAGATAAAGTGAGTGAGAGCAGAGACAACAGTGAAGCCTGGGAAGTGGCAGAACCAAGACTCTGACTTAGTTAAACATGAAGCTAACTGTGAGGCAAAAAGCAGCACGCTCACTGAAACTGCAGACTGGAGGCACTGCTGGAGGTGAACGTGGGGCTAACAAGAGGACCAACTGAAAGTCCACTGGAAGAGGCAAGTGGACTTCCCAAAATCCTCCTCTCTGGGTCAGCAAAGCTGAATGAAAGAATACCAATCCCTCACCCCAGAAAGAGATGGAAGTTTATTTCTGAAGAAGTTAAAACAGAACCTTTAGAAGTGGAGAATACCAGGGAGAGATTAAGGCTGGAAACTAGCCTTAAAACATAAAACTAAGTAAAAGTTTACTCTAAATAAAAGATGAGAAGAGGCTTATTTATACTCTTTAGAATCTCACTAGTTCTACAGGAAAGATCTTATGTACTGACACTGGAAGTTACTCAAAAAAATAGGTCAAATCACCCCATAGTGAATCCCACAGCCAACAAACCCCATAGATAGGCACAGAGCTTCCAATCAGCTATTCAATGTCCACTTTAAAAATATAAGCAGACAGTCCACGGCCAAACATAGAAGAATTTCCCTAATAAAACAGAGAGGGGCCAAAACAAGCAGAAACAGGCAGCTTGGAAAAGAAAACCCTAGAAAGGGACTAGGCTGGGCAAAGAAAAGTTAATCACAAGAGGAGGAGGAAGGAAGCATGCAAGCAAACTCCTTTCAGAAAGGTAAGAGAGATTTTGAATCCATGAAATAAGAGGATGTTATTAAAAGGAAAAATAAAACATTCAGAGGACTAAAAGATCTCCTGTAAAGTGAAAACAGAATCATAGAAGAGAAAGCTGGGAAAATGAAAGTTGAGGGAAATGCCCAGAAATTATAGCTACAAGACAGATGGTACAATAGGAGAGGATCAGCCCAGGAGGTTTAAGAGCCAAAAAATGGGAGTAAGGGAATACAGAAAATTGAAGAGAACAAATACAGGCACACCTTGGAAATATTGCAAGTTTAGGTCCAGACCACTGCAATAAAGCCAAGTATCGCAACAAAGCGAGTCAAACGAATTTTTCAGTTTCCCAGTGCACATAAAAACTATGTCTATACTATACTGTAGTCTATTAAGTATGCAATAGCACTATGTCTAAAGAAACAATGTGTATACCGTAATTTAAAAATACTTTAGGGGCGCCTGGGTAGCTCAGGTCATGATCCTAGGGTCCTGGGATGGAGTCCTGTATTGGGCTCCCTGCTCAGCAGAGAGCCTGCTTTTCCCTCTCCCTCTGCCATTCCTCCCCCCGCTTGTGTTCTCTGGCTCACTGTATCTCTGTCAAATAAATAAATAAAATAAATAATAAAAATACTTTATTGCTAGGGTGCCTGGGTGGCTCAGTCGGTTAACCATTTGCTTTTGGCTCAGGTCATGATCCCAGAGTCCTGGGATCCAGCCCCATGTGGGTGAGTCAGGCTCCCTGCTCAGCGGGGAGTCTGTTGTCTTCCTCTCCTCCTGCGCCGCCCCCTGCCCCCCAGGGCTTGCACAAATAAATAAGTAAAAATACTTTATTGCTAAAAAATGCTAACCATTATCTGAGATCTCAATGAATCACAACCACTGGTCACAGATCACCCTAAGAATTATAATAATGGGAAAGTTTGAAATATTCCAAGAATTACCAAATATGACAGACACAGGGGCACCTGGGTGGCTCAGTTGGTTAAGCGTCTACCTTCGGCTCAGGTCATGATCCCAGGGTTCTGGGATCGAGCCCCACATCGGGCTCCCTGCTCGGCAGGAAGCCTGCTTCTCCCTCTCCCGCTCCCCTTGCTTGTGTTCCCTCTCTCTCTGTCTCTCTCTCTCTCTGTCAAATAAATAAATAAAATCTTAAAAAAAAAAAATATGACAGACACAAAGTGAACAAATGCTGTCAAAAAAATGGTGCGGAGAGTCCAGCTTAATGCAGAGTTGCCACAAACCCTCAATTTGTAAAAATCACAGTATCTGTGTAGCTCAATAAAATGAGGTATGGCTATAGTTTATAAAAATAATATAAGGAAACTTCCAAACTGAAGAGCGGGCATGAATTTCAAAATGGAAAGAGCTCATCCTGCGACAAGCACAATGGATGGAAACAATTACCAAGGTACATTAAAAATTTCAGAACACTGGAGACAGGTATAAGAGCCTATAAGCTATCAGAGAGAAAAAGGTTTAATTCAAAAACTGAAGAATCAGAATGCCAACTGGTCCCAACTGGGTATAATCCTATTTTGAAAAAATGAGGAAGTATGGGGGAGTATGCATTATGTGTATGGTTGGGGTGGTGGAATGAAAAGAGCTACATTTCATCTTCAGTAATGGCCTAGAGAATTCCTAGACCTGGGGGGAAAAAAATCAGGGGCGCCTGGATGGCTCAATCAGTTCACTGTCTGACTCCCAGTTTTGGCTCAGGTCATGATCTCATGGATTGTGAGATCGAGCCCCATGTCAGGCTCTGTGCTGGGCATGGAGACTGCTTAGGATTCTCTCTCTCCCTCTCCCTCTGCCCCTAACCCCCTGCCTGCACTTTCTCTCTCTCTAATAAATAAACCTTTAGGGCACCTGGGTGGCTCAGTTGGTTAAGCGACTGCCTTCGGCTCAGGTCATGATCCTGGAGTCCCAGGATCGAGTCCCCCATCAGGCTCCCTGCTCGACAGGGAGTCTGCTTCTCTCTCTGCCCCTCCCCCCTCTCATGCTCGCTCTCTCTCTCTCATTCTCTCTCTCAAATAAATAAATAAAATCTTTAAAAATAAATAAAAAAAATAAACCTTTAAAAAAAAATCAAAAAGCACATTAGAGATTTAAAGATAAATTCCAAAGGAATCAGCTGTAAGAATTTGAAATGGTTGGTTCTGAGGAATCTTCTCCAAAAAGAGGTGCCCACAGAATTGTTTGGTTCTTTAAACTATGTAAATGTTCAATTAAAAAAAAAAAACTAATTTAAAGAAGCATAAAGTAAAACAACAGCACACTATAAAACAAATTGCATTTCAGGGGCGCCTGGGTGGCTCAGTCATTAAGCATCTGCCTTTGGCTCAGGTCATGATCCTGGAGTCCCGGGATCGAGCCCCACATCGGGCTCCCCGCTCCGCAGAGAGCCTGCTTCTCCCTCTCCCACTCCCCCTGCTGTGTTCCCTCTCTCGCTGTCTCTGTCAAATAAATAAATAAAACCTTAAAAAAAAAAAAAAAGAAATTGCATTTCATATCATGAGCTAATTTCCCTAATATATAAAAATGTCTCACTAGGGATTAATAATCCAAAATATATAGAGAATTTCTACAACTCAACACCAAAAAAACAATCCAATTAAAAAATGGATAGAAGACCTGAATAGACATTTTTCCAAAGACATACAGATGGCCAACAGACACATGAAAAGATGCTCAATACCACTCATCGTCAGGGAAATGCAAATCAAAATCACAGTATCACCTCACACCAGCTAAAATGGCTGGTATCAAAAAGACAAGAGAGGCACCTGGCTGGCTCAGTTGCAAGAGCATGCAACTCTTGATCCCAGGGTCATGAGTTTGAGTCCCACAACGGGTGTAGAGAATTTTTTTTTTTTTGTAGTTTATATTTATTTATTTTTTTATTCTTATGTTAATCCCCATACATTACATCACTAGTTTTAGATGAAGTGTTCCATGATTCATGGGTGTAGAGAATTCTTAAAAATAAATAAATACGGACGCCTGGGTGGCTCAGTCGTTAAGCGTCTGCCTTCGGCTCAGATCATGATCCCAGGATCCTGGGATGGAGTCCCACATCGGGCTCCCTGCTCTGCGGGAAGCCTGCTTCTCCCTCTCCCACTCCCCCTGCTTGTGTTCCTGCTCTCCCTGTGTCTCTCTCTGTCAAATAAATAAATATTTAAAAATAAATAAATAAATACACTATAATACTACAGGTTTCTAAAAAAAAAAAAAAAAGACAAGTGTTGGTGAGGATGTGTATTCACATTCATTTTCTGGGAGTGTACACAGAACTGGAAACCGCACGGAAGAGAAATCAAGCAGTTGAAAGACAGGAGTGAAAATGTACCCTTTCCGGGCGCCTGGGTGGCTCAGTCGTTAAGCGTCTGCCTTCAGCTCAGGTCATGATCCCGGGGTCCTGGGATCAAGTCCCACATCGGGCTCCCTGCTCGGCGGGAAGCCTGCTTCTCCCTCTCCCACTCCCCCTGCTTGTGTTCCTGCTCTCGCTGTGTCTCTCTCTGTCAAATAAATAAATCTTAAAAAAAAAGAAAAGAAAATGTACCCTTTCCATCTTAAAACATATAAATGTAATAAAATTAAATTACATAAATTTAATGCCATTAAATGAACACTAGTTCAACAAAGAAAATTCCTTTAGAGTGAATCCTCTTTTAGCAATCAAAAGCTCTAATTCATAAAAATCTAAACCTTTATAAATATCGATATATTGACACCCAAAGGTTTTTTTCCTCTGCAAACAAATCAAAGGACAATCACCTACATTAACAGAGTGAGCAATTAAGACCCAACAGATATATCCTGTTCCATTTTAACATATCATTTCCTTGAAGAAGTAAACTCACTGTTGAGTCCTACTATTAAAAAGAATAAAAACCTAAAGCCTACACTCAATGCATGAAGAAAACTGAGGTGTAACAGTATCTAGAAGATAACGTCAAGCTATGATAAAGCGTATCATAAATTCATAAAGAAATGCATATACCATGTAACTAAGGGAAAAATCCTTTTCTCCAAAGAATTTAGAACAAGCGTAAATATTTAGTGCTGCTACATTGTAAATACAAGTATCAAATTCTACCTAAATGAACTGCACTTCTGTAAGAGACCAGATTAAAAAAAAATTTGCATGGTGCATTTTACAAATTTACAGATATAAGATTAACATATCCTTCATCAGACACCATGAATATAAAAGCTATACTATGAGCCATGTTAGCAGAAATCCAGTATTTCCGATAATTCTTTCAAGACATTTCTTTGGTCTAAGACTGTAGTATAAGCATATTCTGAAAGCATTTGAAACAAATTCAATATTAATGCAGATTTTAGCTAGCAATATACAGCTACATAAAACAATTTTTCCACATTTTCACAATGGCAGAAAACAAAAAATTTACAGATGCCCTTGAAGAAAAAAAAATTACGAAGATACAATTAGAGAATAGAATTGCATCTTTTATAGGGATTGATGTATAAACTCAGCATACGGCTAACATTACGTAGACTCAAAATTACCCTTGCAAAACCGTTAAAATAATAAAAGCTAACCTTTATATAGGCCCTTTAATATGACCAGGCACTGAGCCTATATTAACTCCATCTATATCACTCAATTCATTTAATCTCTGCCAACACCCTTATGAGGTAGACATTACGGTCCTCATTTTATAGAGGGCACTGAGTCACAGAATGGCTGAGTAACTTGTCCAAGGTAAGGAACCCAGGCTGTCTGGCTCCAGAGTCCATGCTCTTAACCACCACCAACATACAATAGAGTTGATATTAAAAGTACACCAGGTTTGTTCTTGCACTGAAACAAATCTGTTTCTTCACATGAACAAAAATATCTGCATGTCAGAGCCTTGATTCTGCTTTCTCTCACACACACACTATTTTGAATCATTAACAAATCCCATCAATTCTATCTCCAAATACCCAAATCAGTCCATATCTCTCCTTCTGTAGCTGCACCAGCCTAGCTTAAGTCATCATCACCCTTTGCCTGCACTACTATAATAACCTTTTAATGAGCGGTTCCACTTTTGCCTCCCTGTAATTCATTCTCCAGGGTGATCTTTCCTAAAGGTAATGAAATCATGTCACTCCTGACTCCCACTGAATTTAGAAGAAAACCCAAACTTAGTACAATACTCTACGATCTGACCCCTGTCTGGTTCTTGAGCCTTACTTCCAGTAACTCTTCCATCATCACTGACTGCTGGCTAGCCACAGTGGCCTTTTCTTATTCCCTCACTACGTCACACTTGTTCCCCATCTCTGGACTTTTGTTTTTACTGTCTTTTCTTCTTGGAATCACCCTTAGTTGTATGGCTAACTCCTTCCTGACATTTAGATCTCAGCCCAACTGTCAACTCAGACGTTCCCTGACTACACAATCATGGCTCATTTTACTGTTTTACTTTACTCATAGCCTGCTGAAATTGTTTTTCATTAAATTTTTTATTTTTTACCCCAACAAGAATGTAAGTTCCACGAGTGGAGAAACTGTATCTATCTTATTCATTGTCAAAATGACTAAAACTAGTCATGGCACATAGTAAGCACCCGATAAAGTATTTGTGGAATGAATGAATGAATGAATGAATGGGCAAGTGAGCACCAAATGAAGCAGCACTGGATGATGCTCACATTATGGGAGGTGTACTGCAATTGAAAATGGCTGAGCCATAGTTCGCAACTCAAGCTCATTAAAGCTAGAAAATATAAACACAACAGTCTAGATTAACATAAGGTTCAATACTCTGACTTGCCAAACATATAAAGTACCGCATTCACTAAGAACCACATTTTAAGAGGGACTCTGACAAAACATAAATATATCCCAAGCAGAAGAATGAAAATAGCTTAAAAAACACCTGAAGAACATATAAAGAACATTTGAAAAAGCTGATATTGCTCAGACTAGAGAGAAGGTACAGGGCTGGTGGTCAATACTGAATTCTTACTAAAGAAGAAAAGGCTTATCCATTTGTTCCAGAGGGCAGATCTAGAATCAATGGGTGGAAGACAGGTGTCTAGTTAACATTAAGACATTTCTATTTTTTTAAGACATTTTTTAAAAGATTATGTTATTTATTAGGGATACTGAAAGAAAGGATGCAATCAAATTAAAAATTCGGAATTTCAGTTGACATGCACTCCCACTACCTACCCCCGACAAGGGATTTTTAAAAAGGCATCTCTCTCTATATATATTTTTAAAGGTTTTATTTATTTATTTGACAGAGAGAGACACAGCGAGAGAGGGAACACAAGCAGGGGGAATGGGAGAGGGAGAAGCAGGCTTCCCACGGAGCAGAGAGCCCGATGTGGGGCTCGATCCCAGGACCCCGGGATCATGACCTGAGCTGAAGGCAGACGCTTAACGACTGAGCCACCCAGGAGCCCCAAAGGGCATCTCTATATTTGAAGATGTCAATTGCTTATAAATACATGGAAACCAAGATGCACCATCATCTTGCTGTAAACTGCAACATAAAAATGTCAGTGCCCCTTCCAAGCTAAAGTCAGAAAGAGAATATGGAAAGAAGAGCAAATGGAGAGAGAATTGAGGAACATAAAATAGAAACTGTGATCCCCACTAAAATGATTATCACTGAGACTACTTACAAAAAAAGTAAACACAAAGAAAAACAAAAATATTTGTACTCTTGTTTAATAATGTAAAATCTATGCATATAAAATATACAAAAATTAAAATGGTTGCTATTAGGGGCACCTGAGTGGCTCAGTCGGTTAAGCCTCCAACTCTCGATTTCGGTTCAGGTCATGATCTCAGCTCAGGTCATGAACTCAGGGTTGTGAAATCAAGCCCCAAGTTGGGCTCTGTCCTCAGCACTGACTGAGTCTGCTTGAGGATTCTCCCTCACTCTCTCCCTCTGCCCCTCCCGCTCTCTCTCTCAAATAAATAAATCTTAAAAAAAGGGGGCGGGGGGTTGTTATTAGACTGGATAATATTATGAGGGTTCACCACAATTTAAAAATACTCTCTTAGGGGCACCTGGGTGGCTCAGTCAGTTAAACGTCTGCCTTCGGCTCAGGTCATGATCCCAGTATTCTGGGATCGAGCCCCGCATCAGGCTCCTTCCTCAGCTGGGAGCCTGCTTCTCCCTCTCCCTGCCGCTCACCCTGCTTGTGCTCTCTCTCTCTGTGTCAAATAAATAAAATCTTTAAAAATAAATAAATAAAAATAAAAATACCCTCTTAATGCCAATACTACTGAAGTAAAACAGGTACAGGGGGGCTCAATATGTACTATTATTTCTACCTTTATGTATGTCCCAAATTTTCGATAACCAAATTTTTTAAACTAATTTTAAAATTAGTTGCTGTCTCTCTAGGTTCTATCAAAATTAAGACCACTTCTTCCTCAACAACCATACTCGGATACTGGTGACTGTAATGAAATTTAAACTGCAGGACATGTAGAGAAGATCCTGCCAAAACAATTTCATTCTCCCTCCATTCCCTCATAATTATAAATGCCAAAAACCACTCATAAATCCATCAGCCCTAGGCCAAAGGTAAGAACCTTTAGTTGTCTCAACAGCACAAGGGGGCCAACTGCAAAGAGGTTTGGTCAGAAACCAAGCCTCTTCAGGGACAACCAGGTGACTAATTTGAGAGGGTTAATGGTCCTCTCACCTCTTACTATTTCAATTAATTTCTGCTCCAGAGACTCATTATAACAAGCAATCATACAATGCTTTTATCTTATTTGAGGCACTAAGGAATAGGCAAATACTTCCATGGTGCTCATTCTGTTGCAGGCACTGTTCTAAAGGCTTCACAAACATTCTACCCTTTAGAAAAACAAATATCTGAAAAGCAAACAATTTGCAAAGAGACCTTCAACCAAAAATCTTTAGACACAGCAAATTATAAAATTTCAACCATGGATCTTCAGATACTGCAAAACTCCCCCGCTCCTTCCTACAGCTGGCACACTATTTCATAGAGGGGACACATGGACATTGGCAAGCCTTCCTTAAGAACAGTACAATCTGTCAACCCCATCTGCTTCCTGTCAAAAGGATAAGGTGGTGTCCCTCAGGCCCATGGACACAATTTTTTTTAAGATTTTATTTATTCATTTATTTATTTGAGAGACAGCACAAGCCAGGAGGGGGGTTGGGAAGTGGGAGAGGGAGAAGCAGGCTCCCCACTGAGCAGGGAGCCTGATGCAGGCCTCGATCCCAGGACTGAGCCAAAGGCAGATGCTTAACGACTGAGCCATCCAGGCACTCCTGTATTACTATTTTAAAAGAATAAAAATATTAACAAATAGAATCTATTGGCATATCAAAAATACGTTCCTCTATAACAAAACAAATAGAAAAATGGTTATAGGGGCGCCTGGCTGGCTCAGTCGTTGCAGCATGTGACTCTTGATCTCAGGGTTTTGAGTTTGAGCCCCACATTGGGTGTAGAGATTACTTAAAAAAAATTTTTTTTTTAAAGATTTTATTTATGTATTTGACAGAGAGAGACAGCAAGAGAGAGAGAACACAAGCAGGGGGAATGGGAGAGGGAGAAGCAGGCTTCCCGCTGAGCAAGGAGCCCGATGTGGGACTCGATCCCACCCACAGGACCTGAGCTGAAGGCAGACACTTAGCCGAATGAGCCACCCAGGCGTCCCTAAAAATAAAATCTTAAAAAAAGAAACTAGTGGGCGCCTGGGTGGCTCAGTTGGTTAAGCGACTGCCTTCGGCTCAGGTCATGATCCTGGAGTCCCTGGATCGAGTCCCGCATCGGGCTCCCTGCTCAGCAGGGAGTCTGCTTCTCCCTCTGACCCTACCCCCTCTCATGTGCTCTCTCTCTCAAATAAATAAATAAAATCTTAAAAAAAAAAAAAAAAAAGAAACTAGTTATATATTTGGAAATCAGTAATTCACCATAATAACATCAAAAGAGAAAATTCTTTGTGTATAATGATGTTCGTTAGAGTGTTATTTAAAATAATAACTTGCATTTCTAACAATAGAGGAATGGGCCAAATCTATAGCAGTAGTTCTCAACCAGGGGAGATTTTGGCCCCCAGAGGACATCTGGTAATATCTAGAGACACTGTTGGTTGTAACATGTGGCACAGGGAGGGGATACGGCATCTAGTTAGTAGAGGCCAAGTAGGCTGTAAAACATCCTACGATGCACACACCCTGGCAGCAAAGAATTAATGGGTCAAATGGCAACAGTGCTGAGGCTAATAAACCTTCATCTACAGAAGTACTATACAGTCATATCTACTAAGAATTTGGGGGAAGCACAATATGTTCAAGCTATTCGATTTTAAATAAAGAATCCCATGGGAATTCAATCCTTCACTCCTCCAATCACTCTTAAATAAAGCCACTTAAAGCAGGAGAGAAGACAAAATCAGGCTATTCCCAGTCTTCCAAAGCATAATGCAGAGGGAAATGGAACGAGGGTAAGTAAAGACTTCAAGGAAGCAAAGCACAATGCAAGTGTTTTATCTCTAAACTGTTATTCTTTCAAACATGTAAAGGAAAAAAAAAAAAAAAAAGTAAAAGGGGCGCCTGGGTGGCTCAGTTGGTTAAGCAACTGCCTTCGGCTCAGGTCATGATCCTGGAGTCCCGGGATCGAGTCCCGCATCGGGCTCCCTGCTCGGCGGGGAGTCTGCTTCTCCCTCTGACCTTCCTCCTTCTCATGCTCTCTCAAATAAATAAATAAAATCTTAAAAAAAAAAAAAAAAACATGTAAAGGGATGCAAATTTTATCACAGTGGCACAAAAATTATTTTTGCACTGAAGACATTTGAAAATCAACAGACGCTTTGAAAGGCTTTATCTCAACTCCACACCCCCTTTCTGCCTAAAAAGCAGAGTCCTCCAAAATCCTTGAACAGGACAAAAATCACCCTTCAAGGAGGCTTCCAATAACAAGAGATTTATTCCTATCACCTGCAACAAAGTCAGCACTGGGATGAGAAATCACATAAACATTGTCATACCTCTCATCTACTCTCCTAAAGACCTAATTTGTCGGGACGCCCGGGTGGCTCAGTCGGTTATGCGTCTGCCTTGGGCTCAGGTCATGATCCCAGGGTCCTGGGATCGAGTCCCGCATCAGGCTCCCTGCTCCACGGGGAGCCTGCTTCTCCCTCTGCCTCTGCCTCTCTCTCTCATGAATAAATATTAAAAAAAAAAAAAGACCTAATTTGTCTTTCCTAAAAGTCTTGTTTTTCCATGAGAGCCTTTTTTCTCCTTCCCCTTCCCCTATTAGGGGGAACTCTAAATTCTAAACTCTAAATTCTAACCACTTGTTTAACCTCCCATGTATATACACAAATAAACTTTGCCTTTTCTCCTGTTACTCTGTATTTTGTCAGTTTAATTCATAAGGCCCCAACCCATGAATATGAGAGGGTAGAGGGAAAGTCTCCTTCAATTTCATTCTTCTAGGCCCTTTCTTGTAAAAAATATTGAGAGCAAACTCTGCTAAACGAGAAATGACTACAGAAGAAGTAGTGATAAACATTAATCATAATGAAGCAGAAACAGTAAAATAACTAACACAGACTGGAAGGTACTGGGAAGAAGTGAAAGTAAAAGGTAGCGCATATGTGTGAATTTCTTCTTTCATGGGAACGATGGTCATATTTGTTTGGAGCTATTAAATAAAATGACGGAGGTATACACTAAAGAGAAGTAATGAAAGAATCAATCAGGTGTCAGAAGATAAGGTATTAAATATTAGAAGTAAACTAATTTCCACATCTTTGATTATCATTAAAATAGAATTTCAAATTATACAATTACAAACAAACCATCAGAGAAATACTGAGATTATAAAATATCTAAGTCATAGCAAGAAAAAACATGCCCAAAAGATGGTAAAATACTCTAAAATTTTCAAACATTTAAAAGAGAAAGCAAACAAGACAATTCAGAACAAAGACATGTCATATTAAAAGTATAAATTCAACTATTTAAAAAATAATTCTCAAACTGGAACACAAAACAAACTCATCTATATACTACATTTAAAAAAAAACACTCATTGGGGTGCCTGGGTTATTCAGTCGTTAAGCGTCTGCCTTCAGCTCAGGTCATGATCCCAGGGTCCTGGGATCGAGCCCCTCATCAGGCTCCCTGCTCGGCAGGAAGCCTGCTTCTCCCTCTCCCACTCCTCCTGCTTGTGTTCCCTCTCTCGTTGTCTCTCTCTCTGTCAAATAAATAAAATCTTAAAAAACAAAACAAAACCCCACTTATAACAAAGAGACCTAGAAAGGTGGAAGATAAAAGATCAAAAAACAAGGGCAACAAATGCAATAATATATTAATTAATAGCAATTAGTATTAGTTAATAGCAACCTAGGTCAAATTCAAGGGGGAAAAATCCAATTTAGAAGACAACAAATATAATCCACAATGAAAATTTAACTGTAGTGATAAATCGAAAAGCACCAACCAAAATATGTAAATGTAAACTACAGGTAAGACAAGGGGAAAGAACCAGAAACAACAGAACTAATTTGCCACTCTTAGGCTATGGTAGATCAAACAATTATTATTATTTTTTTTTAATGGGCAAAGCTGGAATAACCTGAGCAACAAAATAAAGTGGTACTGGATTACAACCCAAGTATAAAAATTCCATGAGTCCATACTGATAAAAATGAATGACTGAATAAATGAATGGGAGAGATCAAACAAATATCCAGTGCAGAAGAATTCCAAATAATTTATGTAGATACATCATACTCAAATAGGTGAACCATCACTTTCCGCCCCTTTCAGGATGGTCTGGGCATAATGACTTCCTTTTCAAAGAGCTCAAAATCAGTGCTGGGGCGCCTGGGTGGCTCAGTCGTTAAGGGGCTGCGTTAGGCTCAGGTCATCCCAGGGTCCTGGGACCGAGCCCCGCACTGAGCCTGCTTCTCCCTGTCCCTCTGCCTGCTGCTCTGACTACTTGTGCTGTCAAATAAATAAAATCTTTAAAAAAAAAAAAAATTAATCTAATATATATTAAATTTTAGTAATTAAAAAAATATGAGGAAACCAGAGTAAATAAGTATGGGTTTAAGTTTATAATAATGTATCAATATTGGCTCCTTAATAGTAAGGGCTCAACTGGGAAGTTCCCACTTGGGGTTTCTCACATCACTGTGCAGATACTGACTGGGGAAATAGTCACCTGGAAGTTCATTTAATGGTTGGCAGTTGATTACTGCTGGTGAGAATTCAGCTGGAGCTGTCCCCAGGAGCACCCGCATGTGGTCTATACAGTTTGACTATCTCTGGGCAGTCAGACTTCTTACATGAGACCTGGCTCTCCCCAGAGGAAATGTTCCACGGGAACCAAGCAGAAGCTATGTGTCCTTTTCTGAGAGTCACCTGTGCTGCATTCTGATGGTTACAAGCAAGACACTAAGGCCAGTTCAGATTCAAAGGGAGGGGATACAGACCCCACCCCTTACAGCAGAGACTTCATCTTTCAAAAAGGGAGATTAAAAAAGAATTTACAGGGGCACCTGGGTGGCTCAGTCAGTTAAGCGTCTTCCTTCAGCTCAGGTCAGGATCTCAGGATCCTGGGATCAAGTCCCGCATCGGGCTTCCTGCTCAGCAGGGAGTCTGCTTCTCCCTCTGCCCCTCCCCTCACACACACACACACACACACACTCTCTCTCTCTCTCTCTCTCAATCTTAAAAAAAAAAAAAGAATGAATTTACAGACATATATTAAAACTACCACACATGGCAGAAAGACTGGAGGTTTACTTTGAAAAAGCTGAACTATGAAGACTCTGAATTTAGAGACAGCATATTTAGTTGAGAGGCCAGAGCAAGAAACCTTACTGAAACCAGAGATTTAAACTGTGAATGCTGAAACCCTCAGCCTTCTTTCCAAATTTATTTCCAGAAATATGTTTACAAACCTCAGGCAGGTAACAGTTCTGCTCTCTGAGGAAATTCAATAGTCCCAGAGAAAGTACTTACAGATTACTTACACACAGGATCCTCAACAAAATGGTCAGGTCACCTTATGAGCAGGACTACCAAAAACACCTGAAGATTACCAGACATTGAAGGAAAACATACAATGTGAAAAACAGAATAAATCAAAAGAATGAAACAAAAAGTAATCAGAAAGAACAACAAAGTAGGAAAAAAAAAATCGTCAAGAGAAATAAGAGTATTCAACTCATGAAAAAGAATGAGATGTTATTTTTAAAAAATCTGGATGCCTCAGAGAATCATGCAACTCTTGATCTCGGGGTCATGAGTTCCAGCCCCACATTGAGGGTAGGGATTACTTAAATAAATACAATCAATCAATCAATCAATAAATAAATGCCACTAGCATATATGTTAAAAAAAAAATCACAGGGGGAAAAAAAGTGCTCTTTAGGACTTAAAATGAGGACAGCTATATTTTTAATAAAAGATTACAATATTAAGTCAGAAAAACAACCCCAAAGTAGGATTCTCTATACCTCTCTCATCCCCCACCCCTTCCCACACACACATACACACACTCAAAAAAGGAGAGAATAAAACTAAGTTTTAGGATCAGTACTGGGCATAGCATCCAACTAACAGATATTCCAGGAAGAACAAGGAATGCAAAGAGAAGAAATTTATCAAAAAAATGATTCAGAAAAGTTCCCCAGCACTAAATCTAAGTATCAAGACTGAAAAGTGCCTGGCCAAACTGATGAAAGCAGAACCACAACAACAACAAAAAAAGGTAACTGAAATTTCAAAACACTGATAAGACAAAAATCCTGAAAATTCCCAGAGGGAAAAAAATAGGTCACACAGAGAGAATCAGGAACCACAACGGCATCAGAAATCTCAGAGTAATATCTGGCACCGTAAAGATGCTCATAACTTCCTGTGGAGTTGTTGGGTTATGAGTATCCACCCTAGAGAAATTCTATACACGAGAAGCACATGATGACACTGATGCAATGTAATACTCTACAGAAGTTAAAAATATGGTTTACAACTACATGCATCACCATGAATAAATCGCAAAAACAAAGCCAGCTGGGAAAAGATACAGACAGTGTGATGCTATTTATGTAAAGTTATAAAATGTACAGAACAATAAATGATTAGATGGGTGAATAGCCAGCGAAAGTATTAAAAACCTGCTTGATTAGTATAAAAACTAAAGCTACTCAACTACTAAAACCAACTGGATAATAGTTACTTCCAAGGAAAAAGAGAAGAGATGGAATGATAGTATTTAGAGAAAGTTGGTAACACTTTCGTTCTTTCTGAGAGCAGTTTGAAGCAAACACAGCAAAATGTTAATGTCCCTTAAATCCTGAGACAGGCACATGGATCCTCTTGTCAAGAATCAAATTCTCATGCTGCAAGAAAACGTTCATACTGTTCAAGAAGCTGCATACACTGACATGAAAATTCAGTACAACTTCATTTCAACACAATTAATTGCACCAATTTCTTTTACAATTAAATGGTCATTAATACCCATTTCCTTGACAATTATTATAGTAAAATTTAGTCAACCCAAAAATATGACTACTTGCTCTGTTCAATTTATGGAGTGTGAAAATGCTATGTAAACACATATGTAGAACAGAAACTGTTTAGCCAAAATAAATGTCACTTCTGTTTTAACAGACGCCTGGTCTAACACTTATAAATAAAGGATCAACTCATTTAAATTTATCTGCCTACTAAATTTTGAGAGTTCTTTTAAATTACTTTCAAAAGAAAAATAAGTTTTAAAAAATGGAAGAGGAGAAAAGTTTCAGAAGTGCTGAAAAACAAGACGTGAGATTTACAAATTCAATATATTCCCCAAATCTAATGTCTTTAAATTTCTCTAGACTTATCAAATAACTGGGGCACCTGGGTGGCTCAGTAGTTAAGCGTCTGCCTTCGGCTCAGGTCATGATCCCAGGGTCCTGGGATCGAGCCCCGCATCGGGCTCCCTGCTCCATGGGAAGCCTGCTTCTCCCTCTCCCACTCCCCCTGCTTGTGTTCCTGCTCTCACTATCTCTCACTCTCTCTCTGTCAAACAAATAAATAAAATCTTTAAAAAAAAAAAAAAAGACTTATCAAATAACTGTATGTACACAGATAGTTATTATCAAATAACTATCTGTACACAAACAAAAGCCCTAGGGTAGTGTAATCTTCAGTGAAATGGTTTTTTTTGTTTGTTTTTTAAAGTAAACTCTATGCCCAACGTGGGGCTCAAACTCACGACCCCACGATCAAGGTTTGCATGCTCTACCAATTGAGCCAGGGAAGCGATAGTGAAATGTTTTGATGATGAAAATAATCGTTCACATTTATATATTACCATGTGATAAAGGATTTTCTCATTCAAAACAGAAGGAACATATAGCCCATTATCTCTAACCCTTCCCAATACACCACCAAAATGTTAGTAAAGATATTTAAGTATAAAACAAACAACAATGAAGGAAGGAAGAGGCATGCCATCAATGGGTAGAGATATCAAAAATCTTTGGAAGGTGTAAAAGATGGAAGCATGGTGACTGAATAATGAAACAAAATGCAAGAATCAGCAGTTCAGAATATCCAAGTAGTAAATTAGAAGTGGGAAGAGAACTCCTAGCCAGGTTCAGAACTCAAACACAGCATGGTGCTTGGACCCAGTAAAATGGGAAGAGAACAAGAGAATGAAGACAGGGGAAGCTACTGAAAGTTACAGAGAACCATTAATCCCACCCCCACCCCCAGTCCACATCCAGAAAAGCTTCTGGCAGACTTTTCACCCCAAACAAAAAATAGAAGTGTTCTCAAGAAATTTAAAATGAATTTCATATGCATATTTAAGAAGCTATATGAACAGACAACTCAAGGATAATCAACCATGTGAGGAAACCCAGCAGCACGAAAGGCATACAGCTGGAATGATGCCACTGTCGTGGGAACTTCAACAATGAAGAGAATTTTTTTTTAATGAGAAATCAGAATCGTCAGAGATTCAAAAAGATACTGTCGAGGTGCGTGGGTGGCTCAGTCGGCTGAATGTCCCACTGAGTGCCAGAGTCTTGATTTCGGCTCAAGTCGTGATCTTGGTGTTGTGAGGCACTTAAGCAGGGCATGGAGACTTCTTAAGATTCTCTCTCTCCCTCTCCCTCTGTACCCATCCCCTGCTCATTCTCTCTCTCTCTCAAAGGAAAAAAAAAAAAAAGATACTGTATCTTGCTTCGATTAAACAGGAACAGGGTGCTATGAAAATGAACACAGGATGAGAAATAGCCCTTCAGATTTAAATATATGACTGCCCCTACCACTCCCCCTGCCAAAAAAACAAAAAACACACACCTCGCTCATTTTGGAAGTTTAAATAACTCAAAGCAATCTCCCAGCCTGTACAACAAAAACAAAAATAAAAGGTAAAAAGGTGAACATCACAGAGATTCAATCCAGGTAGTGCCACAACAGACCAAATATGTATTCCAGAAACAGAGAACAAGAAAATAAATTATCAAAGAAATAAAGAAGAGAAACAATTTCTCGGAGCTGAGGGAAGATAGAAGCAATCAGACTCAAAGTGGGGGGTGAGGGGAGGAACCCATGTTCAGATAGATCACTTTGAATTTTTAATTTCTTAAAAGCTTTCAGGGACAATGTGGTGGTTTCCCAGAACGCACAAATAAAAACTACCAAATGATCTACAATCCCACTTCTGGGCACATATCCAAAAGAACTGAAGCAGAATCTCAGAGATATTTGCACACCCATGTTCGCAGCAACATTTCACAATAGCCCAGAAGAGGAAGTAACCCAAGTGCCCAATGACAGATGAATGGACACATAAAATGTGGTATACACACATACAGTTATTATTCAGCCTTAAAAAGGATATTTTTTGAATCACTATATTGTACACCTGAAACTAACATAACACTGTATGTTAACTACACTAGAATTAAAACTGAAAAAAAGGGGGGTGAGGGGGAAGTAATTCTGACACAGACTACAACATGGATGAACCCTGAGGACATTATGGTAAGTGAAATAAGCCAGTCACAAAAAAGACAAATACTCTGGGGCGCCTGGGTGGCTCAGTTGGTTAAGCAACTGCCTTCGGCTCAGGTCATGATCCCAGGGTCCTGGGATCGAGTCCCACATCGGGCTCCCGGCTTGGCAGGGAGCCTGCTTCTCCCTCTGACCCTCTCCTCTCTCATGCTGTTTCTCTCTCACTCGCTCTCTAATAAATAAATAAATAAAATCTTTAAAAAAAAAAAAAGACAAATACTCTATGATTCCACTTATATGAGGTATCTAAACTAGTCAAATTTCTAGAAACAAAAAGTACAACTGTGGTTGCTAGGGGCTGAGGAGGGGGACATAGGGGAGTTGTTTAGTGGGTAGAGAGGGTTTCAGTTTTGCAAGATGAAAAAGCTCTGGAGATCCACTGCACACCAATGTAAACATACCTAACACTACTGTATATTTAAAACTTATTAAGAGGTAAATGTTATGTTTTTTTAAAGCACAATTTAAAAAAATGTTTAAGCTTTTAGGGATACGAATGAGGCTAGAAAGTCACCTACACAAAAATAAGAATCCACGGGTGCTTGGGTGGCTGTTGGTTAAGCACCTGCCTTCGGCTTAGGTCATGTTCCCAGAGTCCTGGGACAGGGCTCCCTGGTAGGTAGGGAGTCTGCTTCTCCCTCTCCCTCTGCCCCTCCCCCTGCTCGTGCGGGCTCGCGCTCTCTCGCTCTCTCTCTCTAATAAATATTTTAAAAAATAAGAATCCAGGGCACCTGGGTGGCTCAGTCGGTTAAATGTCTGCCTTTGGCTCAGGTCATGATCCCAGGGTCCTGGGATAGAACCCCGCATCGGGCTCCCCCTACTCTGCGGGGATCCTGCTTTTTCCTCTCCCTCTGCCTGCCGCTCCCCCTGCTTGTGCGCTCTCTCTCTGTCAAATAAATAAATAAAATCTTTAAAAAAAAAAACTAAGAATCCAAATGACAATGGACCTATCAGCAAAACTAGATGACAGAAAATTCCTTTGAACTTCCATCAAATGATGGAAATCAAATAATTTCTAACTTTAAAAAAAAATCATCGGGGCCCCTGGCTGGCTCAGTCAATAGAACATGCAACTCATCTCAGGGTCGTGTTCAAGCCCCATGTTGGGCGTAGAGCTTGCTTAAAAAAATAGTAATAATTAAAAATTAAAAAAATTCATTAAATAGTTGTATAAACATTCTAGTTAAAGATAATAGAAGTAATTACCAGAAAAGCCCACAGATATTACAAAAATTGTTTCTGGAGGGGCCTGGGTGGCTCAGTCGGTTAAGCATCTGTCTTCAGCTAGGTCATGATCCCAGGGTCCTGGGATCGAGTCCCATGTTGGGCTTCCTGCTCAGTGGGGAGCCTGCTTCTCCCTCTTCTCCCCACTCGTGCTGTCACTACTCTGTCCCTCTCTCAAATAAATAAAATCTTTAAAAAAAAAAAATTTGTTTCTGGAGGGAAGTATTTATTTTCCTCATTATAAGCCTTCTATACAATATTTTTTAAACTAAGCACATATTTTTTAAAAACCTGAGCACATATTACTTATTTGTTATATATAAAATTATCTTTATTGAGCTTTATAGACTGCTCACTTAAGAGATAACGAAAATAAAGTTAAATCATCCTTATTTTCTTATTGCCTTCCATTATGAAATATGAAGCATAGGGGCGCACCTGGGTGGCTCAGTCGTTACTCGTCTGCCTTCGGCTCAGGTCATAATCCCAGGGTCCTGGGATCGAGCCCTGCACCAGGCTCCCTGCTCAGCGGGAAGCCTGCTTCTCCCTCTCCCACTCCTCCTGCTTGTGTTCCCTCTCTCGCTGTGTCTCTCTCTGTTAAATAAATAAAATCTTTTTTTTATTTTTAAAGATTTTATTTATTTATTCAAAAAACATAAAGCGTGTTTCTCTGAATTAAAAAAACAAAACAAAACACTGTCAGGGTGCCGGGGTGACCCAGTTAAGCATCTTTTTAACACCTTTTTTTTTTTTTTAAGATTTTATTTACTTATTTGAGAGACAGGGAGGGAGAGCACAGAGGGAGAATGAGAGAGAGAAGCAGACACCCCACTGAGCAGAGTGCCCGATGTGGGACTCTATCCCAGAACCCTGAGATCATGACCATGAGCCAAAGGCAGATGCTTAACCAACTGGGCTGCCCAGGCACCTCAGTTAAGCATCTAACTCTTGATCTCAGCTCAGGTCTTGATCTCAGGGTTGTGAGTTCAAGCTCCCAGTTGGGCTCCACACTGGGCATGGAGCCCACTTAAAAAAACTGTTAAAAAGTCAATTGTCCATGTTAACCACAGAGCCTACTTAAAAAAAAAAATTAATGATAGTATGGGGTACATGGCTGGGTCAGTCCACAGAGCACATCTGATCTCAGGGTTCTAAGTTCGAGCCCCGCGTTGGGTATACAGATCAAAATTAAAATCTTTTGGGGCGCCTGGGTGGTTCAGTCGTTAAGTGTCTGCCTCCGGCTCAGGTCATGATCCCAGGGTCCTGGGATCGAGCCCCACATCGGGCTCCCTGCTCCGCGGGAAGCCTGCTTCTCCCTCTTCCGCTCCCCCTGCTTGTGTTCCTGCTCTCGCTGTGTCTCTGTCAAATAAATAAATAAAATCTTTTAAAAATTAATTAATTAATTAATTAATTAAAATATTTTTTCAAAAAAATAAGCAAACAGGGGTGCCTGGGTGGCTCAGTTGGTTGAGCGACCAACTCTTGGTTTCAGCTGGGGTCATGGTCTTGGGGTTATGGGATCCAGCCCAGCCCAGTGTAGGGCTCTGCACTCGGTGAGAATCTGCTTGAGATTCTCTCCCTCTCCCTCTGTCCCTCCTCCTGCTCGAGTGCACACACTCTCACTCTCTAAAATCTTAAAAATGAATAAATAAAATGACAGCAGCAATAAAATCCATAATCAGCTCATGCTCTAAATGATGCTTGAAAAGTTACATGGTACTAATACCAATCCAGAGCCTTCAAGAGCATATTCTTTCACAAATATCTGCTTCAAATCCTAAATACTAGTCTCCACTTGACTGAGAAACAAAGAATACTTTTCCCTTCACTAAACTCACAGAAACAGAACATTTGGCTCTCATCCTCCCTTCCAATTCTTAATTATTTCAGAATAAAATCAAAAGTTCTCTCTTCTTCCAAATCAACTCTCCTGAATTGTAGTATTAGTGGCATTTGCTTAAGATTTCTGAAATAATAACAGATATGGAAAGTTCACAAGTGTTGAACAATTTAACAATTGGATAATTGTTAAATTGATACTTTTAACATTTTTTATTATAATAGTTGGATAACTAGGCACTGACCACACCCAGTTCCAGTAATAAAGAGATGTAACTGATAGGAATACCAATTAATCTGGTTGCAAAGCTAGCGTTTGATTTGGAACATTCATGCATGGTGCCCCCAGGTCTTTCCAACTAATTCTAATAAATATCTGCTTGCCTTCCAAAACAAACAAAAAGACAAAGACTCTACCAAAGGCTGGAAACTATAGCTCTAGATTATACTGTGAAAACAAATCAATTAAGTCACAGATTTTGTGATTTTATAAGGTTCACCAGATCTGACAATCATTCAGATCTTCTTATTCTAATTCAAAAGCATAGCTAAAACTTTCAAGCTTCGGGCAATGGTACCACTTGTTAATCCCTCCCCTAGTCCTTCAATAAGGAAAAGGTAGGTCATGAAATGGAAATAACTTTATTGACAGTGGCCTTTTGCTTCAGCTACTATTTTAATGAGGAAAAAAAACCTATCACTCGGGTGCCTGGGTGGCTCAGTCATTAAGCGTCTGCCTTCGGCGCAGGTCATGATCCCAGGGTCCTGGGATCGAGTCCCACATTGGGCTCCCTGCTCGGCAGGAAGCCTGCCTCTCCCTCTCCCACTCCCCCTGCTTGTGTTCCTGCTCTAGCTATCTCTCTCTCTGTCAAATAAATAAATAAAATCTTTAAAAAAAAAAAAAAAACCTATCACTCTTTGGATATGTATAGCATGGGCTAAATATTATACTACATGCATATCTGAACTGCGAATAATATGCATTCAGGTTATAGCACATTGTCAACACTGACGGCAATGCTCTAATCCAAAAACAATGGTATTTAAGATATGCAAAAAAATATTTGCCACAGATTTTACATCCAGCAAAACTGATTTCAAGTGTAAGAGTGTAAACGAACTCTTATGAACCTTTAAGAACTCAGGGAATATTGTTACCATGAGACCTTCCAGAAGAACCTGACTTGAGATAATGGTAGAAGGATGCTAGGAGTAAGGAGGAAGACAAGAAAGAAGAAAAAGGGGCTCCTGAGGGCAAAGAGCAGGACTGTTGGATGAATGACCTGGGAATGGCAGAAACCTCATTCCCAGTGGCCATTATTGCCATTAGCTCAGATCCATGAAGCACTGCCTGCCATCGTGGGCTGTCAAAAGCTAGAAATGCCAGACTCTCTGGTACCCAGGATCTATTTATTATGGGTCACAGAATCCACAGAAAGCCAAGTCATGCCCTCTTCTTTTAAATCACCACTTCCCCTTCAAAACTTTACATAAAAAAAAAAGTTATGAGCTTTAGCACAAAATAGACTTGAATCAAATGCGAGCTCAACCACTTACTGTGTGACCCTGACCTAATTATCTAATTTCTAAAGCTGTGATATGTTCATCTAAAAGACACGAGTAATAAAAGCACCTACATTACAGAGTTGTTGTAATAAATGAATGAGATAGTGCAGGTTAACTGTGTAGGTCAGTGCTGGGCATAAAGTAAGTGCTTTAAAAGTATTAACTATCATTACCACTACAATCCATAAATCAAACTAGTCTACCATAACCAACCTAAAGCATAAATAAAATCAGATGTAGTCAAACAGCAAAATAAGTTATAATTTACATCCCAGATCAACTATCCATATATAAACTGACAGAGAAGAAAATATCCGATGTTTAGAGGATGATTATCCTATGGATAACATTTTGAACTCTCAAGTTTTTCCAACTAGGCTCAACTATACTTAAATATTCCTTAAAGGCTTTTTCACTACTGAAATCCTTTCAGTGACTTCTGAAACCAACAAACCAGAAAAAAAAATTATTTAACTGGATGTTACCAGAACGTTTTAGTTGATTATATGCATGTTTACTTATATTTCAAACGCAGCAAAATCACTGCATTAATCTCAGTTACATGTTACATATAAACTCCCTGCCAGACGCATCAAGGGGTACCACCAATATTAGGTGTCTTAACTGTTAAAAAAAAAAAAAAAAAAGTCAATTCACGATAAGAACCTAAGATTAGAGTCCAATCCATAAAGTTCCATTCTGTCATCCAACTTGTTCCCATTGGTGAAGGCCCCTGGCTGTTGTTTTTACATATAATAAAATGCACCTGGGACGCCTGGGTGGCTCAGTCAGTTAAGCATCTGCCTTCGGCTCAGGTCATGCATGATCCCAGAGTCCTGGGACTGAGTCCCACATCAGGCTTCTTGCTCTGTGGGAAGCCTGTTTCTCCTCTGCCTACCACCCCCCCCCCCCCCCCGCTTGTGCTCTCTTTCTCTGACAAATAATCTTAAAAAATAATAAAAAATAAAAATAAAATAAAATGCACCCATCCTATGTGCATAGTTTGAGGAGTTAAATGTAGACACTTGTGCAACCACAACTGCAATAAAGATACAGAATATTTCTATCATTTTTTTTGAAATGCAAAAAGTTCCTTCATGCCCCTTTGAAACCAATCTCCCCTGAACCTCTAGACTTAGACAACCATTAATGTGTTGTCCATAGAGTAGTTTTGCCTTTTCTAGAATTTCATGTAAATGTATAGTATGTACCCCTTTCTGTCTGGCTTCTTTCACTTAGCATAATGTCTCCAAAATCCATCCACAATGTGTTTATCATTAGTCTGTTCCTCTTCACTGCTTCCATGGCTTTTAAAATCTTGAGGTCCTAATATTATTTGGAAGAAGACTGAGAGGCAAAGGCTAAGGAGAGTAGTTTATTTAGGCCTATATAAAGAATGCATCACCAGCTACCTGGAGGTGTCCATTAAAAGTTCAATATTTTAAGGTAAAAGAATTATTTCCCCTTGATCACAATACTAAATTTTATAGCTAATGTTGCTGAAATCAGAGGGAGTTCATGTCCTATCTTTATCTGACTATACAGATGATGAAATAAGGGCTAAATGCACCTTGAACTTTGTCATGATCTATGTTTATTTTACTACAAGACTGATTTCAAACATACTGACAGGTATCACCTTTTTAACTTCAGCAAAAATCAGCCCAGAACTCAAATAAGCGCTCTTCCTAATCCCGGTAGTTTTTCAATTGGCAATGACAATAAAACTGCAGAGCTACATGATTGACTTTTAGTTGTTCTCTGTCCTCACCTCCCTCCCAAATAAATGGTTCCAGGTTACAAAAAGCAAATTACGAAAAAAACTCAGACAGCAAAAAGTTTCAGGAGGCTTCCCGAGTGAATTTTATTGATAGGTTTGATTGCCTTTAGTGCCATGTTTAAGAGTAGTTAGTGAAGTGGTACAGAACATGGCTCTAATGCATCACTATAGTCCCAACACCCACAAAAGTGAATTTACTTCACCCTAAAGGAACAACATAGTATGACCAACATATCTAGAATATTTCATATAGGGAATGTTTCTTATGCTATAATATATAAACTATATCATTACAAAAATCACCAAAACAACTCAAATACTGACGTCTTTTTTAGAATTAGCTACTCATTCTTCAGTCTGGTCCTAAAAAGGAGGCTTCTCAAGATAAGGTACTTTGTTGCACTTCACACTATCAATAACTCCTCCCCTTTCCTGAAACTCTTTCTACTTCTGCCGACTTTCAAAACACAAAACTCCCAATCATTCATGCCCATTCCTTTTCCTTCAGCCTCCAAAATTCAAGAGGTAAGTAGGCTCCCCAAAATAGTAATTAGCCTCAACCCAAAACACAGTATCTGCCCTTTGATCCAATCTCATTGCTTCAGCTATCACTTTTTAAAGATATTTTAAAAATTTTTTTAAAGATTTTATTTATTTGACAGAGAGCACAAGCAGGGGGAGCAGCAGGCAGAGGGAGAGGGAGAAGCAGGTTTCCCGCTGAACAGAGAGCCCAATGTGGGGCTCCATCCCAGGCCCCTGGGATCACAACCTGAACCGAAGGCAGACACTTAACCAACTGAGCCACCCAGGCGCCCCTGAAGATATTTTTTTAAGTAATCTCTACACCCAACGTGGGGCTTGAATTTACAACACCACAATCAAAAGTCACACATTCTATCAACTAAGCCACCAGTCAGGCACCCCCTTAGCCATCACTTCTCTATTGACCGCTCAGATTTTTAATCCTTAAGCTTGGTTGCTCTACGTTATCTCTTCAAACAGAACATAGCCAAAATCTTCCCCTCTGCATGCAAATCACCTTTATATTCCAATCTATTTGTATTCACTACCTATTAATCCACCTATCCATAATCCTTCTTCTAGTAACTCAGGCTAGAAACCATTAATCTTTAAATAAATCCAATCACTACACACCAATCACTATGTTCCATCAAATCTCCATTGTAAGTGTCTCTTATCCTCCATGCTAATCTGGATTATCTAACTGCCTCCTAGTTGGTCTCCCTGACTTCAATGTCCCCTTCCTTCAAGCCACCCTGCAGATTTATCACCAGCTTCATTTCCCTAAAACATACCTTAAGTGTCCCAGAAAGATGCAGTGGCCTTCCACTCTCCAAGTTACACTGAGGACAAAACATCTAGTATGGAACGTTCCTCTTTAACCTGCCCTGCCTAGGCCTTACACAGGCCAAATACATCATTCTTATTCCCACCTTAATCAATTTGCTCAAACTTCTTTAAGTGGGCTAACCGAATCATTCAAGGCGCCTAAGAAATAATACCTCCTTTTTGTCACCATCAGTAACCCTTCAACCCAGCCTCTCAGCACCCCTATATTATACAGTCATCCATATTCCTTTTGACATTTTTGCCTTCATTATCCTTCCTACCTAACTTGTGACTCTGACACCTAGTACGTACTACGTAAAATACAAGTTAAAAGATACCTCTTCAAGAAAGGATATCCTAGGGGCGCCTGGGTGGCTCAGTTGGTTAAGCGACTGCCTTCGGCTCAGGTCATGATCCCGGAGTCCCGGGATCGAGTCCCACATCGGGCTCCCTGCTCAGCGAGGAGCCTGCTTCTCCCTCTGACCCTCCCCCCTCTCATGTACTCTCTCTCTCTCTCTCAAATAAATAAATAAATCTTTAAAAAAAAGAAAGAAAGAAAGAAAGGATATCCTAGTCAACCATTCCAAAGTTCATAAAAATATTAACTTGGCAGAGCCCCAAAAATCGATTGGAACACCGACGAGCCTCTGTCATCTACTGTAACATATATGAAGTACAAGCAGTTCTTATTTCCAGCAACCTTTTAAAATGCTTAAAGTCATTTTATTCATTATTTTTATGATTCCTATCTTTTATTGCTTTTACTTTCCAAATCAACCAACATTTCCAGGAATGGCCAATTCCACCATGGTGACTAAGTATCCTCCTCAAGGACTTTGCTCATACATGGGAGCTTAGGTTTGTACATAGCATGTTACACCTACTGATGTACTTGGCCACCCTGTTAGGAAATCTCTTATCACTGCCACCACAACACACCAGAACCTCCACACATTCATGCACTTCTTCAGGAATCTGTCCATCTTAGACATGAGCTATATTTCTGTCACTGCCTCCGATGTCTGTGTAAACTCTCTGACAACAGAGTCATTTCAGCTATGATTTCCAGCAATTCTACCTTTGGGGTTTCACATTTAAAGAACACAGTCAATCACACCCACTTACTGCAGACAGAGGGCACACTACTGAATTTATCACTTGGTTTGTTTCCAAATGCTTTATATTAAAACAGTCTAGCCCTATAAGCCCTGCTTGAGAACATCTTTGGCTTTAGACCAGAAGCCATTCAGCTTAACTCTTCCTAAGGGTCTCTGGGCTTAGAGTTGAGGAGGAGCAAGACTAAACTAGCAAAGGGAGGAAAAGTATAGTGGAAAAGAAATATACACAAAGGATTATTTACCTCAAGTATAAAGCAATTACCCTGTCCCCCACTCCCCATATTACTATTCAAGTACTACCCTTCCAAACATTTACTTCAATCCAAATTATTTTTGGAGTTATTGTAAAACTACCTTTAGGTTAAAAATGCGGCGGGGGTTTTTTTGTTTTGTTTTTTAAAGATTTTCTTTTTAAGCTATCTCTACACCCAACATGGGGCTTGAATCCACAACCCTGATATCAAGAGTCACATGCTTCACCAACTGAGCAGCCAGGCGCCCCTAAAATGTTTGTGTCATTTTATAGACACACCATGTAATTAATCCCTAAAAACTCTTAAACACAATTAACAGAAACACCAGCATTCTATTGGCAAAGAAAATCTGTTATTTATACCTACAAGATTTTGTCATTAAGAAAAAAACCAAACATGGGGCGCCTGGCTGGCTGTCGGTGGAGCTTACAACTCTTGATCTGGGGCTTCTAAGTTCCGGCCCCACGTTGGGGGTAGAGTTTCCTTAAAAATAAAACCTTAAAAAAACAAACAGGAAAACAGAAAACAGACCAAATGAAATGCAAATACACACAAAGAGAAATTCAAATGGCCACTAAACATATGAGAATGTTCACCCCCAGTAGTAATAGGAAAATGCAAATTTCCTAATAGGGAAAATGCAAAATTAAAGTCACAATGAAATAGCGTTTCTCTCATTAGATTGAAGAAAAAAAAATTCTCAATGCCAAATGGAGACAAGGACATAGAGCTGTGCTGTCTGATCTAAGAGCTAGTAGCCACATGTGGCTAGTAAGAATTTGAACCATGGCTAATCCAAACTGAGATATGTTGGTAAGTATAAAATACATACCATATTTCAAAGAATTTAATAAAAAATGCAAAAATATCTCATTAATTTTTATTGTTTTCATACTGAAATGGTATCTTCAATATACTAGATAAAATATATTACTAAATTACCTTCTCCTGCTCTTTTTTGTTAAAGTAGCTACTAGAAAATTTGAAGTTACACTTGTGCATGCGCTCTCTGACAAATAAATAAAATCTTTAAAAGAAAAAAGAAAGAAAATTTTAAGTTACGTGTGTGGCCAATGCTGTATTTATATAGTACAGTCTGATATTGATATAGAGCAACAGAAACTTTTAGTTTCTGACAATATATATATACATTTATATTACATTTATATATACATGTATATATTGTCCCCTTTTTCTCATTGTAATGGTAGCAGAGCTATAAAATTGGTGTTTATATATTTGGTATTCACATAATTGGTGTTTATATGTAGCTTCTGAACCCTAATGTTGTTTAAGATATAACTGCTTCTAACAGGGAGCATAAATTGCTACAGCCACTTTGGAGAGAATTTTGGAAATACCTTGGTAGGCAGTACGATGAGAAAAGCCTACAATTCAGCAATTATACCCCTAAGTATGTGCTCTAGAGAAACTCTTATATATATAGTATAATATGTATATCAAAAGACATGTAAATTATATTTTAACACTACTGTTTACAATTACAAAAATAACCCAAATGTCCATCCAAAGAGACTAAATGTGTTATAATCATACAATGGAATACTATATAATACATATGCAATACTATTAGAAAGGAATAGAGCAACAAGAACTTCACAAAAATGCTGAGAAAAGCAAATTGTATGAAAAGGCATTCCATATATGATCACGCACAAAAACTATAAAATCTCTTAAGAGCTTGACCTAAGAGTAGTATATGCACAGATACGTACACAGAGATCATATATGTGAGGGTAGGCACAAAATTCAGGACAGTGGGGAAAAAAGGCTGGAATCTGTAAAGGTAACAAGAGGGTTTCAAGTATGCTGGGATGTCCTACACCTAAACTAAGCTGGGTAGTGGGTACTTTGGTGTTCATTATTCTTTATAACTTTTTTACATCTGAAATATATCTGTGCTTTTAACATATGACTTTATGGACCATGCACAGCACCATACTTTATGGTTTTGGAGATATAAGCAAAAACGTCACAATTTTCACCATGTTAGAAGCAGTTATACCTTAAACAACATCAGGGTGCAGAAGCTACATAAAAACACCAATTATGTGAATACCAAATATATAAACACCAATTTTATACCTCTACTACCCTAACAATGAGAAAAAGGGGACAATATATACATACTACATCAGGGTACAGCAAAACTTTTCTTTAAAGAACCAAGAAGTATTTGGGGCTGTACAGGGCCATATGGTTTCTGTCACAACTACTCAACTTGCCATAGCAGTGGGAAAGCAGCCACAGACTCTATGTAAACAAATGAGCATAGCTGTGTTCTAATAAAACTTTATTTACAAAAACAGACAGGAGACAAAATTTGACCAATGAGCCATAACTAGGTGACCCCTATCTAGATCCATCTTCAAAAAAGAAATCATGGGGTGCCATGTACCTCAGTCGGTATAGCATGTGACTCTTGATGTCAGGAAAGTGGGCTCAGGCCACACACTGGGTGGAGAAATTACTTAAAAAATAAAATCTTAAAAGAAAGAAACCACTAAATCCATTAAGTAAAATTCTGAAGGAGAAATGGATTTGCATGGTAACAAAATATGCCATGATCTACCCGATAATCACAAAAGAGAAAATGTTCCTTGTCCGTGGGGACATCTAGCAATCATCAACTTCACCTGTGATCAAACTTAGCCCCACTAATCATGTTAAATCAGGCATTTTGTGCCTACTGAGGTGATGTAATACGGAGCAGCATCAACTATGAAGTATCCTGGCCAAAATGTTTAACCTGAATTTAACTCAAGTCTTTAACAGCCTACAGAAGACAAAGGAGTAAATTTTTAAAAAGACCCCAAAGAAACAAACAAATTCTGAATATAGGGCATTTTACAAGATAATCTCTTCAAAAAGAGATTTTGAAATAGGTATTTAAATTTAAATTTAAAAGAGAACTGAGACACAACAGCAAATACAGTATAATAGTGCACGATCCTTCAATGGACCTTGGTGTGGAAGGGAAAAGCTATCTAAGTCATTTTTGACCTAACTGGGGAAATCTGCATATGGATTGCGGATTAGATGATTTCTGGGGATTAGATAATTGTGTTATGTATGATGACAATATTGTAGGTAGGAAGAAAATGTAACTTTAGGGGGAGATTCACATTTAAGTATTTAGAGGTGAAGTATTAGAAGGTGAAAAAATTATTTTTAAATGGTTCAGCAAAGATTATATAAAGCAAATATGGCAAAAAATATAAATACTGTTGAATTTAAGTGGTGGGTAGATAGGTACTCAGTATACTATGACAATGTTCTGTGGGATTAAAAATTTTCATGAACTAAAAAAAAATGTTCATAAATATAGCATTATATGTCAACTATGCTTCGACAAAAGAATTTTTCATAATAAAAAGGCAATGATGCATTATGAGATTATTAGTTTATTAAATTTTATTCAACACTCTCCTCCACAAATACTAGTTTTAAGTGTCCCCCACGTATCAAATTTGACCCAAAAGAAACTCTTCTCAAATTCATGACCCTGATGCTTTTTCTGCTTTCTAAAAGCAAGAACAAGACAACTACAAAATACTCTAATTATACTGTCATTTGAATTTTACACATTTTAGAAAGATTCTTTTTTTTTTTTTTAAAGATTTTATTTATTTGACAGAGAGAGACACAGCGAGAGAGGGAACACAAGCAGAGAGAGTGGAAGAGGGAGAAGCAGGCTCCCAGATGAGCAGGGAGCCTGACGCGGGGCTCAATCCCAGGACCCCGGGATCATGACCTGAGCCGAAGGCAGCCGCTCAACTGACTGAGCCACCCAGGCGCCCCTTTAGAAAGATTCTTAACATATGAATATACCTATATTTCCTTTATAACATTTTTACTTATTACCTTGTATAATTAATCATATACATTAAGTTTTACTCCCTCACTCCTCCAGATGGCAGATTCAAATAAACTTTGTTCCCCAAAGTGCCTAATGCTAGCAGACAATATTTACCAAATAAAAATTGAACAGAAGGAAATTTGTACTCATACCTTTAAAAAGTTAACCATCTAGGGTTTTTTTTTTTTTTAAGTTTATTTACTTATTTTTAAAGAAATCTCTACACCCAATGTGGGTCTTGAACTCACAAGCCCGGGATCAAGAATTCCTTGCTCTTCCAACTGAGCCAGCCAGGCGCCCTTAAGCATCTAGTTCTTGAGAAGGAATGTAAACCTCTCTCCCCTCTTCCTACTCCCTAGTGTCCTCTCATTAAAATATACTGTTTCTGGGCGCCTGACTGGCTCACTCAGCAGAAGAGGCGACTGGATCTCCTGGGCATGAACTGGAGCCCAGGTTGGATGTAGAGACTACTTAAATAAATAAATAAACTTAAAAAAAAAAACACATACACAAAAACTTTAAAGATACTGTTTCTATGGAAAGCTTTACTCAGCAGGTATTTACAGATACAACAAATACAATGTAGATACATAATACATAGATAAAGCAGCATATAAAACTAACACAGTTGTTGCCCTTATGTAGCTTACACTCTAATAGAAAATGAGAATCTGGGGCGCCTGGGTGGCTCAGTTGTTAAGCGTCTGCCTTCGGCTCAGGTCATGATCCCAGGGTCCTGGGATCGAGCCCCACATCAGGCTCTCTGCTCAGTGAGAAGCCTGCTTCTCTCTCACCCTCTGCCTGCAGCTCTGCCTACTTGTGCTCTCTCTCTGTCAAATAAATAGATAAAATATTTTTTTTTAAGATTTTATTTTATTTATTTGACAGAGAGAGAGACAGCGAGAGAGGGAACACAAGCAGGGGGAGTGGGAGAGGGAGAAGCAGACTTCCCACCGAGCAAGGAGCCCGGCTCAATCCCAGGACCCCGGCTCAATCCCAGGGCCCCGGGATCACGACCTGAGCCGAAGGCAGACGCTTAATGACTGAGCCACCCAGGCACCCCAATAAATAAAATCTTTAAAAAAGAAAGAAAGAAAGAAAGAAAATGAGAATCTTAGAACAGAACTCTCAATTTTAGAGTCAAAAGGACCTCAAGATATCACATGGTCCAGCCCTCTGCCTTAACTCAGGTAGAACTACTACATTGCAAATTAAAATTACTAAATCCTAGAAAGAATAAGTAACTTGCAAAGTCACAGAATCATTAGTTTCTATGTGAACCTCAAACTGGGTCTTCTGCCTTCTAGGTCAGGTACTCTTTCAACCTACCATGTATCAGGTAGTGGTATAATAGTAGTAGTAGTAGCAGTAGTAACAGCAATAGAAAGCACTCGAATGTTAGTGACTATATGTGCCAGGCTCTATAATAATGGCTTTCCTTGGACTGTCCTAATCTAACAATTTTATGAACTCTATTGTTATTCTGGGGCACCTGGCTGGCTGTGTTGGTGGAGCATGTGACTCTTGTTGATCACAGGGTCGTGAGTTCAAGCCCCACGTTGGGTGCAGAGATTACTTAAAATCTTTTAAAAAACAAAATAAAAATTTTAAAATATGCATATATTATCATTCACTTTACAAATGAGAAAACTGAGGTTTAGAGACAGTAAGTAACTTGCTTTAAGTTACCCATCTATGGAGTGATGGGACAGGAATTCAAATCCAAGTAGTTTGACTTCAGTGTCAATGCCTCCAATCATCATCCTCCTTTTGCAGCTTTTTCCAGAAACATAATCCACTCCAAGTATAAAGCCTTCTTACATTTAATATACACTTACACAAATAAACCGTGCTAAGCATCCTACAGCATTACCTAAATGCATAAAGTAGCAAAAAATTCAGAAATACATATCTAAATATGTTGACAAGAAGCCTCATGCATGTTTGTGAACAAGTAATTCTCACCTAGGTCTATGGGTATAGAAGGTTTTCATTCACATATGACTAAGAAGGATTTTATTATTATCAAGGCATTACTCTGAAATAATAGAATTAAGGCCTAAAAACATAGTCTCCTAATGTCATGACCATTTGGCCAATTCCTCTGACCATTTTTCACTTAGTATGCTCCTGAAACTACTGCTATATAGCATCTCCCAAACTCTGTTAGCAAAAAATATCTGACAACCAATTAAATCTCAGACTTATCTTTGTTAGACTGTTTTCAGTCCTCATAAACAGGCACAATGTTATTCCAGCTAGCTCTCTAAAATTAACTATGCATCTCTTCTCCTTTCTATTCAGAATATACCTTATACTTGACTCCATAATTTAGCCATGCAATATATGCCTGAACAAAAACAAAAGACCCACCTACAAGAATTCCAGTCTGTAGGGTGATCAGAAAGTCCGAAAACATAGATATTATTTTAACATTCTGTACTGGAGTATCAACAAACCATTTATTGTCTATGCATCTGGGCTTCCAGATCTGGTGGCCACCCTGTACTTAAATAAAAATCAAGAAATCACAGAGGCAGAAAAAGCAACGCAAACTAGAAGCGCAAGAGAAGAGCAAATAACCTGAACTAAAAACAAACCTATCACTGAGAAAAAGACACATGATGTAGAATAACAGTAATAATGCAATCTAAATCATCACGAATCCTTCCAAACTTCTACTTCCCTTACAAACTAGAGTTAGATTACATAAAACAAAAACAAAGAAGAGTATAACTGAAAACCATTATATATTAGGCAAAAGTTACCATTTCACTTTCACGTTTTGCTTCAAAACACTCGACAACAGATGAATAGCAAGAAATTAAACTCAGTTTCCTTACATTTAGGGCCGACAACCACAAAAGCTTTAATTAAATGCTGTACTATAGAAATGAAACCAGTTACAAGAGATAATTTATCAAGTAAGGCTTTATTTTTTAATCTAAAATGTTGAACAGCTTAGTGAACCTGGTCTGACTTACAGCACTAAATTTAATATATTCAAAAAGTTCAAATTCTGGGACGCCTGGGTGACTCAGTCAGTTGAGCATATGACTCTTGATTTCGGCTCGGGTCATGATCTCAGGGTCGTGGGATCAAGCCCCACGATGGGCTCGGGGCTCTAGCACTCTGCCTGGAGTCTGCTTGAGATGCTTTCCTTCTCCCTCTGCCCCTCCCCCACTCACTCTCTAATAAAATCTTTTTTTAAAAAGTTCAAATTCTTCTGCACATCAGCACTTTGATAGAAGTGATAAATACAGTCACAAAAATATAGTAAAAGTGAAACTAGTAATTTGAAGGCTTAATTTGGGTGCTATAACTGAAGTCTCTTAGGTCATGAATGGAACCAGTGTTCATTTTTATCTTGAGGCACTGAAATAAACACAAGTTGATTTGCTTTAAAATAAAAAAAAATCTCAATTTACTGCAGCAAGCAAGATCACATGAGAGTCTGACTCAATGCCTCACAAATGAAAGCAAAAGACCATTATGAATTAAGATAAAAACAAAGATCAAAGATCTCTCATGCTTATCTTAAATGTGCAATGTTTGTGTAAACTCAGGAAGAGGCATTTTTACCAAACTGGATCATCACTAGGAAAGGTACGTAACAGAAAGTAGAAAAATAAGCACCTGCTTCATAAGACATCCTCATGCAGACATTTACAATGCAGGAAAAACAAAGGCACAACTTCAAGTTACACACCACAGCTCCAGAATTAAGGGAAGCAGTAACAAATATACAGACCAATTTTAGCATAATAAACTGAGACAGACTGGCTCCATCAGCCATCTCCAACAGAACTGTCAAATAACCAGAAAACAGAAGTAGCAGTCACAAATCAGCGACAGTAGTTCCAGACACTAATGGCCAATCACTAATCTTTCAGCTATACTCACAAAAGAACACAAAGAGCAACAGCGTTTTTTCTAAATACAAATGACAACATATATTTTATAGGTGCATCCCAAGTCACTTAAACCAGTCTTGCTAAAAAGTCCTGTTTACCCTGCTCCCATTATCCTACCTTCTCCCATCTTCCTGTCCAAGAACTCATTTATCCAAGCTTGGGCAGTAAATGGAAACACCTGAAGGCCTCAGCTTCCCTCATGCCTAATACAGGGATCTCTTTTCTATCTTTGGCTCACCTTTTAATCTTAGGTACAACAATATTTCCCCCTTCCTACTTCCTCTTTCCATTTATCAGTCTTGGTCTAGTTACAGAAAAACTCTTCTTTCCTCTTTTATTTTTCTTCCCTCTTGTTAAAAATAGTAATGTTAAAAATAGTAATGCTCTGTGCGCCTGGGTGGCTCAGTCGTTAAGTGTCTGACTCTTGATCTCAGGGTCGTGAGTTCAAGCCCCGCACTGGGCATGGAGAGCCTACTTAAAAATAAATAAATAGATAGATAGTAAAGCTCTAGGGGCTACAGACTGACTCAGTCAGTGGAGCATGCGACTGTTGATCTCAGGGTGCTGAGTTCATGCCCCACCTTGCATGTAGAGCTTACTTAAAAAAAAAAAAAGTAAAGCTCTAATCACAGCTTCTAAGTGTAGTATAGAAAACACCATACATCCCAAATCGTCCACTCCTAATTTCAGTCATCCACAAAAAAAGCACAGTTGTAATGTAGACTGAGGCAGTGTGTTTGCTATCACAATGTAAAATCTATGAGAGCAGGGATTTTTGTCTGTTTTGTTCAGTCTTCAGCCATGAACGGTGCCTTACAGGTTAGAAGGCACTCAGGGAATGCCAAAATAATGGCTGAGGATGGGGTGGCTACAGACTAAATACTATTAACTACGTGGAATTCTTTACTTCTCAGTGGGCTGGTAGCCTCCAGTAAGTAAAAGTAAAGGGAAGCCACTCATATCTGAACTTGATCTCCCCATACATTCTATCACTTAGAGTTGCTTTGAGTTCATTATTTCCTCTTTGTAAGGGACTCAGAAGAAGGGCCACCTGTATTTAATAGGTAATACCAGTTCATTAACTCAGAATTGAATGCTTTAATGAGAAGAGGGTAAAAGAAACATTCTTTCCCAAGATAGGTTAAGTACCCATGAGCAGTATGGACACTCCTAGATTCTCCTACTTATAAGGACATCTATTAACTCTCCCTTTTCCATGTTAAGAGTGCACTTATACATACCTACAACAAGAAAATAAAATGCAATTAGACTTAAGAATCAGTGACATTACTCTCAAGCTTTAAAGTGTTTTGAAATCCTTCAGAACTTCACAAATTATCCTTTATCAAACCTGCTTCTCGGGTCTATACTATCTAACAAACAAAATCTATTCACTTAGATTTTTCTTATATACAGACTTGATTATACCTGATAATAACCACATTTTAAAAAGTTTCCCACTAAGGAAAAGCTTTTTCATGTTTCTGTCACACAAATGCACTTAACATACAGAACCTATTTCGAAGTGGGGGACATTCTATGTAGACAAAAAGCACAGCAATACTAGACACAGGTCTTATTCTCCTTATACCCCTGCCAATATTTAGTTCCATCTCTGAAAGTGAGACAAGTTCCTTAATATTCAATAGAAGTCTTCCAGCGTTCATCTCTCTCTCCTCTAAATATCAGACCATGTATTTAATAGTCTTTTGTTCAAAGGAATGTAAAACAAGTTTTTCAACAAGGGTTATGTTTCCAAACTTTAAGGTCTCTAATTTTCAGAAAGAAATCAATTTAAAGCCAATAGTTGTTATATTGATATTTCAACATACTAAAAAAAAAAAAACCTTTGACTCCATTTTTAGTAAGTTAATATTACACTAGTAAATGAGGGGCGCCTGGGTGGCTCAGTCGTTAAGCATCTGCCTTCAGCTCAGGTCATGATCCCGGAGATCTGGGATCAAGCCCCACATCAGGCTCCCTGCTCCGCAGGAAGCCTGCTTCTCCCGCTCCCACTCCCCCTACTTGTGTTCCCTCTCTCTCTGTGTCTCTCTGTGAAATAAATAAATAAAATCTTTAAAAAATAAAAAAAAATAAAGTAAATGAAAAAAGCTTTGAATTGGTGAACTGTGCTTTAAATGTTACAAACCATGTTAAATTTCCCTAAATATATGAACAAGTTAAAATACCACAATTGTTAAACTACTGGGTCCTTAAATAAGTTGCTACGTACAAAGGGTATCATTATAAAAAGTATATGTCATGCCAAGAAATAAGAAGATACCGTAGATGTGGTCACAAGTTAGCTGTAGCTAAAAAAGAAAAATATTTACTTGAGAACTCCTCTATGTCGTGACTTACCATAATCCAGAACAAAATGTTTATGTCTGTTATTAACATTAAATTGAAAAGGGGGGCGCCTGGGTGGCTTAGTCGTTAAGCATCTGCCTTCGGCTCAGGTCATGATCCCAGGGTCCTGGGATCGAGCCCCACATCGGGCTCCCTGCTTGGCGGGAAGCCTGCTTCTCCCTCTCCCACTCCCCCTGCTTGTGTTACCTCTCTCTGTCAAATAAATAAAATCTTAAAACAAACAAACATTAAATTGAAAGGGAGAAATAACACACCCTGAAGTTTGAATGAAAATTAAAAAAAAAAAAAAAGAACGAGCTACCTTATGGTATTTTTTTCTAGGTTGGTAGATGAGGCTAAAAATGAAATCTCACAATCTTTATAAAATCTGATAATTTTTTTTAAAGATTTTATTTATTTATTTGACAGAGAGAGACACAGCGAGAGAGGGAACACAAGCAGGGGGAGTGGGAGAGGGAGAAGCAGGCTTCCCACCGAGCAGGGAGCCCGATGCAGGGCTTGATCCCAGGACCCTGGCATCATGACCGAGCCGAGGGCAGACGCTTAACAACTTAGCCACCCAGGCGCCCTAAAATCTGAGAAATTAAACTACAATATATAGACTACACTTTCAGAAAATTTCATTCCATCAAGAATTTAGTAAAGACTCTTTTTAATCATAATACTGATTCAACTCCCTGATCAAATCACTCAAGTTAGTCTAAATGGTGGTTTTCTTTGGGGGGGGGGGGTACAGCTTAAACACTGAAAAGTGTAATGCAAGTCCAGTCTACGCAAAGAGGTTAAACCACGTTAGAAATGTTTCATTTGAAAAAAGATTCCAAAATGGCTAATCAGAGATATTAGCATACTTAAATTACTCTCGAAGATCAAAAGTTATTTTCTTTTAAATGTTTTGTTATAAACAAGTATCATCAACAAAAATAAGGATAAAACAAAGATTATGAAGTATCTTTTTGTTCACCTATACTTGTTAGATCAGTTGCTAGAAGATGACAGACCCTGTCATTTTATAAATTTTAAAGTCAAGCAAAAACTACAAAAACCAATATTCCCAAACTCTACCCTATTTCCCTTCACTGTTTAGTTGGAGTACAAAATAGTGGGATGGAAAGTAGTCAGATTACATTTCCAGGGTTTACCTAGTATCTGAGAATTTTACCTCATAGCCCCAATCTGTCAATTCTTTTAATCCACAATTCTACTGATGTGATATATAAAATATGTTTCTACCATAAAAGTTTAAAGCTACTAATAATTTGGTTTCAACTCAAATTCTGAAATTAGTTCACTAAGAAAAAATAAAGAACCAGGTACAATGTGGAAAAAAAACAAACACAATGGATATCCAGAAGTAACCATATTCCCCCAAATTCTCTTACGACTAACCATAATTTTATATTTTATGCTAAGTATTACTTGAATAAATTTTGCTATTCAAATTCTGGGATTTAAAAAAAGCTTAACTATTCTAACTCTGACCCTGTCAGTTGTTTCCCAACTAATTTTTTCTTAAAATTAGTGAACTGTGAAAGGCAAAGTTCACAGAAAAAGTAAAATACCATGTGTTATATTTTAATAAGTTAATTTTATTCACTTTATCTTATGAAAGACCACTTGTATCTTACGAAAAACCACTACGGAGTTAAATTATACTATTTTACTACTTCCTATTCTAGGTAATGTCACAAGATACTTTAAAATAGTTACATGTAACATACAAGTTTTCATACAATGTAGATAATATATGTAACTAACACCAATGAGTGGTGGGGGGGAATTCACTGTCAGTATCATGTGCAATAAAAGAAATGTTTACCAACTCATTTACAAGGGCATGTTTAAAAACTGAGCCAAGGGCGAAAGGACTGTAATGAATCTCCACAATCACTAAACTACACTTTGGCAAATTCTACTCTTCCAAGAGTGCCAAGAGAGTCCATCAGCATCAAATTTTAATTCAAAAGACTTCGTAAAAAATGTACATTATAGGAAAATAAATTTTCAACAAGAAAACCACTTTTTCTGACCTTTTCAACTTGTGAATCAGATATTCTTAGAAGCACAGCTATTTAGACATACCATTCCTTCAGATGATGCAATCTTAAGGGATTTGGTAATTATAACATGTTAATTACTAACATAAAATAATATTTATTGCCATGACTATCAGGCAAACTTTAAAAGCTTTCACCTATTCCTGGAGTCTTCACAGAAATCAGACACCTGGTATGAGAAAACAGGTGTTCTAAGATTTGCTGGTCACTTCTAAGAGAATAATTACAACATGAAGAAATTCAAAGGATAATGTACAAAAACTGAGGAAATCTTAACTAACGGGTATGAAAGATCACATAAAAATACTATTCCATGCTGATAAAGCAACATAAAAAGCCACTGTAGAAACCGTGATAAGACTTTATGAGAGCAAAAATAAATGAAAGGGAAAAACACAAACCACCACCATTAAAAGGAAAAAAGACATTGAGAGAAACAAAAAAGGATGGTAAAAATCAGGATTATCCCTGGAAAAAAAAAGTTGACAAAAAAAAAACCTTTCTAAACACTAAATTTTAAAAGTTCAATTGAAACAATACATTGCCCATTGAAGAAGCCTACAAAAATATTTCTTTAAAAATTACCGTTTTAATAGTATAACTTCATATTTTTTTTAAAGCCTGTACACTTGGAAAAGACTATTATAATTAGAATAACTTGTCTCCATTTAGAAATTCTCTATTTAAAAGTAGGCCAACAATAGGAACTTTGCTATTGCACAACAGATAAAGTAAATGAAATAATGCCCATTAACATTCAGCGTGGATGGCATGTTTCTCTATCTCCCAGAACATACCAACTTACGCTATCTGCCCGGAACAATCTACCACTTCTACATCCGTGCAGTAGCTCAAATAAAATGAGTTCCTCTGTTAATCCCACAATAAACCTCAGTAATTCTCACATCACAGTTGTAAACGTCTCTTAACAGAAAAAGAATGTTTTTCCCAAAATAGTTACATATCACTAAGACTACTCAAATTCCTAAATAATCCTTTTACGAGACTCCTGCCAACTTTATTTTGATACGTTAAACATGTGGAGCCTATTTTAAAAGGTCTTTAACTGTGACTTCATGAAAACAGCTTCCTAGTTAGCTGTTCATAAAATATCTTCTTTTTAAAGTTTTCACGTTGTTTTTAAGCCGACTTGAATACTGATGAATCTGGGCCGGCTTAAGAAGCAGTTTTGCCAAATAAGATGGGCAAACGTTCTAGATCTGCTAAATCCGACATTAGAGGTCAGGCAACTTAAAAAATGAAGTAACTATTTTCAACATTCACTGAGTCCCTCGTTTTTAAAATTACCTCGGTGTCATTTCCACATTTGACGTTTAAGAATACAACCTTTTTTTTTTTTTAAGGTTATTAGGCTCAGTTAAATTACAAAAACAAAACAAAACAAAACAAAAACGGATCTGCCACAAAAAGCTGATTAGTCTACTCTTAAAAGGTGTCTGGAAGATTTGGGTTACTGGCGGTAGAAGTTTCATTTAAAAACTCCTCTGTTAAAAACAATGACATCCGAAAAGGATCGCTGGGGAAGGAAGGGAAGAGAAGCCCGGAGTCGGCTAAGAAGCGACTTAAAGCCACTTAAGAAGGAAGGAGGTGGTGAGACGCACAGACAGAAGAGCGAGAAAGAAGATTTTAACAAGGAAGTGAAGTGGAGCGCAGAGTGGGGCAGAAGCGGATGAGGAAACAAATGGAAAAGGTAAGGTTTTCAAATAAGCACGATCCAGGAAGGGATGAGTTAAGGCCTGGGGTAGCCCCAGTGTTTTGGTGTGAAAGAGATGCTCGCAGACTGAAGCAGAGAACAGGGGAAAGCAGTTTACTTCCAGGCGTTGGAGCAAAGTAAAATTCCCTGCCCCGAGCCTCTCCCAGCCTGGCCGAGCGCGGAGGCGGCGGCTGGGGAAGGGGCCTAGCCAGGAGCCAGGCCCGGCGTTCTGCTCCCCCAGGCTCCACGGCAGAAGAGGCGAGGATTAGGCAGGCAGGGCCCACGACCTTAGCCCGGCGGCACCCCGAAAACGGTCCGGGGCCTCGGCGGTGCCCGCGAGCCGTTTCCCCTGCGGCGGGGTGCGGAGCGGCCTTACCTGGGGCGAGGGAGGGAAGCGAGGTCTAGGGCGTCCGCTCTCGCCCGCCGCAGAGACCCTCTGCTGCACTCAGCCCAGGCTGCCGACCGAGGCGCGACCCTGCCTCAGCCGCCGCTTCCCCGTCGGGGTCTCGGCCGCCGCCTCCGCCGCCTCCGGGGCTGTTTACACCGTCGGGCCCCGCACGCCGCCGCCGCCGCCGCTGCCGCCTTCTCTCCACCCTAGCGCCGTTGCCGATTCGGCCGCCGCCACCTCCTCCGCCGCAGCCTCGTCTCTCTGGAGCATCTTCCAGCCACCGAACCCTGAGAAACAGAGACTCCAGCCGCGCCGGCAGGAAACTCCCCCGCAACTGCTAGGGGGACCAGGCGGTCAGAGTACCGGCGGCTTTTCCGCCATTGAGCAGCAGCCGCTCGGCTCCTTCTGCAACCCCCTCCCCGCACCCTGTCCTCCCCGCCCCTCGGCGAGCCCCGCCCCCAGCTCACACCCATTGGGACGGTGCAGCCTCTCGCTGCACCCGGTTGGCTAGACGACCCGTCAATCATCACCCTCCCTCCTACTTCGGCTGCTCTGTACCTCGGTACTTAGTTTTCACCGCCCACAATGCCCCGCCTCTCAGTTCCTAATTTCCCATTGGGCATCAGCGACCACCTTCAATTGGCAAGGTCAACTATCCATCAAACACCGCCCACTGAGTGAGACCCAACCCTTCATTACCATTTACTTCATTCAGCCGCGCCTCTGGGTGTTAGGGACCAACCCACCCCAACAGCCATAAGTAGAGATCACCATCAATCAAGTAACGCCCACCTGCACTCCGCCTCGCAAAGACCGAGCCCTAGCGATTCTCTTTTCTTATTGGTCCAAAGGGTGACCCGAACCCTCAATGATTGGCTTTCAGTCCGTGTCCGTCACTGAACCAATTTCCAAGTCCGTCACACTGGCTTTTTTTAAATGAACGCGCAAAAGGCGGGGAAGTATCCGAAGAGCGATTGGCTAGTGTTCGAAAACGGTCAAATCCACAGTGTGTGCGGTTCCTTCCCGTCCTACGAGAACCAGGCCCCTTTATTTTTGACCTCTAAGCCTTGCGTAAAACAGGCTCAATAAAGGAGCCAACGCGCTGTCCAGTTATAGGTGTGGAAGCCTAGTCCCACCCGGAATTGCAGGGGGTTGGCTGCTGATTGGCTAACAAAGTCCTGTTAGGCCCTCATTGGAGGGCATAAACGCCTCTCTTTGGCCAAGAGACGGGAAGGGATGGCGCAGGCGAGGATAAGAAGCGGTCCGGGGAGAGGCAGTTGTTTTGCTTCAGCCACGGGTGGGGCGAACGCGGGAGAGGGAAGCTCGGAACGCAGGGCCCTGGGGGAGGTGTTGCGGGGAGGGAAAAAGCCCGGATGTTTCCTAACAATGAAATCATCGCCGACCAATCAGAGCTGCTGAGCTGTGCTACCTGCCTGACTTGTCCACAGTAGGGAAGAGAATGAGTTAGTGAGCGGGAAACTGGGGTGTCAGGAGACGCTGGAAAGCGAAGTGAGAAAATGGAACAGGTGATCCCTTCAAGAGGACTCTGTGCTGTTAGGGGTTATTTTTATTCTTTCTAGGCCTGCAACGCCTGGCATTCAGCCCTTGACATTTCCGTGTTTTGTTTCTTAGTCAACACTGATTTTTAAAACTCTCGGCCTAGTCTTTGACATTCATTTGTTCGTTCCACAATTATTGAGCGCCTGCTGTTTGGCAGGCACTGTTCCTAGAACTGGAGTTACGAAACTAAATTAGGCAATCCCAGTACAAGATGATGTACTTGTACTGTGGATGGGTTTATCAAGAAGTCTTCACAAAGAACAGTATGAGTCTAGAAGGAATAATTCAGTAAGCAGAAGAGGGAAGTGGACAGGATTCCTTCAGCAATCGAATTAGACTAACAGGTATTGCAGGTTAATTCCCTGCCAAAGAAACAAAACTTAAGTGTAATGAAAGCATTCTAATACCTTAGGATACTTTTTTTTTGAAAGTGCCCTGTTTAAACCTTATTCACACTTTTGTGTAAACTGGTTTGGACAGACAAGTTAAGCTAAGACCCAGCAGAGTGTTATTCAGCTAAGGAGCTGTGGATATTTTAGGAATAAGGGCAAATTTAGGAATAGGACAATTGCCCAAGCCATGGTGAGGATGACAGAAATAAAGACTTGATTGCAGTTCAGATTTTTTGTCTATGACCCAAATTTGCTTAACATTAGTGTTTTTTACAGTTCAGTGGCTGGACCACCAGGGCCGTACTCACCAGGGGTGCCGATTCCTGGGTCCACTCACACCTGTAATCTCAGGGACTCTGAAACAAGACTTAGAAAGGTGAATTTCTAAATTCTCCAGGTGGGTTTTCTGCACACCCATCATTGAGATCCTTTAGTATAGGTAATGGAGATACCATAGACTAAAATTTAGTTTCCCCACTTCTTCATGTTGGGAGGAAAAGTAATGAAGAAAAAGAAGTAGGCCCTTTAGACTTTGCCTTTCTCTTGTCGCCTTTACTATCAGTATCAGTTCTTAGGAAACATTTCTTAAATAACTTATAGAATACATTCCCTTAATTAAAAAAAAAAAAAGAAGAATACATTCCCTTAAATCACACTCCTTTGTCTGACACACTTTATATAGGGCGAAAGGAGTCTAGGATCCCAGCTTCCAAAATAGGAATCTAAAGATCATAAAAATGGAGACATTGTAGGACCCTGGTCTTAAGAATCCAGGCAATCTCAGTAGGGCATCAGAGAAGTTTCTTGATCTGCTGGATTTCCTTCTCACTTTCCCTTGGTTGAACCTAAAACTAATACAAAGCACAATCATTTAGGTGGGCTGATGATTGCATATCATTCATTCTTTCAATCTCTAAAAATACAGATGCACTGAATACTGTTCTAGGGGCTAAGAATACAATAGGGATCAAAACACATTTAGGTTAATTTTGTCACGTGCTTTATTTGATTAAAACTCTAAACCAATAAAGAAGGCCCAACAAGATTCACAGGTTTAAAAGGTAAATTGATGTGTACCATCATAAATATATAATGTATCATAAACATTGAGTACCATCACCATGGGCTCCGTTACTGTGTGAATGCATCTAGTCTAAGCACTCTGAGGCTTGTTTTCTTGTTCTGTAAATAGGAATCATGGAAATCTTCGGAAGCCAGGTGAAGACCTTTAGATGCTGTTAGTAATGCAAAGCACTCTCCAAAAGACAGTGGAAACAATACTAAATGTAATGTAGAAAAACTCCTGATTTCTCCAGTGTTGGCTTTCATACTCTGGTGTTCCTTTTTATTTTATTTTTTTAAGATTGTATTTATTTATTTATTTGAGAGAGAGAGAGAGTGCACACTATCTCAAGTGAGGGAGGGGCAGAGGGAGAGAATCATGGAGCTTAATATGGGGCCCTATCTCAAGACCCTGATATCATGATCCCAGCTGAAACCAAGAGTCAGACGTTTAACCGAATGAGCAACAAAGGTGCCCTTATTTTTTTTTAAGATTTATTTGTTAGGGCCCCCCCAGGTGGCTCAGTGGGTTGAGTGGTGGACTCTTGGTTTCGGCTCAGGTCATGATCTCAAGGGTCATAAGATCAGGCCCCACGTGGGGCTCGGTGCTTAGAGGGGAGTCTGTTTGAAGATTCTCTCCCTCTGCCCATCCTCCCGCATGTGTGTGCTCTCTCTCTCCCTCTCAAATAAAATAAATAAATCTTGAAGATTTATTTATTTGAGAGAGATGGAGGGGGCAGAGGGAGAAAATCTTTCAAGCAGCTTCCCCGCTGAGCACAGAGCCCCACGTGGGTCTCTATGTCAGGACCCATGACATGACCTGAGCTGAAACCAAGAGTCAGATGCTCAACTGACTGAGCCACCTAGGCACTCCTGGTATTCTTTTTTAAATAAGACATTAGATATCAATTGTCTCCAAATTTTGGGTGCCTCAGTTTTTCTGGTACCCTAAACCCACACTTGATAATCCAGTACTGCCTACTTCATGTAATTATTATAAAGATGAAATGGGATGTGGTATACAATAACACCTAACACATTGGCTGTCACAGTGGAATCATAATTTTTATATGTCACACAGAAGAAATTTCACGTATTCATTCAGCATATTTATATGCCGGTTATGTGCAGACCATTATGCTCTCTCTGACAGGGAGCTTTGGTGTCAAATTTCAAGTAGTCCAATTTGAGCAGATGGATCCACTCCCCTCTTCACCACTGGAAATATTCCACTGATAAACCTGTTTTCTTCATAAAAAAATTTTTTTTTCACCAGTTCCACTCTACAAATACTTATTAAGCATTCACTGTGAATCAGGTACCAATAATCAGGTAAATAATAGGCACTGCTGCCTTTGAAATTAATTAACTGTGATATTGTGAAATAAGAAATCTATATTTAATTTTCATCCCAGTTGCTGGCAGGGAGCTCCTAAAATCCTTACCATTTTTTGTGTGAAAAGGGTAAGGAGAGCATTTTTGTTATTAACAAGAAGCCCCCTTTTTTTTTTTTAAAGTAAGCTCTAGGCCCAACATGGGGCTTGAACTCAAGATCCTGAGATCAAGGGTCACATGCTCTACCACTGAGCCAGCCTGGTGCCCCATAAGAAGCCTTTTTGAACCTCTAAAGTTATGCTTATGAGGTAACTCATAGAGGATAGTTGCTTGCCAAAGGAAGCAAATATGTAATAAGAAGGTCAGAACTTTCAGCCTCACTCCCTACTTCTGGGGAGGGAAAAGGACATGGAAATGAACTTAATCACCAATGGCCAATGATGTAATCAATCATGCTTATGTAATGAAGTCCCCATAAAATCCCTAAATGACTGGGTTTAGAGAACTCCTGGGTTGGCATACACATTGAGGTGCTGAGAAGGTTGTGATCCTGGTGAGGCCAGGGAAGCTCCATGCCTCTTCCCACATAGTTTGCCCTATGCCTCTCTTCCATTTGGCTGTTCCCAAGTTTATCCTTTATATAAACGGATCGTAGTAAGTAAAGTGCTTTCCTGAGTTCTGTGAACAGTTCTAGAAAAATTATCAACCCTGAGGAATGCGTTGTGGGAATCCCCATGTATAGCTGGGTGGTTAGTAGGACAGGTCACAACCTGGGACTTGTGATTGGCCTCTAAAAATGGGGACAGTTTTGTGGGACTGAGTTCTTAACCCGTGGGAACTGCCCTAACTCCAGGTAGTTAGTGTCAGCATTGCTTAAGGTGAGGAGGAAAACAACCCACACATCAGGTCAGAAGTGTTGTGAGTAGAGTAGGAAACTTTCCCTTTTCACTGACCACCACTACTTTCTTAGAAAGCCTCAATCCTGATTTAAATGAAACCACAACATAGTTTCTCTTCAAAGTTTGTCTCAAACAGCTCCAGAGAGCTCTTTAGGAGGAAGGCCCTTTTATCCCAAGGTATCTGGGATTCAGCAAGAATTAGGCCACACAGGCTAAAAATTATCTTAAAAATCCATAAGACTGTTGCCCTCTGCTCCATATTTAATACTTATTTCAACACTAAAATATTGTTTAAAGTTTTTATCATCATGAGGAGACAAGTTTTTTTTAAACCATGTCATAAAATGAGAAATATGTTTGGCTAACAGAAAACCTAAACAGTGCCTTAAATTACAGGAGGGTGCAAGTGGCATTTTCTTTCACATAACAAGAAGTTTGGAGGTGACCACAGATGTCAGCGTCAGTGCTTCTACAATTATCTTGTTGCCCCAAGATTGCAGGATGGTTACTGCAGCTTCCCATAAGATGCCCAAGTTGAAGACAGTAGGGAATGAGGGAATCACATGACTACCCCCAGCTGTAAGGGAGGCCTGCAACTTAGGGAACTGTGATGTCATGAGTTTCTGAGAGTCAAGGTTCTCAAACTTGACCAAGCATCAGGATCCCCTGGAGGGCTTGTGATAACAAGGATTGTTAGGCCGCACCCCCAGAGTTTCTGATCCAGTAGGTCTCTGGTGAGACTTGAGAATTTGCATTTCTTTTTTTTTTTTCTTTTTAAGATTTTTTTATTTGTTTATGTGACAGAGAGAGAGACAGTGAGAGAGGGAACACAAGCAGGGGGAGTGGGAGAGGGAGAAGCAGGCTTCCTGCTGAGCAGGGAGCCCAATGCAGGGCTCGATCCCAGGACCCTGGGATCATGACCTGAGCTGAAGGCAGAAGCTTAACAAATTTGCATTTCTAACAAGTTCCTTGGTAACACTGCTGCTGCTGGCCCAGGGACCACACTTTGAGAACCACTGACTTAGGCTAATCTGGATCCATTGCCTGGCATTGGTACAGTGCTGTCCAGACACATGGCCACGTTAGCATTTATCAATATTTTTGCAGCTTTATTTCTGTTTTATCTCTGCACAGATGAAAATAAAATCAAGCAGGGGCGCCTGGCTGGCTCAGATGGTACTGTATGCAACTCTCGATCTCGGGGTTGCGGGTTCAAGCCCTGCGTTGGATGTAGAGTTTACTTTAAAAGTAAATAAATAAATAAAATCAAGAAAGAAAGAAAGAGAGAAAGAAAGAAATAGAAAAGGGAAGGAAATGATAGGAAAGGGAAGGATAGGACAGGGAAGGGAAGGGAAGAAAAGAAGGAAGGAAGGAAAAAAGAAAGAAAGAAAGAAAGAAAGGAAATAAGCTCAAGCAGAGGCAAAATCAAGAAGTCCTTGTAGACTCTAGTGGGTCTTCAATGCACCCAGCCCTCTCTTTCCCAACCATTAAAGATCTTAGGCCCTGGGACACCTAGGTGGCTCAGTTGGTTAAGTGGCTGCCTTTGACTCTGGTCATGATCCCACAGTCCTGGGATCGAGCCCCGCATCTGGCTCCCTGCTCAGCGGGGAGCCTGCTTCTCCCTCACCCACTCCCCCTGCTTGTGTTCCCTCTCTCACTGTCTCTCTCTCTCTCTCTCTGTCAAATAAAGAAATGAAAATGTTTACATTAAAAACAGCAACAGCAACAACAACAAACTTAGGCTCTGAGACACCAGAACTTTACAGCCTTCTAACTTCCATTAAAATCAATACGCAAATAATGAACCATGCATGGAACACTACATCAAAAACTAATGATGTAATGTATGGTGATTAACATAACATAATAAAAAAAAGAAAGAAATGTATGCCATATAGAAGCTGAGAAATGTAAGAATGAATCAAGAACATCAAAAAAGTAAAAAAAAAAAAAAGAGTAGTAAATAAGCCATAGAGAGCTAATGCACAATGTAATGAATAAAGGCAATAATATTATAATTACGTAATATAAGTATCACTACATTGGCCATCATATTACAATATATAAATGTATCAAAGTAACCTGCTGTACATCTTAAATTTATACAATGTTACATGTCAAATTTATTCAATTAAAAAACAAGAAATGTAAAAAAAAAAAAAATCAAGTGGCAACAATGCTATGGGCAATACTTTACCTGAAGTTTATCCTTAAGGTCCTATAGCTCTCTCAGCTCGCGTTAGTCAGAGTTCCACAAGAAACAGATGATGCACTCAAATTAGGAATTTTGAGGAAGGTGTAATAATAAAGGGACTATTTCCAAAGGTGCAGGCAGGGTAGAGATAAATCATACAGTCTAATCTCCTTGGTCTAGTAGTCGGGAGGCACATTATCACACCTGTGCCTGAAGGGATGTGGATAGGAAGGGTTCACAGGAACAGTACATGGAGAAGGTTGTGTGCAGAGTCCTGTGTCAAGAACTGATCCCCGGTGAAGGACAGAGTGAGCCCTTTTCAACTAGGGAATAAATACCCCAACCTCTCTCTCCTCTCTTCCTTTGATCTACTGCCAGGGCTACCCCTTGGCCAAACCCAACGGTACTGTAGCCTGTTGATATTATCCATTCAGGTCACAGAACAGAAGGGAGAAAGGTAGAGGGACAGCTAGACATCTGGAGGCACAAGAGATATCCAGCACAGACATATTTGAAATTTATACCATTTATTTCTAGTTATAGAATTAGTCTTTTTCTATGGCTAAGGGAAAGTCAAATTATAAAACAGAGAAGAAAAATATTAGAAGAAATCCCTAAATCTCAGTTCTTGGAGGATGGCCTGAGGACCCGCCCCCCCCCCCAGGTCAAAAGTCAAAAAACTATTTTTGCAATAGTAGTAAGACGTTATTTGCCTAGTTCACTCTCATTCTTTGAGTAGAAGACAGAGCTTTCCGGAGGCTATATAACGAGTACTGTTGCAACATACTGCAATAGCAGATACAGAGCCCAACTGTCTTCCATTAAGCCAGAGATTAAAGAGATTTGCAAACACAGAAGACAATGTCTCCTTCCTCACTGATATTTTTGTTTTAGAAAATACAGTTGTTTCACCAAAAAAATTCTACTTAGGTGAACACATAACGGGCTTATTTTTTTTATGAATTAAAAAATATTTTTAAATTTCTCAATTTTAATTTCTAGCACAATAAATGTTTATAGACATAGCCCACACAAACAAAAGCTCTTCGGGTATTTAACAAGTGGTAAGGGCGCAAAGGAATCCTGAGAGCAAACTCTGAGAAGCGCTCTAACTCATACTCCATGTCAGGCTAGCTCCAAACTTCGGCCAGCTTTAGCTGGTTTACTGAGCTGGGGATGAGGAGGAACCCAGAAGGTAAAATGCCTGCCTTTCTTATCTCTACTCTCTTCTCTTCCCCTTTACCTCTTTTTAAAGGTACCTGGTCCAGGGACCACTGACTTAGGATCCATTCCCTGGCATTGGCACACTGCTGCCCAGAAACATGGCCACATTAACATTTATAAATACTCTTATGGCTATATTTCTGTTCTATCTCTGCACAGATGAAAATAAACTCAAGCAGAGGCAAAACCAAGAAGTCTTTGCACACACCAGTGGGTCTTCACTACACCCAGCCCTCTCTTTCCCACGCCATTACCTTTTCTGATTTCCTCTCCCTACTGAATCCCTACAGTGCTTTGTGGCTCCAGTCCTAGAACACTTATCCTATTCGACCTCAGACTATGATTATTTAGTTAATTTATGGTTCCAACATTCTACCCTCTCTGAGGACATGTATGCCCATGCACAGGATGAGAAATTTCTTGACCGGGGGTCCACAAAGTCCAAGGGGATTGAATTCACAAGTTTATGAACTTGGACAGGACAAAAAGTTACACATTTATTTTTACTAACTTCTAATTGAAAGTTAGCATTGCTTTCTTATAAATGTAGACAGCACCACAAGAGCACTAGCGATAACTGTGATTTTATCACCAACAGAAATGATTGGTATTTTCACATTGCATTAAAGTTGTTGCAGATCTCTCGAAATACATTTACACTCAACACTATTTTGAAATCACAGGACTTATTAGACTCATCACTAGATCTTATTATTACTGGCTGGCTCAGTAGGTAGAGCATGCACCACTTGGTCTCCTGGTTATGAGTTCAAAGAAATAGAAAAGGAAAGGATAAGGAAGGGAAGGAAAGGATAAGAAAGGGAAGGAAAGGGTAGGAAAGGGAAGGGAAGGGAAGAAAAGCTCCCAAGTTGGGTGTAGAGCTTACTTGAAGAAGGAGAAGAAGAAGAAGGAGGAGGAGGAGAAAAAGAAGAGAAGAAGAAGAAGAAGAAGAAGAAGAAGAAGAAGAAGAAGAAGAAGAAGAAGAAGAAGA